>NC_080395.1:3980000-4580000 GCF_030265065.1 Corythoichthys intestinalis
CAAAACATAGTGTTAACGTGTTACGGCTACGTACATTTCTCCTATTTACGGCGTGTTTTTCTGCTCCTTAACATTAATAATCAAAATGGTGAAGGCGTGTGTGGCTGTTGGTTGCACTAACAGAGAAGATGGAAGGAGAGACTTGAAGTTTTACCGTATTCCGAGGGATCCAAAGAGGAGAGCGAAATGGACGGCTGCAATTCGACGTGAAAACTGGGCACCAAAAAATCACCACAGACTATGTAGTAGTCATTTTATATCCGGTAAGATGCATTTAAGATATACTTAGGGGGGTTTGGGCTGACAAATAACCACAATTAAGATCATTGCGAGGCTAATCGCCGACAACATACGACATAGTACGACATAGTTTCAAATTCAAGATGTTTGTGACTTCCCTTTCTTCCACCATCGTTATTTTTTGAATAATATTTAGCTGGTACCAAGTGAAAGAAACTGGCCTCGTCTACGGGGCTGACAAATAACCACAATTAAGATCATTGCTAGGCTAATCGCCGACAACATACACGTATGTATGTAGTGAGAGTGCTATCGCTAAACCATATAAACATTAAAAGCCTTAACTCCATTGACAAACGACATGAAATACATTAGACTTGACAGTGGATGTTAGCAATAACAAAAGATTTTGAATTGAAAATTTCGTAACTCACCTTTCCAAGCACAAGATAGATTCCTGCCGAACGAGGACCCGTTTCACCCAACCAGCAACGAAGTATTTATAAGCTTCCAAGCTCTTGAAGTTTTTCAAATTTTCGTGGGAATAGGCTGATTTTGTGTGGACAAGATAATTGTAAATATCAGCGTAGCAGATGTCAGGCAGACAGGGCGAAGACAGTGGGTCGAAAAACATCGATTTGGGCATCAAATATGGATCTGGCGACTGTATAGAACGAAGCTTTTCCACATAACGCCTTTTATGCAACACATCCAGTGAGTTTACGGCATCAGAAAGCACCGGGTCTTCCATGAAATGCATTTTAAATTCCTCGATCAATTGAAAACAATGCTAATACAGAGACAAAATGACGGACAAGTGGGCGGAACCACACAGCGAGCACGTGGTTTTGTGACGTCGGTGGGTAGGGTATATAGAGAAGAACAGACAGGTAGTTAACTTGTTAGGTGCTTCAGCAGATTTGAATTGCTTACCACAGATGTCGACAAAAGCTTTGCCCCGGGACATAAATTACACATTCCATGCAGGTTCTTTCCTTTAAAGGGTATGACAACACCTGGGGAAATGCTAATATTCCATCATTTATCCATCAACGCATGCCTTTTGAATTCATATCATGCCACTTCGTGTAATTACACACATCGCAACACCAAGAAAATGATAGAAATTAGGTCGATTGTCAAGCTAAAAGGACCCGCCCCCGAGATGCCGGAAATCTAGCATATTGTGTGAGTGACGTCACTTTCGGGAAACAGCCGGCTCAGTGCTTAGTACTGAATGGCGGCGATGATGGCGGACAATTTTTTTTCTATTTGCAGCGACGAATCCGACATAACGAACATTCTTGTAATGGTGACGCGTAGAGTTATGAACCTTTCTTTGGTGTTTTGGGTTATCAATTTGAGCCCAAACGAAAGCCAATGCAGCCTAATGAAAGGATCATTGAGGGGAGCAATTACACTGATGAAACCCGACAACAGTTCGTGTGGGAAACACCAAATGGTATGTTTTGCATTTCTTTTTGTGAAGCTGATACACAGTGAACGCAAAATAATGTATAGAATAATTATCATTTAATATGCTATCATCGGTTTCGCTCTGCCAACCGACACAAATATGAATGGGATTAGAGCAGGGGTCCCCGACCTTTTTTGCACCACAGACCGGTGTGATTTGGGTCTTTTTTTCACGGACCGGTGTCCCTCTTTTATATTCAGTTGGACTCTCAATGTTATCCAACGGTGCTAAAAAACTATTTACATCACAAACATACATGTGCAACACGGAAATGGCGTAAATTAACGCTTAACGACACGGCGAAGTCAGTTGTTGTGTGCGCAAAACATGGCACACGTAAGTTAATATTCCTTTCTTTAAAGTAAGTTTGTAGTGTGTACTTAGGAATCGCTGCATTCGCGGTCCTTTTTAACGTTACGCGCATGCCAACTTTGTCAGAACACCGGCAATGTGCGGCAGAAAAATACAGCAAATATAAAATAGCATTTGTTTTTAGCCCCGTCGTGTTAAGTGCAGGGAAAAAATACAACTCACCTATTGAATCAGTGGGAGGGCTGAGTTTGTTTCGTTGAGACGAGATGGGAGAGTGAGAGAAGCTAGCATCACAAATACACGATGTTGGAAATTGTAGCACAGTTTTCAGCGCGCTCCTAGCGATGTCGGGATATTCCGAAATGACTTTAATCCAGAACTTCGGTAGTTGTTGTCTCAAATGTACGTTTAAGTCGCCGTGATTTGCGATCTCTACAAGCTGATATTCCTGTTCCACAGACATGCTCAAATCACTCGATTTATTCACATACGGGTCACGAATTCACTCCTTCGCAGTTCGTGGGTCTTTAGTGATTGGGAAGTAGCATAAATTTTGTTTTCTTTGAGGTTGTAGGCACATCTTCTGGCTCGTCAGGTTCCCGTTTCCCTGTAAAATTGCAAAATTAGCCCTCTTAGCACTGACGAACTTTACTCATTGTCTGCGTAGTCCAGCTCTTTTTCTCGCGTTCGGGAACTCATGGGTACTGCATTGCGACAAATGGCTATTTGTAAACCACATAGCATGACAGGTTTGAACCATTTTAGCGATTTTTTGATTAAACACGAACGCAACTCTCTCGTCGATTAACAACGATGGCACCCGCCTCGACCTTTTGTTTCCTTGTTATGAAGTCTCCGCCCCATTCGGCCGTTTCCGGAACACTTTCGGAAATGTTCGTCATTTTCGATCTATTTTCGATAATTGCTCATTAATGTGATTGATTTTTTTTGTTAACTTTATCAATATTTGTTATCTTGGCACATAACGGTTCTATTGATGTCGCACACCCCCTTTGCGTTTTCATACCCTTTCATTTCGACAAACTTGAAATAGTGTCTCTATCTCCACCTCTTAAAGGACATTTTTTTCTTCTGAATGCTCTGCCATCCAGACCCTGTGCATCAGTTTTGCGCGTGTGTGTTTGCCGCACGCGCTGTTCCGGTTTGCTTGTGAAATCACCGGCTCTGATTGGCTTACAACGACACATGACTCTAACCCTCAGCCAATCACAATCACTTCCATCGCATCTCTCAAGGGGCAGCATTCAGGTAGGCTCGTTTCCCGACAATTCACGTCACCTTCAAAGCGTCTGCCATCCTCAAGATGGAAGCAGAATTATTGCTGGCTGACAGTGGGAGATGGGAACGAGGCTAGCATCAGGTGTAGCAAACACAGAAACGTTACCAAACTTTGGAAAGCATTGTCTAATTGAATGAGCAGGGACAAACAGCTTGGAGTCAGAAGTACGTGCGCTATTCTCGAACCTGAACGCCCCCCAAGTCTTGGATGACAAATCAACAGAGCAGAGAGTCGAGTCGACACGGCTGGTAGTTTCTTCAATTTATTCAGAGTAAGTAACGCGCCGATTTTGACCGTCAGTAACGGTAACGGTGTTTCAACGGCGGAAAAAGTAATTAGTTAGGTTACCCCGTTACTGAAAAAATAACACCGTTACGTAACGGCGTTAATTATAACGGCGTTACTCCCAACACTGCATATATGTGCTGGAAAATGTATTGAAGAAACATAAAAAGTACCACTTCATATTTGTACTGAAGTCACGTAGGAATACGCAAAAGTGCACTAAAGTACAGTCATGAAAAATACTTTATTTTTGTTATATTCGACCACTGCTAAGAGGAATGAAGACCTGACATCTGTGTTTTGCGTCATATCACTCAAACGGTTTACGAGCTCAAGTTACAATAAGTCATTAAAGTTTTTGTCTGCAGATACCCACTTGACGGTCACCTACCATACCCGTAGATAAGTCAGAAGGATGGCTCTGGAAAGCCGACAGAGGGAGCTGCTGTTGAACACGCTGATGGAGCTGGGGGAGAAAGACTTTGAGCACTTCAGGTTCCACACGGACCTGCCTCAAAGCGTACGCGAAAACCCTCGCCGGGCGTACATTGCTGACGAGCTGATGAAGAAGCACGGCGAGAACACTCTGGAGCAGACCATCATGCTTCTGGAGAAGATCGGTAACAACAATTTGGCTGAGAAGCTGTGCAGCGACATGGTGAAAATAAAAGGTTAGTCCCCGACTTACCGTGGTAGAAAGCAGGTGACTTGACAACTGCAGAAGGAAACCATGAAACGACCCGTCGCAAAATTTTTGTTGCTCATCTATTTCCCAATGTCAACTCCTGAGTCATAGCTATTGCTTCTCATTTTGTGATCATTTGTTGCTGCTCTGTTGCTCCGAAGAGGCCCTTAGGAACAATAGACAGACTTTGTTTCTCTTTTTCATCTTAGACGTATCTGAGAATAGTGAGCTGGCTTATCGAGATCTTATCAATCGCTTATACTCATCTCATTTATTTCTTTGGAATGCATCCCCAGACAAGAGATGAAGTCATTTTGAGCCACACATGAGAAGCATGAGAAATGATTCAGAATTAAAAATAAATCCTTAGTTCCTAAAAAAAAGATAGATATACAGTGCCTTGCAAAAGTATTCGGCCCTCTTGAATCTTGCAACCTTTCGCCGCATTTCAGGCTTCAAACATAAAGATATGAAATTTATTTTTTTTTGTCAAGAATCAACAACAAGTGGGACACAATCGTGAAGTGGAACAACATTTATTGGGTAATTTAAACTTTTTTAACAAATAACAACTGAAAAGTGGGGCGTGCAATAATATTCCGCCCCTTTACTTTCAGTGCAGCAAACTCACTCCAGAAGTTCAGTGAGGATCTCTGAATGATCCAATGTTGTCCTAAATGACCGATGATGATAAATAGAATCCACCTGTGTGTAATCAAGTCTCCGTATAAATGCACCTGCTCTGTGATAGTCTCAGGGTTCTGTTTAAAGTGCAGAGAGCATTATGAAAACCAAGGAACACACCAGGCAGGTCCAAGATACTGTTGTGGAGAAGTTTAAAGCCGGATTTGGATACAAAAAGATTTCCCAAGCTTTAAACATCTCAAGGAGCACAGTGCAAGCATTCATATTGAAATGGAAGGAGCATCAGACCACTGCAAATCTACCAAGACCCGACCGTCCTTTCAAACTTTCTTCTCAAACAAGGAGAAAACTGATCAGAGAGGCAGCCAAGAGGCCCATGATCACTCTGGATGAACTGCAGAGATCTACAGCTGAGGTGGGAGAGTCTGTCCATAGGACAACAATCAGTCGTACACTGCACAAATCTGGCCTTTATGGAAGAGTGGCAAGAAGAAAGCCATTTCTCAAAGATATCCAAAAAAAAGTCTCGTTTAAAGTTTGCCACAAGCCACCTGGGAGACACACCAAACATGTGGAAGAAGGTGTTCTGGTCAGATGAAACCAAAATTGAACTTTTTGGCCACAATGCAAAACAATATGTTTGGCGTAAAAGCAACACAGCTCATCACCCTGAACACACCATCCCTACTGTCAAACATGGCGGTGGCAGCATCATGGTTTGGGCCTGCTTTTCTTCAGCAGGGACAGGGAAGATGGTTAAAATTGACAGGAAGATGGATGCAGCCCAATACAGGAACATACTGGAAGAAAACCTGTTGGTATCTGCACAAGACCTGAGACTGGGACGGAGATTTATCTTCCAACAGGACAATGATCCAAAACATAAAGCCAAATCTAAAATGGAATGGTTCAAAAATAAATGTATCCAGGTGTTAGAATGGCCAAGTCAAAGTCCAGACCTGAATCCAATCGAGAATCTGTGGAAAGAGCTGAAGACTGCTGTTCACAAACACTCTCCATCCAACCTCACTGAGCTCGAGCTGTTTTGCAAGGAAGAAAGGGCAAGAATGTCAGTCTCTCGATGTGCAAAACTGATAGAAACATACCCCAAGCGACTTGCAGCTGTAATTGGAGCAAAAGGTGGCGCTACAAAGTATTAACGCAAGGGGGCCGAATAATATTGCACGCCCCACTTTTCAGTTTTTTATTTGTTAAAAAAGTTTAAATTATCCAATACATTTTGTTCCACTTCACGATTGTGTCCCACTTGTTGTTGATTCTTGACAAAAAATTAAAATTTTATATCTTTATGTTTGAAGCCTGAAATGTGGCAAAGGTTGCAAGGTTCAAGGGGGCCGAATACTTTTGCAAGGCACTGTATTTCCTGTTTTGGTCTCGTGTCACATGTGTTGTGTGACTGAAGGCATGGGCTAAGCGGGTGGACATTGGAGCCGAGTGTTGACACGTTGCGAGGGAATGTTGATCTGTGGATATCCATGAATCAATGTGAGTATTTTTCCTTCAATCAGGAGGGTATCAGCAAAAGGTTGGACTTCCTACATGCGCGGCTGCTTCGTAGCTTTGCTGTAGCAACGACGGGCAGTCATCGCTCCAAGTTGGCAAGCTTTGTTTACATCATATGCGTGTTGCACATTTATGCCGTGAGGTGATGTGTTCGTTAGCATCTGTGCGATGTGTTGTAAGTCAGAGTGAGTGTAAACTGCTTAGTTCCCGCCACGTTTTGTGGCCAAATTGACCGCGTGTGTGTTGAGAGGACTACTTCCGGGTTGTGGACGCGCATCCGCGCCCACCACCTTTTCAATTTTGTGCACTCAGTCTGCATTGTTTTACATTGGCACTGATATGCTGTTAACCATAAATCGAAATTCAGAAGTTTTGACATTAGGCTTAATCTTAGAGTTAGCGGGGTTTAATTGGTCGGCGGAGTTGATTTTAACAAATTCCAAGCAGTTTGTCAGATATTTGTTAGTTTAAGGGCTCCGGAGTGGCTAAGCTAGTGTGAAATTCTGATATTCCCCTTTAAATTCAATCAACGGAAAGTCAGTTAAATGTGATGACATTTTTCCGTTTGTCATTCTTATGTTGAGGCGGCAAAGGGAGAAAAATGGGTAAAACAAGATTACTTTTAAAGTAACTTAGTTACTTTGATAATGAAGTAATCAGTAAAGTAACTTTTTGGAGGCGTAATTAGTAATTAAATTACTTTTTCAAGTAATCTGTGACAACACTGAAAGTCACACACATTGCTTAATAACTGATAAACTATCATCTCAGTAAGGTTTTGACAACTGATCATATAAATTGAACATCTTAGCTTGGATTTGACATATTGCACATCGTGGTTGGGCAAATAAGCACGGTGTCATTTACATTCCAAAAATGACACTTTTTTGAAAATAGTTTGCGAACAATCGACATTCTTGCCACGAAACTTGAAAACTCACACTTTCTATTCATTTCATTGAAATGAAACATCATCTTTTACATCTGGGAGGGGTCTGTTCATGCCTCTGGCTCTGCCTCTCGCCCTCTTAGCCCTTGCAGCTCTGGCAGAGGGTCGATCTGAAAAGTGAATAAAATATGTATTTTATTGTTTATGAATAGCCAATTTCAAACTATTTTTAAATTGACACGAGTATCACGTAAATGTCAAATATGTAACGTCATAATCTATCAATAAATATTTAGGTGCGGAATGGAACTGTTTTGTCCTAAACTGCTGTCACTGCTGCTTACTTGCAGGCGCAGAGTTCTCCGTCCACGATGACGGTCAGATTGCCAGATTGAAGAAAGAGCTCCAAGACAACCTGCGGCGTTTATACAGCTTTGCTTCCGAGGGCAACACCGAGCGCTGGCAGCAGCAGCCCCTGGAGGACGTCTACACGCAGCTAGACGTCACCTACGGGGCAGACGTCAGCCCAGATGGGCGACATGAGGTCCTCCAGATGGAGACGTGTGCCGCCGCGGCCAAGCGGTCTATCCTGCCGTGCGACATCTTCAAAAGCCCCGACTGGAACCGGCGACCAATACGCACGATGCTCACAGTCGGCTTGGCGGGAATAGGAAAAACTTTCCTGATTCAAAAGTTTGTGTCAGACTGGGCCAGCGGTAATACTAACCAGGACGTGGACTTCATATTTCCTTTCACCTTCCGTGAGTTAAACATGGAGAAAGGGGAGAGCTTTACGCTGGCCGAGCTGATTCAAACTTTTGTCTGCGGAGACAGGCACATGAGCGAGAGACTGAACAATATATTTGTCGACCTGCAAACTTCTGGGAAGCGGGACTTTGAAAGCAGCCGAATCAAGATCTTGTTTATCCTCGACGGACTGGACGAGTGCAACTTCAAAATCGACTTGAAGAAAGTAAGGAAAGTGGACATAGATGTGAAGAAGGCTTACCCGCTGGAGGTACTGCTGGCGTATCTCATCAATGGGAACCTGCTTCCGTCCGCCAGGGTTTGGATCACCACACGGCCCGCGGCAGCCCGCGATATCCCCTCCGACCTCATAGACAGCCGAACAGAGGTGGGAGGATTCAGCGATTCCCGGAAAATGGAGTACTTCAGGAAAAGGTTCCCAAATGAGGAGCGTGTCATTGAGCACATTCGGAAATCTCGCACCATCTTCATCATGTGCCACATTCCCATCTTCTGCTGGCTCAGCGCCATAGTTCTTCAGGGTACTTTGGACAAAGGGAAGAAGGGAGAGCTTCCCACAACGTTGACTTACATGTACTCAGTGCTGATAGGTCACCACCTAGAAAACTTCAAGGAGAGAAATACAGCGGAGTACATCCCTAACATGAAAGCGCTCGCCAAGCTGGCATTTGACCACACCATGAATAAGTGTCAGATCTTCTACGAGAAGGACCTGGCGGACAGCGGTTTTGATTACGGCCAAGCTGCAAAACACTCCGGAATATTCACTGAGGTCTTTGAGGAGGTCCCTCCGCTCAGTAGAAACAAACAAAAGATGTTTCAGTTCATTCATCTGAGCATCCAAGAGTATCTGGCTGCACTGTACGTGATGATGAGCCTGTTCTGCGACAAAAAGAACATACTGGATGATTCAGGATGGGAAGAAATTTTCATGCCTGTTGAGCAGAAGACAATCACTGAGGTCCACAAGTCAGCTCTCCAGAAAGCCTCGGAGAGTGAAGGAAACCTGGACCTATTCCTCAGTTTCCTCTTTGGCCTTTCCTTGCCGTGCAACCAGGAACTAGTGTGGGAACTGCTGAAGGCTCCTCAGGGCTGCGGGCAAAGCAAGTCAAAGACAGTCGAGTTGATCAAGGAAAGGATCAAACAGAACACTCCAGAAAAGAATGTCAACTTGTTCTACTGCCTAAACGAGCTGAAGGACGACTCCTTGCTGAAGCAAATCCAGCAGGAATTAGCTTCAAGACGTTTGTCCTGGCATCAAATGTCAAATGACATGTGGTCGGCTCTGGCCTTCTTCTTACTTACAGACGACAAAACCATGAAGTCCTTTGATCTGTTTAGATACAGTCCATCGCGATTGGGGCTCGAGAAGCTACTGTTGGTGGTCAAGGCTTCTCAAAAATCAGTGTAAGTTCTCTAAAGTGAAGTAAAAGTGCGAAAATTTCAAAAGCACAATGGCAAATCTACAAAGAAGTGCACAAAACATTCAAAAATCATAAAACAGACGAATTTAAGGGAAATCACACCAAAAAAATCAAATTAAAAAAGAATTGCTTGTAGGAAAACGCGACAACAAATCTGAAAACAAATCAAAATCAACTCATTCACTCCCAAAGACGTGTTCAAATATTTTTTTTGGAACACTTAAGTTCGCGATCATAAACGTATAGAAACAAGAATTGATCATCTTCAACCTCTTATAACTGAAGAACGGAAAAGAGTACTTCTTTTCATGATGAAACATGGGAATGTACTTGTTCTTTTTTTAAGTTTGTGTAGCCATGAAACAATATTCTGTAGTGGTTGACAGATCAGCCAAACTAATTGTAAATGAACAAAAAGCGATGGTTTCTGAAAAATGTCTGGGAGTGAGTAAGTTAAGAAACCGGAAAAGGTTGGCACTGATGGCGAACTTGACTCGTGGCTGTTTGGACGAGTGGAAAGATAATTATATAAGCACGTCTATTGCTACTTTTGAAGTAATGATGACAGTGTGATTCATTGCAAAGACTTCATGCTATTTCTCGATATGAACAAATTTAATTGTTGCCTAACCCTATTTTCAATGTGTATAATGCTCCAACTAAGGCAAGGCAAGGCAAGTTTATTTATATAGCACAAGTCAACACAAGGCAATTCAAAGTGCTTTACATCACATGAAGATCATAAAAATCACATTCAAATCAATACAACGTAAAAACCAAGACAAAAGATCGCATTTAATCACAAATAGAATAAAAATAAATAAATAGAAATAAAATAAAAATAAAACAAAAACTGCTACTACTAATAATAATTGAAATAAGCAATGGAGATAAGCACAAGAGGAATAGAAAGCAAGTAGATTGAAATATATAGACAGTTATGGATATGCAGTGCTAAACAAAATCGTTTTTAGCCCTGATTTAAAGGAGCTAACAGTTTGAGCATACTTCAGACGTTCGGGTAACTTGTTCCAGAGGTGAGGAGCATAATAACTAAATGCTGCCTCACCCTGCTTGGTTCTTGTTCTTGGAACATGCAGAAGACCGGTTCCAGACGGCCTTAGGGGTCTAGATGTCTCATAGGAATCTAACAAGTCAAGCATGTATTTTGGTCCAAGGCCATTAAGTGTTTTGTAGTATTTTATAGTCTATCCTATGACTCACTGGAAGCCAGTGTAGCGATTTCAAAACCGGTGTAATGTGGTCCAGCTTCCTTGTATTTGTGAGGACTCTGGCTGCAGCATTCTGTACTAGCTGCAGCTTCCTGACTGATTTTTTATCAAGACCTGTAAAGTTGCAATAGTCCAATCTGCTGAAAATGAATGCATGCATAAGTTTTTCCATGTCTTGTTGAGTCAGGAGTCCCCTAATTCTGGTTATATTTTTTAGGTGGTAATAAGCGGATTTAGTGACGGACTTTAGATGGCTATCAAATTTTAGGTTTGAGTCAATAATTATGCCAAGGTTTCTGACTTGATTTGTAGCTGTAAGTGACAAAGTGCTAAGTTGCCTGCTCATCTTTGACCTTTCCTTTTTTGGCCCAAAAATGATCACCTCTGTCTTCTCCACATTTAACTGGAGAAAATTCTGGCACATCCATTCATTGATTTGATGAATGCATTTGCTCAGGGAGACTAAGGGACTATAATCATGTGGGGACACAGAAATGTACAGTTGTGTGTCATCTGCATAGGCGTGATAGGAGATGTCATACTGTTCCATTATCTGAGCTAATGGAAGCATATAAATGTTAAATGAGAGTGGTCCAAGAATTGACCCTTGAGGGACTCCACACGTGAATTTGGTTCGTTCTGACTGATAGTTTCCGATTGACACAAAGAAATCCCTATCATGTAAATAGGATGTGAACCACTGAAGAATGGTGTCAGTTAGCCCTACCCACTGTTCCAATCTGCTGAGTAGTATGTTGTGATCAACCGTGTCAAATGCGGCGCTGAGATCCAATAGTAGCAGAACAGATGATTTGCCTGCATCGGTATTCCGACGAATATCATTTAGGACTTTGATTAGCACGGTCTCGGTGCTGTGTTGTGGCCGAAATCCAGACTGAAATGAGTTAAAAAGATTGTTTTGCATCATAAAAGTCTGGATCTGTTCGAACACAACCCTTTCGATAATTTTCCCCAGGAATGTCAGATTTGATATTGGCCTGTACTTACTAATGGTCGAGGCATCCAGATTAGGTTTTTTTAGGAGCGGTTTTATTACTGCAGTTTTTAAAGTCTGAGGAAACTCTCCTGTTTGGAGAGAAGTATTTATAATCTGAAGTATGTCCGGGGCTATGCAATGAAAAATAGTTTTGAAAAAGTTTGAAGGAAGGATGTCAAGGCAGCATGTTGTGGGCTTTAATTTTGACACAATTTCTGTTAAAGTGGCATAGTCCAAGAGGCTAAACTGTCTAAGATTGACGTGGGGGACATTTTGGGAGGCATTTAGTGTAACATTTGTTAATCTGGAGGTGCACACAGTCTGTCTAATCTTTAGTACTTTGTGTGTAAAGAGTGCTGCGAAATTATTACAGGACATCTCAGATGCCAATTCCTGAGGTATTGATGCTTGTGGGTTTGTCAGTTTGTCCACAACAGAAAATAGTGTGCGAGTATTGTTGGTGTTTCTACTAATGATCTCTGAAAAATATGACTGTCTAGCATTTTTCAGTTCCTGGTTGTATTTGCGAAGACTCTCTTTGTAGATATCATAAAAAACTTTGTTTTTTCGCCATCTGCGTTCTGCACCAAAGCAAAGCACCATACTAAAGTCAGCAGAAGTTAAGTTTGGCTCACTCTCACGACTTCCTCCATCCTGTGTTCTCCAGCCTATTTAATTGTGGCCTGGACAAAGGCAGCTGTGACCTGCTGGCTTCCGTTCTCAGTTCTCCATCCAACCTGAGGCATCTGGACCTACTCTTCAACGATCTATCGGACGAGGGGGTCGATATCCTCTCGAAAGGACTGGCCAGCCCACACTGCAACTTAGAAGTCCTCAAGTAAGCAGCTCTTCCACTTAGAAATCTACCTCCAGTTCGTAATCTTCCGTGGATACGGTTGACTTATCGAATGAATCACCGCGGCTACTAGCCAAGGATAAGGGCCAAGATATACCGGACGCGTCTTTGGTCCGGGTCTGGCGAGATATATCGTTGGAGCCAATGCATTTCCATTCTATCCTATTGTTCAAAGTATAGCGGCTGCGTCAGTGCTCCGGATTGACAGCGGACCATTGGCGGCATGCCGGAGCCCGTCAGATGGTTTAGGCTATTTTTGCCGGGGACGCATACGTCAAAATGGGCGGAGCAAGGCCTGGAATCAACAGCCCGGTTGCTTTTTAACAGTTAAAACAGTGGTTCTTGACCTTTCTGACCCTGAGGCCCATTTTTTTCAGTACAGAGTGGCCCAGGGCCCGTTAAATATAATTTTAATATATATTATGTATATATCAGGGCTGTCAAACGATTAAAATTTTTAATCTAGTTAATTACAGCTTAAAAATTAATTCATCGTAATTAATCGCAATTAATCGCAATTCAAACCATCTCTAAAATATGCCATATTTTTATGTAAATTATTGTTGGAATGGAAAGATAAGACACATGACGGATGTATACATACAACATACTGTACATCAGTACTGTATTTGTTTATTGTAACAATAAATCCACAAATGGCATTATTAACATTCTGTTAAAGTGATCCACGGATAGAAAGACTTGTAGTTCTTAAACGATAAATGTTATTGTTACAAGTTATAGTAATTTTATATTAAAACCCCTCTTCATGTTTTCGTTTTCATAAAATTTGTAAAATTTTCAATCAAAAGTAGAGTTAATATAATAATAATAAGAATAAAAATAACAATAATAAAAATAGAGTGAAAAGTTTTACGTGTATTTTGCATAGCTAAATTGATATGGAATGCCAGTTTATTTAGCATTGTTGTTTAACTGTGTGTCAGAATTGGGCCTCATTACTATAGACTAAAGTGCTTTTCTTTTTGGGAACTTTTTTTTTTTTGAGAGATAGGAATATTATTTTTGTTGTGCTTTCACTAAACGATATTTTGTTGTGAAGGAGAAGCTTATGCCAATAAACGGCGCGCCTGTGTCCACTCGCCTTTACTGTATAACATATACAGGGGGGAAAACAAGTATTTGATACACTGCATTGGCAGTGTATCAAATACTTGTTCTCCCCACTGTATCTGTACATATCTTACCCAAAATAAAACAAGAGACACATAATTGCCACCAAAAGAAAGGAAACTTACCGAAATATGTGTGGAGCACAAATAGCAATTTGCATTGCATTGTGAATACAGCATAAACGTCTCACAACTACTAATTCTCCCACGTTTAGAAGACATAACATGAGTATGGAACGGCGCTAACCCCAAGCAGCCGGTGGCATTCTCTTCACTCTTAAATGTCCATCAACGGCCTCATTGTAATGTTTGAGGCAATATGCCAGCGGGTGCGTTAATTGCGTCAAATATTTTAACGTGATTAATTTAAAAAATTAATTAACGCCCGTTAACGCGATAATTTTGACAGCCCTAGTATATATATATATATATATATATATATATATATATATATATATATATATATATATAATATTATATATTTTATTATTAGTATTATTATTATACAGCTGGTTATATTTCACACTTACATCCATCACCCTGTGGAACTCTGGTTACATATTTTTTGCTGCAAGGCTTTCACGGTGGAGAAAACAGTGTGTCCATTTAGCTTCTGGTGCACGGTCGAGTATCTGTCTGATGACACCGTGATGCTTGCCAGTCATTGACTCTGCACCGTCACTGCACACCCCGACACAGTTCTGCCAGTCCAGGCCATTCTCACTGAAGTAGTTATCAATGCAGCGGAAACATTCCTGAGCCGTAGTTCGTGTTGGTAGCTCTCCACAAAACAGTATGTCTTCGTGCAAACTTCTGTCCCAGCGATAGCGAACAAAAACCAACAGCAGCGCAGCATTCGTGACATCAGTGGACTCGTCAAGTTGCAAAGAGAAAAATGGGCTACTTTTTACTCTTTCAATGAGTTGTTGCTGTATGTCTGAGGCCATGTCCGCGATACGGTGACTCACAGTGTCGTTTGAGAGTGGGATGGTCAGCAGCGGCCTCTCCGATCATCTCACGGCACATATCAACAGCAGCAGGCAGAATCAACCACTCCGCTATGGTGAATGGTTTCTTACTTTGTGACGCACGTCTGGCTACGAGGTAGCTAGCTTTCAGTGCACTTTTAGAGTTGCCAGTCAGTGACACGATCGATCTTTTCTGCACCTGCAGCCCATTTTCTTTTCTCTTGAAAAATTCTACCGGCTTTCCCACAAGCGTCGGATGCTTGGTCTCTGGGTGCCGCTGTAGTTTTGACGGCTTAAGTGCTTCGTTAGACAGCGTTAACCCACACTCCACACACTGGGCTCTCGGCACTGCCTCGCTACCTCCATTTACGAAGCCGTACTTAATGAAGTCAGGATTGTACTTGCGCAAAAATTTACTTTTTGGCGGGGGGTCGTCTTCATTTTTTCGTTTTAAATCAGGGGTCTCAAACCGATTCCACAAAGGGCCGCAGTGGGTCCTGGTCTTTGTTCCAACAGATCCAAAACAGACAGTTCAACCAATGAGGTTTCTGCTAAAGTAAGCAGCACCTGACTGCAATTAACTGATTACACTTGTTAGACACCAGATTGGTGAAAAGGGATTGTTCTCGTTTGGTTGGAATGAAATCCAGTACCCACTGCGGCCCTTTGAGGACCGGTTTGAGACCCCTGTTTTAAATAGTTCTCCATCTTTTTTGTTTACAGCAAGCTGAGTGACTTCTTCTCCTTATTTATGGAGCAGGTTAAAGTAACAACTGACTGATGCATTAGCGCCACTACATAGTCGGGAGTTGTTATTGCGGCCCTCGAGGCCCACACGTACAAAACAGTTTTTTTTGCGGCCCACTAGGTGGCGCTCGGGGCCCAAGTTAACTTAGCTCGCAGCCATATGGTTAAGAATCACTGGGTTAAAACACCTGCGAACATGGACGAAGAACGCTTCATCATTGAGGTGGAAAGTCACAAAGCGATTTATGATGTAACAGGTCATTTTATTAAAAAGCTGCATGGTGTCTATTCTTGTGTGTTTTTCTGGCAAAGATACCAAACACACGACGTGCTGACACCTTGGTTTTTTTTATTAACACACGGCGATGAAAAAAAAAAAAATCCACAACCTGTGGCTCTTGGCAGGCTGTGTCTCTCTCCCTCACTCCCACGTCACATGACCAAAACAACATTCCCGTTGCGTGCAATTCAGGGTGACTGGGAAAACATTCAATCAGAATATTACACGTTGAACGCCACAGCAGAAGCTATGAGGGTGGACAGTGAGTTCTTATGCAAGTTATGAAATTTAAAACAGAAATAGTGTTAAAAACTCATGGTCAAAGCAAAAAAAAATTGTTCAGTCAAATCAAGTCCACCTCTATCTCTGCTTCTCTGATGAATACAGACTCCATGTGTTTGTCGTTGTTTTTAATGCCACATTTTCATGCGCGATTACCTGAGAGCTCACGACGGAACGGAGCTGTGGGCAGCCGGTATATTTTGCCATTTTTCTGTTAAAATGATAAAGAATTAATAAGTTGATAAGTTAGTTAAAATTGTATAAGTTAGTTCAAATATAAATATTGTTGTCCAAAGGTATGGAGGTAGATTTGTGTCTTTATTATTCAATCAAAAAAAAAGTTGCTTCAATCAAATAAAAACTTGCTTCAATCAAAATATATATTTTCAATCGAAGAAAACGTCTCTTCAATCAAAAAAAATGTGTTTGAATGCAAAAATAAATTTGAAACACAAAAAAATATATTTGAAAACTATTTTTCTTTGATTGAATTTTTTTTTTTTTTGATTTAAGTCAAGTTTTTTTTTTTTTAATTGAAACACCATTTTTGATTGAAGTCATGTAATTTTGCGTTTTGACCACATTTTGGCTAGGACATTTGTGTCTTTATTATTCAATCAAAGATTAAGTCACTTCAAACAAAAAAATATACATTTTGAAAAGAAAAATCACTCCAATCAAAAATTTTTAAAAATTCAATCGTAGAAAAAAAGGTTTGAATGTGAAAAAATATTTGAGACTCAGAAATTCGCATTTGAACACTTTATTTTTCATTCAAACCGTTTTCTTTGAAGCAATCCTTTTTGTGTTCAAGCCATATTAGGGGTAGGACATTTGTGTCAAAATCATTCAATCGCAATATAAGTTGCTTTAATCAAAAAACTATTTTTAATCAAAGAAAAAAATAATTTGCAAAAATATATATTTTTTGAAAAATTTTTTTTAATTTGAAATATATATTTTTTTTATTGAAGTGTCACTTTTTTACAAAAGCAAAAAGTTTTAAACTCTTTTTCTTTAAAGTGGAAAAAGTTTTGAACACTTTTTTTTTTTGACTTGGAAAAAGTTTTGAAGGCACTTTTTTTCGATTGAATCATTTTGACACAAAGATTCAACTTCAACGCTAGTTCCGGTGTGTTTAAGTGGCAGGTGGCTACGCCAATGATATAAAAGTATGAAACAAGCATAATGGCCACCAGGGCTCCATCCAGCCATTGGAGTCTCCTGGAGTCCAAGCCGAATATAGGTCACCGGTACGGGGGTGTGACATCGGCATTTCACCGGAGTACGGTGCCCTGCTGCTTAATGTGATTCAACACGGCGAACTTCACCCGCTGCCCTGACGTGACGGTTGGCAATTGGTTCCAACCGGAGTGTCCGCGACGCGCCGGTACAAAAGTGATCTGCGAGTGGCCCGACACGAGCCTGCCCAGTAAGCGAGTGGACTCCCGGCGAGTCGCCGGCGTCCACGCCGGCAGCCCCATCGCTTCAGCTTTGAATGAGTGCCGTGTCATTCGCGGGCCGTCCACTCGACAGCCGGCCTCCGCACCTGGGGGGTGATATCGGGGTCCGACCAGTGTGCAGCGACAGGGCAACGTACCGTTGCGGGTACTCCGGTGAAATGCCGAAGTCACACCCCCGTACCGGTGCCCTATATTCGGCTTGGACTCCAGCATACTCCGATGGCTGAATGGAGCCCTGGTGGCCATTATGCTTGTTTCATACTTTTATATCATTGGCGTAGCCACCTGCCACTTAAACACACCGGACCTAGCGTTGAAGTTGAATCTTTGTGTCAAAATGATTCAATCGAAAAAAAAGTGCCTTCAAAACTTTTTCCAAGTCAAAAAAAAAAAAGTGTTCAAAACTTTTTCCACTTTGAAAGAAAAAGAGTTTAAAACTTTTTGCTTTTGTAAAAAAGTGACATTTCAAATTAAAAAAAATATTTTCAAAAAATATATATTTTTGCAAATGATTTTTTTCTTTGATTAAAAATAATTTTTTGATTAAAGCAACTTTTATTGCGATTGAATGATTTTGACACAAATGTCCTACTCCTTATATGGTTCAAACACAAAAAGGATTGCTTCAATCAAAGAAAACAGTTTGAATGAAAAATAAAGTGTTCAAATGCGAATTTCTGAGTCTCAAATATTTTTTCACATTCAAACCTTTTTTTCTACAATGGAATATTTTTAAAATTTTTGATTGAATAATAAAGACACAAATGTCCTAGCCAAAATGTGGTCCCAACGCAAAATTACATGACTTCAATCAAAAATGGTGTTTCAATCAAAAAAAAACTTGACTTAAATTTTAAAAAAAAAATTCAATCAAAGAAAAATAGTTTTCAAATATATTTTTGGGAGTTTCAAATTTATTTTTTGCATTCAAACACATTTTTTTGATTGAAGTGACATTTTCTTCTATTGAAAATATATATCTTGATTGAAGCAACTTTTTTTTGGATTGAATAATAAAGACACAAATCTACCTCCATACAAAGGTTTCATCTGAAAAGCGTTGGGAGTGAGACGTCTCCTTTTCCAGCGAACGTGCATTTTTGCTGAGGGCCAGAGCATCTGTCGCAATTAGCGAACCTTGACGCCAACCTTTTTTCCTCTTTTCAAGCACGTTTCTCAGCACCTGTGAGGCTTAAAAGTAACATCGACGAACTTGCTCTGCCAGCTAAGCCTAGGCTAACCTTCGACTTTGTAAGTTTTTAGTTCGTTTTTTGTATATTGAGTTTGAAAGAAAAATGTATTTTTTGTTTTGGGCCAACTTTTTCAATATCCATTGATTTCACTGAAACATTCTGTTGTGTTTGTGCTATGCTACTCACACGTAGGAAAATATCATTGTATTACATTTTGAATGTGTAACACCTATGACGTGATTACAGTGAAATGAATTATGCTATGGGCTAGTACTAGGTTCGGCTACTGAAGCAGTATATGCATAAACCAAATAAATGACACGGACCAATAGTAGTGTTGAACTGCCGGCCTATTTTTTTATATACAAAACAACACATACAACATACATACAATGACATAAAGTTAACAAAGAATTGAAAAACACAAATTTCAAAAAAAGGAAATTTGTTCCCTTATTAAGTCAGTTTTTTTCCGTTAAGATCTCTTCCTATGTTATAATCAGTTATTTTTGATTATTTTTAGGATCTATCAACCCGGGTTGTTTTCTGTTTTTCAGATTTCTAATTTTGCTTTTTCTAGTCAATTGATATCCTCAACTTCCTCAATTTTATAGACGTTTGATTTCTATTTGAGTTTCAATATTCAAATTCTTTTCCATCAAATGGTTTTGCTTTTGTTGACAAAATTCTTAATTCAATAACACTTAAAGTATTAAAGACAAAAGCAGAAAAATAAAAATGACAAGAAGTTAACTCAAAACAATTCAGCAAAAGGCTGAACGGCTCCAATAGAAAGGAGTGTCTCTTCGCTGTATCAATGTCCGTTTTTACAGTCTCTTTTGGCTGCTTTCTTGTGATCCAGAGGGGGAAAAAAATCCTCTGCTGGGCAAAAAAAAAAAAAAGGTGGATCCTACCAGTTTGATGGATGTCAAACCGAAGTCTCGCGTGCGTCTCGCTCCTGCGTGAGGCACAGTTCAATGGTTCGTCTTTGGATTCGCTCGCCATCTTGAATCCCGGTTGGAATTTCTTTCTCCAACAGTTTTTCAGTCACTTCTGAATCACGCTTTAATAGCCTATCGAATTCACAAAAATACTCAAACAGATAAACTAATTCGCACACTAAAGAGCTCTAAGTATGATTAAAAATAAAGTTATCGTCGAGTGAAGTCGACAAAAGTGCAGTGACGCACGTTATAAACCGACAGTGCAGGTGGCTAGGCTAGGCAAAAAGGAGACATTTTGCAACGTCATATGTTCAATTAACCACCATTTCTTGGTTTACAACAATCGTGTGACAGAAATATCATGAATTGACACTTTTATCATACACTGACTCAAATAATATGAATTAAAATATTAACCCTTTAAGGTCTGGGCCTATTTTGTCTGATTTTGCATGCCTTTGAAGTTGCCTTTATATTTCAAAGAAAGAATTGTTTACGTAGTAGTCATTTTATATCTGGTAAGATGCATTTAATATATATTTAGAGGGTTTTGGGCTGACAACCACAATTAAGATCATTGCTAGGCTAATCGCCGACAACATACACTCAGACGTTGTGAATGAACTACCTGAAAATATATAATTATAAGGGGATAATCAGACTGTTGTCATACAATTAATTTACACTTTCACTATTGAGGTCAAAAGCCAAAAAATAAATTCAACTACACTGTAAATTCTAACAAGTTAAGTTTACTTAAATAAATTGAGGAAACCGATTACCTTGGGAAAAGTAAGTAAACAAACTTATTGTGTTAAGTAGTGTGGAATTATCAAATTTAAGTGAGTGGTACTTTTTTTTTTTTAAGTTGTGAGAACTTAATGTATCTTAGTAAAGTTAAATTCCTATGAAGTTGTTACAACGCAATTACTTTGAGTCAAATGAACTTTAATATATTGTGCCAAATCAAGTGGGCTTTACTTGAAATTTGTATTACTTTACTTGAGGTATCTTAGTGTAATCCACTTCAATAAAGTTGACAGGAACTCAATAAAGATAAGTAACAATAACTTAATGTACTATGCCGAAGTAAGTGGGCAGTACTTAAATTGTCTGCCCATTCATTTTCAATGGCAAAAAAACAAATGTCACCAAATCAACAGGAAATTACCAAATATCAATTGGACGCGCCCCTTAAATGTCCCAAAATGACCAGGTCACGCCCCCCAAATGTCCCCAAATGACCTGATATGACCAGTACACGGCACCCAAATGTCCCCACATGACCTCATATTACTGGGACATGTCCCCCCAATCAACAGGAAGTGACCTGATAGGACCAGGACATGTCCCCCAAATGTCCCCAAATCAACAGGAAGTGACCTAATATGACCATGACATGTCCCAGAAATGACCCCAAATCAGCAGGAGCTGGCCAGAAATGGTCTCTGAAATGTCCATACACCAATGTGGGCGGGGTTAAACTCTTCATCTTGACACAGCAAAGTCCAGAAAAATTTCTACCGAAATTGCCGAATCTATAACATACCTAGTTTCGCCAACTTTAAAATAAGAATTCACAAAATGGCATTATGAACATGTTTTATTTTTGTGTTTTTTTTACTTCAGTATTTCCAAACAATATGACAACACAGCAACAAACAGACTTCGCAACAAAAAGGCTTGGCAACATTTAGTCTGTAAAAATAAAAATACAAACTGATAAATAAAAACTAACATTCTGAACACATCGTTTCCCATTACACATATTCCTTGCCACAACATCTACTGCCTCGAGCTGCAAGCTGCAAACACTAGGCCTAGGCCAAAAGTGCATTCTTTAATGTTTGCAGTTTTGGGCTTAGCTTTTGGTGTCCCATGTTCAACAAAACCTTCTCAAAGAACTCAAACATGTTTTTCATAGTTTTGGGGTATTCAAAATGCAGTGCAAAAATTAAAGCAAAAACAAGACAAATTGCTTGTGGCATGTCCTCCGGTATGACTTGCAGAACCCCAACAGGAACTTGGACAAAGTCATCGGAAGAGTCTGAATCCTGCATTTAAAATAAAAACACAAATAAATTCTATTAAGATGGTAAGACAGCACACACACATTATAGTGTGTTCACTTTGCTTATTGAAGTGCCTGCACAAAATCACAGAGAACAAACCAAAACTCTGTAATACAGTCTTAGAAACCTCTTTAGATTACGAGCAGGTGGAAATGGCTGCATTTCATCACTAAATATGCACAAAAAGATTTTGAAAAAAAATCACATGTGGGACATCAAATTTGTAACTCCCAAATGATTCAGAATACGTCACTTTTTGTGACATCCCCACTTAAATTGGAAAAAGTATTTTTTTTTCCTTTGCATTTTGCACCTTATTTTTGAAGTAAAAGAACATTTAACTAACTCATATCACTTTTTTATCATTTGACACCTTATTTTTTAAGTAAAACACATCATTTTACTCACCCATATAACTTTTTTCGCATTTGGTGCACTTCAAAAGATATCGTGTCGGACGATATCCCAATTTTAACAACTTTTTGGATGTGTACTACTGTACTGATTCAGAGAAAAGGCGCTTATAAATGTAACATAACTGACGTTACACACGTTTACATCCCAGCACTAGCATGATTTCACGGAGCCCCCCCCCCCCCCCCCTCCAAACACGCACGCGCGCACACACCCGCACCCCCACGTCCATACACGCTTCTCACCCGACATTACAGCTTGTTACACTGAGCTAACCAGTTAACTCAGAAGCATCACGCAAACAGCTAACAGACAGGACCGGCCGGCGGAGACATGTTAGCACAGCACGTAGCTCACGGCTACACCGACTGGTCTATGAACCCGCAGGCAGACACACACAGGCGAACATGCCAACACGACGTCTAAGAGTGGACTTCCTTCCAACAATTCTCATTTTAAACATTAAATGATATCGAAAAGGTTAGAAACAAAAGCTTTACTTACCCAAACCAAGTCAGGGCAACATTCCGTTGGCGTAATGGTTCTGTTCTGACCGCTTTCTCGAATTTTCCTCCAGAGGTGGTTTCGCGCCACCCGGAAATGGACATGCGCACCACAGGTGCGGAGCTCTCATACCACAAACCATGCTACTCACTTAGTAGATTCAAGTTCATACAACTTAATAAAACAAGTAAGCAGGTAAAAAGTGAAGACAACTCAATATGAGAAAGTAAACTTTAAAAACTAGTATGAATTAAGTGATATGAACTATTTAATCTTGAGTCAGGACAATTTTTGCATTTACAGTGTAGGGACAATCTGGAGTAGTGCTATCGCACTTCATATTTATTACATATTATATATGTATGTAGTGAGAGTGCTATCGCTAAACCATATTAACATGAAAAGCCCTAGCTCCATTGACAAATGACATGAAATACATTAGACTTGACAGTGGATGTTAGCAAGAACAAAAGATTTTGAATTGAAAATTTCGTAACTCACCTTCCGAGCACAAGATTCCTGCCGAATTTTCGTGTACGAGGACCTGTTTCACCCAATCAGCAACGTAGCATTTATAAGCCTCCAAGCTCTTAGTTTTTCAAACTTTCGTGCGAATAGGCTGATTTTGTGTGGACAAGATAGTTGTAAATATCAGGATAGCAGATGTCAGGCAAAGACGACGAAGCCAACGGGTCGAAAAACATCGATTTAGGCATCAAATACGGATCTGGCGAATGGATAAACTGAAGCTTTTCCACGTAACGCCTTTTATGCAACGCATCCAATGAGTTTACAGCGTCAGATAACACCGGGGCTTCCATGAGTTGCTCTATAACTTGCTCGACTAATTGAAAACAATGAGAATAGGTCTGAAAAAGAGGTACAATATGGCGGCCAGAAACAGCGACACGCCCATTTTGTGACGTAGGTGAGTAGGGTCTATAGCGGTGAAAGTGCACATTCTACAGGTTAGTGCATTTTGCCAATTGAGATTTTCAAAATAAAAGCACAGCGGAAAATTTTACTTTTTATTTCTTTTAAATCAAATAATTGTTAGTTTACTGATTATATCAGGTTTTAAATATTTTTTAAACATAGATTTTTAAGCAACTTTCCAATTTAATGTTTAATAATGGTAATCTTTTTAATCGTTGTCTTAATCAATGGCTCTTAATTTGGTAACTATGTTAACCTGGGTTACAAATGTATTCATTTGTATTTTAGTAACCAAAAACAATTTGAGACCTCGATAAACCCAAGAAAAGTACGCCTTGTCTCTGGAGAGTTTCATTTTTTGGTTCGCTGGCTGAAGAGCAACACATGTCACGTGTTGTAAGGACAGCACAACGATGTTACTTTCAGCAGAACCCTCATCACTTTAACCAGGATCCCTTCTTGACTTCAGGCGATTATCTCATTTTTTGTAGTCTGGAACACTGCAAGATCACCAGTAAAGGATGTGTTTCATTGGCTGAGGCACTGAAGGTAACCCCCTCCCATCTTCAAGAGCTGTACCTGAGTGGCAACAATCTGTCGGATGAAGGGGTCGAGATCCTCTCGAAAGGACTGGCCAGCCCACATTGCATCTTAAAAATCCTCAAGTAAGGAGGTCCTTCAGTTCGTAATCTTCCATGAATCCGGTCAACTAATCAAAAGAATCACTGCTGCTGTTAGCAGCAACTCTAATAAATTATGAAATAAAAAAAAAAATCCTGTCAAGTTGACATAATTTTTATTGCCTCAAACAATGTAGTTTAATGACTTTTAAGGCTTGAATTTTCACAAAACAGTTAATGAATTTTATGCTTTTTAATGACCCGCATCAACCCTGTATTAGTCAAAGAAAAGGCAGACACAATGTTACTTTCAGCAGAACCTTCCTCACTTTAACCAGGTTCCCTTCTCGACTTCATGCAATTATCTCATTTGTTACAGGCTGCACAACTGTGGGATTACCAATAAAGGATGTGTTTCATTGGCTGAGGCACTGGAGGTAACCTCCTCCCAGCTTCAAGAGCTGGCCCTGAGCTCGAACGATCTGTCGGATGAAGGGGTCGAGATCCTCTCGAAAGGACTGGCCAGCCCACACTGCATCTTAAAAATCCTCAAGTAAGGAGGTCCTTCAGTTCGTAATCTTCCGTGAATCCGGTCAACTAATCAAAAGAATCACTGCTGCTGTTAGCAGCAACTCTAATAAATTATGTAATTTTTAAAAAATCCCGTCAAGTTTACATATAGCCTCAAACATGTAGTTTATAGATTTTTAAGGCCTAAGTTTTCACACATAATGAACCGCATCAACCCTGCATTAGTCAAAGAAAAGGCAGACACGATGTTACTTTCAGCAGAACCTTCATCACTTTAAGCAGGTTCCCTTCTCGACTTCAGGCAATTATCTCATTTGTTGCAGCATGTCCGACTGTGGGATCACCAGTGAAGGATGTGTTTCATTGGCTGAGGCTCTCATGTTAAACCCCTCCCATCTTCAAGAGCTGGAGCTGAGCTGGAACAATCTGTTGGATAAGGGAGTTGAGATCCTCTCGAAAGGACTGGCCAGCCCACACTGTATCTTAAAAGTCCTCAAGTAAGGAGCTATAACAGTTCATAATCTTCCATGGATCCCATTAACTAATCAAAGGAATAACTGCTGCCATTAGCAGCAACTCTCATAAATTATGTAAAAAAAAAAAAAAAATTTTAACAGTCAAGTTTCCCTTAATCTGTTAGGCGCTGGCGTGGCTCAGTAGTAGAGTAGTCGTCCCCCAACCCAGAAGATGTAGGTTTAGTTCCCTGATGAATTCGCCTAAATATCCTTGAGCAAGATACTGAACCCCACACTGCTCCTGATGCTGCGTCACCAGTAGGTGAATGGCGATGTAGTGTAAAGCGCCTTGAAAGGTGGAAAAGTGCTATAGCAGTATAACACCATTTTTAAGTCCTGAATTTTCACAAAAAAAAACAGTTAAAGAGTTTTAATGCTTTTTAATGACCCTCATTAAACATGTATTAGTCAAGGAAAAGGAAGACACAATGTTACTTTTAGCAGAACCTTCATCACTTTAACCAATGTTCCATTCTCGACTTCAGGCAATTATCTCATTTGTTGCAGGATGTCATGGTGCAAGATTACGGAAAAAGGATGTGTTTCATTGGCTGAGGCACTGAAGGTAACCTCCTCCCATCTTCAAAAGCTGGACCTGATCGTGAACAATCTGTCGGATGAAGGGGTCGAGATCCTCTCGAAAGGACTGGCCAGCCCACACTGCATCTTAAAAATCCTCAAGTAAGGAGGTCCTTCAGTTCGTAATCTTCCATGAATCCGGTCAACTAATCAAAAGAATTAGTGCTGCCGTTAGCAGCAACTCTAATATATTATGTAATAATAATAAAACAAAATTCCAGTCAAGTTTACATAATTTTTAATGCCTCAAACATGTAGTTTAAAGCTTTTTTCACCCAAAAAACAGTGAATTTGTTTTGATGCTTTTTAATGACTCGCATCAACCCTGGATTAGCACGATGTTACTCTCAGCGGAACCTTCCTCACATTCCCTTGTCGACTTCAGGCAATTATCTAATTTGTTATAGGCTACACAACTGTGGGATCACCCATAAAGGATGTGTTTCATTGGCTGAGGCTCTCAAGGTAAACCCCTCCCATCTTCAAGAGCTGGACCTGACCAGGAACGATCTGTCGGATGAAGGGGTTGAGATACTCTCGAAAGGACTGGCCAGCCCACACTGCATTTTAAAAATCCTCAAGTAAGGAGCTATAACAGTTCGTTATCTTACAGGGATCTGTTGGATTATTAAAAAGAATCCGTGCTGCTGTTAGCAGCAACTCTAATAAATTATGTAATAAAAAAATCCCGTCAAGTTTACATTATTTTTAATGCCTCAAACATTTAGTTTAATGCATTTTAACACTAGAAGTCCCAGAGAATTCTGGTACTCCTACAAGTCCCAAGCAATGGCCGATATGGCTTCTCCCTCGGAAAACCCAGAGGTGGCCAAAATGACCCAAGTGCTTTAGAATTGGCAAGTCGTTGTGCGACAGACAACAGCCATTGATATGTAAATGCAACCACTACACATACATTAACTTCAGACACAATGACTACAATTAATGCTCCATGCCCCTGATTCAGTCCTTCTAAACCAGGGGTCTCCAAACCGGTCCTCGAGGGCCGCTGTGGGTCCTGGTTTTTGTTCATACCGATCAAGCACAAACCTTTTAACCAATGTGGTTTCTACTAAAATGAGAAGCACCTGACTGCAATCAACTGATTACACTAATAAAACTCCAGATTGGTGAAAAGGTGTGGTCTTGCTTTGTTGGAGTGAAATCCTGCACACACTTCGGCCCTATGTGGAATAGTTTGGAGACCACTGTTCTAAACTATAGACACAATTCCTGCATTACATTCAAATTGCAGTTCTAAGACACTTTTTTCCCCCCCTTCAAAACAACGTACACATTTGGGCCATTTTTTTCTGTCGTTGTGTGTGGCGTATAGGAGAAGTGAGTTAAAAAAGGTAAAAAGTGTCAAACGTCATAAATGTAATTACCGTAATTTCCCGAATATAAGGCGCACCCGTGTATAATGCGCACCCCAAATTTACTTGTAAAATCTGGGGAAAATTATTGTACCCGTTTATAACGCGCACCCTAATTTTAGCACCAATAAATAGAAGAATACAAGAAAACAGAGCTCGTGTACAGATACAGAGATGTCATTTTACTGACTGGTGAAACACAGCACAAGCGTAGCACATTGGTAGTTCAAAACATTACCGTAAACTGACAATATTTACGGTAATAATATGATTTGACAACTTCTCCAACTTACCAGAATCTAGGAGAAAACAAAACAGATGTGACTTTTCTTTTAAAGGCTGCTGTATAACTTGCTCGTTTCCTCATGATGAATAAATGTTTCTTCCATGGATTGATACGGTAAAAGGAAAGTGAGAACGTAAGTCGGAAATCCGTGAGAGGTCATCGCTGTCAACACGACAGTAACAAAAGGAACTATTGTTATTTGGGTTTGAGTTTCCCGAGGGACCGATATAGTTGACGGACACAGGAAGTGTGTGTCCTTACATTTGTTATGGTCCGAATTGTGGAGCTGCAATAAACGTCGACTCAAATGAGTTCAAGAAACTAAATTCTGTGCTTTATGAAGAGTGAAAAAAACAGAATTTAACACGGACGAAATCATTCGGCCGATTAGAGTGAAGTATTACCGAAACAAAATGGTGACGTCACGTACCGTAATGGTCGGCAACGGGTCGCCGCATACGTTTCTTCAACACAACGTCGCCGTGTCAATGAAAAAAAAACGGTTTATACATATATGTAATACATTTATATTTCTGTCTCCATCCATGTACCCGTTTATAATGCGCACCATGAGTTTACAAGTTGATTTTGGGGAAAAAAAGTGTGCGTTATATTCGGGAAATTACGGTAAATAAATGTAACTTGACTTGAACTGACACAAACGTTCGGGCCGCAAACCAACACGATGTATGTCTAGTGGTTGTTTTTACATATGAATGGTTGCTGTCTGTCGGACAACGACTGGCTAGTTCGAAGGCACTTCTGGGTTTTTTTTTTGGAGGCGAGGCCAAATCGGCCATTGCTTGGGAATATTAGGAGTATTTGTCTCGGGAAAGGCCGAGTCGGCCTCTGCTGGGTTTTTTAGTGTTAAGGCCTGAATTTTCACAAAATCCATTCATGCTTTTAATGCTTTTTAATGACCCGCATCAACCCTGCATTAGTCAAGGAAAAGGCAGACACGATGTTTCCAGCAGAACCTTTATCACTTTAGCCAATGTTCCATTCTAGACTTCAGGCAATTATCTCATTTGTTACAGGCTGTCATCATGCAGCATCACCCATAAAGGATGTGTTTCATTGGCAACGGCTCTCAAGTTAAACCCCTCCCATCTTCAAGAGCTGGACCTGAGCTGGAACGATCTGTCAGACGAGGGGGTTGAGATCCTCTCGAAAGGACTGGCCAGCCCACACTGCATCTTAAAGGTCCTCAGGTAAGAAGCTCCTCCAGTTCGTCATCTTCCGTGGATCCGGTCGAGTAATCCAAAGAATCACTGCTGCGATTAGCTCAACTATAATCAATTATGTTTAAAAAAAAAATCCTGTCAAGTTTACTTAATTTGAAATGCTTTGAAACATTTAGTTTAATCCTTTTTAAAGCCACAATTTTCACAAAATCCATTTACCCTAATTTCTGGACTATAAGGCGCACCTGACTCATAAGCCGCCACCCACCAAATTTGACACAAAAAAGGCATTTGTTCATAGATAAGCTGCACTGGACTATAAGCCGCATCTGTGCTCACTGTATTATGGGATATTTACATTAAAAGATATTAACCGGAAACACTTTTTTTGACAGCGGCATCATAAGACTGTCATAAAACCAAATGAATCATTATGAAGCTTTGAACCAATTGACTGCAAAGCTTGAACCAATTGGCTGCAAAGCTTCATTAATTCAAGAAGCGTCATTTTGCCATCACTTCCCGCATGGGGGAGACAGTGAACCTCTGCTGCCACCTGTTGTCAACACTTGTCATCCACCATGCCTCCTAGCATGCATTGCAGCGCTACAGATGTAAATAACATTCAAAATTTATGTTCTCTGCTAATAATTTCTTCAGTTACTATTCCAGTTGTTTCATTAATTTCTAGTTAGCTACTTTGTGGCGCTATAAGACTGTCATAAGACCATCATAATTATGACATGACACTGAGATGAGCATTAATGAATGCTTATGAGAGATGTCAAATTATCTCACTTTTGACTGCATGTAAAAGATCCGAGCTGGACATAGAGTTGGTGATATAATTTGCCGGATGACAGTTAGTGACGTCTGTCATAAGCATTCATTGATGCTCATAATAGTGTCATGTCATAATTATGGCTGTCTTCTGGCAGTCTTATGACGCCGCTGTCAAATAAAGTGTTAGCTATTAACCCAAATAGATCAACATATAAACCGCACTGGAGTATAAGCCGCAGGATTCAAAATGAGTAGCGGCCTATAGTCCGAAAATTACGGTAACGATTTAATACTTTTTAATGACCCGCATCAACCCTGTATCAGTCAAGGAAAAGGCAGACACAATGTTACTTTCAACTAGAGGTGCACGGTAATAGGAATTATGACGTCATCCCAATAAATCCGATAACAATATATGTTATCGGGCCTATTAATAATATTTGGCATGGTCATGGCAACGGTGACGTCACATCCAGTGAGTGTATTGTTCGTTTGTTAGCACTGCGACTAGTCGCTATTCTCCTAGTCGCTAATCTCCTCAATTGGTTTTATCCCACGATTTAACAGCGTAAACGCCTGCTCGTGGATTAAAACTACTCTACTCTCCTCGTTAGCGCTCTCCTCTCTAGCTCTATCTTGCTAGCCTAGCTTATCCGAACCATGGCTAGCCCTCTGCCTTCTCCGAGCACCCTGGCTCCTTCGTCGAGGATAGTAGTAGTAGTTATAGGAAGTGTAGTTTAGTCCCAGGGTTTCTGAGCTAGAAGCACGGCTCTGCACTCTAGAGACGAAAGCTAATCCGAGCTATAGCCAGGTAGTAGCAGGGCCCGCAGGTCGTGCTTGCAGTAGTAGGAATGCTAGCTTAGTTAGCCCCCCAGCGAGCCCCGTGCAGCCGGGGGAAGTTAAGGACGGATTTGTGACTGTACGGGGGAAGCGTAGTGCAGTGGCGCCTCCAGAAAGTTTTCATAGGGGTGGCCAGATGGGGCCACTTAAAATCTTGGGGTGGCCAAAACAGAAAGCCATAATTTCAGGTTTTCATTATATTATTGCAGTAAAAAGGTCAGGGGAAAACTATCAGAAAGACTTAAGGACACGGCTAGTGATATACTTTGGTGTATTGTGTAATATTTGATGTTACTAATGATTTAATGTGCATAGTCCATAACTGTCCAGTCAACATTTTGAGTTCCACAACCATTATGTTTTATTGTGTTATGTATATATTAGGCATAAGGTGTACATTTAACTAAGGCTGTCAAAAAATTAAAATTTTTAATCGAGTTAATCACGGCTTAAAAATTCATCTTAATTAATCGCAGTTCACACCAGCTCCAAAATATGCCATATTTTTCGGTAAATTATTGTTGGAATGGAAAGATAAGACGGATATATTCATTCAACATACTGTATATAAGTACTGTATTTGTTTATTATAACAATAAATCCACAAGATGGCATTAACTTTATTAACATTCTTTCTGTGAAAGGGATCCACAGATAGAAAGACTTGTAATTCTTAAAGAATAAATGTGAGTTTGTATATTGTGACGAAATATTGCCATCTAGTGTATTTGATGAGCTTTCAGTAAATGATACTGTAGCGACTTAACTGTTCTGCCCAAATGCATGATGGGAAGTGGTAAAACCATGACTGTGTGTGGTGGCTGCAAATGCTATATCTTCTCTGCGTTGGGTACATTACAGGGTGTTAAGAAAAAGATCAACTCCTGTCATTCTTCCTCACGTAGCTTCCAACAATATTTATAGTTGCTATGGGAGAGATGACAAAGCTTTTGCCAATTAAAAGCACGGCCCCAATGAATGCTTGTATCTACTCCACTCTGCCTCCTATCTCTGTATATAAGTAAAACAGCGCCATTGTAGGCTGTTCTAATGATATACTGGCAAGTGGGGTGGCCAACCAATTTATAGGGGTGGCCGTGGCCACCCCCTGGTGGCGCCACTGGCGTAGTGGTAAACGCACAACCTTAGTGCACCAGCAGCTTCACGTCAGCAATAGGTTTGACCCCCTCAGCGAGAACACCTACTGAACCTAACATTCTCGTAATTAGAAGCTCCATAGTTAGAGACATGAAGCACCCGGCGGTGTCTGTCATTAGTGGTGTCAACAATAATCGATGCGGCGATGCATCCTGCCCAGGACTCGGCTCAAGACTATGGGCGACAGGGCCTTTACAGCTGCTGCTCCCCGTCTGTGGAACGCCCTCCCAGACCATCTCAGAGCCCCGCAGACGGTGGATGCATTTAAAAAAGGACTAAAAACTCACCTTTTTAAAAAAGCTTATTCTAGCTAATTTTATTTGACTGTATTACTTTTATCTGATTGGTATCTGATTTTATCTGTGCTTGTGTCTGTTTTGCTTTTACTGTTTTATTCTTAGTCTTTTGCATTTTATTTATTATTTTCTTTTTTTGCCAATGTGCACTTTGAGATTTGTTTTTCAAATGTAAAGTGCGTTACAAATAAAATGCATTATTATTATTATTATCCTGATGCAGGGCATGGACGATTCGATTCGGGCAACAAGCCGAATCGATTCAGCGCATTTTAAAATATATAAGTACGTTCAAAAATCTTCCCTGCGCAATTCTGGTGATGCAATGGATTTGGTTTCCCCATTTGTATTATTATTGTCATGTTTCATTTTTTACACACTGCATAACTCTGGTCAAGTTTCCCACCAACCTCATAGAAGCCAAAATGTCTCCAGATGTCAGCTTTTAATGTCTTAGGTGTATCAAGAATCTTTCTTGCTCCCTCTTTCTCCGCTTCAGCCATTGTTATGTTATGTCCTATCTCAGAGGTTAGATCTTGTGCCCGAACCCGAATGGGTTGGGCCAAAAATGTTAAGCATTCAAGTTCTGGTTGGGTTGGGCCGCCCCGCGCCGGACTAATAAATTATTTTTTAAAAATGGGATAAAACCAAGAGCAGGCTCTCTGTATTGTGCATTTGCTTGTGCACTCACATGAAGCAGTGGCGCCGCCCGCTTTTTCTTCTTCTCCTCCGCTGTGGCACTTGCGATTCGTTACGAAAGACACTTTTATTTATGCACACAAAGGCAACACAAATGTGATCCTTTTGAATCTTCTCCTCTGTGTGTCTGCAAAATCTCATGTTTTTTTTTTAAATATTAAACTTTCCCAGCGTTATTTCGTTGTGTAAATGCTTCTATAATGATCACAAAAATATGTAGACTATTTAAACATTAAGAAACATGCGTTTTTTTCTGCCATCTCGAAGAAATGAAAATAAATTGCTGCTGCTGCGTTTTTTTTTCCGCGTCACTCCAAGCCGGGTCGGGCTTCAATACTAGCGGGCCGTGTCGGGTCGGGCTGGATTTTTTTATCTCTCTGCTCTCTCAATTGCCCAAAAAAAAAAAAGATATTTCCTCATGTTGAAACAGATTGTTATGGCTGCTAAAATGCTGCTGCACTTCATTTTAATTCATTGTTTTTTATTGTTATGTGGTAGTTACTGATTGCATTTCTAAGTTGATTGCACATATATAGTGGGCTAGGCCTACATTTTACTTTTGATATACATTGCAATTTAGTTGGATGTTTTGTTTGCAACTTAACTGATCCCTGGATTGATATTGCGATAATTATGCTGCTGCACTACAATATTTTCTTTGTCGCTTTCTTTAATATTTACTTGAATATTTTTATCGATGGGTTGTTGTGACTAAAATACAGTGACTGTTATTACTGATTTTGCACAGGAGTTCAGATGTTGCACTGTGTGAAAGGCTGCTACTGTGTGTAAAAAACAGACAAAGCCCTGGTCTCATTCAAAGCACCAATTAAATGCTGTGATCTGTTTTTTGTTTTGTTTTTTGAATATATATCTAAAGTATTTTCATTTGACTTCAACCAGGAGTGACACAAGAGCCAATAAAAAGTTGTTTAATGTCTGACCGCTTGTGTTGCCTCATGATTCACGAAAAATATGCTTTGCTTTAGAATTTTAATGCATCCCAGGCTTTAAGGCATCGCAATGCATTGCCGAATCCAACCGAATCGAATCGTGACCCTCTGAATCGAATCGAATCGTGGCCCTCCGAATCGTAATCGAATCGAATCGTGAGGGCAGTACCGATGCACACCTCTATCTGTCATATTTGAAGTCAAAACTGTTCTTGTCTTTTTTTGTTCAATGTAATACTGGTCATGTCATGAAAATTCTGGTACGGTCAAAGGCAAATCTATGCTCAATCAGCCACTAGTATTTATGACCTACATTTGTTCAAAAACTCAGGTGAATATACAGTGGGGAGAACAAGTTTTTTTTTCTGTGTCACAGTTTGTCGGGTTGGGGCGCAAATTAATTAACGTTGAGTCCATCAGTCCATCCTGTGCGACTGAAGCGTCCAAAAATTAAACGCGGGGACGTAGGATGTATATATACATGTATGTCTCCATTTTCTTAACATACCAATGAGAGTGGAATGGTTACATTGTAAAGAGCAAACGATTCTCTTTTCGTCAGTATTTGGCGATCTGAGATCGGGAGGGGATGACTGCGTGGAGTTGATGGGATTATTTATATATTAATACCAGTGCAAAAATGACATTTCAACACGATTTTTAGGTAATATTTTTTCGAGTGTTGTTTTATTTATTTATTTTCGTGTCAGAGAAGCCAAATAATAATAATAATATATTTTATATATAACGCTGATTTAATATTTATTAATATACATAATAAATTGATTATTTATTAATATTTTTTATATTTTCTTATTTGTGTGCAATAAATCTCACTCAACCGGAAAAAATAGCCGAAGACAGTTTATTTAAATTCCACATTTATTTGTTCTTCAGCCTAAATGATTTGGTGGTATATCAAATGGCTTTCACGAGCAGCCAGCTCACTTAAACACGCATTTAAACTACGAATACGGAAGGGAGCGTACACGTAATTTAGCGTGATTGAAAAAGTTTGTGCTTAAAAAAAGGGGAAATGTTTAACCGTTTCCTATATCAAAGTGAAGCAAGCACAAGCCATGGCTTTGATCCCATAGAAATATGATAGACGCGGAAATTCTCATTGCTGCAGCGGCTGGGCTGCAGAGACGAGGCGGTGAAAAAAAAAGACAGAAAAACACAGTCTGTCACTCACTTCTGAATCTACGAAGAGAGCGGCCAATGAAAAGCCAGTGTACTGTGCAAGAGGGGGAGGGACCAAGCCTTCCTGTTCAGTTATATATGCTAAGCAGTCTTTTGGTGATTCGTTTGGCAACGTCACTTCCCGTTCACTGACCGAACGATTCATTTGGGCGGTTGTGGGGGGGGCGAACGATTCGTTGAACGATTTGTTTGAACGAATCTTTTTACTGAACGAACCGGAATTGATTCGTTTCCTCAGGTGAACGACTTTTCCCGTCACTACTGTACATACATTGAAAAATTATATATATATATATATATATATATATATATATATATATATATATATATATATATATATATATATGTATTATCATCGGATATCGTATCGGTATCAGCCTTGCGGAGCAGGAAGTTATTGGCATCGTTTTCAAAAACAGATATCGTGCACCCCTACTTTCAGCAGAACCTTCATCACTTTAAGCAAGTTCCCTTCGTGACTAAAGGAACTCATCTCATTTGTTGCAGGCTGTCATACTGTAGGATCACCAGTAAAGGATGTGTTTCATTGGCCAAGGCTCTCAAGTTAAACCCCTCCCATCTTCAAGAGTTGAATCTCAGCATCAATCAAATAGAGGAAAACGAAAAGAGGGTCTTATTGGAAATCAAGGAGAATCCCAGCTATAGCCTGAAGACTGTCAAGTAAGATCTAAACAATGTTGCTTATCAGAGTGTAAACTCATGTTCAATATCTATTGTTTGTGTCTTTCTTCAGATTTTACATATGGGAATAAGAACAACGTTTGGTCCTCGGCGTCAAGAAGGGCGAGTCATTCCAAATGTCAGCAGGGCCGAAAACCAAAAGTGGTTTTTGCCATGTGGCAATTTTTTTTGCCATGTGGCAATTTTTTTTGCCATGTGGCAAAATGTTTTTGCCATGTGGCATTTTTTTTGCCATGTGGCAAAATGTGTTTGCCATGTGGCAATTTTTTTTGCCATGTGGCAAAATGTTTTTGCCATGTGGCATTTTTTTTTTGCCATGTGGCAAAATGTTTTTGCCATGTGGCAATTTTTTTTGCCATGTGGCAAAATGTTTTTGCCATGTGGCAATTTTTTTTGCCATGTGGCAAAATGTTTTTGCCATGTGGCATTTTTTTTTTTTGCCATGTGGCAAAATGTTTTTGCCATGTGGCAATTATTTTTGCCATGTGGCATTTTTTTTTGCCATGTGGCAAAATGTTTTTGCCATGTGGCATTTTTTTTTTGCCATGTGGCAAAATGTTTTTGCCATGTGGCAATTTTTTTTGCCATGTGGCAATTTTTTTTGCCATGTGGCATTTTTTTTTTTGCCATGTGGCAAAATGCATTTCGGTTTGTGGGGGGGTATATGGTATTTTGGGGTGTATATGGCTGTTTTGCAGGCCATACAAGTCCATGCCATTGACGGCTATGCACGTCCAAATTGTTTTTTTCATTTTAAATGGCAGAAAAACATCTGTGGCTGTGTTTTTTGACAGTACACTTTACATTAGAGCTTATCGGCATTCATCTGGATCCCCAAGTAAGGCTCTGCCATTGACGGCTATGCACGTCCAAATTGTTTTTTTCATTTTAAATGGCAGAAAAACATCTGTGGCTGTGTTTTTTGACAGTACACTTTACATTAGAGCTTATCGGCATTCATCTGGAACCCCAAGTAAGGCTCTGCCATTGACGGCTATGCACGTCCAAATTGTTTTTTCATTTTAAATGGCAGAAAAACATCTGTGGCTGTGTTTTTTGACAGTACACTTTACATTAGAGCTTATCGGCATTCATCTGGAACCCCAAGTAAGGCTCTGCCATTGACGGCTATGCACGTCCAAATTGTATTTTAAATGGCAGAAAAACATTTTTGGCTCTGTTTTTTTGACGATGAACTTGACATTACAGCTTATCGACATTCAAGTAAGGTTCTGCCATTGACGGCTATGCACGTCCAAATTTCTGTGTCAGCTTTCTTTCTGCACTGATGAATCTTGGGTATGCGGTCACTACGCTCGCGGTTTGACCAGAGGCGCGTAGCAAGGGTCCCCGGTGGCCCCAGGCAACGAGCAACATGGGGCCCTTTTGAGTCACGTGACACACATACCACTTGCGCAGTATAATGAACACAAAGGTGAGGGGGTGCGAGTGCGCGCGGTGCATGCACGTGCAGTCCATCTTGGCCATAAAAGTGGCGAAAACTAGCACTTCACATTGACTCATATGGATGTACTTACATTAGTTCATGGACGTGCACATTTTAACAGGTGGCCGTCCTCTGCTCGAAATTCTCGCTCCCAGAATACACAGCGCTTGTGACGTAGGACAATAACAGGACTGGTTGCTATGGGAATGTACGCATACCCAAGGAACCTTGCTAAAAGGAGTATTGAAATTGCTAATAAAATGGTTTAGGATTATTTTAGATGCATATATGTTGTATTTTTCTTATAGAGTATTCAACGAGGAATACAATAGACCCATTAATAGACTTTTTTGGAAAATCACCATTTCTCTTAGTAGTTACGAGTAATGAGTTGGCCTGTGATAATTAACGTAAAACAACTCGGCAAGGACTTTCCAAAGAGTTTGGTGAGTCACTCTTTAAACAATCATGTGGTATTAATACCTGATTGGACTTTCTTAAACACGTAAAATCTACGTGACATAGTTAGTGCTGATTGGGATTGATAACAGAATCGTTAGATAATCTGCCAAATGATTCCATGTTATTGAAACACTCCCTACACTTGTCGCTGCGACAGTGCAGTAAAGTTGCGTGTGCTAAATCTGTTGGCCCTCTGAGGGGGCCCCTTCTGGCTGGGGGCCCTAGGCAATTGCCTGGTTTGCCTAATGGGACGCGACGTCTCTGGGTTTGACCACGAGGTTATTTCAGGAGCCACGTCAACAATTTCAAGTAAATCTTAATTTTATTGCTGGTTGTTTTTATATGATTGTGTTGTATGTTTAAAAATAAAATACTTTGTACGTCTCAATTTTCTTTTATTCTCCTCTTACACAGATACTGAATAACTGTTACGCAATGTATTGATTCTAGTTTTCCGTCTGTTGAAACAACTGTAAGGGTGCCACTCCAATTTCGCTGTGTTTCAATACGATGGAATCATTTGGCAGATTATCTAACAATTCTGTTATCAATCCCAATCAGCACTAAGTCTGTTACGTAGATTTTACGTGTTTAAGAAAGTCCAATCAGGTATTAATACCACATGATTGTTTAAAGAGTGACTCACCAAACTCTTTGGAAAGTCCTTGCCGAGTTGTTTTACGTTAATTATCACAGGCCAACTCATTACTCGTAACTACTAAGAGAAATGGTGATTTTCCAAAAAAGTCTATTAATGGGTCTATTGTATTCCTCGTTGAATACCCTATAAGAAAAATACAACATATATGCATCTAAAATAATTCTAAACTATTTTATTAGCAATTTCAATACTCCTTTTAGCAAGGTTCCTTGGGTATGCGTACGTTCCCATGGCAACCAGTCCTGTTATTGTCCTACGTCACAAGCGCTGTGTATTCTGGGAGCGAGAATAGGCGTAAGGTGCGTATTTTGAGCAGAGGACAGCCACCTGTTAAAATGTGTGCGTCCATGAACGAATGTAAGTACATCCATATGAGTCAATGTAAAGTGCTACTTTTCGCCACTTTGATGGCCAAGATGGACCACACGTGCATGCAGCACGCACTCACACTCCCTCACCTTTGTGTTCATTATACTGCGCGAGTATGTATGTGTGTCACGTGACTCAAAAGGGCCCCATGTTGCTCGTTGCCTGGGGCCCCCGGGGACCCTTGCTACGCCTCTGGTCGAACCGCGAGCGTAGTGACCGCATACCCAAGATTCATCAGTGCAGAAAGACAGCCGACACCGAAATTTGGACGTGCATAGCCGTCAATGGCAGAACCTTACTTGGGTGTCAGTTGAATGTCGATAAGCTGTAGTGTCAAGTGCATCGTCAAAAAACACAGCCACACATGTTTTCCGCCATTTAAAATGAAAATACAATTAGGACGTGCATAGCTGTCAATGGCAGAGCCTTACTTGGGGTGCCAGTTGAATGTCGATAACCTCTAATGTAAAGTGTACCGTCAAAAAACACAGCCACAGATGTTTTTCTGCCATTTAAAATGAAAAAAACAATTTGGACGTGCATAGCCGTCAATGGCAGAGCCTTACTTGGAGTTCCAGATGAATGCCGATATGCTCTAATGTAAAGTGTACCGTCAAAAAACACAGCCACAGATGTTTTTCTGCCATTTAAAATGAAAAAAACAATTTGGACGTGCATAGCCGTCAATGGCAGAGCCTTACCTGGGGTTCCAGTTGAATGCCGATATGCTCTAATATAAAGTGTACTGTCAAAAAACACAGCCACAGATGTTTTTCTGCCATTTAAAATGAAAAAAAAAACAATTTGGACGTGCATAGCCGTCAATGGCAGAGCCTTACTAGGGGTTCCAGATGAATGCCGATAAGCTCTAATGTAAAGTGTACTGTCAAAAAACACAGCCAAAGATGTTTTTCTGCCATTTAAAATGAAAAAACAATTTGGACGTGCATAGTCGTCAATGGCAGAGCCTTACTTGGGGTTCCAGATGAATGCCGATAAGCTCTAATGTAAAGTGTACTGTCAAAAAACACAGCCACAGATGTTTTTCTGCCATTTAAAATGAAAAAAACAATTTGGACGTGCATAGCCGTCAATGGCAGAGCCTTACTTGGGGTTCCAGATGAATGCCGATAAGCTCTAATGTAAAGTGTACTGTCAAAAAACACAGCCAAAGATGTTTTTCTGCCATTTAAAATGAAAAAACAATTTGGACGTGCATAGCCGTCAATGGCATGGACTTGTATGGCCTGCAAAACAGCCATATACCCCCCAAAATACCATATACCCCCCCCCACAAACCGAAATGCATTTTGCCACATACCCCAAATAAATGCCACATGGCAAAATGCATTTTGCCACATGGCAAAAAAAAATGCCACATGGCAAAAAAAATTGCCACATGGCAAAAAAAATTGCCACATGGCAAAAACATTTTGCCACATGGCAAAAAAAATTGCCACATGGCAAAAAAAATTGCCACATGGCAAAAACATTTTGCCACATGGCAAAAAAAATTGCCACATGGCAAAACCATTTTGCCACATGGCAAATACCACTTTTGGTTCTCGCTGTCTCTCCCAAATGTTTATTATTAGAAGACGTCGAGTCCATTTGGTCTCCTTCAGATTTAGTTCGGTCTCATATACTCTCTGGCGATTGCTAGAGGACCAGGTGTCGGCGGTACGGGCAAAGCGGCCTCGCTCACAGAATTCGAGGAGGTCGTCGTCGGGTTCTTTGCAGCCACATGGAGGTGGAGTTCAAGGGGAAGGTCTATGACGTTCCCACCAAACTGCTGGCAGTTGTTGTCATCCATTTGTAATGGGAGGGGCTGTCCGAAAGGATTTGACTTTGAGCACTGTCAATGGCAGCCAATAATTTCAATAAGTATCCTTTCAAGTGTTAACTTTTTTTCACAAATTTAAAAGACATTGTCATACGGCCACTTGAAATAGTTTTGCTCATTTTGACATAGTTGTTTTGAATTTGATCATTTTCACTTCTTTGTGCAATATGTTGTTTTGTACGAGAACATTAAAACCCTAACTTGAAATAAAAGTTTTTAAAAATCATCTAACAATGAAAAAAGAACTTCAATCAATACACTGGAAACGTTACATTTTGTTGACTTGATTGAAATGCAGGAAAGTCAGGAGGTCGAGTCTCCAATACAATGAGAAGAATTACTATGACAAGTAACGCGACTCTGATTATGTTTTTTAAAAAGAAATGATAAGCAGTATATGAGTAGTCTTTGAACCAAATACATTTTACTTGAGTGCATTTTTTGGGATGACCACTTTAACTTGAGTCATGTATTTGGAAGTAATGCTACTCTTTCTTGGGTACAATTTTAGGCTTCTCTACCCATTTTTGGAAAATTAACAAATGACTGGTGTATGCCAAAGTAGCAAGAGTAGCATATTTTCTTCACATATCTATTCAAGTAAAATGTTTGGTGTCGTGAAACTACTGTTAAAAGTACATTTTTTTCCAGAAGTCGATGTACCGGGAAAAAAATGATGCATCACTACCCGCCTCATTGACGCCGCCGGATGAGCCCTTCCAGCGCAAAGGTTTGGGTCTCCTCTAGCGTCCCGACAGGATGGATAGGAAAAGAAAACATCTGTTCGAATTTTGAAAAGATTTGTTCCTCAATGGCAGCAAATGAGTTCACAGAGACATTATTGGAGTGGGAAAAAAATGGTAGCAACCTGTTGGTTTCTTTTTTATTATTAATAATTAATTTAAAAAAAAAAAATGCAAATAATAACAACAAAAATCCAGAATTAGTTGCATATAAGAAAACACAACAACGAATCTCAAAACAAAATCATGAACCCATTCACTTCCAAAGATGTGTTTTATAGAACACTTAGGTTCGGGTTAAAAAATGTATCGAAAAACTACTTGTTTTTCAACTGCTCATAACTAAAGAACGGAAAACAGTAGGAAAAAATGATTTTCATGATTCAAGATTGCAATCCAATTGCTCTTGTTTGGGGTTTGTATAGCCATCAAACACAATATTCTGTGGCGCTTGACATATCAGCTGAAATCAATGTAAATGAACAAAAGGCAATGGCTTCTGAAAAATGGATTGGAGTGAATTTTTTGACCACAAACTGAGTAGGAGTTTTTCTCCAGTGTCTCCCAGTCAATATGGATTGGACTTCCAGCGCCATTACTGGCAGCCAATGAGTTAAATTTAGGGTGGGGGATTAAAATTCATGCATGAAAGGTTAAATATTTTTTAACAAGAAAACTGTCATTTATTTGAAATATCAGCTAAATGGGTCACTTTATTATACAGGCATGAAAATGGGACAGGGGTAAAAAGGTCCGAAGGAAATATGTTCCGGTACGCCGTACAGCTAGGTCTGTCCCAAACGACTAATTTTCTCCCGATTAGTCAGCCAACTATTTTTACGATTAGTCGACTAATCTAATAATCCCCCCCAAGGGATTTGGTAATGAAATTTTTGATGGCACTTATTCATTCACAAAAACATTTTGGAACACTTAAATTCTTTATTAAAGCACAAATAAACACGTAAATACCAAATCGCAAATGAATAAAAAGGTCAAATGCTCATAGCATTAACTATTGAAAAATAAAGGAATGTAAACAGATTCAGAACACTGACTTCGCCTTACCAACATAATTCAAAACAATCTTTTTTTAAAAAAAATGCATTGATATATATACTACAATATATAATAGTTGCACAATAATTATTCATTGACAATCAGATTTTTCATAAAGGGTGTCATTTTAAAGCTACTCTTAGTGTAGAATCTGAATTCTGAAGTATGTGGGATTAACTCCAGAAATCGTTATTTATATAAAGAACATGACGTGCTTTTATTTTTTTAAATGTTCACCGGAAGTACGTTTGCTAAACCGCTAACAGGAAGATTTACACTCTGCAAAAAAAGCTGTTTTGTCATTGCATGTAGTGTCAGTAATCCATTTTTTCCTTTTTCGTTTGCAAAAGCTGTTAACCAGTGATTTTTCATGTTTGAAGTGTCACCTTTTAGCCGCAAGTTTGCGTTTTGGAGAAGACTGCCAATGTTTTATAGCAGGCTAAAGTTGGTTGTCTTTTTCCCCATCAGCCTCAGTGTGGCAATGCTAACGTTCACAGTGTTTAATATAGATGTGTTTCCTTATTTTGTATGTCTGAACTTTAATTCTACGGCATGTTGACGACCAATAAACATCTGTGAAAAGAACTGGAGTCTCATATGCCATCAACTAGCACGTGTACAAGCACGTACCCGACGATAAGCGCGGCCGTGAAAATCACCGCCCTCATTTTCATTTACAGTGCGATGAATGGACTCATGGCATATCGCGACAGGCAATAAAACAGGTCGTTCGTTAGTTAGATGGATTTACAATATGCCAGCTCCTGTCGTCTTCTAAAATTACAACTGGGTGACGGCGGTTCAGGTGTTCATTCACGGCCGACGTGCAGCCAAGCTCGGCATTTATGAGACGGGACACAACAGTGTACCCTCCTTCGTTTGGGTGAAATAAGTCAATGTTTTGGCCACTGTGGTGCACTTTTTTGGCTTTGTGCCGCTTTACCCGCTTGCATACCAAGCATCCGACATTAAAAAAAAAATTCCCGACCCCCCCTTTAAAAATGTTCTCCTCGGATCTACACAAATTCACATAGGTCACTCTTTTTTACTTCAAAACGACGAATTTCGCCAAAAGGTGACAGATTTTCATGCCTGAATATATTTTTTCTCAAGTCTTGATGACATTTTTCAAAATAAAAGCATTTCAAGTACTGCCTTTTTCTGTACTGAAAAGCAGCTCTTGAAGAAAGCCAATGGAAATGAATCCACGGGATGTACCACTCCACCCCTCCTGTTTACAGTAACTAGGCATGTTAGGGCACTGTAACAGGCCTGTGTGTTTTTAAATTTTTTTCCCAGTCATTAGTACTCATTCTACTCACTTGTTCTGCACACCTGATCATAGCTTCTCTACTTAGGCCATGTATATGGCGGAAAAGACCCAGGTGACTTGAAGTTCTGCTCTGAGACCCCCAATTTGGCCAACTTTCAAAATTGTCCAATATGCATGTGTGATACATCATTGGAAAGCTTAAAATCTCAATCTTCTGGGGGAAGAAAATTTTTGAACAGGAGGCCTGTAGTAAAATGAATAATTTAGCAGGTTGCAATGTTGAACCTCAGAGGGCGCAATTGGATTGTGATAGAGATGCATGTAAGTTGTGAAAGAGACTTGTTGACTGGTTGAGCAGAGTCGGTTGCTCCTGAGTTGTTGTTTCAAATCTTTTTAATGGTTTTTCCATAACAAAGCAACATATAATAAACAATATAGAACAACATAGAATAAACAAAAACAGACTATTAATGCTATCCAAAAACTGACACTGAAGCAGCAATCAGTGCACACACTCAAACAACATAGACAAACCATACACAAGTACATAGTCTGGGATATCAGATGCGGCCAGTGTTGTTAATCTTACTGAAAAAAAGTAATTAATTATAGTTACAAATTACTTCTCCCAAAAATTAATTGCGTTAGTAACTCAATTACCTGAATGTAAGAGTAATTAGTTACTTGGCAAAGTAATTGGTGATAATTATTTATTTTTTCCTCAATAAAAAAAAAAACAAAAAACATTGGCCACACAATGGGAAGGTTTTTGTTAAGGTTTTTGGTACAATTGGCCCGAGCCCAATTCTTTACCCTAATTTACTCTTTACCCTGAATCAACTGTTAAAAGTTGTTAAAATTGCTCCCATTATTGCATTAGTTCCCTTTTCTCTACTTTCGACATATGAAAGTTTTAAAACTGTTTCATCATTTAAAGATAGATTCAAGTCAAGATTTTGCCAATTTAGAAGTATTTTAGATAAAAAGTTACTTAGGTTCGCTAGGAAGGTTCTCTACAACAGAGCCATCCTAAAAAGTCTACTGCTTCAAGATGGCGGCTGTCTACTAACGCATTTAGTACCATGTCTGTCATTTTGCATCTAGTTATATCTATATACAGTACATGTGATATCTACCATATCTACCATAACATGCGGGCGTAGTTTGAAGGCTATCGGCTACAACATGTATTATTGGAGCTACCTAGCATCGCGTTTGTTCGGCGTCACAACTTTCTTGCCTCCTCCACACTCCTTCTCTGCTATGTCGTCTCGGTGAGTCCGTCTCCCTCAGACTTTTCGACCAATATAGTAACGCATAGTAACGCATGCCTTTCCGTCCTCAGTAACGGTAACGGCGTTGCCAAGATGAGAAAAGTAATTAATTAGATTACCCACTACTGAAAAAAATAACGCCGTTAGTAACGCCGTTATTTTGTAACGCCATTATTAACAACACTGGTCATGGCGTTCTTTTTCCAAAGACCGGACGAGTTCAAGCCAGAGCAAGAAGCGTGGTCTGCTTATGTTGAGCGCATGGAGTTGCTATTCGAAGCTCATGATGTCGACGATGAAAAAAAAGTCCCCACCTTGTTGAGCTCGGTCGGCGCTGCGACATGTGGACTTCTACGTAACTTAGTTCAACCTGTTAAGCCAAGGGATAAAACCTTTGATGAGATTGTGGCCATACTAAAGAATTATTATGAACCGAAACCGCTGGTCATCGCCGAGCGTTTCAGGTACCGCAAATGTGTTCAGAAAAGCGGCCAGACGGCGACAGAATATGCTGCTGAGCTCCGCCAACTAGCTGCTAAATGTGATTTCGGAGACAGGCTGGATGAAGCTCCACGTGATGGTTTCGTCAACGGGGTCAGTTCTGAGGCTTGCCAACGCAAATTGCTCTCGGAGGACAGACTGACTTTTGCTAGAGCTGTGGAGCTCACTGTTAATATGGAGACAGCCCACCGAGATGCGCAGCAGTTGCGGAAAAGTGATGACGTCACCCCTGTTCACAAGGTAAAGGAGACGCGAGGTTCAACTTCGATGCAAGAAGGGTGCTATCGTATGGAAGTAGATTTGTGTCTTTATTATTCAATCCAAAAAAAAGTTGCTTCAATCAAATAAAAAGTTGCTTCAATCAAAATATATATTTTCAATCGAAGAAACTGTCACTTCAATCAAAAAAAATGTCACTTCAATCCCAAAAAAATGTGTTTGAATGCAAAAATAAATTTGAAACTCAAAAAAATATATTTGAAAACTATTTTTCTTTGATTGAAATTTTTTTTTTTGATTAAAGTCAAGTTATTTTTGATTGAAACACAATTTTTGATTGAAGTCATGTCATTTTGCGTTTGGACTACATTTTGGCTAGGACATTTGTGTCTTTATTATTCAATCAAAAAATAAGTTGCTTCACACCAAAAAATATATATTTTCAAAAGAAAAATCACTTCAATCAAAAATGTAAAACAATTCAATCGTAGAAAAAAAGGTTTGAACGTGAAAAAATATTTGAGACTCAGAAATCCGCATTTGAACACTTTATGTTTCATTCAAACTGTTTTCTTTGATTGAAACAATCCTTTTTGTGTTTGAGCCATATTAGGGGTAGGACATTTGTGTCTAAATCATTCAATCGCAATAAAAGTTGCTTTAATCAAAAAACTATTTTTATTCAAAGAAAAAAAATATTTGCATATTATTTGAAATATATAATTTTTTTTATTGAAGTGTCACTTTTTTTGAAAAGCAAAAAGTTTTAAAATCTTTTTTTTTCAAAGTGGAAAAAGTTTTGAACACACTTTTTTTTTTTGAAGTGGAAAAAGTTTTGAAGGCACTTTTTTTCGATTGAATCATTTTGACACAAAGATTCAACTTCAACGCTAGTTCCGGTGTGTTTGAGTGGCAGGTGGCTAGGCCAATGCCAGAAAAGTATGAAGCAAGCATAATGGCCACCAGGGCTCCATCCAGCCATCGGAGTCTGCTGGAGTCTACGCCGAATATAGGGCACCGGTACGGGGGTGTGACATCGGCATTTCACCGGAGTACGGTGCCGTGCTGCTTAGTGTGATTGAACACGGCGAACTTCACCCGCTGCCCTGACGTGACGTGACGGTTGGCAATGGGTTCGAACCGGAGTGTCCGCGACGCGCCGGTACGGGAGTGGTCGGCGAGTGGCCCGACACTAGCCTGCCCAGTAAACGAGTGGACTGCCGGCGAGTCGCCGGCGTCCACGCCGGCAGCACCATCGCTTCAGCTTTGAATGAGTGTCGTGTCATTCGCGGGCCGTCCACTCGACAGCCAGCCTCCGCGCCTGGGGGGTGATATCGGGGTCCGACCAGTGTGCCGCGACAGGGCAACGTACCCTTGCGGGTACTCCGGTGAAACATGTGACACTTCAATAAAAAAATTATATATTTCAAATAATATGCAAATATTTTTTTTCTTTGAATAAAAATAGTTTTTTGATTAAAGCAACTTTTATTGCGATTGAATGATTTAGACACAAATGTCCTACCCCTAATATGGCTCAAACACAAAAAGGATTGTTTCAATCAAAGAAAACAGTTTGAATGAAAAATAAAGTGTTCAAATGCGAATTTCTGAGTCTCAAATATGTTTTCACGTTCAAACCTTTTTTTCTACGATTGAATTGTTTTACATTTTTGATTGAAGTGATTTTTCTTTTGAAAATATGTATTTTTTTGTGTGAAGCAACTTATTTTTTGATTGAATAATAAAGACACAAATGTCCTAGCCAAAATGTAGTCCAAACGCAAAATGACATGACTTCAATCAAAAATTGTGTTTCAATCAAAAAAACTTGACTTTAATCAAAAAAAAAAATTTCAATCAAAGAAAAATAGTTTTCAAATATATTTTTTTTAGTTTCAAATTTATTTTTGCATTCAAACACATTTTTTTTGATTGAAGTGACGGTTTCTTCGATTGAAAATATATATTTTGATTGAAGCAACTTCTTATTTGATTGAAGCAACTTTTTTTTGGATTGAATAATAAAGACACAAATCTACCTCCATAGTCCTCGATCAGATAGGAGGTTCTTCCCCAGGGACTGGTTTGCTCAGTGCAAGGTTGGCTCACACTTGGCATGAGGGAATACAACAGACCAGTTGGCCAGAGTGGTCTCAAATATTGACCCGTATATAAAACAAGCTGTCAAAATGAAGAATTTTGAATAGGAGTTTGCTAAATTATTTGCTCGCTAGCTTAGATAGATAGGTTTTGAATAAGAAATAAACTGCTTTATTATCTAATTCCGAAGGGATCGGTGAATCCACATGTGAAACTTGTGCGGTTTGTTACCTTTAGCAAGGTTAAGAACCACTGGGCTATTTGTAAACGATAGAATGTATATATATATATTTTTTTTTCACTTTTCAGATCCACCCTCTGCCAGAGCTCCAAGGGCTGAGAGGGCGAGAGGGAGAGCCAGAGGCATGAACAGACCCCTCCCGGATGTAAAAGATGACGTTTCATTTCATTGAAATGAATAGAAAGTGTTAGTTTTCAAATTTTCGTGACAATAATGTGGATTGTTTACAAAGTATTGTCAAAAAGTGCCATTTTTGGAATGCAAATGACACCATGCTTATTTGCTCAACCTTGATGTGCAGTATGTCAAATCGAAGCTAAGATGTTCAATTTTTTTATCAGTTGTCAAAACCTTATTGAGATTTATAGTGTATCAGTCATCAAGCAATGTGTGTGATTTTCCATATTTAGCATGTGAAATTCTTTTGACTTAAGCTGGTGATGACACTTTCAAAAATGTGAGAAATTTAGGGAAAAAAGTTAATGACGATTGATGATCTAGGATTAAAAATATGTGCAACAAGGCACCATTTTTCAGGGGCGGTTTATAAATACTCATAGAAAACTCAAACCCTTATTTCACAAAAAATTCTCGGAGTGTAAAGGGTTAAAATGAGAGAAACCTCTCCCGGTCTTTGAGATGTGGAGACTCCTTTCATTATAGAAACACCACGCCAATGATTAGTTGGAGAAGTGATTCAATTTTATGATGTCCCACATGTAATTTATTTTAAGTGAACTGGTTTCTATTCATATAAACTGCTGCCATGTGGTGAAAAATAAATAAATCAATCAATGTACTGTTACACTGATCAATGACTTTTTTTTTTAAGAACTAAGGATTTATTTTTAATTCTTAATCATTTCTCATCTTCCTCATGTGTGGCTCAAAATGACCTCATCTATTGCTCCGGTGATGCATTCCAAAGAAATAAATGAGATGAGGAAGAGCTATTGATGAGATCTCGATAAGAGCTCACCATTCTCAGATATCCCTTAGATGAAAATGAAAAACAGAGTCCATCTATTGTTCCTAAGGGCCTCTTAGGAGCAGCAGAGCAGCAAGAAATGATCACATAATGAGAAGCAATGGTTATGTCTCAGGAGTTGAGATTGGGAAATAGATGAGCAACAAAATTTTTGCCACGGGTCGTTTCATGGTTAGCTTCCACAGTTTTCAAGTCACCTGCTTTCTACCACGGCAAGCTAACCTTCTATTTTCAGCATGTCGCTCCGCAGCTTCTCGGCCAAATTGATGTTACCGATCTTCTCCAGAAGCATGATGGTCTGGTACAGAGTGTTCTGGGCGTGCTTCTTTATCAGCTCGTCAGCAATGTACGCCTGGCGGGTGTTTTCACGCACACTTTGAGGCAGGTCCGTGTGGAACCTGAAGTGCTCGAAGTCCTTCTCCCCCAGCTCCATCAGCGTGTTCAACAACAGTTCCCTCTGTCTGCTTTCCAGAGCCATCCTACTGACTTATCTACGGGTGAGGTGACCGTCAAGTGGGTATCTGCAGACAAAAACTTCTATTGTCTTATTGTAACTTAAGTTCATAAACCGTTTGAGTGACATGACGCAAAACACAAATGTCAGGTCAATCTTCTTCATTCCTCTTAGCAGTGGTTGAATGTAACGAAGAAAAAGTATCTTTCATTACTGTACATAAGTACATTTTTGTGTTTATGTACTTGTGTACAAATATGAATTAGTACTTTTTACTTCAATACATTTTACGTCACATGTATGTACTTTCTACTCCACTACTTTTCAAATTATCGGCCGTGTTACTCATTGTGAATTGATCGTTTTCATGCCTTCGGAGCAATCAATAAATTCCGTGCAACTATACCTTAACTGAGCACTAGAGGCAGCAACAGCGTTTCCAACAGCAAACTTTCTGCCCGCTGTCTCGAACCATCCTTCCTCCTTGTTAATGTGTGAGCGAGATCTCCGTCGATCGGGTATCTGTGAACGACAACACAGGCTAAGGTCTATAGTTTTATCATTGCAGTCCAATTCCACTCATAACAGAACTTATGTATTTATGTGACTCGATATCTGGTGAGATATCAGCCAAGGCCAAAGTCTTTTTTTTTTTTAATCACCCCACCACTTGACACACCCTTAGCACTGACGACAAAGATCAGCACAAACTATTTCCTAGGACCCAAAATCGGTTGCTTGCCTAAGCCTTTATTGGGCAAGCTCCTAAGGATTCCCCTACTTTTTAAGTCGAAAAACTGAATCATCTTCCTGACCCGACGGTACAATTGATCAACTATCGAAAAGCTGACCACCATTTGACCAATCAAACTAAAATGAGATCACATGTAATCATCGCTAAACAACCAAACCTAGTAACTGACAAATCTATGAAAAAACTTGAACGATCCACTGACTATCCAACAACTAAAAGTACTTACGCGAGCCTCTCATCTCGTCCTTGTCCTCGTCTCTTCGCCGTGTGAGTGACTTAAATACTTTGCGCAGGCATACGTTTGTGCAAAAAAAGCTAAGGAAAAGCATCTAGTAAATTTTGATGGTCTCCATGTGATACTTTTAATGTTGAACTTCAACATTATTAAGTAATTGTTTTTGGAAACATTTAGCAAATGCGAGTTCAATGACCAATCTCCAAGTAGCTCACCAAAATAATTAGAAGAAACATTGAACAATATACAGTCAAGTACAGATACAGACGTGAAACGTCGCTTCTACGGGGACATTGGAATTGCTGGTCGTCGAGTATGTTCGGAGAGAAGTTGATGAAATAGCTACCTCATTTGAACTTTCAACTGTCTAGATTTAATTGGACGTTCTTTTATGATAGCTTTAACAGGGCCTAGTTACTGTTTATAGGAGGGTTGGTCGCTTTCTGTTGATATCGGGTCACCTTCTGTTGATTACAGGTCACTTCCTGGTAATGGAATTGACGTATATGGCAGTCAATGGCTTTGACATATACTGCTGTCAATGTGGTCATCAATGTAGCATCAATGAGAATTGTCATTTGCGTCACCAAACCTTAAAACATTGACCTCCTGTAACCCATACCCCAGTCATAACCTAGGTGTTGAAACGGCACATGACAACACACTGGAGAAAAACCTTTCTCCTGCTCAGTTTGTGGTCAAAAAAATTGGTCACAAAAAGGAAGCTTAAAAAGACACACCAGAACACCCACTGGTGAGAAACCTTTCTATTGCTTAGTTTGCGGTCGAAGATTCTTTGAAAAGGGAACCTTCAGAAGCACACACTGGGGAGAAACCTTTCTCCTGCTCAGTTTGTGGCCAAAGATTCCCTTTATGGGGAGCCTTAAAAAGGGGAACACACGCGGCTGAGAAACCTTTGTCCTGCTCAGTTTCTGTTTTTCCAGGCTACGTAACACAAGTGTCTTGGAGCGTAAAGCAGTGACGGTTAAAGGCTTTGCCTGGGACCCAAGTTGACGTCGTCGCTTTGTTTACGCGGAACGATTGCATTCTGTGGTCCTTCTTCCAGCCCTCCTCCAGACTAGTGTGGAGAATTGTTTACTGTTCTGTAGGAAACTAATGGACATTCCTTTTGCTGTCTTGCATATAATAGTCGCTTGTATTGGCTTTGTTGTGTCCTGTATTGTACCAGATCAGACTACAGAGATGTTAACTGTTTATTCCTCTTCTTTTTTAAACTTATATTTAAAAAAATAATACACGAATCTATTGAAAAATAGAATTTTTTTTTTCTTTTCAAAAATTTTCCAAACAAATACAGGGGTTACGACGTACCCGACATGTTATTTCGACTTTACGACGCCGATTTCTCGTCTGCCATTTTTTCTCCAGTCTCTTTTTTTTTTCTCAGAGGGCACGTATGGAAACTAGTGGGTTCAGATGACATGATGCCTCGTGAGATGGCAGCAGAGGCTAAAGTCTATCGTTTTATAATCGCAATCTAATATCACTCATAACGAAACTAGCGCATTTATAGAAGTAGATATCTTGTGATATATCAGCACAGGCTAAAGTCAGTTGTTTTAAAACCTACCACTTGACACACCCTTTGCACTGACAACAAATGTCAGCAGGGTAACAATATACAATTTCCTGAGGATCTAGAACAGGAGCTTAGGTTTAGGGTCTCACAGCAACTCGGAGCACAGTATAACGAATATAGTTTATCTATATCATATAGATATACAGTATATAGTCAGTGTTGTTAATCTTAATTAATTACAGTTACAAATTACTTCTCCCAAAAAGTAATTGCGTTAGTAACTCAGTTTCCTGAATGTAAAAGTAATTAATTACTTGGCAAAGTAACTGGTGATAATTTTCAGGTTTTTTTTTTCTCAAAAAACCCCCCCCAAAAAACAATGTTCTGAATCAACCGTTAAAGTTGTTAAAATTGCTCCCGTTATTGCATTAGTTTCCTTCTGTCTACTTTCGACATGTGGAAGTTTTAAAACTGTTTCATCATTTAAAGATGCAGTTAAGTCAAGATTTTGCCGATTTAGGAGCATTTTAGATAAAAAGTTACTTAGCTTCGCTAGGAAGGTTCTCTACAACAGAGCCTTCCTGAGAGGTCTACTGCTTTAAGATGGCGGCTGTTTACTAACGCATCTAGTTCTAAATATATATATGTTGCTTATGCCAATGTGTTTGTCATTTGCATCTCGTTCTATAGTACAGTTGTGGTCAAAAGTTTACATACACTTGTGAAGAACGTAATGTCATGGCTCTTGAGTTTCCAGTTATTTCTACAACTCAGAATTTTCTCTGATAGAGTGATTGGAACAGATAATTCTTTGTCACAAAAAACATTCATGAAGTTTGGTTCTTTTATGACTTTATTATGGGTGAACGGAAAAATGTGATCAAATCTGCTGGGTCAAAAATATACATACAGCAGCGCTAATATTTGGTAACATGTCCCTTGGCCATTTTCACTTCAATTAGGCGCTTTTGGTAGCCATCCACAAGCTTCTGGCAAGCTTCTGGTTGAATCTTTCACCACTCCTCTTGACAGAATTGGTGCAGTTCAGTTAAATTTGATGGCTTTCTGACATGGACTTGTTTCTTCAGCATTGTCCACAAGTTTTCAATGGGGTTTAAGTCAGGACTTTGGGAAGGCCATTCAAAAACCTTAATTCTAGCCTGATTTAGCCATTCCATTACCACTTTTGATGTGTGTTTGGGGTCATTGTCCTGTTGGAACACCCAACTGCGCCCAAGACCCAATCTTCGGGCTGATGACGTTAGGTTATCTTGAAGAATTTGAAGGTAATCCTCCTTCTTCATTATCCCATTTACTCTCTGTAAAGCACCAGTTCCATTGGCAGCAAAACAGCCCCACAGCATAATACTACCACCACCATGCTTGACGGTAGGCATGGTGTACTTGGGGTTAAAGGCCTCACCTTTTCTCCTCCAAACATATCGCTGGGCATTGTGGCCAAACAGCTCGATTTTTGTTTCGTCTGACCACAGAACTTTCCTCCAGAAGGTCTTATCTTTGTCCATGTGATCAGCAGCAAACTTCAGTCGAGCCTTAAGGTGCCGCTTTTGGAGCAAGAGCTTCCTTCTTGCACGGCAGCCTCTCAGTCCATGGAGATACAAAACACGCTTAACTGTGGACACTGACACCTATGCTCCAGCAGCTTCTAATTCTTGGCAGATCTGCTTTTTGGTGATTCTCGGTTGAATCTTCACCCTCCTGACCAATTTTCTCTCAGCAGCAGGTGATAGCTTGCATTTTCTTCCTGATCTTGGCAGTGACAAAACAGTGCCATGCACTTTATACTTACAAACAATTGTTTGCACTGTTGCTCTTGGGACCTGCAGCTGCTTTGAAATGGCTCCAAGTGACTTTCCTGACTTGTTCAAGTCAATGATTCGCTTTTTCAGATCCATGTATGTATATTTTTGACCCAGCAGATTTGATCACTTTTTCTGTTAACCCATAATAAAGTCATAAAAGAACCAAACTTCATGAATGTTTTTTGTGACAAAGAAGTATCTGTTCCAATCACTCTATCGGAGAAAAATCTGAGTTGTAGAAATAACTGGAAACTCAAGAGAGCCATGACATTATGTTCTTCACAAGTGTATGTAAAGTTTTGACCACAACTGTATGTGATATCTAACGTAGCATCATGTGGGCGTATTTTTTAGGCAATGGGTTACAGTCAGGTATTATTTGAGCCACCTAGCATCGCGTTTGCAACGGCGTCCCCCACTCCTGCTCTGTTCTCTCGTCTCCGTGAGTCCGTATCTCTCAGACTTTTCTTGCATCATTCAAACAACATAGTAACGCACGCCTTTCCCGTCACAGTAACGGTAACGGCGTTGCCAAGATGCGAAAAGTAATTAATTAGATTACTCACTACTGAAAAAAATAACGGTGTTAGTAACGTCGTTATATTCTAACGTCATTATTAGCAACACTGTATATAGTATAGTATAGTATAGTATAGTATAGTATAGTATAGTATAGTATAGTATAGTATAGTATAGTATAGTATAGTATAGTATAGTATAACGAATGCATAATGTAGCCCCAGCCTCTACTGTAGCGTCTATTCTATGCACCTTATAATGTGGTGTGAATATATAGTGTACCACAAAAGTGAGTACACTCCTTGCATTTCTGCAGATATTTAAGTATATCTTTTCATGGGACAACACTGACAAAATGACACTTTGACAATGAAAAGTAGTCTGTGTGCAGCTTATATAATAGAGTTAATTTATTTTCCCTCAAAACAACTCAAAAGATAGCCATTACTATCTAAAGCCATGGCAACAAAAGTGAGTACACCCCTTAGAAACTACGTACATCCCTAAATGTCCAAATTGAGTACTGCTTGTCGTTTTCCCTCCAAAATGTGATGTGACTCGTTACAGGAGTGCTGTCAGCATTGCTGCAGAGATTGGAAAGGTGGGGGGTCAGCCTGTTAGTGCGGGCCCATCTTGTTTACGCTGTATATGCTTCCTCTAGGTAATATCATCAGAAAACATAGCTTTAACTTTCATTGTTACTCTGACGACACACAACTGTATTCATCAATTAAAGCTGAGCAGATCAGGCAAGTGGATAAACTAAGCACCTGCGTCCGAGATATAGATACCTGGATGAGCACTATCTATCTTCTACTTAACCCTGAAAAGACAGAAGTCCTTATAATAGGCCCGAAAAGTGTGAGAGACTCTTTAACTGCACAGATAGTCACGCTGGACAATGTAAGTGTTATGTGCTTCTTTAATCTAAGTACATTTAAGGCCGAGACTTGAATGGAACAACACTTCTTTATTCAGTGTGCTTCTCAGCATATATATCACAGAGACATCACAGAGATTCCTTTTACACTGTAATACCACACCCACAGCAGTGTTTCCCACAGGATTTTAGGAGACTGTGGTGGGAGGGTCTCTGACCATAGGATTATTTGAAACTGTGGTGGTGGGCTGCATCGAAGTCGGACAGCCACACCATTTCGTGCCACGGCGAATTTTTTTTTTTTTTTTCATTATTTTTTTCCCCCAAGAAGAACCATAACAAAGATATATTTGAGATATATCATTAGCTAGGCTAATGTTATAGCTCTCAGCTACGGTACATGTATGTAAAATGCGTTGCTGATTACAGCTACGTTACCCTATGGAATAATGCGACCTTTTTTCTCGTAGCAATAGTACGACTTACATCTCGTAGTGACTCAGGGTTGGCAACCCAAACTGTTGAAAGAGCCATATTTGACCCCCCCCCCCCCCCAAAAAAACTAAAACTGATACAGTATGTCTGGAGCAGCAAAAAATTAAAAGCCTTGTACAAGCCTTATAATTATCAATACTAGCTATGTTAGCCTACTATAAAAATGACTAAGTTGGCTAGAAATACATAATTAGCCCTCATGATTAAATGTTTATTTTCCCTGCAGTGGATCCTATAGCGCACCACGTGACTACTCTGTTGTACGATGCCACCACAAGTTTAACTTCATTACAATATTAATGAATTGAAAGAATGTTTGTGTCATGTTTGTCCTCCTAGAAATCCTATTAAAACAAAAAATATATTTCCCTCCCCCATCTTTTTCCATTAAAAAAAAAAAAAAAAGCTCCGAAGCAGCGCTAAAGAGCCGCATGCGGCCCAAGAGCCGCGGGTTTCAGACCACCGTCGTAGTCCTCCTTTTTCCTTTTTATTTGACCCTCATAAGTACTACATTACCACAACAATAACAGTCCTTCTGTCAACTGACCCATTTACAGGACTGGGGGAATTCTAATAGCCGTGTAAAGAGTTTTACTTGATTCGGTGAGAAGGTGAATAGTTTTTCCCCGTTGTTCGTGAACTATATTTCCACACAAGCGCACATCGAGTTACCATTAACTTAGCAAGGAGAGGTATGAGAGTCATTTTTCGAGTGTCCCAGAACTCGCGAAATTGGGTGGGGGGGGGGGGGGGGCGCATTTATCCAAGTTTCGTCAGCTGTAATTGTCTGAAGTTGGCGCGCCGGTGTTGTGCCGAAAAATAGCCACTCCACGCGAAATGTCCCCCCTGACGGGAGCGCCCACACGTCACTCGTACAAACAGCCTTTTCTTACCAATCGATGGACACGGAAATGACGTTCTTGTACCGTGAATATGTGTCATTTTACTCTGCTTGAACTAATAAATATTTTACTGTGACCAACGCTCTGAAAATAGAGCAAGGCTTTATTTTGGGCCCCGCCTCTCCGCGCAAGTTCAATCAAAGTTTGCTTTCCGTCCAAGACGGCCGTCCACCGCTCACTTTCGCCGAAAAGTCCGATCCAAACTATTGTAATGCCCCGGATATGGGGAAGAAGAAGAGAAGTCTGTATTTGTTTACCCACTTGATTGTGGTAACAATAATAAAGAAAAACAATAACAAAATAACAGCGGGCTGCTAAGACATGCGACCGCTATCTCTCGCTATCTCGCTCGTTCTCCCATTCTTCCTACTCGTTCCCCTTGCGTCTATTAAATAAATAAATAAATAAAATACTACTCTAAAATGCTACTCTCTCGCTCACGCGGGTAGTAGAGTGGAGTGGGCTACAGCTGTGTAATCGGCTGACTGACGCATCTGATTATTATCGGGGCCGCCAAAGTCTCGTTCATTGGTGGGAAACACTGCACAGGAAGTACACACTATGGCAACAGCAGTGTGAGATAAATATGTCACAGTAAGTGTAGCCTCCAGCTCCACAGTTAAATACCTAGGAGTTCTATTTGACCCATACTTATCGTTTAAAGCTCATATTAAACAAACCTGCAGAACGGCCTTTTTTCACCTGCGCAACATAGCCAAAATTAGAAATATTTCATCTAAAACGATGCAGAAAAATGAATTCACGCGTTTGTTACATCTAGATTGGATTACGGTAACTCCCTAATTGCAGCTTGTCCCAAAAGTTCTCTAAAAGGTCTTCAGCTAGTCCAAAATGCAGCAGCAAGACTTTTAACAGGAACTAATAGAAGAGAGCACATCACCCCAGTGCTCCAGGCCTTTCACTGGCTTCCAATCGAGTTTAGAATTAATTTAAAATCCTCCTTCTTACATGTTAGACCATTAATGGGTTGAGGCCATCTTATCTCACCGATGCTCTGGTTCCATACCGCCCCAACAGAACACTCTGCTCTCAGAATGCAGGTCTACTGGTAGTTCCCAGGGTTCCTAAAAGTACTATCGAAGCTAGAGCCTTTAGCCACCAAGCCCTTTTTATGGAATCAGCTTCCAGCTAATATTAACGAAGCCGAGACAGTCTGCACATTTGAGATTAGATTAAAAACATTCCTATTTGACAAAGTTTATGGTCAGGCTAGTTGAAGTCGGATTAGACTCACAGTTCAGTCCAAGCTGCACTAGAAGCTATAAGGCTGGGGAAGTACAGCCACTGAGTTCTATCTCCTTTTTCTTACTCTACCTACCACTTGTCCTACTTTATTTCTATTTTCCAAGTTTAATATCTAGTTGACTAGTCTCTTCATCACTAGTCACCCAGTGTCCCCTTTCCCCCCTCCCCTTCTGGGGAGAGGCTATTTTTCAGCTGCAGTCTCCTGACTGTCCAGACGGACGTATTCGTTGCCACCCCCGTCTCATCTGGCTAGATGGACCTCTTCTTGTTCCTTTACTCTTCTGCATATCTACAGACTGTAACCCCGTCTGCTAATTCCCATTAGCAGTCCTGGTGCATCCTGTCTATCCGTCCTGGGAGTGGATCTCTCCTGACTGTGGTGCTCCCCAAGGTTTCTCATTTTCTCCCAAAGAGCTTGGAGTTTTGGGAGTTTTTCCTTGCCGACATGGAGGGTCCAGGGATGGGGGATGCCCAGGATTTGAACTTTATTTATTCATCTTTGTTTACTTAATTTGCTGTTTCTGACTGTGTATCATATTGCCTCTGCAAAGCCCTTTGAGACAACCTTGTTGTGATTTAGGGCTATATAAATAAAATTGAATTCAAGTGAATTGAATAAGCCGCACTCTATATCAAATTGGTGTGCATGGCTGTTACCCCAGGAGGAAGCCTCTTCTGAAGAAGGTACACAAGAAAGCCCGCAAACAGTTTGCTGAAGACATGTCAGCAAAGCACAGGGATGACTGGAACCATGTCCTATGATCTGATGACATGGGCGGAAATGCGAGGGGTGTTCTCACTTTTGTGATACACTGTAAATATGAAAACAAGTTTTAAAAAAGGCCTTTCATAGGAAGTGCGCCTTACGCCTTTGATCTCGGAAAACACGGCAACTCAATCAGCCTCCTTACAAACGGTACGATTGATCGACTAGCGAAAAGCTGACCAACATCTGACCAATCGAACTAAAACGAGATCACATGAAATAAAAGCTAAACAACCAACCAACCGAAGAGAACGACCGACTAACCTATGAACAAACTTGGACCGATAGAGCTACTGACTATCCAACAACTGACAGAACAAAGTTGTACTTACGCGAGGTTCTCGTCTCGTCCTTGTTGTCGTGTTTTCGCCGAGTGAGTCACTTTAATACTGCGCGCTAAGGTCAAAGTCGTCGACCGAAAGACACACCCACAATGCGGGTACGTCTTTGTGTATATGTTTGCGCACATCCGTGTGCAAATGTTGAAAAAGCTAAGGGGATTCTAGCATATTTTTACTGTGTACATTTGGTATATTTTTAGATATGATTTAGATGATGAATACATTATTAAATAAGTGTTGTGGAGTTTGTTTTTTTTCAAATCAGCAAAAGCGAGGTCCATAACCTAGCTCCAAGTATTTCACCCGAATAGTTAGAAGCAATGTTGAGCAATATAGAGTCAAGATTCGTTATAGATGTAAAACGAGGCTTCTACTGGGACATTGGAATTGCTGGCAGTCGAGTACGTTCGTACAGAAGTTGATTGAATAGCTCTTTTATTCTTTTGAACTTTCAACTGTCTAGATTTGATCAGAGGCCGTTTTATAATTAGCTTTAACGTGGCCTAGTAACAATATATAAGATGGGTGGAGTGGTCCATCTCACAGTTTCATTTCGGTTGGGTTCTTGAAGAGCTTGTTTTCGGTACACCACACAAAAAAAGGCAGTACCTGAAATGCTTTTCTTTTGAAAAATCTAACCAATAAAACTTGTGTAAATCAAAGTTACCCATTAAGGTGATATTTCAAATAAATGACACTTTTTTACTTCAAAAATGAATGAATGAATTGAAAAAAAAAATACAGTGGTATGAAAAAGGAGCTGAACCCTTTGGAATTTTTCTCACATTTCTGCATAAAATCACCATCAAACGTGATCTGATCTTTGTCAAAATCACACAGATTAAAAAGTAGCGTCTGCTTGAACTAAAACCACCCAAACATTTATAGGTTTTCATATTTTAATGAGGATAGTATGCAAACAATGACAGAAGGCGTGAACCCTGATAGCAAAATATAACTGTAGCGGACATTGGCCAGATGTAAGGCAAATTTTGGCCCAATTTCATAAAACGGTTTGCCCCAGTGTCTTTTTGAACAATGGCCCAAACTCAATAGAGAATCACTTGCCGGATCAGCAACCGTTTTGGGCCAGAACTGGTCCAACGTAGCCGACTTACATTACAGTTTTTCTCAATTGCTTTGGAACGTTTTTCAGATCACAATTGAAATTCTCATCACTACTTGTTCAACCTGCGAAACATCGTATCACGAGTGTACATCGAACAAGCAATTTCTCATTTCTTTAAGCAAGTTGAGGTCTTTTTTAGTGCAGGCATCAAACATTGTTCTTCGGTGTACAATTAAAAGTTGAAGACACACGACCCAAAAAAAAATCAAAATTCAACGTGAAAATCTCTGAAAAGCAACATTGTTTGAATCCTACATGACAGTCTTCGAGCAATAGCTGGGATCCTTTTGGATGTCTACTAATGCTCTCTTTCCTTCTTTTGTGATACGATTGCTTTCTAGAATCAGCTGTTGAAGATGGGAGGGGTTTAACTTGAGAGCCTAAGCCAATGAAACATCCTTTACTGGCGATCCTGCAGTGGGACAGACTGCAACAAACGAGATAATTGCCTGAAGTCAGGATGGGAACCTGGTTAATGGGCAGCTAAAGAGCTTTGCGGATTTTGGTGTAACTTTACGAATATAAACTTTGGACGAGTTCGCAAAACAACAATGTACAATACTACATACAACAATATTAACGCGTAACTGAACAGAAGACTATCCACAGTGAGCATATCAGCAACGGTATCAGTGATATTTCCACCAAAAGTAACCATTCAGGATCGCTCTTTTGTGACGCTAACGATGGCAACGGCTCACAGGAAAGATGATCTACAATGAATCCCTGCATGTTTGAACCTGAGGCGTCAGATGACCACGACTTTTTTGACACAGCAGACGTTGTGATGACGCCGATTGAAAGCTCAACACTTCACGAACGGGACAGTGGTAAGCCTATGTCCAGCATCGAGATTTTTCTATTAGAGAGAAAGTGATTACATGGTTGTATATTTTTCCATGCTCTCCATACTGCTGAAACTGAATATTAGGTTAAGGGAGAGTTCCTACCCATCTAAATATGATAAAGCTCGCCCAAATGTGGCTAAATAAATTATTTATAGAATTGATTTTATATTTCTGCGTGGGTTTTCTCCGGAAACTCCGGTTTCCTCCCACATCCCAAAAACATGCATGGTAGGCTGATTGAACACTCTAAATTGTCCGTAGGTATGAGTATGTGCGTTAATGGTTGTGTGTCTCTATGTGCCCTGCAATTGGCTGGCAACTAGTTCAGGGTGTCCACTGCCTACTGCCCGTAGTTAGGTGGGATAGGCTCCAGCACCTCCGCGACCCTTGTGAGAAAAAGCGGCATGGAAAATGAATGAATAAATGAATTTTATATTTCAAAATAAATGACGTTTTTATTTTCCAGGTGTAGCTGTAAACTTTCAAGTAATTATCCTTCCAAGAGATTGTCTGTGTTGTCAGGGGAGCCCAGACGTGAGAACCAAACTTGAGGAGGCTGAAGCACTGACAAGGGCATGAATTACATAAAAACAATAAATAAAACCATAGTTTGTAAACAACATTGACATATTTTGATGACCGTTTCATTTATTCTATTGGAATGTAAAATATTGTGATTATATTATATTCTGAAACAATGTTCAATAGGCCACAATAATGACGATGCTACTAGATTTATGTTGAATCAGCATCAGCTGTCACTGTCCGATTGTGACACAACATAGAAAGCTAAGCTATACCAAGCAAACAATGGCACACATCAAAGAACGTAAATTTAGTAAGCGGCACAAATTTAGGATAGCAACGTACTAGCGCTACATTGAAAAATGATAATGACAAAGTAGTACTACTCCTCAATCAGTGTTGTAAAGACACACTCACACGGCTGTGCGCATGTTTGCGTACACATACGTACGATATTTTTACCATCTATATTTGGTATATTTTGAGACATAATTGAGCAAAGTCGGTATCACAGCGTCTCCCCAAAGAGGAGTGCATTTCCTGCTTTTTTAGTTTCTTTCTTTGGAGAGAAGTCAAACACTAGAGCATGACCTTATATAGGTATTCTGAGCCAGTGGCGGTTCTAGGATTTTTCTGAAACAGGGGCCGAGGGGTGGCAAAAATTATGATGACCCTGAAACGTAGTGTCAGCATTGTCAGCAACAAGCAAAACACTATTTGCTAAGTATCTTCAATTTATTTACGCAGTTAAACCAGTTGAAATTACACAACAATAAATTTGTGCAAGAGAATATTAAAATATATTATTATAATATATTTTTCTAAAAAGTGTGGAAGATTCTACTTGTGACTAGTTGGCTCAGATGTGTTGACCACTACAGAAGCTTCGTTTAGAAAGCACAGGAGATTGTGTATTTCTTTTCTTCTGTCCCCCCATAATCCCTTCCTGTTCGCTGCTTTGTCATAATAAAAAGCTATTTTGAATGATCACAATGGGAGTATGTCAGACTCTCAATGTGAAACATTAAAACTGTTCAGAATCCGGGCACTTAGACTTCCATTCTCTGTGTCAAACAGCTGAACAGGACAGGTTTAAAAGGAGAAAAAAAAAAAAGAAAGCTCAGGAGATTTAATCCAATGTTTTATTGGGCTCATGTCAGATCCATGTCAGAGTGAGCCTGCCCATGAAGACACAGACATCACCACCAAAGATGTACTCAAAGGTTTGTGTGTGTATTTTTGCAGAAAATGGTCAATTCAGATGAAAAAAAAGCAACACTGAGTCATGGCAAACAAAACTGGTAATATACCACTATTGTTATTCATTCAGATGATGAGCCTCCTTGCAAAAAGAAGAAAATGTCAGCTCTGGACCAATTGTTTGGAGAAGACTTTCAAGCAGTGACGTGCGGTCAGGGGAGGCAGAGCCTCACCTGTCATCATGACAAAAAAATAATTATAGCATCAAATTTATATTAATATTTGTCCATTGCTCTGTATGTATGACTCATTTCAAACATTTTTTATAGTCAAAATCGCTGAATTTGCCTATTTCCTGTTCAAATTAAGAAATGAAACGAGAAGTGCGGCAGCAACGAGTAAAGCCTCACCTCTGAATGCGCAATCCATAACAAACTGGGTTGATACATGGAATTGGAGCGTGCTGGTTGCCGTACATCTGCATGTCGCCATTATAATGTTTCCAGATACTTTTATTTGACCTGATTTTCCACAGTCTGGCTGATGTCTTTAACCCTTAAAGTTTAATGTTTGCTAGCGACATATTTAGTTTTGCTGATGGGAAATAAAAGCGCAGTGAAAAGGCACAGGTTGCGGCAGATAGTATTCTGCCGCACTGAAAGGGGGCGTACGTGAAACTGGACTTTCCGTTAAAAGTGGATGCGATTAACACAACACCGGAGCTAAAAGGTTTGCTTCAAACTGCGGGACAGAAGATAGCTCGCGCTTTTCAAACGGACTGGTACACCCGAAAAAAAACGACTGGCTATGTGGCTGTCCTTCGAAAAATCGCCTTTGCTGCTTTCCCTGCCTTTTCTTCTCAACTTGTGCCAATGTCTGGACTAACACGAGATATTGTGACATTAAAAAACTACCACGAAGCCTCAGCAAAGATGAGAGCTCGACCACTCACATTCAAAGCCTGATTGCTTTAAAAACTTTAGGAAGCTCAAGGATCGATTTGGCTTTGACGAACAGCGGAAGCTCAACGGTAGCGGCCTCAATGCTAAGGTAAAAGAAAACCGAAGGAGTTTGAAAGACCTCATTAATGCAATCTGTATCCTAGCTAAACAGGAGTTAACATTTCGTGGTAACGATGAGCGTGTAAGCTCTTCTAAACGTGGCATATATGTCGAACGATTACATGGTTTTGCTGAGAAAGATGAAAGGTTGGCTAGACATTTGGACACATCCACTGTGTTTTCAGGCTTGTCAAATAGAACACAGAACGATCTCATTGAAGTAGTCCTCTCCATTGAGGCGGAGAGATTTTTTAAAGTAAAGGAAAAGAAGGAGGACTTTTACAAAAAGGGCATAGGTTTGCATAGGGACGGTAGGGACATAACACTACCAACTTTTCAGGATGCTAAAATTGTCCCCAGTAACTTTTAAGCAACCTTACCTTTTTTGCATGATATAATGTTTAGTTATATAGACAATTTAGATCTTTCAATAGTTCCATATGTTGTAAGGATAGAATTGACCCTACCATTATTAAGTGAATCATTTTCATTATGTTTATGTTTGCTAATAAAAACCAGACATTTATTCAGGAAGTTTTCAAAATGTTTCTTTAGTATTTTTGAAAACAAAGGTTTGAATCGAACAGTGTATCATCTGAACCAATGCATGTAAAAGTTATTATCAGAAGATAAGGATTTATTTTGCATTGATCATTTTGCCTATTAATTAATTAGGTTCATATACATGAGAAATGTGGCCCTTTGCCCCCTTCATCCAATCTGTTTGGTCTAATTAATGTCCTACATGCAGGTTATGCTGTTATATCGTCCCTACGAATGTTGATACCAAACCTATGCCCTTCCAAAGTAACGGCGGTTTTTGTGGTGAAGGACAGGCGCAAGAGCACAAACAGTTTTCATTTCAATCTTATTAAAAAAAAAAAAAAAAAAAAAAAGCTTAGACCAAGAAAAATACAATAGAATATTTAAAAACTAAATTTTGGCCTTAAATAAAATATGCTTTGTTTTTCTTTTCACACTTTTTGTTTAGCAATCTGTAATAAATTGATTAAAGTATCAGAATTAAAAGTTTTAAAAACAACTGAATATTTCACTAAAGGTCAGAATTGAATTCTGTGGTTTTGTACACCACTCTTTACTTTCATTTATGTTGCATGAATTATAGAATTGCGACGACCAACACATTGAGGGTGTAGAGCAAATGCATGTTATTTTCTTACTTTTACGTATCGACAATATGTACCGTGTGTGCGTGTTTTGTGAAGAATGCTGATGAGATATGAAATAACCAGTAGCCAATTGAATAAGCTACCCTTTTTGGTTTATATATTTGGAAATCTGACACTAAAGGAGTCAGTGCCTCACCAACCATGAACCTCACCGCACGTCCCTGTCACGCAACATAAGCGCCTAATGTTGGCGAGACGTGTGCTTTATGTTAAAAGGACACAATTGCTAAATGCTGAAGGAAAGCAATATTATCAGGTGCAAATTCTTTCCATAATTTTTTTATGGTAAATGGTGTTAACTTATATAGCGCTTTTCCACCTTTCAAGGCGCTTTACACTATCTCACCATCCACCCACTGGTGACGCAGCAATGTGGGGTTCAGTGTCTTGCTCAAGGACGAGTTCATCAGGGCGGGGACTTGAACTCACAACCTCTGGGTTGGGGGACAAGTACTCTACCACTGAGCCACGCCACCCCTATGTCAGTTTATGTCAGTTCAACACCACAATTTTTTCAGTGCAGTTGTAATTCTAGAAGACGACAGGAGCTGGCATATCGTCAATCCATCTAACTAACTAACGACATGTTTTATTGCCTGTCGCGATATGCCATGAGTCCATTTATCACACGGTAAATCAAAATGAGGGCGGTCATTTTCACGGCTGCGTTTTATCGCTGCGTGCGTGCTTGTCATATGAGACTCCAGTTCTTTTCACAGATGTTTATTGGTCATCAATACGCCATAAAAATAAAGTTCAGACATACAAAATAAGAAAACACATCTATATTAAACACTGTAAACGTTAGCATTGCTACATTGAGGCTGATGGGGAAAAAGACAACCTACTTTAGCCTGCTATAAAACATTGGCAGTCTTCTCCAAAACGCAAACTTGCGGTTAAAAGGTGACACTTCAAATATGAAAAATCGCTTACTTAACAGCATTTACAAATGAAAAAAAGGGGGAAAAAAGATTACTGACACGACATGCAATGACAAAAAGAGCTTTTTTTGCAGAGTGTAAATCTTCCTGTTAGCGGTTTAGCGAACGTACTTCCGATGAACATTTAAAAAATAAAAGCACGTCATGTTCGTCACAACCCAGCACATACACACGCACAAATCCGATACGGATAAATAACGATTTCTGGAGTTATTCCCACATACTTCAGAATTCAGATTCTACACTAAGAGTAGCTTTAAAATGACACCCTTTATGAAAAATCTGATTGGCAATGAATAATTATTGTGCTACTATTATATATTGTAGAATATAAATTAATGCTAGATCTTTTTTTAAAGATTGTTTTGAATCATGTTGGAAAGGCGAAGTCAGTGTTCTGAATCTATTTACATTCCTTTCTTTTTCACTAATTAATTCTATGAGCATTTGACCTTATTATTTATTTGTGTTTATTTGTACTTTAATCAAGAATGTAAGTGTTCCAAAATGTTTTTTGGAATGAATAAGTGCCATCAACAATTTCATTGCCAAATTAGAAAAAAAAAAAAAGGGGGGGGGGGGATTATTAGATTGGTCGACTAATCGTAAAAATAGTTGGCTGACTAATCGGGAGAAAATTAGTCGTTTGGGATGGACCTAGTTGTACGGTGTACCGGAACATATTTCCTCCACACCCTTCACACCTCCCAATTTCTTGCCTGTATATTAAAGTGACCCATTTAGCTGATATTTCAAATAAATGACAGTTTTCTTGTAAAAAAAAAAAAAAGTAACCTTTAATGCATGAATTGTGATTCCCTCCCTAAATTTAAGTCATTGGCTGCCAGTGATGGCGCTAGAAGTCCAATGCATATTGACTGGAAGACACTGGAGAAAAACTACTCAGTTTGTGGACAAAAATTCACTCCAATCCATTTTTTAGAAGCCATTTCCTTTTGTTCATTTACATTGATTTTAACTGATCTGTCAAGCGCCACAGAATATTGTGATTGATGGCTACACAAACCCCAAAAAAGAACAATTGGATTGCAATCTTGAATCATGAAAATCTTTTTTTCCTACTCGTTACCATTCTCTAGTTCTGAGCAGTTGAAAAACAGCAAGTATTTTTTGGATACACTTTTGAACGCGAACCTAAGTGTTCTATAAAATACATCTTTGGGAGTAAATGAATTTATTATTTTTGAGATCTGTTGTTGCGTTTTCTTATATGCAATTATTTTTGGATTTTCTTTTTTTTTTTTTTTGTTATTTGCATATATTTTTTAATTAATTAATAATAATAAAAAAGAAACCAACAGGTTGCTACCAATTTTTTTCCACTCCAATAATGTCTCTGTGAACGCATTTGCCGCCATTGACGAACAAATATTTTGAAAAATTGTGTTTTCTTTTCCTATCCATCCTGTTGGGACATTAGAGGAGACCCAACCCTTTGCACTGAAAGGGCTCATCCGGCGACGTCAATGAGGCGGGTAGTGATGCATATATTTTTTTCCCGGGACATTGAAATTTGGAGAGAAAAAAAAGTACTTTTAACAGTAGTTTCACCACACCAAACATTTCACTTGAATAGATGTGTGAAGAAAATATGCTACTCTTGCTACTTTGGCAGACACCAGTCGTTTGTTACTTTTCCAAAGTTGGGTAGAGAAGCCGAAAATTGTACCCAAGAATGAGCATTACTTCCAAATAATATGACTCAAGTTAAAGAAAAAGGGGTCATCCATTAAATGCACTCAAGTAAAACATATTTGGTTAAAAGAACTCATATACTGCTTATCATTTCTTTTTTAAAAAAAACATATAATCAGAGTCGAGTTACTTGGCATTGTAATTCTTTTCATTGTATTTGAGACTCGACCTCCTGATTTTCCTGCATTTCAATCAAGTCAACAAAATAAAACGTTTCCAGTGTATTGATTCAAGTTCATTTTGAATTTTTAGATGATTTTTAAAAACGTTTATTTCAAGTTAGGGTTTTAATGTTCTCATACACAACAACATATTGCACAAAAAAGTGAAAATGATCAAATTTAAAACAACCATGTCAAAATGAGCAAAACTATTTCAGTGGCCGTATGACATTTTCTTTTAAATTTTTGAAAAACATAAATTAACCCTTTAAAGGGTACTTATTGAACTCACTGGCTGCCATTGATGATGCTCTACAGTCCAATCCATTTGGACAGCCCCTTCCAGTACAAATAAATGGAAGAATAAAACTGCCAGCAGTTTGGTGGGAACGTCGTAGACCTTCCCCTTGAACTCCACCTCCATGTGGCTGCAAAGAACCCGACGACAACCTCCCCGAATTCTGTGAGCGAGGCCGCTTTGCCCGTAGCGCCGACACCCGGTCCTCTTCCGATCGTCGGAGAGTACATGAGACCGAACTAAATCTGAAGGAGACCTAATGGACTCGACGTCTTCTAAAAATGAACATTTGGAATGACTCGCCCTTCTTGACGCCAAGGACCAAACGTTCTTCTTAGATAAACCTGAAGAAAGACACAAAAAATAGGTATTGAACATGAATTTACACTCTGATAAGCAACATTGTTTAGATCTTACCTGACAGTCTTCAGGCTATAGCTGGGATCCTCCTTGATCTCCAATAAGACCCTCTTTCCTTCTTTCTCTATTCGATTTGCCCCGAGATTCAACTCTTGAAGATGGTAGGGGTTTAACTTGAGAGCCTTGGCCAATGAAATGCCTCCTTTATCTGCGATCTCGCACAGTGACAGGCTGCAACAAATGAGATGATTCCCTTTAGTCAAGAAGGGAACCTGCTTAAAGTGATGAAGGTTCTGCTGAAAGTAGGGGTGCACGATATCCATTTTTTGAAACCGATACCGATAACTTCCTGCTCCTCAAGGCCGATACCGATATGATATCTGATAATATATGTACATTTTTTCAATGTATATTCACCTGAGTTTTTGAACAAATGTAGGTCAAAAATACTAGTGATTGATTCAATATAGATTTGCCTTTACTGAACCAGAATTTTCATGATGACATGAACATTATTATAATGAACAAAACAAAGACAAGAACAGTTTTGACTCCAAATAAACTGTCCATATTCATTTTTCAAAAAATTATAATAAATATATAATTACAAATATAATTTGAATCAATCACAATCAGTCAATATCATTGACGATGTGTTCCCCTGAACAATGAACACCGATGTTTAACAAACATAAACCCAACAGGTATTGTGCTTTGTCAGCAGATAATATATTTGGTGCAACAGGAGAGGAGACTTCTGTCATCTTGGTCCATGGAACAACTTCATTAATCTGGCAATTACATACCAATAACCAAAAGACCTCTCGAGAACGTGTAGAAATAACACTGTAAGTTGCAAACATTTGCTAATTGCCATAGTAAGGTTTATAACTCAGTGAAGGAAAAACACTGCCTCTAGAACAGTAATAAAACTTTGCATACTGGCAAAACAGGACTGGAAACGCACAGATCCCAATTCGACACTGTGCCAAAAATATTATTAATAGCATCCGATAACATATATTATTATCGGATTTATTGGGATGATGTCATAATTCCTATTATCGGACCGATAAGTATCGTGCGCCTCTAGCTGAAAGTAACATTGTGTCTGCCTTTTCCTTGATTGATACAGGGTTGATGCGGGTCATTAAAAAGCATGAAGTCATTAAATGGATTTTGTGAAAATTAAAAAGGATTCAACGAAATGTTTCAAAGCCTTTCAAATTATGTAAACTTGACAGGATTTTTTTTTTTACATAATTGATTATAGTTATGCAAATCGCAGCAGTGATTCTTTCGATTACTCGACCAGATCCACGAAAGATGACGAACTGAAGGAGCTCCTTACTTAAGGATTTTTAAGATGCAGTGTGGGCTGGCCAGTCCTTTCGAGAGGATCTCAACCCCTTCGTCCGACAGATCGTTCGAGCTCAGGTCCAGCTCTTGAAGATGGGAGGAGGTTACCTTCAGTGCCTCAGCCAATGAAACACATCCGTTACTGGTGATCTCGCAGTTTTTCAGACTGAAACAAATGAGATAATTGCCTGAAGTCCAGAATGGAACATTGGTTAAAGTAATGATGGTTCTGCTGGAAGTAACATCGTGTTTGCCTTTTCCTTGACTAATACAGGGTTGATGGGTGTCCTTTAAAAGCATCCTAACTCAACTGTTTTTTGTGAGAATTAAAGCCTTAAAAAGCATTAAACTAAATGTTTGAGGCATTAAACTTTACGGAAACTTGACAGTTAAAACATTTTTTGGACATAATTTATGAGAGTTGCTGGTAATAGCAGCAGTGATTCCTTTGAATCGTCAACGGGATCCATGTAAGATTATGAACTCTTAGAGCTCCTTACTTGAGGACTTTTATGATGCAGTGTGGGCTGACCAGTCCTTTTGAGAGGATCTCGACCCCTTCATCCGACAGATCGTTCAAGCTCAGGTCCAGCTCTTGAAGATGGGAGGAGGTTACCTTCAGTGCCTCAGCCAATGAAACACATCCTTTCTTCGTGATGCTGCACCATGACTACCTGCCACAAATGAGATAATTGCCTGAAGTCGACAAGGGAACCTGGTTAAAGTGGTTGTTTGCTGAAAGTAACATTGTTGCCTTTTGCTCGATTAATACAGGGTTTATGTGGGTCATTAAAAAGCATTTAAAGTCATTAACTGTTTCTTTGTGAAAATTCAGACCTTAAAAAGCATTCAACTACATGTTTGAGGGATTTAAAATTATGTAAACTTGATGAGATTTTTTTTTTTTAATTACAGAATTCATTAGAGTTGCTGCTAACAGCAGCAGTGATTCTTTTGATTAGTTGACCAGATTCATGGAAGATTACAAACTGAATGACCTCCTTACTTGAGGATTTTTAAGATGCAGTGTGGGCTGGCCAGTCCTTTCGAGAGGATCTCAACCCCTTCATTCGACAGATTGTTCCGGGTCAGGTCCAGCTCTTGAAGATGGGAGGGGATGACCTTGAGTGCCTCGGCCAATGAAACACATCCTTTATGGGTGATCCCACATTTGGACAGGCTGCAACAAATGAGAAAATTGCCTGAAATCAAGAAGGGAACCTGTTTAAAGTGATGAAGGTTCTGCTGAAAGTAACATTGTGTCTTCCTTTCCCTTGACTAATACAGGTTTGATGAGGGTCATTAAAAAGCATTAAAACTCATTATTTTTCAGGCAAGAATTCATTGTTTTTTTGTGAAAATTCAGGCCTTAAAAAGCGTAAATGGTGTGATATGAAGGGTGTGAGTCGAGTTCATCGGGCGAGAGAACTGAACCCACATCCTCTGGGTTGGAGGACAACTACTCTAATACTGAGCCACGCCACACCTTAAAAGATTAAAATTTAGGGAAACTTGACTGTTAAAAAAACTTTATTTATTTTTTTTTTTTTTTTTACATAATTTTTGAGAGTTGCTGTGCAGTGATTCCTTTGATTAGTTAACGGGATCCTTGGAAGATTACGAACTGTTACAGCTCCTTACTTGAGGATTTTTAAGATGCAGTGTGGGCTGGCCAGTCCTTTTGAGAGGATCTCGACCCCTTCATCCAACAGATCGTTCAAGCTCAGGTCCAGCTCTTGAAGATGGGAGGGGGTTACCTTCAGTGCCTTAGCCAATGAAACACATCCTTTCTTCGTGATGCTGCACCATGACAGCCTGCAACAAATGAGATAATTGCCGGAAGTCAAGAAGGGAACCTGCTTAAAGTGATGAAGGTTCTGCTGAAAGTAACATTGTGTCTTCCTTTTCCTTGACTAATACAGGGTTGATGGGCGTCATTTAAAAGCATCCAAACTCATTAACCGTTTCTTTGTGAAAATCCAGGCCTTAAAAAGCATTCAACTCCATATTTGAGGCATTAAAAATTATGTAAACTTGACAGGATTTTTTTTATTCATTTATTATTATTACAAATTTTATTAGAGTTGCTGCTAACGGCATCACTGATTCTTTTGATTAGTTGACCAGATTCATTGAAGATTACGAACTGAAGGACCTTCTTACTTGAGGATTTTTATGATGCAGTGTGGGCTGGCCAGTCCTTTCGAGAGGATCTCAACCCCTTCATCCGACAGATCGTTCCTGGTGAGGTCCAGCTCTTGGAGATGGGAGTGGTTTAACTTGAGTGCCTCAGCCAATGAAACACATCCTTTACTGGTGATTCTGCAGCGGAGCAGCCTGTAACAAATGAGATAATTGCCTGAAGTCGAGAAGGGAACCTGCTTAAAGTGATGAAGGTTCTGCTGAAAGTAAGATCGTTGAGCTGTCCTCACAACACGTGACGTGTTGCTCTACAGCCAGCGAACCAAAAAATGAAACTCTCCAGAGACAAGGCGTACTTTTCTTGGGTTTATGGAGGTCTCAAATAGTTTGTTGGTAACTAAAATACAAATGAATACATTCAAAATGTAATACAATAATATCTTTCAACGTGTGAGTAGCTTAGCAGAAACACAACAGAATGTCTCAGTGAAATCAATGGATAGTGAAAAAGTTCGCCTCAAAGAGAAAAATACATTTTTCTTTCAAACTCAATATAAAAACTAAGTAAAAACTTACAAAGACGAAGGTTAGCCTAGGCTTAGCTGGCAGAGCAAGTTCGTCGATGTTACCTTTAAGCCTCACAGGCGCTGAGAAATGTGCTTGAAATGAGGAAAAAAGTTTGGTGTCTAAGATCACTCAATGCGACAGATGCTCTGGTCCTCAACATATATGCACTTTTGCTAGAAAAGGATAGGTCTCACTCCCAACGCTTTTCAGATGAAACCTTTAGACAACAATATTTATTTTTTAACTAAGTTTTACAATTTTAACTAACTTATTAACTTATTATATCTTTATCATTTTCATACAAAGGCATGACAATCATGTCTGCCTTGTCCTTGACTAATACACGGTTTATTCGCGTGATTAAAAAGCATTGAAAGTCATGAAATGGATTTTGTGAAAATTCAGGCCTTCAAAAGCGTTCAACTAAATTTTCGAGGAATGAAAAATTATGTAAACTTGGCGGGAAAAACATTTTTTTTGAATGAAAATGAGATAATTGCCTGAAGTCGGGAAAGGAACCTGGTTAAATTGGTGGAGGTTCTAATCAAAATAAAATTGTGACTGCCTTAGTGCCAAAATATACTGGCCGCGTTGACTACGCACTACGCAGTATGTCAAAAATTGGCAAAAAAAAAAAGTGGCTGCGCACAGCTGCGGTCCGGCAATTCCATCCCGTCAAGAGCCCACGGGTAATTGGGCACGCAAATGTGGCATTATAAACAACGACAAACACACGGAGTCTGTACTCATCAGAGAAGCAGAGAGAGAGGCGGACTGAACACTTTTTCCCCGAATTTTTCGCTTTTACTATGAGTTTGTGGCACTATTTCTGTTTTAAATTACATACCTTGCATAATAACTCACCGTCAATCCTCATAGCTTCTGCTGCAGCTTCCTTTTTAATGATCTGCTGCATCATGAATCACATTGTGACATCCACGATGAAGCTTTTGTCCATGTTTGCAGGTGTTTTTACCGTGAATAAGCAACTGGGCTTTTGATTCCAGGCCTTGCTCCGCCCATTTTGACGGATGCGTGTCCGGCAAAAATAGAAAATAGTCTAAACCATCCGGCGGGTTCTGGCACGCCGGAGATGGTCCGCAGTCAGTCCGGAGCACTGACGCGGCCTCTACACTTTGAACAGTAGGATAAAATGGAAACGGATTGGGTTCAGCGCTATATCTTGCAAGACCCGGACCGAAGACGCGTCTGGTATATTTTGGCCCTTATTGTTGGCTGGTTGCAGCAGTATCTCATTAGATACTGTAAGTCAACCGTATCCAAGGAAGAGTATGAACTGGAGGTAGATTTCTAAGTGGAAAAGTTCCTTACTTGAGGACTTCTAAGTTGCAGTGTGGGCTGGCCAGTCCTTTTGAGAGGATTTCGACCCCCTCGTCCGACAGATGGTTCAAGCCCAGACTCAGATGCCTCAGGTTGGATGGAGAACTGAGAACGGAATTCAGCAGGTGACAGCTGCCTTTGTCCAGGCGACATTGATTTAGACTGGAGAACACAGAAAGGAGGAAGTCGTGAGAGGAAGCCAAACCTAACTTCTGCTGACTTTAGTATGGTGCTTTGAATAATAATAAGTAAATAATATAATAATAATTAATTATATTATTAATAATAATAATAATCAGTAAAAGACGTTTTTCTACACTTTTCCGTTCTTCAGTTGTGATCAGTTAAAAATCCTCAATTCTTGTTTCTATACGTTTTGGTAGTAAACTTAAGTGTTCCAAAAATTTATGAACACATTTTTGGGAGTGAATGAGGTGATATTGTTTTGTTTTCCGATTTGTTGTTGCGTCTTCTGAAAAGCAATTGTGTTTTATTTGTTTTTGTGTGTGTGAGATTTGTACTAGTTTTTTGTTTTTTTTTAATCCATCTTTTTTGTGATTTTTGATTGTTTCATAATTTTTAGTTGTTTTCTTTGTGTTTTGAGCACTTCTTCTTGGATTTGCCATTGTGCTTTTGGAATCCACTTCATTTCACTTTAGAGAACTTACTCTGATTTTTGAGAAGCCTTGACCACCAACAGAAGCTTCTTGAGTCCCAAAGGCGATGGGGAGTAGTGGCGAAGATCAAAGGACTTCATGGTTTCGTCGTCCGTAAGTAAGAAGAAGGCCAGGGCCGACCACATATCATTTGACATTTGACGCCAGGACAAACGTCCTGAAACTAGTTGATGCTGGATCTGCTTCAGTAAGGAGTTGTCTTTCAGCTCGTTTAGACAGTAGAACAAGTTGACGCTCTTTTCTGGAGTGTTTCGTTTGATCCTTTTCTGTATCAACTTGACCGTCTTTGACTTGCTTTGCTCCCAGTCATGAGGAACCTTCAGCAGTGCCCCCACTATTTCCTGGTTGCACTGCAATGAAAGGCCAACGAGGAAGCGGAGGAACATATCCAGGTTTCCTTCACTTTCCGAGGCTCTCTGGAGAGCTGACTTGTGGACCTCAGTGATTGTCTTCCGCTTAACAGGCATGAACAATTTTTTCCATCTTGATGTATCCAGTACGTTCTTGTTGTCGTGGAAGAAACACATCTTTACGTACAGTGCGGCCAGATACTCCTGGATGGTCAGGTGGATAAACTGAAACATCTTTTGTTTCTTCCTTTTGAGCGGATGGACCTCCTTAAAGACCTCTGTGAATAACCCGCAGTGTTTTGCTGCTTGGCTGTAATCAAAGCAGCTGTCCTCCAGGTCTTTCTCGTAGAAGATCTGACGCTGATTCATGGTGTGGTCAAAGGCCAGCTTGGCGAGCGCTTTCACGTCAGGAATGTACTCCGCTGTATTTCTCTCCTTGGAGTTTTCCAGGTGGTGACCAATAAATGCCGAGTACATGTCAGTCAGCGTTGTGGGAAGCTCTCCCTCCTTCCCTTTGTCCAAATGAACCTGAAGAACTGTGGCGGTGAGCCAGCAGAAGATGGGAATATGGCACATGATGAAGATGGTGCGAGATTTCCGAATGTGCTCAGTGACGCGTTCCTCATTTGGGAACCTTTGCCTGAAGTACTCCAGCCTCCGGGAATCGCTGAATCCTCCCACCTCTGTTCTGCTGTCGATGAGGTCGGCGGGGATATCGCGGGCTGCCGCGGGCCGCGTGGTGATCCAAACCCTGGCGCACGGAAGCAGGTTCCCTTTGATGAGATACGCCAGCAGTACTTCTAGCGTGTAGCTTTCCTTCACGTTCTTGTTCACTTTCCTCGCTTTCTTCAAGTCGATTTTGAAGTTGCACTCGTCCAGTCCGTCGAGGATAAACAAGATCTTGATCCCGCTGCTTTCAAAGTCCCGCTTCCCAGAAGTTTGCAGGTCGACAAATATATTGCTCAGTCTTTCGCTCATGTGCCTGTCTCCGCAGGCAAAAGTTTGGATCAGTTCGGCCAACGTAAAGCTCTCCCCTTTCTCCATGTTTAACTCGCGGAAGGTGAAAGGAAATATGAAGTCCACGTCCTGGTTAGTATTACCGCTGGCCCAGTCCCAGACAAACTTTTGAATCAGGAAGGTTTTTCCTATTCCCGCGAAGCCAACGGTGAGCATCGTGCGTATCGGTCGCCGGTTCCCGTCGGGGCTTTTGAAGATGTCGCACGGCAGGATAGACCGCTTGGCCGCGGCGTCACACGTTTCCATCTGGAGGACCTCATGCCGCCCGTCTGGGCTGACGTCTGCCCCGTAGGTGATGTCTAGCTGCATGTAGACGTCCTCCAGGGGCTGCTGCTGCTGCCAGCGCTCGGTGTTGCCCTCAGAAGCAAACCTGTATAAACGCCGCAGGTTGTCTTGGAGCTCCCTCTTCAATCTGGCTATCTGATCGTCATCGTGGACGGAGAAGTCTGCGCCTGCAAGTAAGCAGTAGTGACAGCAGTTTAGGACAAAACTGTTCCATTCCGCACCTAAATATTTATTGATAGATTATGATGTTACATTATTACATTTGAAATTTATGTGATACCCGTGTGAATTTCAAAATAATTTGAAATTGGCTATTCATAAACAATAAAATATATATTTGATTCACTTTTCAGATTGACCCTCTGCCAGAGCTGCAAGGGCTGAGAGGGCGAGAGGCAGAGCCAGAGGCATGAACAGACCCCTCCCAGATGTAAAAGATGATGTTTCATTTCAATGAAATGAATAGAAAGTGTGAGTTTTCAAGTTTTGTGGCAAAAATGTCAATTGTTCACAAACTATTTTCAAAATTGCCATTTTTGGAATGTAAATGACACCGTGCTCATTTGCCCAACCACGATGTGCAATATGTCAAATCCAAGCTAAGATGTTCAATTGATATGATCAGTTGTCAAAACCTTACTGAGATGATAGTTCATCAATCATCAAGCAATGTGTGTGACAATTTGGCATGTGAAATTGTTCAAATTTAGCTGGTGATGACACTTTCAAAAATGTAAGAAATTTGGAAAATAAAGTTCATCACATTTGATGATTTAGGAATAAAAATATGTGCAACAAGGCATGTTTGCAGTTTTTTTTTTTGTATGTACTCATGGAAAAATCAACCCCTAATTTCACAAAAATTGCTCGGAATGTAAAGGGTTAAAATGAGAGAAATCTCTCCCGTTCTTTGAGCTGCAGAGACTCCTTTTATTTTACAAACACCCCGCCAATGATTAGTTGGAGGAGCGATTCAATTTTATGATGTCCCACATGTAATTTATTTTTATTTTACGTGAGCTGTTTTCTATTCATATAAACTGTTGCAGTGTGGTGAAATATATATATTGTGGCGGTATGAAATGTTGGAGTCTTGGTTGTTAGCTCATGTTGCTATTGTCCAGCCACTGTAACTCTGCTGCTCTCTGTGAACTCTCTGGAACGCGCGCGGCTCTAAAGTGTCTCTGTCACGTGCCTGTGACGTAGCCGGTAACACGCTCGGCCAAACGGACACACAGGTGGGTGAATTATGTCAAACAACAAAGGGTCACCACAATATACAGTGCCTTGCAAAAGTATTCGGCCCCCTTGAATCTTGCAACCTTTCGCCACATTTCAGGCTTCAAACATAAAGATATGAAATTTAATTTTTTTGTCAAGAATCAACAACAAGTGGGACACAATCGTGAAGTGGAACAACATTTATTGGATAATTTTAAACTTTTTTAACAAATAAAAAACTGAAAAGTGGGGCGTGCAATATTATTCGGCCCCTTTACTTTCAGTGCAGCAAACTCACTCCAGAAGTTCAGTGAGGATCTCTGAATGATCCAATGTTGTCCTAAATGACCGATGATGATAAATAGAATCCACCTGTGTGTAATCAAGTCTCCGTATAAATGCACCTGCTCTGTGATAGTCTCAGGGTTCTGTTTAAAGTGCAGAGAGCATTATGAAAACCAAGGAACACACCAGGCAGGTCCGAGATACTGTTGTGGAGAAGTTTAAAGCCGGATTTGGATACAAAAAGATTTCCCAAGCTTTAAACATCTCAAGGAGCACTGTGCAAGCCATCATATTGAAATGGAAGGAGCATCAGACCACTGCAAATCTACCAAGACCCAGCCGTCCTTCCAAACTTTCTTCTCAAACAAGGAGAAAACTGATCAGAGATGCAGCCAAGAGGCCCATGATCACTCTGGATGAACTGCAGAGATCTAACTGAGGTGGGAGAGTCTGTAAATAGGACAAAATCAGTCGTACACTGCACAAATCTGGCCTTTATGGAAGAGTGGCAAGAAGAAAGCCATTTCTCAAAGATATCCATAAAAAGTCTCGTTTAAAGTTTGCCACAAGCCACCTGGGAGACACACCAAACATGTGGAAGAAGGTGCTCTGGTCAGATGAAACCAAAACTTTTTGGCCATAATGCAAAACGATATGTTTGGCGTAAAAGCAACAAAGCTCATCACCCTGAACACACCATCCCCACTGTCAAACATGGTGGTGGCAGCATCATGGTTTGAGCCTGCTTTTCTTCAGCAGGGAAAGGGAAGATGGTTAAAATTGACGGGAAGATGGATGCAGCCAAATACAGGAACAATCTGGAAAAAAACCTGTTGGTATCTGCACAAGACCTGAGACTGGGACGGAGATTTATCTTCCAACAGGACAATGATCCAAAACATAAAGTCAAATCTACAATGGAATGGTTCGAAAATAAACGTATCCAGCTGTTAGAATGGCCAAGTCAAAGTCCAGACCTGAATCCAATGGAGAATCTGTGGAAAGAGCTCGAGCTGTTTTGCAAGGAAGAAGGGGCAAGAATGTCAGTCTCTCGATGTGCAAAACTTATAGAAACATACCCCAAGCGACTTGCAGCTGTAATTGGAGCAAAAGGTGGCGCTACAAAGTATTAACGCTAGGGGGCCGAATAATATTGCACGCCCCACTTTTCAGTTTTTTATTTGTTAAAAAAGTTGAAATTATCCAATAAATTTTGTTCCACTTCACGATTGTGTCCCACTTGTTGTTGATTCTTGACAAAAAATTAAAATTTTATATCTTTATGTTTGAAGCCTGAAATGTGGCGAAAAGGTTGCAAGGTTCAAGGGGGCCGAATACTTTTGCAAGGCACTGTATGTATATATATATATATATATATATATATATATATGTACGTATATCTTTTTTTTTTTAGGAACTAAGGATATATTTTTAATTCTGAATCATTTCTCATGCTTCTCATGTGTGGCTCAAAATGACTTCATCTATTGCTCCGGTGATGCATTCCAAAGAAATAAATGAGATGAGTAAAAGCGATTGATAAGATCTCGATAAGGGCTTACCATTCTCAGATATGTCTAAGATGAAAAAGAGAAACAAAGTCTGTCTATTGTTCCTAAGGGCCTCTTAGGAGCAACAGAGCAGCAACAACCCTGATCACAAAATGGGAAGCAATAGCTATGTCTCAGGAGTTGGGATTGGGAAATAGATGAGCAACAAAAATTTTGCAATGGGTCGTTTCATGGTTACCTTCTACAGTTGTTAAGTCACCTGCTTTCTACCACGGTAAGCTAAGTCGGGGACTAACCTTTTATTTTCACCATGTCGCTGCGCAGCCTCTCGGCCAAATTGTTGTTACCGATCTTCTCCAGAAGCATGATGGTCTGGTCCAGAGTGTTCTCGCCGTGCTTCTTCATCAGCTCGTCAGCGATGTACGCCCGGCGAGGGTTTTCGCGTACGCTTTGAGGCAGGTCCGTGTGGAACCTGAAGGACTCGAAGTCGTCCTCCCCCAGCTCCCTCAGCGTGTTCCACAGCAGCTCCTTCCTTCCGCTGTCCAGAGCCATCCTTCTGACTTACATACGGGTGAGGGAGGTGACCGTGGATGAGGTATCTGCAGACAAAAACTTTAATGACTTATTGTAACTTGAGCTCGTAAACTGTTTGAGTGATGTGACACAAAACACAGATGTCAGGTCTTCATTCCTCTTAGCAGTGGTCGAATGCAACAAAGAAAAAGTATTTTTCATGACTGTACTTTAGTGCATTTTTGCGTAGTTATACGTGACTTAAGTACAAATAGGAAGTGGTACTTTTTACGTTTACTTCAATACATTTTCCAGCACATATATGTACATTTTACTCTACTACTTTCCAAATTTTTTCCTGGGTTGTACATTACTTTTGATTTTTCTCTTTTTTTTCTCATTATACATTGATCGCTTTCATGCCCTTGGCGCAATCGATAAACCCTGTGCAACTATACCTTAACTGAGCACTAGAAGCGGCAACAATAGCAGCTCCTTACGCTCTGTGTCCAAAGGCATCCTTCCACCTTGTAAACGCATGAGCGAGATAACCATAGATTGGGTATCTGTGAACTTTTCATTGCTTACTATAACTTAAATCTGCTGAAGGACTGGAAGTCGTCCTCCCCCAGCTCCATCAGTGTTTTCAACAGCAGCTCCTTACGCTCGGTGTCCAGAGGCATCCTTCCACTAAATGAGTGAGCGAGATGACCGTCGATCGGGTATCTACGGACGACAACTTATTGTAATTTGAGCTCATAAACCATTTGAGTGACGCGACACAAAGCATGGACGTCAGGTCAATCTTTTTCACTCATGTTGGAACTCCCTTGTTGCTTTGTTCACTACAGTGTGGCATGCCTTGTTTTGAGATTGAAAATGCCTAAAAACATATTGGAAGAAAAAGTATAACAGATTCAGTCTGAATTTCCTTTTTCAAAGAGGCCAGTTTGCAAACAATCAAATAATAGCTGGCAACAAGGAAGCGAGTTGCCACTTGTACATTTCACAAGAAGTTGCTTAACCTTCTAAAGCACCCATGTCTTTCTAAAAAGAAGAAAAACTTCAATGTCATTAAACGATCGTTAAAAATTCTGTCTTATGCAAAATATAAAAGACATTTTGATGGACACAAAATGTACTGTGCAATTAAAAGATTTTTTTGTGTTTCCCGTTAAGCACATGATAGAATTGCGACGCGATAAATGAAACAGTAGGCTAAGTGACCAACGGAGCAAATTATAAACAAACTTTAAAGGGAATAAAGTTAGGACTATTTCACCTTATCATTTCAGTTAAAGTGAAAACTTACGCGGCCTTGTTGTTGCCTCTTCTCCTCCTGTCCGTGTGACAACTTGTCTTTCTGGTCCTCCTAGACAGGGCATGCTGGGTGTGAACATTGGTGACACCCACAACACCATATATGTGCATTATTGCCACCATTGTGTTCAGATTGAGCAGCTTTGTGACCAGTTGGTATCTTTTTAAAGAGTGGGGGTGAGGGAAAAACATTGTTTTCAACAACAATGAAAATAACAAAAATATTCGGTTGACAAGAAATTTTTTCATGATGAAGACATGACAAGTTAAAAACGTGTCTTGGTGTAGCCGGTCTACAAGGAGCCACACCGAACGACGCAATCTGTCTTCCTTGTCCAGGTCGGGATTTGTACCCGCGTGAAACCTCCCTCCCAATGCTTTCAAGAATGTGCGCTGGAAGCTAAAGGTGCTAGCTTGGGCTTTTGGCTTTGTGGTCAGCGCACTCGCCTGCCATGCCAGGTGCGTCATGTGCCACGGCTCCTTGCAGTGCTCCCCCACTAAGCCAAAACTCTTTAGCTGCCAGCGCACCCTCTTGAAGGCATCAGGAAGGAATTTTCTATGCACCGCACACAACTGGGACGGATCGCGTCATGCGGCGCGGCTCCATGCAGACCGGTCATGTTGAGAGACGAAAACAATTTTCGTCTGACGTGAGTGCAGCGAGTCGAAAATGCCATCATTTTCGTCATATGTTCACAATGTGTGACATTTTCTCAGCCTGGGTAGTATCAGTGTTTGGTTGTGTCACTCATTTGACGTGCTGCACTCCCCCAGTCCCTCCCACTGGTGTCCTCTTGTGATGGCCATGGCCGTTTATTTATTTGCTTGATTGATTCACCTCCCACTCACTCGCCATCGAGTCAGGAGGGCCTGACCCCACCACTGCCCAAGCGGCGACAAAATGCGCCAGGGTGATCTCTCCCGTCTTCGCACGACCCACGACGGGAGGACCGCCGATGGGTATATAAAATGTATAGGGGAAAAGTAAACAACTAAAGGGAACCGTGGCGTACCCAAAGTCACGAAATTACTTTCACTTTCGTGACTTTTTGGACTGTCAAATTGTCACTACTTCCAGGAGAGCAGTAGTGACAGCATAAACAGTTCACTTGAGGAAATGAATCCATTCCGGTTGGTTCAGTAAAAAGACTCGTTCAAACAAAGCGTTAAATGTTAAGCGTTTTATAACACTTGGGGCTGCTAGAATGTTTCTACACTCAATGATTTTATCACACATTGAATACTGCATTACTTGATGGCAACTGGCGGGTGTAAATACATGCAGTAAGATAGAATCACTCTACAAGAAATCGTTAAAGGTTTTTGCCAGAAAACCAATGTCATTCCATGTGTGTAACATTTTAAAAAAAGTACTGCTTATTGAGCCTTGAGAATTTTAAAATTTTTAAAACTGCCTGTCTCATGTACAAGGTGTTACATGGATTTGCCCCACCTCCATGTCGGACTTTCTAAAAAAAACGGCTCACAGAGGTCTCGGGACCAGGGCCTCCTCTAGAGGGGACTGTGAGGTTCCAATCAGAAAAACAGCCTTCGGTCACAATTCTCTCTCTGTAAAGGCCTGTAAAACCTGGAACAGTTTACCACTCGCCATCAGGCAATGTCCCACAATACGAACTTTCAAAACTCAGCTCAAGCAGTGGTTGAAAGCAAATCAGTCTTGCAATCACTGACTTTTAAGTTCTTAGTAACGTATTGTATTGTGTTGTTTTATTGTAATCTTTTGCTATTTCTTTCCTTTTTGTATCTTTGTGTCACCTGTTTAGGGACTACAGATGTAAATTAGCATATACTTGCAACAATCTGGCATATTTACATCTTTTTAGATGTTCATCAATGTGCACTGTCCCTATTAAATAAATAAATAAATAAATAAACAAATCGTTGGCCCCCCTCGCCCCCACCCGCCAAAACGAATCGTTCGGTGAGTAAACAGGAAGTGACGTTGCCAAACAAATCCCAAAGACTGCTTGGCAATATAACTGAACGGGAAGTGACTTTGCTTGGTCCTTCCCCCTCTAGCACACAGGCTCCTCATTGGCCGCTCGTCGTGGATTCAGAACTCTTTTCGCTGCCTCGTCTCTCCCCTGCTGCTGCAATAGTGAGAACAATTGAAACGTTTCCAGTGTATTAATTCAAGTTTTTTTAAATTCTTCGATAATTTTTAAAAGCTAGGGTTTTAATGTTCTCATTCAAAACAACATTTTAAACAAAGAAGTGAAAATGATCAAATTTTAAAAAATTGATGTCAAAATTAGCGAAACTATTTCAAGTGTACCTATGACATTTTCTTTGAAATTTGTGAAAAACTTAAGTACCCTTAAAAGGGTTAACTTATTGAACTCATTGGCTGCCATTGAGGGTGCTTAAAGTCCAATCCTTTTGGACAGCCCCTCCCAGTACAAATGGATGAAAACAACTGCCAGCAGTTTAGTAGGAACGTCGTAGACCTTCCCCTCGTCACTGCAAAGAACCCGACGACGATCTCCTCCAATTCTGTGAGCGAGACTACTTTGTCCGTAGCATCGACACCTGGTTCTCTTGCAATCATCGGAGAGTACCTGAGACCGAACTAAATCCGTAGGAGACCAAATGGACTCAACGTCTTCAAATAATGAACATTTGGAATGACTCGCCCTTGTTGACGCAAAGAACCAAACGTTGTTCTCATTCCCATTTAAATCTGAAGAAAGACACAAACAATCGGTATTGAACATGAATTGATAAGCAACATTGTTTAGATCTTACTTGACAGTCTTCAGGCTATAGCTGGGATCCTCCTCGATCCTCAATAAGACCCTCTTTTCTTTTTCCTCTATATACCCTACCCACCGACGTCATAAAACCACGTGCTCGCTGTATGGTTCCGCCCACTTGTCCGTCATTTTGTCTCTGTATTAGCATTGGTTTCAATTGATCGAGGAATTTAAAATGCATTTCATGGAAGACCCGGTGCTTCTGATGCCGTAAACTCACTGGATGTGTTGCATAAAAGGCGTTATGTGGAAAAGCTTCGTTCTATACAGTCGCCAGATCCATATTTGATGCCTAAATCGATGATTTTTGACCGGCTGCCTTCGCCGTCTCTGCCTGACCCTGATATTTACAACTATCTTGTCCACACAAAATCAGCCTATTCTCACGAAAGTTGGAAAAACTTTAAGAGCTTGGAGGCTTATAAATGCTACGTTGCTGGTTGGGTGAAACAGGTCCTCGTACACGAAAATTCGGCAGGAATCTTGTGCTCGGAAGGTGAGTTACGAAATTTTCAATTCAAAATCTTTTGTTCTTGCTAACATCCACTGTCAAGTCTAATGTATTTCATGTCATTTGTCAATGGAGCTAGGGCTTTTAATGTTTATATAGTTTAGCGATAGCACTCTCACTACATACATACGTGTATGTTGTCGCCGATTAGCCTAGCAATGATCTTAATTGTGGTTGTCAGCCCAAAACCCTCTAAATATATATTAAATGCATCTTACCAGATATAGAATGACTACTACATAATCTGTGGTAATCGTTTGGAGCCCAGTTTTCTCGTCGAATTGCAGCAGCCCATCTCGCTCTCTCCTCTCCGTGTCTCTCGGAATCCGGTAGAACTTCAAGTCTCTTCGTCTATCTTCTCTGTTATTGCAACCGACCGCCACACACGCCTTCACCATCTTGATTATTAATGTTAACGAGCAGAAAAACACGCCGTAAATAGGATGAATGTACGTAGCCGTAACAGGTCAACATGATGTGTTGCCGGACAAGAGGGCGGCACCAGTCAGGAGAGCGGAGTTGTGACGTCACGTGGGTAGGGTCTATTCGATTGTTGATGAGAAATAACTTTTGAAGATGGGAGGGGTTTAACTTGAAAGCCTCGGCCAAAGACACACATCCTTTAATGGTGATCTCGCATTTGGACAGACTGCAACAAATGAATTCATCGCCTGAAGTCAAGAAGGGAACCTGCTAAAAGTGATGAAGGTTCTGCTGAAAGTTAACAGTGTCTTCCTTTTTATTGACTAATCCAGCACGCTAGGCGAGCCAAAAGCCCAAGCTAGCTACTTTAGCAGCCAGCGCACATTCTTAAAGGCAACGGGAGGGAGGTTTAACAACGCGGGTACAGGTCCTGACCTGGACGAGGAGGACAGATCACATGGTTGTGTAGCCTGTCTTGTGGTGACCCCTAGCTATATAGGACTTTTGCTTTGTGTTTCCTTCTACAGACGAATGATGACACGAGGAGGCCGCTCTGTTGCCAGCCGGAAGGAGTTGCATTTACTCACAGCCATCTAATGGAAAATAGAAAATGAATACAGCGACATCTCTAGCTAAAGCTCTCATACGCACCTGTCAACTTCAAGAATACATTTTTTTGTGCACAGCTTCAAAACAAATACAGCAAACATAACTTTCTACCTTCCCGACTGTCAAGTTATTTTAGATTGTTTTTTAACATGAACATTTGAACCATTACATCAATAGAAATACAGTACAAAATAAAGACAAGGTAGCACACATACCTGATGGAAAATAAAAAAATTAATAAAATTTAAATTATAAAATAAAAATATAAAATGAATTAATTTATTAAATTAATATATATCAATATAATTAATATATTAATTTATTATTAAATTAATATAAAATTAATACTAATAAAATAAATACTAATAACAATAATAAAAAATTTTGGATCCCTTTCGGTGGGGAAAATGCCACAAAAGCGTAAACTGCCAAACATTATAAACCGGTGGTGTGCGTCTCTTACGGCAACGTGAAAGACAGACACAGACATCCGTCTTCCGTTTGAGAGTGAATTAACACTATTGGACATGATCGCAGGTGAGACACAATTTAAACACACTTAACCTAGCGGACGCGACGTTCGAGTAACAGACAGCGGAGGGAGGGTGGACCGCCACTCAGTGGACGGACGCCTCATGAAGAAGGGAGGACTGGCAGTTTCCCGCACGCACGCAACATTGGAGAAATCATGCACCACGCTGAGCGAGGCGAATGTATGGTAGCCCGGACGCTGCAACGTCGAACCCACCGGGTGCAAGCGCTAGGAGTCAGTAAAGACACTGTTTAGCAGGGGTACGTTGGCAAAGTTTTATCATTTTATACATTTTTTATTGACTGTTTTAACCATTTTAATCAATGTCTAATAAAAAATTAAAAAAAAATTTTTTTTTGCTTGCATATTTTAAACTTTTAAACAAATTTTGTCACAAAAAATTGGTGTCTGTAAATAAGTCCCAGATATATACCTCATAACTATCACTTAATTGTATTCTTTAGTTACCGTCACAATTTCTCTGATATGTTAGATGATAAATTATCGATCCAAACAAAGAAAAATTGGGGGGAAAAAATGTTTAAAAGGGTGAATATATGAAAGAGAAAATCTCGACCACTCCTTGATGTCTGCGATTTCTGCATCGCGACCCTTGTTATATGACCATGTTTCACTCATAAAATCCCCCAAAAATCCAGCTGTGTCTTGACACTCAGTGATACATGCTACATGGAGTTTTTGGATCAAAACAAGGTAAGTACGCCATAATATCTCGTTAAAGTCATGGCGTCTTTAATTCGGTTCTTTCATACTCTCACCTCCAGATAGGGTTTTGCTGTTTATATATATATTTTTTAATGACCTTCTGTTCAAAAAATTTCTTCCCCCAGAAAATTGAGATTTGAAGCTTTCCAATGATGTATCACACATGCATATCGGACAATTTTGAATGTTGGCCAAATTGAGGGTCTCAGAGCAGAACTTCAAGTCACCTGAGTGTTTTCCGCCATATACATGGCCTAAGTAGAGAAGCTATGATGATGATCAGGTGTGCAGAACAGGTGAGTAGAATGAGTTCTAATGACTGGGATTTTTTTTTTTCTTTCAAAAAACACACAGGCCTGCTGCAGTGCCCTAACAGGCAAGGTTACTGTAAACAGGAGGGGTGGAGTGGTACATCTCGTGGATTCATTTCGACTGGCTTTCTTCAAGAGCTGCTTTTCAGCACAGAAAAAGGCAGTACTTGAAAAGCTTTTATTTTGAAAAATGTCATCAAGACAAGTTGAGTAAATATATATTTAGGCATGAAAATCTCTCACATTTTGGCGAAATTCGCCATTTTGAGGTCAAAAAGGGTGACCTATGTGAATTGTGTAGATTTGAGGAGAAATTTCTAAGGGGGGGGTCAGGAGATTTTTTTTTTTTTTATGTCGGACGCTTGGTATGCAAGCGGGGAAAGCGGCAAAAAGCCAAAAAAGTGCACCAGAGTGTCCAAAACATTGACTTATTTCAACCAAACAAAGGAGGGTACACTCTTGTCTCCTGTCTCTTCAATGCCAAGCTTGGCTGCACGTCGGCCGTGAATGAACACCTGAAGCGCCGTCACCTAGTTGTAATTTTAGAAGACGACAGGAGCGGGCAGATTGCAAATCCATCTAACTAACTAACGACATGTTTTATTGCCTGTCGCGATATGCCATGAGTCTATTTATCGCACAGTAAATCAAAATGAGGGCGGTCATTTTCACGGCTGCGTTTTATCGCTGCGTGCGTGCTTGTCATATGAGACTCCAGTTCTTTTCACAGATATTTATTGGTCATCAACATGCCGTAGATTTAAAGTTCAGACATACAAAATAAGGAAATACATCTATGTTAAACACTGTAAACGTTAGCATTTCTACATTGAGGCTGATAGTGAAAAAGACAACCTACTTTAGCCTGCGATAAAACATTGGCAGTCTTCTCCAAAACGCAAACTTGCGGTTAAAAGGTGAAACTTCAAACATGAAAAGTCGCTGCTTAACAGCTTTGAAACTTTGAAAGAAATGAAAAAAAATGGATTACTGACACCACATGCAATGACAAAAAGAGCTTTTTTTGCGGAGTGCAAAGCTTCCAATTAGCGGTTTAGCGAACGTACTTCTGGTGAACATTTCAAAATAAAAGCACGTCATGTTCGTCATATAAATAACGGTTTCTGGAGTTAATCCCACATACTTCAGAATTCAAATTCTACAATAAGAGTAGCTTTAAAATGACACCCTTTATGAAAAATCTGACTGGCAATGAATAATTATTATACTAATATTATATGTTGTAGTATATATATATATTAATGCTAGATTTTTTTTTTTTAAAGTTGTTTTACATCATGTTGGAAAGGCGAAGTCAGTGTTCAGAATCCGTTTACATTCCTTTCTTTTTCACAAGGAAATGCTATGAGCATTTGACCTTATTATTTATTTGCGATTTATTGTTATTTACGTGTTTATTTGTACTTTAATAAAGAATTTAAGTGTTCCAAAATGTTTTTGTGAATGAATAAGTGTCATCAAAAATTTCATTGCTAAATTAGAAAAAAAATAAAGGGGGGAGGATTATTAGATTAGTCGACTAATCGTAAAAATAGTTGGCCGACTAATCGGGAGAAAACTAGTCGTTTGGGACAGACTTAGTTGTACGGTGTACCGGAACATATTTCCTCCACACCCTTCTCACATTTTTCACCCCTGACCCATTTTCATGCCTGTACATGAAATTGACCCATTTAGCTGATATTTTAAATAAATGACAGTTTTCTTGTTAAAGAATATTTAACCTTTCATCCATGAAATGTGATCCATCCATCCATCCATTATCTTCCGCTTGTTCCGGGGTCGGGTCGCGGGGGCAGCAGCTTTAACAGGGAAACCCAGACTTCCCTCTCCCCAGCCACTTCAACCAGCTCCTCCGGCGGGATCCCAAGGCGTTCCCAGGCCAGCCGAGAGACATAGTCTCTCCAGCGTGTCCTGGGTCGTCCCCGGGGCCTCCCGCCGGTGGGACATGCCCGGAACACCTCTCCAGGGAGGCGTCCGGGAGGCATCCGAACCAGATGCCCGAGCCACCTCAGCTGGCTCCTTTCTACGCGGAGGAGTAGCGGCTCGACGCCGAGTCCCTCCCGGATGACCGAGCTTCTCACCCTATCTCTAAGGGAGAGCCCGGACACCCTGCGGAGGAAACTCATTTCGGCCGCTTGTATCCGGGATCTTGTTCTTTCGGTCACGACCCAAAGCTCGTGACCATAGGTGAGGGTAGGAACGTAGATCGACTGGTAAATCGAGAGCTTTGCCTTTCGGCTCAGCTCCTTCTTCACCACTACGGACCGGTGCAGAGTCCACATTACTGCAGACGCCGCACCGATTCGCCTGTCGATCTCCCGCTCCCTCCTACCGCCACTCGTGAACAAGACCCCAAGATACTTGAACTCCTCCACTTGGGGCAGGATCTCATCCCCGACCCGGAGAGGGCACTCCACCCTTTTCCGACTGAGGACCATGGTCTTGGATTTGGAGGTGCTGATCTTCATCCCAACCGCTTCACACTCAGCTGCGAACCGCTCCAGTGAGAGTTGGAGGTCACGGCTTGATGAAGCCAACAGCACTAAATCATCTGCAAAAAGCAGAGATTCAATGCTGAGGTCACCAAACCGGACCCCCTCAACGCTTCGGCTGCGCCTAGAAATTCTGTCCATAAAAATTATGAACAAAATCGGTGACAAAGGGCAGCCTTAGCGGAGTCCAACCCTCACTGGGAACGAATTCGACTTACTGCCGGCAATGCGGACCAGACTCTGAAACCGGTCGTACAGGTACCGGACAGCCCTTACCTAGGGGCTCGGTACCCCGTACTCCCGGAGCACCCTCCACAGGATTCCCCTAGGCACACGGTCGAACGCCTTCTCCAAATCCACAAAACACATGTAGACTGGTTGGGCGAACTCCCATGCACCCTCGAGGACCCTGCTGAGGGTGTAGAGCTGGTCCACTGTTCCACGGCCGGGACGAAAACCACACTGCTCCTCCTGAATCCGAGATTCGACTTCTCGACGGACCCTCCTCTCCAGCACCCCTGAATAGACTTTACCGGGGAGGCTGAGGAGTGTGATTCCTCTATAATTGGAACAAACCTTTCGGTCCCCCTTTTTAAAAAGGGGGACCACCACCCCGGTCTGCCAATCCAGAGGCACTGTCCCCGATGTCCACGCGATGTTGTAGAGGCGTGTCAGCCATGACAGCCCTACAACATCCAGAGCCTTTGGGAACTCCGGGCGGATCTCATCCACCCCCGGGGCCTTGCCACCGAGGAGCTTACCAACCGCCTCAGTGACTTCAACCCCAGATATCGAAGAGCCCACCTCAGAGTCCCCAGACTCTGCTTCCTCAAAGGAAGGCGTGTCGGTGGAATTGAGGAGGGCTTCGAAGTATTCTCTCCACCGACTCACGACGTCCCGAGTCGAGGTCAGCAGTACACCATCTTCACTATACACAGTGTTAATAGTGCACTGCTTTCCTCTCCTCAGACGCCGGATGGTGGACCAGAATTTCCTCAAAGCCGTCCGGAAGTCGTTTTCCATGGCCTCACCGAACTCCTCCCATGTCCGAGTTTTTGCCTCGGCGACTGCCGAGGCCGCAGTCCGCTTGGCCAGCCGGTACCTGTCAGCTGCCTCCGGAGTCCCACAGGCCAAAAAGGCCCGATAGGCCTCCTTCTTCAGCTTGACGGCATCCCTTACCGCTGGTGTCCACCAGCGGGTTCGGGGATTGCCGCCACGACAGGCACCAACCACCTTACGGCCACAGCTCTGATCGGCCGCCTCAACAATTGAGGTGCGGAACATGGCCCACTCGGACTCAATGTCCTCCACCTCCCCCGGGACAAGGGAGAAGTTCTGCCGGAGGTGGGTGTTGAAACTCTTTCTGACAGGGGATTCTGCCAGACGTTCCCAGCAGACCCTCACAATACGTTTGGGCCTGCCAGGTCTGGCCAGCATCTCCCCCCGCCATCGGAGCCAACACACCACCAGGTGGTGATCAGTTGACAGCTCCGCCCCTCTCTTCACCCGAGTGTCCAAAACATTCGGCCGCAAGTCCGATGACACGATTACGAAGTCGATCATCGAACTGCGGCCTAGGGTGTCCTGGTGCCAAGTGCACATATGGACACCCCTATGTTTGAACATGGTGTTCGTTATAGACAAACCGTGACGAGCACAGAAGTCCAATAACAGAACACCACTCGGGTTCTGATCGGGGGGGCCGTTCCTCCCAATCACGCCCCTCCAGGTCTCACTGTCATTGCCCACGTGAGCGTTGAAGTCCCCTAGTAGAACGAGGGAGCTCTCTAGCACACCCTCCAAGGACTCCAAAAAGGGTGGGTATTCTGAACTGCTGTTCGGTGCATAAGCGCAAACAACAGTTAGAACCCGTCCCCCCACCCGAAGGCGGAGGGAGGCTACCCTCTCGTCTACCGGGGTAAACCCCAACGTACAGGCGCCAAGCCGGGGGGCAATAAGTATGCCCACACCTGCCCGGCGCCTCTCATCATGGGCAACTCCAGAGTGGAAGAGAGTCCAACCCCTCGAGAGGATTGGTACCAGAACCCAAGCTGTGTGTGGAGGAGAGTCCGACTATATCTACTCGGAACTTTTCTGCCTCACACACCAGCTCAGGCTCCTTCCCTGCCAGAGAGGTGACATTCCATGTCCCAAGAGTTAGCTTCAGCAGCTGGGGGTCGGACCGCCAAGGCCCCCGCCTTTGCCTGCCGCCCAACTCCCTACGCACCCGACCCCTTTGGCCCCTCCCACAGGTGGTGGGCCCATGGGAAGGGGAACCCACGTTGCCTTTTCGGGCTGAGCCCGGCCGGGCCCCATGGGGACAGGCCCGGCCACCAGACGCTTGCCTTCGAGCCCCACCTCCAGGCCTGGCTCCAGAGGGGGGCCCCGGTAACCCGCGTCCGGGCAAGGGAAACTGGGGTTCAATAATGTTGCTCATCATAAGGGGTCTTTTTGAGCCATACTTTGTCTGGCCTCTCACCTAGGACCTGTTTGCCATGGGTGACCCTACCAGGGGCTTAAAGCCCCAGACAACATAGCTCCTAGGATCATTGAGACACGCAAACCCCTCCACCACGATAAGGTGATGACTCATGGGGGGTGAAATGTGATTCCCACCTAAATTTAACTCATTGGCTGCCAGTGATGGCGCTAGAAGTCCAATGCATATTGACTGGGAGACACTGGACAAAAACTACTCAGTTTGAGGACAAAAATTCACTCCAATCCATTTTTTAGAAGCCATTTCTTTTTGTTCATATACATTGATTTTAACTGATCTGTCAAGCGCCACAGATATTGTGTTTGATGGCGACACAAACCCCAAAAAAGAACAATTGGGTTCCAATCTTGAATCATGAAAATCATTTTTTTCCTACTCTTTTCCGTTCTTTAGTTATGAGCAGTTGAAAATCGGCAAGTACTGTAATTTCCCGAATATAACGCGCACTTTTTTTCCCCAAAATCAACTTGTAAAATCATGGTGCGCATTATAAACGGGTACATGGATGGAGACAGAAACATATATATATAAACCGATTTTTTTATTTATTGACACGGCCACGTTGTCTTGAAGAAACGTATGCGGCGACCCGATGCCAACCATTACGGTACGTGACGTCACTATTTTGTTTTGGTAATACTTCACTCTAATCGGCCGAATGATTTCGTCTGTGTTAAATTCTGCTTTTTTCACTCTTCATAAAGCACAGAATTTAGTTTCTTGAACTCATTTGAGTCAACGTTTATTGCAGCTCCGCAACTCGGACCTTAACAAACGTAACACAACACAGACTTCCTGTGTCCGTCAACTATATCTGTCCGTCGGGAAACTCAAACTCAAATAACAATAGTTCCTATTGTTACTGTCGTGTATACAGCGATGAGCTCTCTCGGATTTCCGACTTACGTTCTCACTTTCATTTTACCGTATCAATCCATGGAAGAAACATTTATTCATCATGATGAAACGTGCAAGTTATACAGCAGCCTTTAAAAGGAAAGTCACATCTGTTTTGTTTTCTCCTAGATTCTGGTAAGTTGGAGAAGTTGTCAAATCATATTATTAGCGTAAATATTGTCAGTTCATGGTAATGTTTTGAACTACCAATGTGCTATGCTTGTGCTGTGTTTCACCAGTCAGTAAACTGACATTTGTGTATCTGTACACGAGCTCTGTTTTCTTGTATTCTTCTATTTATTGGTGCTAAAATTAGGGTGCGCGTTATATACGGGTACAATAATTTCCCCTAGATTTTACAAGTAAATTTGGGGTGCGCATTATACACGGGTGCGCCTTATATTCGGGAAATTACGGTATTTTTTTCGATACATTTCTGAACGCGAGCCTAAGTGTTCTATAAAACACATCTTTGGGAGTGAATGAGTTCAATATTTTGGTTTGAGATTTGTTGTTGCGTTTTCTTCTATGCAATTATTTTTGGATTTGCTTTTTTTTTTTTTTTGTTATTTGCATATATTTTTTAATTAATTAGTAATAAAAAAGAAACCAACAGGTTGCTACCAATTTTTTCCACTCCAATAATGTCTCTGTGAACGCAGTTGCTGCCATTGACGAACAAATATTTTGAAAATTTGAACAGATGTTTTCTTTTCCTATCCATCCTGTCGGGACATTAGAGGAGACCCAACCCTTTGCACTGAAAGGGCTCATCCGGCGGCGTCAATGAGGCGGGTAGTGATGCATATATTTTTTTTCCGGGACATTGACATTTGGAGAAAAGTACTTTTAACAGTAGTTTCACCACACCAAACATTTCACTTGAATATATGTGTAAAGAAAATATGCTACTCTTGCTACTTTGGCATACACCAGTCGTTTGTTATTTTTCCAAAGTTGGGTAGAGAAGCCGAAAATTGTACCCAAGAATGAGCATTACTTCCAAATAATATGACTCAAGTTAAAGAAAAAGGGGTCATCCATTAAATGCACTCAAGTAAAACATATTTGGTAATAAGAACTCATATACTGCTTATCATTTCTTTTTAAAAAACATACGGTAATCTGAGTCGTGTTACTTTGTCATTGTAATTCTTCTCATTGTATTGGAGACTCGACCTCCTGACTTTCCTGCATTTCAATCAAGTCAACAAAATGAAACATTTCCAGTGTATTTATTGAAGTTCTTTTTTAATTTTCAGATGATTTTCAAAAACGTTTATTTCAAGTTAGGGTTTTAATGTTCTCATACACAACAACATATTGCACAAAGAAGTGAAAATGATCAAATTTAAAACAACCATGTCAAAATGAGCAAAACTATTTCAAGTGGCCGTATGACATTTTCTTTTAAATTTTTGAAAAACATAAATTAACCCTTTAAAGCAGCGGTCTCAAACCGACTCCACAAAGGGCCGCAGTGGGTCCTGGTTTTTGTTCCAACAGATCCAGCACAAACAGTTCAACCAATGAGGTTTCTACTAACATAAGCAGCACCTGATTGCAATCAACTGATTACACTTGTAAGAAACCAGATTGGTGAAAAGGTATTTGTCTCGTTTGGTTGGAATGAAATCCAGTACCCCCTGCGGCCCTTTGAGGACCGGTTTGAGACCACTGCTTTAAAGGGTACTTATTGAACTCATTGGCTGCCATTGACAGTGCTCAAAGTCCAATCCTTTTGGACAGCCCCTCCCAGTACAAATGGATGAAAACAACTGCCAGCTGTTTGGTGGGAACGTCGTAGACCTTCCCCTTGAACTCCACCTCCATGTGGCTGCAAAGAACCCGACGACGACCTCCTCGAATTGTGTGAGCGAGGCCGCTTTGCCCGTAGCGCCGACACCTGGTCTAAATCTGAAGGAGATCAAATGGACTCGACGTCTTCTAATAATGAACATTTGGAATGACTCGCCCTTCTTGATGCAAAGGACAAAACGTTGTTCTTATTCCCATTTGTTAAATCTGAAGAAAGACACAAACAATCGGTATTGAAAATGAATTTACACTCTGAAAAGCAACATTGTTTAGATCTTACTTGACAGTCTTCAGGCTATAGCTGGGATCCTCCTTGATCTCCAATAAGACCCTCTTTCCTTCTTCCTTTATTCGATTGTTGAAGAGAAATAACATTTGAAGATGGGAGGGGTTTAACTTGAGAGCCTCGGCCAATGAAATGCATCCTTTATTTGCAATCCCGCACTGTGACAAACTGCAACAAATGAGATGATTCCCTTTAGTCAAGAAGGCAAGGCAAATTTATTTATATAGCACAATTCAACACGAGGCAATTCTAAGTGCTTTACATCACATGAATATCATAAAAATCACATTTAAATCAATACAACGTCAAAACCAAGACAAAAGATCGCACTTAATCACAGAATAAAATAAATAAATACAAATAAAACAAAAATAAAAAAATAAAACAAAAACTACTACTCCTAATAATAATTGAAATCAGCAATGGAGATAAGCACAAGAGGAATAGAAAGCAGGTAGATTGAAATATATAGTTATGGATATGCAGTGCTAAACAAAAGCGTTTTTAGCCCTGATTTAAAAGAGCTGACAGTTTGAGCATACTTCAGAGGTTCGGGTAACTTGTTCCAGAGGTGAGGAGCATAGTAACTAAATGCTGCCTCACCCTGCTTGGTTCATGTTCTTGGAACATGCAGAAGACCGGTTCCAGACGACCTTAGGGGTCTAGATGTCTCATAGGAATCTAACAAGTCAAGCACATATTTTGGTCCAAGGCCATTAAGTGTTTTGTAGACGAGCAGTAGTATTTTATAGTCTATCCTTTGACTCACTGGAAGCCAGTGTAGCGATTTCAAAACCGGTGTAATGTGGTCCAGCTTACTTGTATTTGTGAGGACTCTGGCTGCAGCATTCTGTACTAGCTGCAGCTTCCTGACTGATTTTTTATCAAGACCTGTAAATATACCGTTGCAATAGTCCAATCTGCTGAAAATGAATGCATGCATAAGTTTTTCCATGTCTTGTTGTGTCAGAAGCCCCTTAATTCTGGTTATATTTTTTAGGTGGTAATAAGCGGATTTAGTGACGGACTTTAGATGGCTATCAAATTTTAGGGAGAAGGGAACCTGCTGAAAGTGATGAAGGTTCTGCTGAAAGTAGGGGTGCAAGATATCCATTTTTTGAAACCGTTACCGATAACTTCCTGCTCCTCAAGGCCGATACCGATACGATATCCGATAATATACATTTTATCAATGTATATTCACCTGAGTTTTTGAACAAATGTAGGTCAAAAATACTAGTGGTTGATTCAATATAGATTTGCCTTTACCGAACCAGAATTTTCATGATGACATGAACATTATTATAATGAACAAAACAAAGACAAGAACAGTTTTGACTCCAAATAAACTGTCCATATTCATTTTTCAAAAATCTATAAAATTATAATATAATAAATATAATTTGAGTCAATCACAATCAGTCAATATCATTGACGATGTGTTCCCCTGAACAATGAACACCGATGCTTAACAAACATAAACCCAACAGGTATTGTGCTTTGTCAGCAGATAAAATATTTGGTGCAACAGGAGAGGAGACTTCTGTCGTCTTGGTCCATGGAACAACTTTCTTAACCTGGCAATTACGTATCAATAACCAAAAGACTTCTCGAGAACTTGTAAACATAACACTGTAAAGTGCAAACATTTGCTAATTGCCATAGTAAGGTTTATAACTCAGTGAAGGAAAAATGCGGCCTCTAGAACAGTAATAAAACTGCATACTGGCAAAACAGGAGTGGAAACCAACGCACACATCCCAATCGGACAATATGGCAAAAATATTATGAATAGGCCCGATAACATATATTCTTATCGGATTTATTATTTTATAATTCCTATTATCGGACTGATAATTATCATGCGCCTCTAGCTGAAAGTAACATTGTGTCTGCCTTTTCCTTGACTGATACAGGGTTGATGCGGGTCATTCAAAAGCATTAAGTCATTAAACTGATGTTGTGAAAATTGGGGCTTTAAAAATGATTAAACTAAATGTTTCAAAGCCTTTCAAATAATGTAAACTTGACAGGATTTTTTTTTTTTTAACATAATTGATTCTAGTTATGCTAATCGCAGCAGTGATTCTTAGATGACGAACTGAAGGAGCTCCTTACTTAAGGATTTTTAAGATGTAGTGTGGGCTGGCCAGTCCTTTCGAGAGGATCTCAACCCCTTCATCCGACAGATTGTTCTTGGTCAGGTCCAGCTCTTGAAGATGGGAGGGGGTTACCTTCAGTGCCTCAGCCAATGAAACACATCCTTTACTGGTGATCCCGCAGTGGGCCAGCCTGTAACAGATGAGATAATTGCCTGAAGTCGAGAAGGGAACCTGCTTAAAGTGATGAAGGTTCTGCTGAAAATAACATTGTGTCTTCCTTTTCCTTGACTTATACAGGTTTGTCATTAAAAAGCAATAAAACTCTTTAACTGTTTTTTTGGGTGAAAATTCAGGCCTTAAAAAACATTAAAAATGGTAAATAGTGTTAAAAGGCTCTCAAAGCCATCCACCTACTGGTGACGCAGCACCAGGAGCAATGTGGGGTTCAATATCTTGCTCAAGGATACTTAGGTGAGTTCATCAGGGGAGAGAACTGAACCCACATCCTCTGGGTTGGGGGACAGCTACTGAGCCATGCCACCCCCTAAAAGAATACAATTTAGGGAAACTTGACTGTTAAAAAAAAAAAAAAACTTTTTTATTTTTTAACAGTCAAGTTTCCCTAAAAAACTTTGTTTTGTTTTGTTTTGTTTTACATAATTTATGAGAGTTGCTGCTAATAGCAGCAGTGCTTCCTTTGATTAGTCAACTGGATCCATGGAAGATTACGAACTGTGGAAGCGTCTTACTTGAGGATTTTTAAGATGCAGTGTGGGCTGGCCAGTCCTTTCGAGAGGATCTCAACCCCTTCATCCGACAGATCGTTCCTGCTCAGGTCCAGCTCTTGAAGATGGGAGGGGGTTACCTTCAGTGCCTCAGCCAATGAAACACATCCTTGCTTTGTGATCTTGCACCTTTTCAGACTGCAACAATTGAGATAATTTCATGAAGAAGGGAACCCAGTACAAGTGGTGAATGTTTGCTCAAAGTAACATCGTGTTTGCCTTTTCCTTGACTAATACAGGGTTGATGGGTGTCATTTAAAAGCATCCAAACTCAACTGTTTTTGTGAGAATTCAGGCCTGAAAAAGCATTAAACTAAAAGATTAAGGCATTAAACTTTACGGAAACTTGACAGTTAAAAACATTTTTTGGACATAATTTATGAGAGTTGCTGGTAATAGCAGCAGTGATTCCTTTGAATAGTCAAAGGGATCCATGGAAGATTATGAACTGTTAGAGCTCCTTACTTGAGGACTTTTAAGATGCAGTTTGGGCTGGCCAGTCCTTTCGAGAGGATCTCAACCCCTTCATCCAAAAGATTGTTCCACCTCAGGTCCAGCTCTTCAAGATGGGAGGGGGTTACCTTGAGTGCTTCGGCCAATGAAATGCATCCTTGCTGTGTGATCTTGCACTCTATCAGCCTGCAACAAATGAGATAATTGCCTGAAATCAAGAAGGGAACCTGCTTAAAGTGATGAAGAATCTGCTGAAAGTAACATTGTTGCCTTTTCCTCGATTAATATAGGGTTGATGTGGGTCATTAAAAACCTTTTAAAGTCATTAACTGTTTTTTTTGGGGGGGGGGGGGGGCGGTCTAAATTCAGGCCTTAAAAAGCATTAAACTACTTGTTTGAGGGATTTAAAATTATGTAAACTTGATGAGATTTTTTTTTTTAATTACATAATTTATTAAGAGTTGCTGCTAACAGCAGCAGTGATTCCTTTGAATAGTCAACGGGACTAATTGAAGATTGTGAACTGTTAGACCTCCTTACTTGAGGACTTTTAAGATGCAGTGTGGGCTGGCCAGTCCTTTCGAGAGGATCTCAACCCCTTCATCCGACAGATTGTTCGACCTCAGGTCCAGCTCTTGAAGATGGGAGAGGGTTACCTCCAGTGCCTCAGCCAATGAAACACATCCTTGCTGTGTGATCTTGCACTCTTCCAGCCTGCAACAAATGAGATAATTGCCTGAAGTCAAGAAGGGAACCTGCTTAAAGTGATGAAAGTTCTGCTGAAAGTAACGTTGTGTCTTCCTTTTCCTTGACTAATACAGGTTTGATGAGGGTCATTAAAAAGCATCAAAACTCTTTAACTGTTTTTTTTGGGTGAAAATTCAGGCCTTAAAAAGCACTTTTCCAGGCTCTCAAAGCGCTTTACACTAAATCGCCATCCACCTACTGTTGACGCAGCACCTGGAGCAATGTGGGGTTCAGTATCTTGCTCAAGGATACTTAGGCGAGTTCATCGGGTGAGAGAACTGAACCCACATCCTCTGCGTTGGGGGACAACTACTCTAATGCTGAGCCATGAGAGTTGCTGCAAATAGCAGCAGTGATTCCTTTGAATAGTCAACGGGACTAATGGAAGATTATGAACTGTTAGAGCTCCTTACTTGAGGACTTTTAAGATGCAGTTTGGGCTGGCCAGTCCTTTCGAGAGGATCTCAACCCCTTCATCTGACAGATTGTTCTTGGTCAGGTCCAGCTCTTGAAGATGGGAGGAGTTTACCTTGAGTGCCTCAGCCAATGAAACACATCCTCGTTTTGTGATCTTGCAACCTGAGAGCCTGCAACAAACAGTTAATTGCCTGAAGTCCTGAATGGAACATTGGTTCAAGTCAGGGGTCCCCAAACTCCGGCCCGCCTCCACATGTGGTCCGGCCCCCTGGACACCCCTCCCCCCCCCCCCCCCATAGAGTTATCTATGGAAAACCCTATTTCCTGGCTTTTTTCTGTGAAGAACCCAAACAGGGTTATCTGGTTATTATCTATTTAATTAATAGTGTTATTATTATTAATTATTATATGATATTATATCATATTATATTATGTTATTATTCTTATTTTATTTTGTTGCGTGAAGAATCCAGAAAGGGTTATTTTTACATTTAGGCACTGCTGCAATCGTCACACTGTTTCTGTTACAAATTGACCCGGCCCCTCATCAGAGAAGGGAAAAGTCATGTGGCCCTCAGAGGAAAAAGTGATGACGGTTCTGCTGAAAGTAACATTGTGTCTTCCTTTTCCTTGACTAATACAGGGTTGATGCAGGTTATTAAAAAGGATCTAAACCCATTAACTGTTTCTTTGTGAAAATCCAGTCCTTAAAAAGCATTCAACTCCATGTTTGAGGCATTAAAAATTATGTAAACTTGGCGGGATTTTTTTTTTAATTACATCATTTATTAGAGTTGCTGCTAACAGCAGCAGTGATTCTTTTGATTAGTTGACCGGATTCATGGTAGATTATGAACTGAAGGACCTCCTTACTTGAGGATTTTTAAGATGCAGTGTGGGCTGGCCAGTCCTTTCGAAAGGATCTTGACCCCCTTGTTCAACAGATCGTTGTAGCTCAGGTCCAGCTCTTGAAGATGGGAGGGGGTTACCTTGAGAGCCTCAGCCAATGAAACACATCCTTTACTGGTGATCTTGCAGTTTTGCAGACTGCAACACATGAGATAATTGCGGGAAGTCAAGAAGGGAACCTGCTTAAGATGATGACGGTTCTGCTGGAAGTAACATCGTTGTGCTGTCCTCACAACACGTGACATGTGTTGCTCTACAGCCAGCGAACCAAAAAATGAAACTCTCCAGAGACAAGGCGTACTTTTCTTGGGTTTATGGAGGTCTCAAATTGTTTGTTGGTAACTAAGATATAAATGAATACATTCAAAATGTAATACAATAATATCTTCCTACGTGTGAGTAGCTTAGCAGAAACACAACAGAATGTCTCAGTGAAATCAATGGATAGTGAAAAAGTTCGCCTCAAAGAGAAAAATACATTTTTCTTTCAAACTCAATATACAAACTAACTAAAAACTTACAAAGACGAAGGTAAGCGTAGGCTTAGCTGGCAGAGCAAGTTCGTCGATGTTACTTTTAAGCCTCACAGGCGCTAAGAAAGGTGCTTGAAAAGAGGAAAAAAGGTTGGCGTCAAAAATCGCTCAATGCAACAGGTGCTCTGGGCCTCAACATAAATGCACTTTTGCTAGAAAAGGATAGGTCTGACTCCCAACGCTTTTCAGATGAAACCTTTGGACAACAATATTTATTTTTTAACTTTTACAATTTTAACCAACTTATTAATTCTTTGTCATTTTAACACAAAGGCATGACAATCGTGTCTGCCTTTTCCTTGACTAATACATGGTTTATTCGGGTGATTAAAAAGCATTAAAAGTCATGAAATGGATTTTTTGAAAAATCAGGCCCTCAAAAGCATTCAACTAAATTTTCGAGGAATGAAAAATTAAGTAAACTTGGCGGGAAAAACATTTTTTTTAAAATGAAATTAGAGACAATTGCCTGAAGTCGGGAAACGAACCTGGTTAAATTGATGGAGGTTCTAATCAAAGTAAAATTATGACTGCCTTCGGGCCAAAATATACTGGCCGCATTGACTGCGCACTACGCAGCATTTTAAAAATTGGCAAAAACAAAACCAAACAAAAAAGTGGCTGCGCACAACTGCGGTCCGGCAATTCCATCCCGTCAAGAGCTGTCGGGTAATCGGGCACAAAAATGTGGCATTATAAACAACGACAAACACACGGAGTCTGTACTCATCAGAGAAGCAGAGAGAGAGGTGGACTTGATTTGACTGAACATTTTTTCCCCAATTTATTTGCTTTTACTATGAGTTTGTGGCACTATTTCTGTTTTAAATTACATACCTTGCATGATAACTCACCGTCAATCCTCATAGCTTCTGCTGCAGCTTCCTTTTTAATGATCTGCTGCATCATAAATCACATTGTGACATCCACGATGAAGCTTTTGTCCATGTTTGCAGGTGTTTTTACCGTGAATAAGCAACTGGGCTTTTGATTCCAGGCCTTGCTCCGCCCATTTTGACGGATGCGTGTCCGGCAAAAATAGAACATAGTCTAAACCATCCGGCGGGCTCTGGCACGCCTCTATACTTTGAACAGAAGGATAAAATGGAAACGGATTGGGTTCAGCGCTATATCTTGCAAGACCCGGACCGAAGACGCGTCTGGTATATTTTGGCCCTTATTGTTGGCTGGTTGCAGCAGTATCTCATTAGATACTGTAAGTCAACCCTATCAAAGGAAGAGGATGAACTGGAGGTAGATTTCTAAGTGGAAAAGTTCCTTACTTGAGGACTTCTAAGTTGCAGTGTGGGTTGGCCACTCCTTTCGAGAGGATCTCCACCCCCTCGTCGGAAACATCGTTGTGGCCGTCCAGGACCGACAAATTGAAATTGCCCAGGTCCAGATGCCTCAGTTTGGATGGAGAACTTAGAACGGAAGCCAGCAGGTGACAGCTGCCTTTGTCCAGGTTACAATCCCTTAGACTGGAGAACACAGGAAGGAGGAAGTCGTGAGATTGAGCCAAACCTAACTTCTGCTGACTTTAGGATGGTGCTTTGAAAAATAATAATAGATTTTATTTCAAGATACAAAACAAGACAACAAAAAATAAAGAGCAAATTACTAGTGACGGGATATGTCGTTCACTTGAGTAAACAAATCCATTCCGGTTCGTTCAGTAAAAAGATTCGTTCAAACAAATCGTTCAACGACTCGTTCACCCCCCTCATCTCCCTCCCCGCCCAAATGAATCGTTCGGTTAGTGAACGGGAAGTGACGTTGCCGAACGAATCACCAAAGACCGCTTCGCAGTATAACTGAACGGGAAGTGACATTGCTTGGTCCCTCCCTCTCTTGCACACTGACCGCTCGTCGTAGTTTCAGAAATGAGTGACAGGCGATATCATTCTGCTTTCACAGACAGCCTCGTCTCCCTCCCGCTGCTGCAAAAGCGATGGAGAACTTCCGCGTCGTCTGTCCTAGTTCTATGGGCTCAAAGTCATGGGTCGTGCTTGCATTTTGATTTAGGACACGGTTAAACATTTTCCTTTTGTGGGGGGAGTGGGGGTTTGGGGTCGGGGGCGCACGGACTTTTTTTAACATGTTCTTGATCACATATACAATGCTGCTGCTACCAGCCAACGCAGCATGCTTGCTGTCACGAAAATAAAAATAAATCGAGTTTAATTTCTAAATATGGAACGACCAACACATCATATTTACCTCTCGCTCTGTTGTATTTTTGTTTTTTATTATTAAGATGATCGTATTGAATTTTTGCACTGGTATTAATAAATAAAATAATCCGGTCAGCTCCCCTGTCGTCCCCGCATCTCAGATCGTCAAATGCTGACGGGAAATAATTGTTTGCTCTTTACGATGTCGCCTTTCTACTCTCATTAGTCTCTTAAGAAAAATGTAGACATATTGCAACATCTCCCGTGTCCGCGTGCGTTGTTTTGGGGCGCTTGAGTAGCACATGATGGACGGATTGACATAATTTGTCAAACCAACCAACACCCGACACGCTCTGACACGAAAAATAAAAAAAAAAACACTCGGAAAAAATTGACATGTATATACAGTTTCATTGCAAATCAGTATTATGGTGATGATATTAAATATTCTTTTTTTCTGTGCACATATGAGGTCATTATCGCTGCCATGAAGCCTCCATATAGTGAGTTTTCTGCCCCCTTCACTGCCGTCACGCGACCGCAGCTCAGCTTTTGCTTGCCTCGTAGCTACCCGTGTTTTAAATTACTGTAAATTTGATAGTATGTCGTCATAGGTAGTCCTGAGTTTGTTGAGAAAAGTAGAACACTAAACCATGCTCGCTAGATTTGTGTGGTGTTTTTGTCTGTTTGAGCAGCATTTGATAGGCTCCACGATAACAAACATGTGATAAAGTCATTTCCTTTCATTTTTTGATTTGTTCACCGCATAGTCATTACTGGAAAGTCAAGTTAGCAGCAAACTAGGTCAGGAACCGGAGGACCGAGTCACTGAACGGGAAGTGACAAAACTCAGTCTTGCCCCCCTGCCTGCACGCTGGCTGCTTATTTGCCACACGTGGAAGTGAGTGACAGACGCCCTGATTCTGTTTCCGCTCCCTCCCCTGCCCGCGATGAGGCTGGCGTCTGATTGGTCGTGTGCGATATCAGAAGACGCTGCCGCTTGCTCAACGCCCTCCCACGCAGCGAACAAGCAGCAACTTCATGGAACGAATCAGTGCAGATGGTGATTAGTTCGGTCTCGTTCACCCAAACAATTCGTTCAAAAAGAACGAATCGTTCGCGACCGATACAACACTACAAATTACAAAATCCAAAGACGTTATGCATTTTTATTTTCTCGTGATAATATGACCAACATTACTTGTGCTTGATGGACGCAGTGTTTGTTTTGGATTTCGTCAAGAAGGATGTTTATCTTGTACAAGCACGATGTGGGAATCGTAGTCTTTTTTTTTTTTTTTTTTCAAGATTATAGATTGGATTTAACCCAAATTTTGACCCATTTGAGATTTTTCAAGATGTTGGATTTCCTACTGTTTCAGGATGACCTTTAGGTCAACCTGTTACACTGATCCCAGCTTTTTGTTTGCTATTTCTTACCGTCTTTACTTATGTCAATGACTTAGTTGGAGCATTACACACATTGAAATTAGGGTTAGGCAACAATTGAATGTGTTCATCTTGAGTAATAGCATGAAGTCTTTGCAATGAATCACACTGTCATCATCACTTCAAAAGTAGCAATAGACGTGGTTATATAGTTATCTTTCCACTCGTCCAAACAGCACGAGTCAACTTCGCTATCAGTGCCAACCATTTCCGGTTTCTTAACTTAGTCACTCCCAGACATTTTTCAGAAACCATCGCTTTTTGCTCATTTACAATTATTTTGGCTGATCTGTCAAGCACGACAGAATATTGTGTTTCATGGCTACACAAACTTGAAAAAGAACAAGTCAATTCCAATCTTTCATCACGAAAATAAGTTTTTCTACACGTTTCCATTCTTCAGTTATGAGTAGTTAAAAATCCTCAATTCTTGTTTCTGTACGTTCTTTGGTAGTAAAATTAAGTGTTCCAAAAAATATATGAACACATCTTTGGGAGTGAATGACTTAATTTGCTTTTGTTTTCAGATTTGTTGTCGCATTTTCCTATTAGCAATTCTTTTTTTATTTGATTTTTTTGTGTGTGTGAGTTCCATTATTATTATTATTATTATTTTAATTCATCTGTTTTGTGATTTTTTTAATGTTTAGTCATTTTTAGTTGTTTTGTTTGTGTTTTGTGCACTTGTTCTTGGATTTGACATTGTGCTTTTGGAATTTTTGGACTCCACTTCGTTTGACTTTAGAGAACTTACTTTGATTTTTCAGAAGCCTTGACCACCAACAGCAGCTTTTCGAGCCCCAAAGGCGTTGGGTAGTAGTGGTGAAGATCAAATGACTTCATGGTTTCATCGTCTGACAGTAAGAAAAAGGCCAGGGCTGACCACATTTCATTTGACATTTGATGCCAGGACAGACGTCTTGAAGCTAATTCCTGCTGGATCTGCTTCAGCAAAGAGTCGTCCTTCAGCTCGTTTAGGCAGTAGAACAAGTTGACATTCTTTTCTGGAGTGTTCTGTTTGATCCTTTCCTTGATCAACTCGACTGTCTTTGACTTGCTTTGCCCGCAGCCCTGAGGAGCCTTCAGCAGTTCCCCCACTAGTTCCTGGTTGCACGGCAAGGAAAGGCCAAAGAGGAAGCGGACAAACATGTCCAGGTTTCCCTCACTCTCCGAGGCTTTCTGGAGAGCTGACTCGTGGACCTCAGTGATTGTCTTCTGCTTAACAGGCATGAACATTTCTTCCCGTCCCGAACCATCCAGTACGTTCTTTTTGTCGTGGAAGAGGCTCATCATCACGTACAGTGCAGCCATATACTCTTGAATGGTCAGATGAATGAACTGAAACATCTTCTGTTTGTTTCTACCGAGCGGAGGGACCTCCTTAAAGACCTCAGTGAATATTCCGGAGTGTTTTGCAGCTTGGCCGTAATCAAAACCGCTGTCCGCCAGGTCCTTCTCGTCCAAGATCTGACACTTATTCATGGTGTGGTCAAATGCCAGCTTGGCGAGCGCTTTCATGTCAGGGATGTACTCCGCTGTATTTCTCTCCTTGGAGTTTTCTAGGTAGTGACCTATAAGCGCTGAGTACATGTAAGTCAGCGTCGTGGGAAGCTCTCCCTTCTTCCCTTTGCCCAAAGTACCCTGAAGGACTATGGCGGTGAACCAGCAGAAGATGGGAATGTGGCACATGATGAAGATGGTGCGAGATTTCCGAATGTGCTCAATGACGCGCTCCTCGTTTGGGAACCTTTTCCTGAAGTACTCCAGCCTCTGGGAATCGTTGAATCCTCGCACCTTTGTTCTGCTGTCGATGAGGTCGGAGGGGATATCGTGGGCTGCCGCGGGCCGCGTGGTGATCCAAACCCTGGCGCAGGGAAGCAGGTTCCCATTGATGAGATTGGCCAACAGTTCCTCCAGCGGGTAGCTTTCCCTTATGTCCATGTCCACTTTCCTTACTTTCTTCAAGTCGATTTTGAAGTTGCACTGGTCCAGTCCGTCGAGGATAAACAAGATCTTGATCCCGCTGCTTTCATAGTCCTGCTGGTCAGCAAATATATTGTTCAGTAACTCCTTGCTCATGTGCCTGTTTCTGCAGACATAACATCTTATCAGCTCGGCCAGCGTAAACTTTTTCCCTTTCTCCATGTTTAACTCACGGAAGGTGAAAGGAAATATAAAGTCCACGTCCTGGTTGGTACTACCGCTGGCCCAGTCTGACACAAACTTTTGAATCAGGAAGGTTTTTCCAATTCCCGCGAAGCCGACGGTGAGCATCGTGCGTATCGGTCGCCGGTTCCCGTCGGGGCTTTTGAAGATGTCGCACGGCAGGATAGACTGCTTGTCCACGGCGTCACACGTCTCCATCTGGAGGACCTCATGCCGCTCGTCCGGGCTGACGTCTGCCCCATAGGTGACGTCTAGCTGCGTGTAGACGTCCGCCAGAGGCTGTTGCTGCCAGCGCTCGGAGGTGCCCTCGGAAGCAAAGCTGTATAAACGCCGCAGGTTGTCTTGGAGCTCCCGCTTCAATTTGGCAATCCGATCGTCATCGTGGACGGAGAAGTCGGCGCCTGCAAGAAAGCAGCAGTGACCCGTTAAGGAAAAAATAATTCCATTTCACACCAAAAAATTCATTGCTAGATTATGACTTTCCAGTATTATATTTGACAATTATGTGATACTCATGTGTAAATTTAAAAATAGTTTGAAAATGGCTATTCGTAAACAATACAATATATATTTTGTTTCACTTTTCAGATCAACCCTCTGCCAGAGCTAGTAGTGACGGGATATGTCGTTCACATGAGGAAACGAATCCATTCCGGTTCGTTCAGTAAAAAGACTCGTTCAAACAAATCGTTCAACGAATCGTTCGCCCCCCTCATCTCCCCACACACACCCGCCCAAATGAATCGTTCGGTTAGTGAACGGGAAGTGACGTTGCCAAACGAATCACCGAAGACAGCTTAGCAATATAACTGAACGGGAAGTGGCATTGCTTGGTCCCGCCCCATCTTGCACGCAGGCTCCTCATTGGCCGCTCGTCGTAGATTCAGAAGTGAGTGACAGACTATATCATTCTGTTTTCGCCGCCTCATCTGACTCCGCGCCCCGCTGCAATAGCGAGGGAGAATTTCCGTGTCGTCTGTCATATTTCTATGGGATCAAAGTTATGTCTCGTTCTTGCCTTTTGATTTAGGACACGGTTAAACATTTTCCTTTTTTGGGGAATGGGGGCGGGGGCGCACTGACTTTTTCCTGCACGATCTCAATAACATATACAATATTGTCACTACCAGCCTGCCTGACACACTTGCTGTCACGCATATTAAAAGAGAAATAGGAAATTTTAATTTCTAATAATGGCACGACCAACACATTGTATTTACCTCAAGCTTGTTGTTTTTGTTTTTATGCTCATCACTAGGTAACTACCATTAAAACTAAAGTGTAAATAGCTGGTTGTCGAATGTGTTGCTCTGAAATGAAAACAACACTAAATTTTGATATAAAACAGTTTTATTGCAAATCAGTATTAAGATGACCGTACTGAAATATCATTTTTTTTCACTGGTATTACTAAATAAATAATCCATTCAGCTCCTCTGTTGTCCCCTCATCTCAGATTGTCAAATGCTGACGAGAAATAATTGTTTGCTCTTTACAAGGTCGCCTTTCCACTCTCGTTAGTGTGTTAAGACAAATGGAGACATATTGCGACGTTAACTGTGCCCGCCTGCGTTGTTTTCGGGTGCTTGAGTGGCACGGGCTGGACAGACGAACCGACCAACACCCGACATGCTCTGATACAAAAAAAAAAATTAAAACACTCAGGTGGAAAAATGACATGTCTCTGCGGAAAACAGACAAGACTGAAAAATCAGTTTCTGCTCTTGCACTCCTCTTTTGCTGTATTTTAAGCCAAAACAACTGTTGTGTTTGATAGAACAATATGTCTATATGTTGCCATTGCAGATTCATGGCGCATTAAGACCCGAACTATTTTTAATTTGTCCGTTCTACCCTGAAAACCCCTGTTTACAGACGTCGCGCAACCGCCTTTGTTTTAACCCAGTCCAGTGTTTGCCACAGGATTTTAGGAGACTGTGGTGGGAGGGTCTCTGACCATAGGATTTTTTGAAACTGTGGTGGTGGGCTGCATCGGAGTTGGACAGCCACACCATGTCATGCCACGGCGAATTTTTTTTTTTTTTTCCATTATTTTTTCCCCCCCAAGAAGAACCATAACAACGATATATTTGAAATATTTCATTAGCTAGGCTAATGTTATAGCTCTCAGCTACGGTACATGTATGTAAAATGCGTTGCTGAGTACAGCTACGTTACCCTATGTAATAATGCGACTTTTTTTCTCGTAGCAATAGTACGACTTACATCTCGTAGTGACTCAGGGTTGGCAAACTGTTGAAAAGAGCCATATTTGACCCCCCCCCCAAAAAAACCTGATACAGTATGTCTGGAGCAGCAAAAATTTAAAAGCCTTGTACAAGCCTTATAATTATCAATACTAGCTATATTAGCCTACTATAAAAATGACTAAGTTGGCTAGAAATACATAATTAGCCTTCATGATTAAATGTTTATTTTCCCTGCAGTGGATCCTATAGCGCACCACGTGACTACTCTGTTGTACGATGACACCACAAGTTTAACTTCATTACAATATTAATGAATTGAAAGAATGTTTGTATCATGTTTGTCCTCCTAGAAATCCTATTAAAACAAAAAAAATATTTCCCTCCCCCATCTTTTTCCATTTAAAAAAAAAAAAAAAAAAAAAAAAAAGCTCCGAAGCAGCACTAAAGAGCCGCATGCGGCCCAAGAGCCGCGGGTTTCAGACCGCCGTCGTAGCCCTCCTTTTTTCTTTTTATTTGACCCTCATAAGTACTACATTACCACAACAATAACAGTCCTTCTGTCAACTGACCCATTTACAGGACAGGGGGAATTCTAATGGCCGTGTAAAGAGTTTTTCTTGATTCGGTGAGAAGGTGAATAGTTTTTTCCCCGTTGTTCGTGAACTAAATTTCCACACAAACGCACATCGGGGTACCATTAACTTAGCAAGGAGAGGTAAGAGAGTCATTTTTCGAGTGTCCCAGAGCTCGCGAAATTGTGAGGGGGGGGGCGCATTTATCCAACTTTCGTCAGCCATAATTGTCTGAAGTTGGCGCGTCGGTGTTGTGCCGAAAAATAGCCACTCCACGCGAAATGTCCCCCCGACGGGAGCGCCCACACGTCATTCGTACAAACAGCCTTTTCTTACCAATCGATGGACACGGAAACGACGTTCTTGTACCGTGAATATGTATCATTTTACTCTGCTTGAACTAATAAATACTTTACTGTGACCAACGCTCTGAAAATAGAGCAAGGCTTTATTTTGGGCCCCGCCTCTCCGCGCAAGTTCAATCAAAGTTTGCTTTCCGTCCAAGACGGCTGTCCACCGCTCACTTTCGCCGAAAAGTCCGATCGAAACTATTGTAATGCCCCGGATATGGGGAAGAAGGAGAGAAGTCTGTATTTGCTTACCCACTCGATTGTGGTAACAATAATAAAGAAAAACAATAACAAAATAACAGCGGGCTGCTACGACATGCGACCGCTATCTCTCGCTATCTCGCTCGTTCTCCCATTCTTCCTACTCGTTCCCTTTGCGTCTCTTAAATAAATAAATAAATAAAATGCTGCTCTCGCTCGCGCGGGTAGTAGAGTGGAGTGGGCTACAGCTGTGTAATCGGCTGACTGACGCATCTGATTAGTATCTTTTTTTTTTTCGGGGGGGGGGGCGCAAACGAGACTGTGGCGGGCCCAAACGAGACTGTGGCGGCCCGCCACAGTCTCGTCCATTAGTGGGAAACACTGCAGTCATAAAACGAATTAATTATATTTATTATTCAAAATGTATGTCATTTTTAGCTTTGAATCGTTCATTGATGTCTAATATTTCGTTTAAAAAAAAAAACGACTTTAAAAAATTATTCACTCGCACATTTTAAACTTTTAAACAAATGATGTCACAATGAAAAAAATGGTGTCTGTAAAAAAGTTACGCATATCTACGACATAACTATCGCTTAATGTTTTTTTTTTTTTTTTTTGTTATATGTTTTGTTGTTTTACGTTTCATCATAAATAGTCGATCCAAACAAAGGAAAATTGAGAAAAAAAAAACATTTAAAGGGGTAAATTTATGAAAAAGAAAATCTTGACCACTCATTGATGTCTGTGATTTCTGCATCGCGACCCTTGTTATTTTGCCATTTTTCATTTGGCCAAATTGGGGGTCTCAGAGCGGAACTTCAAGTCACCTGAATTTTTTTCCGCCATATACTGTTTCATTGGAAATCAGTATTATGCTGATCAAACTAAATACCGTATTTTTCGGACTATAAGACGCACCAGCCATAAAATGCCCAACTAAGAGGAAAAAAAACATATATAAGTCACACCAAAGTATAAGTCGCATTTTGGGGGGAAATTTACTTGATAAAAAATCCAAGTATGTCATCTTGATAGGCAATTTTAGATTAAAATACAATAGAGAACAACATGCTGAATAAGTTTACATTATGATAATGTTACATAATGCATGAACAACGAAATGCGAACGTGGCCGGTATGTTAACATAGCTATTAAGAGTTATTCAGCTGACTATAGCATAAAGAACATTCTAACAAGTTTACTAAACTATCAGTGTCACTCCAAAACACCTAAATAACGTGTAAAATGATATAATAATGTTTTAATAATTTCACACATAAGTCGCTCCAGAGTATAAGTCGCACCCCCAGCCAAACTATGAAAAAAACTGCGACTTATAGTCCGAAAAATACGGTAGTCATTTTCCTGTACACAGATGAGGTGAATATTGCTGCCATGAAGCCTTCACAGACTGACATTTCTCTCCCAACTGCACTGCTGTGACGCGTCCGCAGCTCATCTCTTTGCTTGCCTCGAAGCTACTGGTGAAAGAGTTTTAATACACTACTGTAAATTTGATAGGATGTCCTACTCCCGAGTCTGTTGAGAAAAGTAGTACACTAAACCATGCTGACTAGGTTCGCTTGGTGTTTTGGTGTGTTTGAGCAGCATATGATAGGCTCCATATTGTTTTTTCCTTTCATTTTTTGACTCGTTCACTGCGTGACTGAAAAGTCAAGTTAGCAGCAATGTCGGTCAGGAGCCAGAGGACCGACTAAGTGAACGGGAAGTGATAGGGGTCTTGCCCCCTGCCTGCACGCTGGCTGCTTACTGGCCAATCGTGGAAGTGAGTGAGAGACGCTCTGATTCTGTTTCCCCCCCTCCCCTGCCCGCGATGAGATTGGTCGTGCGCAATGTCAGACGCTGCCGCTTGCTCAACTCCCTCCCACGCAAGTCCCGACTCCCAACTTCTTGAAGAACTAATCAGTGGAGAAGGTGAATAGTTCGGTCTCCTTCCTCCAAACAATTAGTTCAAAAAGAACGAATCGTTCACGACCAGTACAGCACGAGCTCCAAGGACTGAGACGGCCAGAGGCATGAACAGACCCCTCCCAGATGTAAAAGATGACGTTTGATTTCATTGAAATGAATAGGAAGTGTGAGTTTTCAAGTTCCGTGAGAATGATGTGGATTGTTTACAAACTATTGTCAAATAGTGCCATTTTTGAAATGTGAATGACACCGTGCGCATTTGCTCAACCTCGATGTGCAATATGACAAATTGAAGCTAAGAAGTTCAATTTTTATTATCAGTTGTCAAAATCTTATTTAGATTTATAGTTTAGCAGTCATCAAGCAATTTTTGTGATGATCCATATTTGGCATGTGAAATTCTTCGACTTTAGCTGGTGATGACACTTTCAAAAATGTAAGAGTTTTGGAAAATAAAAGTTCATGACATTTGATGATTAAGGAATAAAAATTAGGGCTGTCAAACGATTAAAATTCTTAATCGAGTTAATTACAGCTTAAAAATTAATTAATCGTAATTAATCGCAATTAATCGCAATTCAAACCATCTCTAAAATATGCCGTATTTTTCTGTAAATTATTGTTGGAATGGAAAGATAAGACACACGACGGATATATACATACAGCTTACTGTACATCAGTACTGTATTTGTTTATTGTAACAATAAATCCACAAATGGAATTATTAACATTCTTTCTGTTAAAGTGATCCACGGATAGAAAGACTTGTAGTTCTTAAACGATAAATGTTACAGTTACAAGTTATAGTAAGTTTATATTAAAACCCCTCTTCATGTTTTCGCTTTAATAAAATTTACAACATTTTCAATCAAAAGTTGAGTCAATATAATAATAATAAGAATAAAAATAACAATAATAAAAATAGAGTGAAAAGTTTTACGTGTATTTTGCATAGCTATTTTGATATGGAATGCCAGTTCATTTTGCATTGTTGTTTAACTGTGTGTCAGAATAGGGCCTCATTACTATAGACTGAAGTGCTTTTCTTTTTGTGAGCTTTTTTTTTTTTTTTTTGGAGAGATAAGAATATTATTTTTGAGAGATGAGAATATTATTTTTGTTGTGCTTTCACTAAACGATACTTATGTTTGTTGTGAAGGAGTTGCCGAAGCTTATGCCAATAAACGGCGCGGTCCAAAGAACGCCTGTGTCCACTTGCCTTTACTGTATAACATATAATGGGAAAACTCATTGGCAGAGTATCAAATACTTGTTCTCCCCACTGTATCTGTACATTTCTTACCCAAAATACAACAAGAGACACATAATTGCCACTAAAAGAAAGAAAATTTACCGAAATATGTGTGGAGCACAAATAGCAATTTGCATTGCATTGTGAATACAGCATAAACGTCTCACAACTACTAACTCTCCCACGTTTAGAAGAAATAACATGAGTAGGGAACGGCGCTGCCGGTGGCATTCTCTTCACTCTTAATGTCAATAAACGGCCTCATTGTTTGAGGCAATATGCCAGCGGGTCATTCATTGCATGCGTTAATTGCGTCAAATATTTTAACGTGATTAATTTAAAAAATTAATTAACGGCCGTTAACGCGATCATTTTGACAGCCCTAATAAAAATATGTGAAACAAGGCATGTTTGCGCCGTTTTTTGAAGGAGTGGGGTGAGTTGCGGGGTGTATGAATACTCATAGAAAAATCAACGCCTAATTTCACAAAAATTGCTCAGAGTGTAAAGGGTTAAAATGAGAGGAATCTCATCGGTTCTTTGACATGCGGAGACTCCTCTCATTGTACAAACACCATGCCAATGATTAGTTGGAGGAGCGATTTAATTTTATGATGTCCCACATGTAATTTATTTTTATTTTAAGTGAACTGTTTTCTATTCATATAAACCACTGTCACGTGCTGAAAAAAAAAAAAAAATCAATGTACCGTTACACTGATCAATGGCATTTTTTTTTTTTTTTTTTTAAAGAACTAAGGATTTATTTTTAATTCTTAATCATTTCTCATGTTTCTCATGTGTGGCTCAAAATGACCTCATCTATTGCTCCGGTGATGCATTCCAAAGAAATAAATGAGATGAGGAAGAGCGATTGATGAGATCTCGATAAGAGCTCACCATTCCCAGATATGTCTTCGATGAAAAAGAGAAACAAAGTCTATTTATTGTTTCTAAGGGCATCTTAAGAGCGACAGAGCAGCAACAGATGGTCACAAAAATGAGAAGCAATAGTTATGTCTCAGGAGTTTAGATTGGCAAATAGATGAGCAACAAAAATTTTGCTACGGGTCGTTGCATGGTTAACTTCCACAGTTTTCAAGTCACCTGCTTTCTACCACGGGAAGCTACTGTATGTCGGGAACTAACCTTTTATTTTCACCATGTCACTTCGCAGCTTCTCGGCCAAATTGTTGTTACCGATCTTCTCCAGAAGCATGATGGTCTGGTCCAGAGTGTTCTCGCCGTGCTTCTTTATCAGCTCGTTAGCAATGTACGCCCGGCGGGGGTTTTCACATACGCTTTGAGGCAGGTCCGTGTGGAACCTGAAGGACTCGAAGTCGTCCGCCCCCAGCTCCCTCAGCGTGTTCCACAGCAGCTCCTTCCTTCCGCTGTCCAGAGCCATCCTTCTGACTTACATACGTGTGAGGGAGGTGACCGTCGATCGGGTATCTATGGACGACAAGTTATTGTAACTTGAGCGCGTAAACCATTTGAGTGATGTGACGACCCTGTTAGCTACATTGTGGCTCTACATGACTTGTTTTGATATTGAAAATACCTGACAATATATTTGAATACAAACTATACCAGATTTGTTGTAAATTTTGTTTTACAAAGAGGTCAGATCGCAAACGATTGAATAATCGCTGGCAACAAGGAAATGCATTCCAAGGGTCAGTGAGGCGAATCGCCACTTCTACATACCAGAAGAAGTTGCCGAACCTGCTTAAGTACCCATCTCTTTCTAAAAAGATGAATAAATTCAACGTCAATATTCTTTGAGTTCAAACAAGCATCGACAGTTCCGTCTTACGCAATATATAATTGTGTATTTCAAGACAAAAGACATTTTTGTGCACCCAAATGCGCTTGTGCGCTTAAAATGTATTTTTGTGCTTCCCGTTACGAACATGATAGAATTGCGGCGCGATAAATGAAACAGAAGGCTAACTGACCAAAATGAGCAAATTATAAACAAACTGTAAAGCAAAATAACTTGCGACTCTTTTCTTAAGAGAAAACTTACGCGGCCTTGTTGTCGCCTCGTCTCCTTCCGTCCGAGTGATGACTTGTCTGTCCGGTCCACCGAGACAAGATAACGCTGGGTGTGACCTTTGGTGACACCCGCAACACCATATATGCGCATTATTGCCACCAGTTTTTCCAGATGGGTGGACTCAGGGCGGTAGAAAAACTTTAAACCATTGTTGTTTTTGTCCGGTTACATTGCGTCCATTACCCGGATCGGTACAACCATTTGTTGCTGTAGAGGTAGACAAGACAACGGATATCACAAAGCACAGATCTCTGTTATTTTGCGCTATGTAGCCAAAACTGAAGTGGACTGTGAAGTGAAGGAGGCATTTTTAGGATTTGATGACGTGAGTGATGATAGACGAGCCCCTGCTGTAGCTAAGTATGTATTGGAAGTGTTGGAGAAATACAACTGTGTTGAAAAATTCGTAGCTCAAACATATGATGGAGCTGCTGTGATGGCATCAGAGCTTAATGGGGTGCAGGCCAAAATTAAAGAAAAGGTGCCCGAGGCAATGTTTATGTCAGTGACATTTCCTGGGTTGAATATGTTGCCATTTTGTACCTGATGGAAAAAAATAATAACAATAAAATTATAAAATAAAAATATAAAATTAATTTCTTAAATTAATATATATCAATATAATTAATATATTATTATTAAATTAATGTAAAATTAATACTAATAAAATAAATACTAATAAATAACAATAATACAAAATTTCGGATCCCTTTCGGTGGGGAAAATGCCACAAAAGCAGAAACGGCCAAACAGTTATAAACCGGTGGTGTGTGTCTCTTACGGCAACGTGAAAGACAGACACAGACACCCCTCTCCCGTTTGAGAGTGAATTAACACTATTGGACATGATCGCAGGAGAGACACAATTTAAACACACTTAACCTAGCGGACGTAACAGACAGCGGAGGGAGGGTGGACCGCCACTCAGTGGACGCACGCCTCATGAAGAAGGGAGGACTGGCAGTTTCCCGCACGCACGCAACATTGGAGAAATTATGCACCACGCTGAGCGAGGCGAGGAGGGCGACTGTATGGTAGCCCGGACGCTGCAACGTTGAACCCACCGAGTACAAGCGCTAGGAGTCAGTAAAGACACTTGTTTAGCAGGGGTGGGTTGGCAAAGTTTTATCATTTTATACATTTTTTATTGACTGTTTTAATCATTTTAATCAATGTCTAATATTTCGAAGAAAAAAAAAAAACTCTTTTGCTCGCATATTTTAAACTTTTAAACAAATTACGTCACAAAGAAATGGTCTGTAAATAAGTCCCAGATATCTACCTCATAACTATCGCTTAATTGTATTTTTTAGTTACCGTCACAATTTCTCTGATATGTTAGATGATACATTATCGATCCAAACAAAGAAAAATTGGGGGGGGGGATGTTTAAAAGGGTGAATATATGAAAGAGAAAATCTCGACCACTCCTTGATGTCTGCGATTTCTGCATCGCGACCCTTGTTATATGACCATGTTTCACTCATAAAATCCCCCCAAAATCCAGCTGTGTCTTGACACTCAGTGATACATGCTACATGGAGTTTTTGGATCAAAACAGGGTAAGTATGCCATAATATCTCGTTAAAGTCATGGCGTCTTTAATTCGGTTCTTTCATACTCTCACCTCCAGATAGGGTTTTGCTGGTTGCATTTTTTTTTTTAATGACCTCCTGTTCAAAAAATGTCTTCCCCCAGAAAATTGAGATTTCAAGCTTTCCAATGATGTATCACACATGCATATCTGACAATTTTGAATGTTGGCCAAATTGAGGGTCTCAGAGCAGAACTTCAAGTCACCTGAGTGTTTTCCGCCATATACATGGCCTAAGTAGAGAAGCTATGATGATGATCAGGTGTGCAGAACAGGTGAGTAGAATGAGTTCTAATGACTGGGATTTTTTTTTTTTTTTTTTCAAAAAACACACAGGCCTGCTGCAGTGCCCTAACAGGCAAGGTTACTGTAAACAGGAGGGGGTGGAGTGGTACATCTCGTGGATTTATTTCGACTGGCTTTCTTCAAGAGCTGCTTTTCAGTACAGAAAAAGGCAGTACTTGAAAACCTTTTATTTTGAAAAATGTCATCAAGACAAGTTGAGTGAATATATATTTAGGCATGAAAATCTCTCACATTTTGGCGAAATTCGCCGTTTTGAGGTCAAAAAGGATGACCTATGTGAATTGTGTAGATCTGAGGAGAAATTTTTAAGGGGGGGGGGGGGGGGGGGTCAGGAGATTTTTTTTTAATGTCGGACGCTTGGTATGCAAGTGGGGAAAGCGGCAAAAAGCCAAAAAAGTGCACCAGTGTCCAAAACATTGACTTATTTCAACCAAACAAAGGACACTCTTGTCTCCTGTCTCTTCAATGCCAAGCTTGGCTGCACGTCGGCCGTGAATGAACACCTGAAGCGCCGTCACCTAGTTGTAATTTTAGAAGACGACAGGAGCGGGCAGATTGTAAATCCATCTAACTAACTAACGACATGTTTTATTGCCTGTCGCGATATGCCATGAGTCCATTTATCGCACGGTAAATCAAAATGAGGGCGGTCATTTTCACGGCTGCGTTTTATCGCTGCGTGCGTGCTTGTCATATGAGACTCCAGTTCTTTTCACAGATGTTTATTGGTCATCAACATGCCGTAGAGTTAAAGTTCAGACATACAAAATAAGGAAATACATCTATGTTAAACACTGTAAACGTTAGCATTTCTACATTGAGGCTGATAGGGAAAAAGACAACCTACTTTAGCCTGCGATAAAACATTGGCAGTTTTCTCCAAAACGCAAACTTGCGGTTAAAAGGTGAAACTTCAAACATGAAAAGTCACTGCTTAACAGCATTTGCAAATAAAAGAAATGGAAAAAAAAAAATGGATTACTGACACCACATGCAATGACAAAAAGAGCTTTTTTTGAGTGCAAAGCTTCCAATTAGCGGTTTAGCGAACGTACTTCCGGTGAACATTTCAAAATAAAAGCATGTCATGTTCGTCATATAAATAACGGTTTCTGGAGTTAATCTCACATACTTCAGAATTCAAATTCTACAATAAGAGTAGCTATAAAATGACAACCTTTATGAAAAATCTGATTGGCAATGAATAATTATTATATTAATATTATATGTTGTAGTATATATATATATATTAATGCTAGATTGATTATATTTTTTTAAAGTTGTTTTCAATCATGTTGGAAAGGCGAAGTCAGTGTTCTGAATCCGTTTACATTCCTTTCTTTTTCACGAGTTAATGCTATGAGCATTTGACCTTATTATTTATTTGCGATGTATTGTTATTTACGTGTTTATTTGTATTTTAATGAAGAATTGAACTTTTCCAAAATGTTTTTTGAATGAATAAGTGCCATCAACAATTTCATTGCTAAATTAGGAAAAAAAAAAAAAAAAGGGGGGGGGGGATTATTAGATTAGTCGACTAATCGTAAAAATAGTTGGCTGACTAATCGGGAGAAAATTAGTCGTTTGGGACAGACTTAGTTGTACGGTGTACCAGAACATATTTCCTCCACACCTTTCTCACATTTTTCACCCCTGACCCATTTTCATGCCTGTACATTAAATTGACCCATTTAACTGATATTTCAAATAAATGAGTTTTCTTGTAAAAAAAAAAAAAAAAAAGATTAACCTTTAATGCATGAATTGTGATTCCCTCCCTAAATTTAACTCATTGGCTGCCAGTGATGGCGTAAGAAGTCCAATGCATATTGACTGGGAGACACTGGAGAAAAACACCTACTCAGTTTGTGGTCAAAAAATGCACTCCAATCCATTTTTCAGAAGCCATTGCCTTTTGTTCATTTACATTGATTTTAGCTGATCTGTCAAGCGCCACAGAATATTGTGTTTGATGGCTACACAACCCCCCAAAAGATAGAACAACTGGATTCCAATCTTGAATCATGAAAATCATTTTCCCCCTCTTTTCCGTTCTTTAGTTATGAGCAGTTGAAAATCAAGTATTTTTTTTTCCTATACATTTTTGAACACGAACCTAAGTGTTTTATAAAACACATCTTTGGGAGCGAATGAGTTTATTATTTTGGTTTGAGATTTGTTGTTGCGTTTTCTTATATGCAATTATTTTTGGATTTGCTTTTTTGTTGTTGTTTTTATTTGCATATATTTTTAATTAATTACTAATAAAAAAGAAACCAACAGGTTGCTACCATTTTTTTCCCACTCCAATAATGTCTCTGTGAACTTATTTGCTGCCATTGACGAACAATTATTTTGAAAATTTGAACAGATGTTTTCTTTTCCTATCTAGGAGACCCAACCCTTTGCACTGAAAGGGCTCATCTGGGGCGTCAATAAGGCGGGTAGTGAGGCATAATTTTTTTCCCCGGTACATCGACTTTTGAAAGAAAAAAAAAAGTACTTTTAACAGTAGTTTCACCACACCAAATATTTCACTTGAATAGATGTGTGAAGAAAAAATGCTATTCATGCTAATTTGGCATACACGAGTCGTTTGTTACTTTTCCAAAGTTGGGTAGAGCAGAAAATTGTATCCAAGAAAGAGTAGCATTACTTCCGTATAATATGACTCAAGTTAAAGAAAAGGTGGTCATCCAATAAATGCACTCAAGTAAAACATCTTTGGTTAAAAGAATACTCAAATACTGCTTATTATTTCTTTTTAAAAATCATATAATCAGAGTCGTGTTACTTGGCATTGTAATTCTTTTCATTGTATTGGCGACTCGACCTCCAGACCTTCCTGCATTTCAAATAAGTCAACAAAATGAAATGTTTCCAATGGTAAATGGTGTTATACTTGTATAACGCTTTTCCACCTTTCAAGGCGCTCAAAGTGCTTTACACTACATCGCCAATGTATTGATTCAAGTTCCTTTTTAATTTTTAGATGATTTTTAAAAACATTTATTTCAAGTTAGGGTTTTAATGTTCTCGTACATAACAACATATTGCACAAAGAAGTGAAAATGATCAAATTTAAAACAACCATGTCAAAATGAGCAAAACTATTTCAAGTGGCCGTATGACATTTTCTTTTAAATTTGTGAAAAACTTAAGTTCACCCTTTAAAGGGTACTTATTGAACTCATTGGCTGCCATTGACGGTGCTCAAAGTCCAATCCTTTTGGACAGCCCCTCCCAGTACAAATGGATGAAAAAAACTGCCAGCTGTTTGGTGGGAACGTCGCAGACCTTCCCCTTGAACTCCACCTCCATGTGGCTGCAAAGAACCCGACGACGACCTCCTCGAATTCTGTGAGCGAGACCGCTTTGCCCGTAGCGCCGACAGCTGGTCTAAATCTGAAGGAGATCAAATGGACTCGATGTCTTCTAATCATGAACATTTGGAATGACTCGCTCTTCTTGACGCCAAGGACCAAACGTTGTTCTTATTCCTAGTCGTTAAATCTGAAGAAAGACACAAACAATAGGTATTGAACATGAATTTACACTCTCAAAAGCAACATTGTTTAGATCTTACTCGACAGTCTTCAGGCTATAACTGGGATCCTCCCTGATCTCCAATAAGACCCTCTTTCCTTCTTCCTCTATTCGATTGTTGAAGAGAAATAACATTTGAAGATGGGAGGGGTTTAACTTGAGAGCCTTGGCCAATGAAATGCCTCCTTTATCTGCGATCCCGCACAGTGACAGGCTGCAACAGATGAGATGATTCCCTTTAGTCAAGAAGGGAACCTGCTGAAAGTGATGAAAGTTCTGCTGAAAGTAGGGGTGCACGATATCCATTTTTTGAAACCGTTACCGATAACTTCCTGCTCCTCAAGGCCGATACCAATACGATATCCGATAATATATAGACATTTTTTCAATGTATATTCACCTGAGTTTTTGAACAAATGTAGGTCAAAAATACTAGTGGTTGATTCAATATAGATTTGCCTTTACCGAACCAGAATTTTCATGATGACATGAACATTATTATAATTAACAAAACAAAGACAAGAACAGTTTTGACTCCAAATAAACTGTCCAAATTAATTTTTCAAAAAAATTATAAAATTATAATATAATGAATCTATAATCATAAATATAATTTGAGTCAATCACAATCAGTTAATATCATTGACGATGTGTTCCCCTGAACAATGAACACCGATGCTTAGCAAACATAAACCCAACAGGTATTGTGCTTTGTCAGCAGATAAAACATTTGGTGCAACAGGCGAGAAGACTTCTGTCGTCTGGTCCATGGAACAACTTTCTTAACCTGGCAATTACATATCAATAACCAAAAGACTTCTCGAGAACGTCTAAACATAACACTGTAAAGTGCAAACATTTGCAAATTGCCATAGTAAGGTTTATAACTCAGTGAAGGAAAAATGCGGCCTCTAGAACAGTAATAAAACTGCATACTGGCAAAACAGGAGTGGAAAACCAACACACGCATCCCAATCGGACAATGTGCCAAAAATATTATGAATAGGCCCGATAACATATATTGTTATCGGATTTATTGGGATGACGTCATAATTCCTATTATCGAACCGATAATGATCGTGCGCCTCGAGCTGAAAGTAACATTGTGTCTGCCTTTTCCTTGACTGATACAGGGTTGATGCGGGTCATTAAAAAGCATTAAGTCATTACATAGATTTTGTGAAAATTGGGGCTTTAAAAAGGATGAATCTAAATGTTTCAAAGCATTTCAAATTATGTAAACTTGACATGATTTTTATTTTTTAGCATGATTCTAGTTATGCTAATCGCAGCAGAACTGAAGGAGCTCCTTACTTAAGGTTTTTTAAGATGCAGTGTGGGCTGGCCAGTCCTTTTGAGAGGATCTCGACCCCCTCGTTCAATAATCCGTTGAAGTTCAGGTCCAAGTCTTGAAGATGAGAGGGAGTTACCTTGAGAGCCTCAGCCAGTGAAACACATCCTTTATCCGTAATCTTGCACTGTGACAGCCTGCAACAAATGAGATAATTGCCAGAAGTCGAGCAGGGAACCTGCTTAAAGTGATGAAGGTTCTGCTGAAAGTAACATCGTGCCTCCCTTTTCCTTGACTAAAAAGGGTTTGATGAGGGGCATTAAAAAGCTTTAAAACTGTTTTTTTGGTGAACATTCAGGCCTTAAAAAGCATTTAAAATGGTGTTATACTTGTATAGCGCTTTTCCACCTTTCAAGGCTCTCAAAGCCATCCACCTACTGGTGACGCAGCACCAGGAGCAATGCGAGGTTCAATATCTTGCTCAAGGATACTTAGGTGAGTTCATCAGGGGAGAGAACTGAACCCACACCCTCTGGGTTGGGGGACAGCTACTGAGCCATGCCACCCCCTAAAAGAATAAAATTTAGGGAAACTTGACTGTTAAAAAAAAAAAACTTTTTTTTTTTTTTTTTTTTACATTATTTATGAGTTGCTGCTAAAAGCAGCAGTGATTCCTTTGATTAGTTAACGGGATCCATGGAAGATTACAAACTGTTATAGCTCCTTACTTGAGGACTTTTAAGATGCAGTGTGGGCTGGCCAGTCCTTTTGAGAGGATCTCGACCCCTTCATCCGACAGATCGTTCAAGCTAAGGTCCAGCTCTTGAAGATGGGAGGGGGTTACCTTCAGTGCCTCAGCCAATGAAACACATCCTTGCTTTGTGATCTTGCACCTTGTCAGTCTGCAACAATTGAGATAATTGCATGAAGAAGGCAACCCGGTAAGAGTGGTGAATGTTTGCTCAAAGTAACATCGTGTTTGCCTTTTCCTTGACTAATACAGGGTTGATGGGTGTCATTTAAAAGCATCCAAACTCAACTGTTTTTTGTGAGAATTTAGGCCTTAAAAAGCATTCAACTAAAAGATTAAGGCATTATACTTTACGGAAACTTGACAGTTAAAAACATTTTTTGGACATAATTTATGAGAGTTGCTGGTAATAGCAGCAGTGATTCCTTTGAATAGTCAACGGGATCCATGGAAGATTATGAACTGTTAGAGCTCCTTACTTGAGGACTTTTAAGATGCAGTTTGGGCTGGCCAGTCCTTTCGAGAGGATCTCAACCCCTTCATCTGACAGTTTGTTCCAGGTCAGGTCCAGCTCTTGAAGATGGGAGGAGGTTACCTTCAGTGCCTCAGCCAACGAAATGCAACCTCGCTGAGTGATGCTGCAATTTGTTAGGCTGCAACAAATGAGATAATTGCCTGAAATCCAGAATTGAACATTGGTTAAAGTGATGAATGTTCTGCTGGAATTAACAACGTGTCTGCCTTTTCCTCGACTAATACAGGGTTGATGTGGGTCATTAAAAAGCATTTAAAGTCATGAACAGGTTTTTTGGGGGTCAAAATTCAGGCCTTAAGAAGCATTAAACTATTTGTTTGAGGCATTTAAAATTATGTAAACTTGATGAGATTTTTTTTTTAATGACATAATTTATTAGAGTTGCTGCTAACAGCAGCAGTGATTCTTTTGATTAGTTGACCGGATTCATGGAAGATTACAAACTGAAGGACCTCCTTACTTTAGGATTTTTAAGATGCAGTGTGGGCTGGCCAGTCCTTTCGAGAGGATCTCGACCCCCTCGTCCGATAGGCCGTTGAAGCTCAGGTCCAGCTCTTGAAGATGGGAGGGGGTTACCTTCAGTGCCTCGGCCAATGAAATGCAACCTCGCTGAGTGATGCTGCACCATGACAGCCTGCAACAAATGAGATAATTGCCTGAAGTCAAAAAGGGAACCTGCTTAAAGTGATGACGGTTCTGCTGAAAGTAACATTGTGTCTTCCTTTTCCTTGACTAATACAGGTTTGATGAGGGTCATTAAAAAGCATCTGTGACGGCCCTGGCCGTTTAATAGTTAATTTTCTGAGGTTCTTCCAGTCAGCTGATCGTCGCCTCCACCAGCTGGCTGCTTCCCCTCCCACTGTGACGACAGCTGATCGACGCAAGACGGGCCGACGACGTCACCGCCGCTGATTGGCCACGGAAAAAGGCGCCAAGCTTCTTAAACCTGCCGCTGTCAACGCTCTAGGAGGTCGCATTTGACAGTATTCTGCCGCGGTCCTCCTCGCCAGCTCTTTGCTCGTCATTCACGCTCGTTTGCATTTGATCGCTAGTGTTACGTGCCAAAGATGGCTCGCGAAAGGCGTAACATAAAACAATCCACACAAAGGTACAAGTGGACACAAATTTATTTACACAATAATCAAACTCGCAATGAATATGTACAAAATGCCGAGGAAGCGTGACTTCAGGGTAAGCCCAGGCCAAAACAACAAACAAAAGCAACTACACTTAAACCCCACCCGCTAACTAAGCCCTAATCATGTAAAAGGAACAAAGAAAACACAGCTTCTAACCTAACTTCCTACTCTATACAAAACAGGAGAAAACGGGTTGAACAGAAATGGCGACTTACCCTTACTTGCTTCAGTGCTCTTATTTACAGTGGTGAACAAAAACGATCCAATAACGAATAAACACAAAAGACCTCACCGAAAAAGCGGGAGTGTATCAAACTAGCGATCAAAATGCAAACGAACGTGAATGGCGAGCAAATAGCTAGCGAGGAGGAACGCGACAGAATACTGCCAAATTGCGACCTCCTAGAACGTTGACAGCGGCAGGTTTATGAAGCTTGGCGCCTTTTTCTTGGCCAATCAGCAGCGGCGACGTCGTTGGTCCTTCCTGCGTCGATCAGCTTCCGTCACAGTGGGAGGGGAAGCAGCCAGCTGGTGGAGGCGACGATCAGCTGACTGGAAAAATCTCAGAAGTCAACTGTTAAACGGCCAGGGGCCGTCACAGCTAGTCTGATACACTCCCGCTTTTTCGGTGAGGTCTTTGTGTTTATTCGTTATTGGATTGTTTTTGTTTACCACTTTATATAAGAGCACTGAAGCAAGTAAGGGTAAGTCGTTATTTCTGTTCAACCAATTTTCTCCTGTTTTGTATAGAGGAGGAAGTTAGGTTAGAAGCTGTCTTTTCTTTGTTCCTTTTACATGATCAGGGTTTAATTAGCGGGTGGGGTTTAAGTGTAGTTCCTTTTGTTTGTTGTTTTGGCCTGGGCTTACCCTGAAGTCACGCTTCGTCGGCATTCTGTACATATTCATTGCGGGTTTGATTGTTCTGTTAATAAATTTGTGTCCACTCGTACATTTGTGTGGCTTGTTTTATGTTACACCCTTCGCGAGCCATCTTTGGCACGTAACACATCAAAACACTTTAACCGTGTTTTTGTGAAAATTCAGGCCTTAAAAAGCATTAAAAATGGTAAATGGTGTTATACTTGTATAGCGCTTTTCCACCTTTCAAGGCTCTCAAAACGCTTTACATTACACCACAATCCACCTACTGGTAACGCAGCACCTGGAGCAATGTGGGGTTCAGTATCTTGCTCAAGGATACTTAGGCGAGTTCATCGGGTGAGAGAACTGAACCCACATCCTCTGGGTTGGGGGACAACTACTCTAATACTGAGCCACGCCACACCCTAAAAGATTAAAATTTAGGGAAACTTGACTGTTAAAAAAACTTTTTTTTTTTTTTTTTTTTTTACATAATTTATAAGAGTTGCTGCTAATAGCAGCAGTGATTCCTTTGAATAGTCAACTGGACCAATGGAAGATTATGAACTGTTAGAGCTCCTTACTTGAGGACTTTTAAGATGCAGTTTGTCCATTGTGGGCTGGCCAGTCCTTTCGAGAGGATCTCAACCCCTTCATCTGACAGATTGTTCCCGGTCAGATCCAGCTCTTCAAGATGGGAGGAGGTTACCTTCAGTGCCTCAGCCAACGAAATGCAACCTCGCTGAGTGATGCTGCACTTTGTCAGGCTACAACAAATGAGATAATTGCCTGAAGTCAAGAAGGGAACCTGCTTAAAGTGATGAAGGTTGTGCTGAAAGTAACATTGTGTCTGCCTTTTCCTTGACTAATACAGGGTTGATGCAGGTCATTAAAAAGGATCTAAACTCATTAACCGTTTCTTTGTGAAAATCCAGGCCTTAAAAAGCATTCAACTCCATGTTTGAGGCATTAGAAGTTATGTAAACTTGACGGGATTTTTTTAATCTATTTATTATTATTACAAATTTTATTAGAGTTGCTGCTAACAGCAACAGTGATTCTTTTGATTAGTTGACCAGATTCATGGAAGATTACGAATTGAAGGACCTCCTTACTTGAGGACTTTTAAGATGCAGTTTGGGCTGGCCAGTCCTTTCGAGAGGATCTCAATCCCTTCATCCGACAGATTGTTCCACCTCAGGTCCAGCTCTTGAAGATGGGAGGGGGTTACCTTGAGAGCCTCAGCCAATGAAATACATCCTTTCTTCGTGATGCTGCACCTTGACAGCCTGCAACAAATGAGATAATTGCCTGAAGTCGAGAAGGGAACCTGCTTAAAGTGATGAAGGTTCTGCTGAAAGTAATATCGTTTTGCTGTCCTCACAACACGTGACATGTGTTGCTCTACAGCCAGCGAACCAAAAAATGAAACTCTCCAGAGACAAGGCGTACTTTTCTTGGGTTTATGGAGGTCTCAAATTGTTTGTTGGTAACTAAAATACAAATGAATACATTCAAAATGTAATACAGTAATATCTTCCTACGTGTGAGTAGCTTAGCAGAAACACAACAGAATGTCTTAGTGAAATCAATGGATAGTGAAAAAGTTCGCCTAAAATAAAAAATACATTTTTTTTTTCAAACTCAATATACAAACTAACTAAAACCTTACAAAGACGAAGGTTAGCCTAGGCTTAGCTGGCAGAGCAAGTTCGTCGATGTTACTTTTAAGCCTCACGGGCGCTGAGAAACGTGCTTGAAAAGAGGAAAAAAGGTTGGCGTCAAGGATCGCTAATTGGGACAGATGCTCTGGCCCTCGGCATAAATGCACGTTCGCTGGAAAAGAAGAGGTCTCACTCCCAACGCTTTCCAGATGAAACCTTTGGACAACAATATTTATTTTTTAACTAACTTTTATAATTTTAAGTAACTTATTAACCTTTTAATTGTTTATCATTTTAACACAAAGGCATGACAATCGTGTATGCCTTTTCCTTGACTGATACACGGTTTATTTGGGTGATTAAAAAGCATTAAAAGTCATAAAATGGATTTTGTGAAAATTCAATCCTTCAAAAGCATTCAATTAAATTTTCGAAGAATGAAAAATTATGTAAACTTGGCGGGAAAAACTTTTTTTTTTTATGAAAATGAGATAATTGCCTGAAGTCGGGAAAGGAACCTGGTTAAATTGATGGAGGTTCTAATCAAAGTAAAATTGTGACTGCCTTCGGGCTAAAATATACTGGCCGCGTTGACTGGGCACTACGCAGTATGTCAAAAATTGGCAAACAAAAAAGTGGCTGCGCACAGCTGCGGTCCGGCAATTCCATCCCGTCAAGAGCTCTCGGGTAATCGGGCACGAAAATGTGGCATTATAAACAACGACAAACACACGGAGTCTGTACTCTAGTGACGGGATCTGTCATTCACTTGAGTAAACGAATCCATTCCGGATCGGTCAGTAAAAAGATTCGTTCAAACGAATCGTTCAACGAATCGTTCGCCCCCCTCATCTCCCTCCCCGCCCAAATGAATCGTTCGGTTAGTGAACGGGAAGTGACGTTGCCGAACGAATCACGAAAGACCGCTTCGCAGTATAACTGAACGGGAAGTGACATTGCTTGGTCCCTCCCTCTCTTGCACATTGACCACTCGTCGCAGTTTCAGAAATGAGTGACAGACGATATCATTCTGCTTTCACAGACAGCCTCGTCTCCTTCCCACTGCTGCAAAAGCGAGGGAGAACTTCCGCGTCGTCTGTCCTAGTTCTATGGGCTCAACGTCATGGCTCGTGCTTGCATTTCGATTGAGGACACGGTTAAACATTTTCCTTTTGAGGGGGAAGTGGGGGGTTGGGGTCGGGGGCGCACGGACTTTCTTTAGCATGATCTTGATCACATATACAATGCTGCTGCTACCAGCCAACGCGGCATGCTTGCTGTCACGAAAATAAAAATAAATCGAAAGTTTAATTTCTAAATATGGAACGACCAACACATCATATTTACCTCTCGCTCTGTTGTATTTTTGTTTTTTATTATTAAGATGATCGTATTGAATTTTTGCACTGGTATTAATAAATAAAATCATCCGGTCAGCTCCCCTGTCGTCCCCGCGCTTTGTTTTTGGGCGCTTGAGTAGCACATGATGGACGGATTGACATAATTTGTCAAACCAACCAACACCCTCTGACACGAAAAAAAAATAAAACACTCGGAAAAAATTGACATGTATATACAGTTTCATTGCAAATCAGTATTATGGTGATCATACTAAATATTCTTTTTTTTCCTGTGCACATATGAGGTAAATATTGCTGCCATGAAGCCTCCATATAGTGACAGTTCTCTGCCCGCTTCACTGCCGTCACGTGACCGCAGCTCAGCTTTTGCTTGCCTCGTAGCTACGCGTGTTTTAAATTACTGTAAATTTGACAGTATATCGTCATAGGTACAGTCCCGAGTCTGTTGAGAAAAGTAGAACACTAAACCATGCTCGCTAGATTTGTGTGGTGTTTTTGTCAGTTTGAGCAGCATTTGATAGGCTCCACGTTAACAAATATGTGACAAAGTCATTTCCTTTCATTTTATGACTCGTTCACCGCATAGTCATTACTGGAAAGTCAAGTTAGCAGCAAGCTAGGTCAGGAACCGGAGGTCCGAATCACTGAACGGGAAGTGACAAAACTCAGTCTTTCCCCCCTGCCTGCACGCTGGCTGCATATTGGCCACACTTGGAAATGAGTGACAGACGCCTTGATTCTGTTTCCGCTCCCTCCCCTGCCCGCGATGAGGCTGGCGTCTGATTGGTCGTGTGCGATGTCAGAAGACGCTGCCGCTTGCTCAACGCCCTCCCACGCAGCGAACAAGCGCCACCAACTTCATAGAACGAATCAGTGCAGATGGTGATTAGTTCGGTCTTGTTCACCCAAACAATTCGTTCAAAAAGAACGAATCGTTCGCGACCGATACAACACTACTGTACTCATCAGAGAAGCAGAGAGAGAGGTTGACTTGATTTTTGGAAGAACATTTTTTCCCGAATTTGTTTGCTTTTACGATGAGTTTGTGGCACTATTTCTGTTTTAAATTACATAACTTTTTAAACTACATAATTTGCAGAATAACTCACTGTCAATCCTCATAGCTTCTGCTGCAGCTTCCTTTTTAATAATCTGCTGCATCATAAATCACATTGTGACTTTCCACCTCCACGATGAAGCTTTTGTCCATGTTTGCAGGTGTTTTTACCGTGAATAAGCAACTGGGCTTTTGATTCCGGGCCTTGCTCCGCCCATTTTGACGGATGCGTGTCTGGCAAAAATAGAAAATAGTCTAAACCATCCGGCGGGTTCTGGCACGCCAGAGATGGTCCGGAGCACTGACGCGGGCTCTATACTTTGAACAATAGGATAAAATGGAAACGGATTGGGTTCAGCGCTATATCTCGCAAGACCCGGACCGAAGACGCGTCTGGTATATTTTGGCCTTTATTGTTCGCTGGTTGCAGCAGTATCTCATTAGATAAGTCAACCGCATCCAAGGAAGAGTATGAACTGGAGGTAGATTTCTAAGTGGAAAAGTTCCTTACTTGAGGACTTCTAAATTGCAGTGTGGGCTGGCCAGTCCTTTCAAGAGGATCTCGACCCCGTCGTCCGAAACATCGTTCTGGGTGAGCAGGTCCCTCTTATTGCCATTGCCCAGGTCCAGATGCCTCAGGTTGGATGGAGAACTGAGAACAGAAGCCAGCAGGTGACAGCTGCCTTTGTCCAGGCGACAATGACTTAGACTGGAGAACACAGAAAGGAGGAAGTCGTGAGAGGAAGCCAAACCTAACTTCTGCTGACTTTAGTATGGTGCTTTGAATAATAATAATACAGTTTATTTCAAGATACAAAACAAGACAACAACAAAATAAAGAGCAAATGACAAAACCCAAAGACATTATGCATTTTATTTTCCCATGATAATATCACCAACATTATTTGTGCTTGATGGAGGCAGTGTTTGTTTTGGATGTCGTCAAGAAGGATGTTTATCTCGTACAACCACGATGTGTGAATCGTAGTCTTTTTCTTTTTATCAAGATTATGGTGTAACATAGTTAAAAATACGTCAGTATTTTCAAACAAATGTTATATTAATAGTTGGAGAAATAAAAGTTAAAAGGTTTACATTCATTAACCACCAAGTAATGTGTTTACTATATATTATGAGCAAAAAATATATTCTGTAAAATTATACATGTTTGTAATTTATTTTTTCATTCAAACCGTTTTTGAGATGTTTTGCACAATGATATGTAGTATATGTTTTTAAGAATGTTGATCGCATGACCGTTTGGGAGTAAGGACTTCCGGGATTGCGTGAGAGAAAAGAGAGAGCGAGGAGAGAGAGAGGGGAGGAACTTTCGAGAAGGCTGAGTGGGAAAACGTCCGGTAACGGCAGAGTGCAAGAGCTGAGACAATTGTGGACTTTTTTGATTGACTTTTGGCGAAAGTGCTCAAAAAGAGGACGTCAATCGTCATTGTTGGATAGCTTTGAGTGGTCTACTCAAGCGGGACGAGTGGAGCTGGTCGCTAAAAAAGAGGCTAACAGTCGCTCGTCGCTAACACAGAGGCTAACCGTCGCTCGTCGCTAACAGAGAAGCTAACGGCCGCGCGTCGCTAACCGAGAAGCTAGCGACGCCCGTCGCTAACAAAGACACTCGTGGTGAGCCCAGACACTTGGCTAAACGTCTAGCGATCTGCTAAACAAGTGAGCGAAGCGTTTGTGGACGAACCAACTGGGAGAAGGGACACTCGACGCCGCAGCCGACGAGGAGAACGCCGCCGCCGACGGAGAGGGATTCTACGGGCCTCGTGAGAGAGTTGGAGAGTCACCTTTTCAACGAACAATTGCTTTCGGAGGTACCCTAAGTTATTTTTGCCTTCGGGTGAAGGAACCATTTTGTTTTAGGCTACTACGAGCGCAAGCAGCGAATCTGGCCAGCCACGTAAGACAATTTTAGTTAACTTTTGCCGGCTTTAGACTTATTAATTTGGGCCCATAGCTCAGCTTATGTGTGTGGACAATTTGTGTTGAATATTTTGGAGAACAAATTTCATTTCACATCTGCCTATTTTTTTTTAAATTAAATGTATATAGTTCATACATAACAGGTTTGTTTTTTGAGCCATTTGAAAATAGGTTCATGAGTGTTGAATTAGAATTTTAAACTGCAGTAGTGAGAAACAAGGGAAAAGTAATCGAACACTGATAATTTAATAGAAAATAATTATTTCCAAATTCACAGTGAATGCCTATATAACAGTAAAAATAAAGATAGTTGAATTGTGATTTTTTTTTTAACAAAAGGGGAAAGAACTCAGGTTAGCCACCTCTCAGAATAGTTTACCACACTAGAGAGGTGCTACAATAGATTGGATTGAACCCAAATTTTGACCCATTTGAGATTTTTCAAGATTTTGGATTTCCTACTGTTTCAGGATGAACTTTAGGTAAACCTGTTACACTGACCCAGCTTTTTGTTTGGAATTTCTTACCATCTTTACTTATGTCAATGACTTCGTTGGAGCAGTACACACATTGAAATTAGGGTTCGGCAACAATTACATTTCTTCATCTCAAGTAATAACATTGAAGTCTTTGCAATGAATCACACTGTCATCATCACTTCAAAAGTAGCAATAGATGCGGTTATAAAGTTATCTTTCCTCTCATCCAAAAAGCCACGAGTCCACTTCGCCATCAGTGCCAACCATTTCCGGTTTCTTATCTTACTCACTCCCAGATATTTTTCAGAAACCATCGCTTTTTGCACATTTACAATTATTTTGGCTGATCTGTCAGGCACTACAAAATATTGTGTTTCATGGCTACACGAATTTAAAAAAGAACAAGTCGATTCCAATCTTTTATTAGTCAAAGAAGTTTTTGTACACCTTTCGGTTCTTCAGTTATAAGCAGTTAAAAATCCTCAATTCTCCTTTCTGTACGTTGTTGGTAGTAAACTTTAGTGTTCCAAAAAATATATGAACACATCTTTGGGAGTGAATGAGTTAATTTAGTTTTGGTTTTAGATTTGTTGTCGCGTTTTCCTATAAGCAATTCTTTTTTAATTTGATTTTATTTGTGTGTGTGAGCTCCATTTTTTTTTTAATCCATCTGTTTTGTGATTTTTTTTAATGTTTAGTCATTTTTAGCTGTTTTGTTTGTGTTTTGTGCACTTGTTCTTGGATTTGCCATTGTGCTTTTGGAATTCTCAGACTCCACTTCATTTCACTTTAGAGAACTTACTTTGATTTTTGAGAAGCCTTGACCACCAACAGCAGCTTCTTGAGTCCCAAAGGCGATGGGGAGTAGCGGCGAAGATCAAAGGACTTCATGGTTTCGTCGTCGGTAAGTAAGAAGAAGGCCAGGGCCGACCACATGTCATTCGACATTTGACGCCAGGACAAACGTCCTGAAACTAGTTGATGCTGGATCTGCTTCAGCAAGGAGTCGTCCTTCAGCTCATTTAGGCAGTAGAACAAGTTGACGTTCTTTTCTGGGGTGTTTCGTTTGATCCTTTTCTGTATCAACTTGACTGTCTTTGACTTGCTTTGCTCCCAGTCATGAGGAACCTTCAGCAGTGCCCCCACTATTTCCTGGTTGCACTGCAATGAAAGGCCAACGAGGAAGCGGAGGAACATATCCAGGTTTCCTTCACTTTCCGAGGCTTTCTGTAGAGCTGACTTGTGGACCTCAGTGATTGTCTTCCGCTTAACAGGCATCAAATTTTTTTTCCATCTTGATGCATCCAGTACGTTCTTGTTGTCATGGAAGAAACACATCTTTACGTACAGTGCGGCCAGATACTCCTGGATGGTCAGGTGGATAAACTGAAACATCTTTTGTTTCTTGCTTTTGAGCGGATGGACCTCCTTAAAGACCTCTGTGAATAAACCGCAGTGTTTTGCTGCTTGGCTGTAATCAAAGCAGCTGTCCTCCAGGTCTTTCTCGTAGAAGATCTGACGCTGACTCATGGTGTGGTCAAAGGCCAGCTTGGCGAGCGCTTTCACGTCAGGGATGTACTCCGCTGTATTTCTCTCCTTGGAGTTTTCCAGGTGGTGACCAATAAACGCCGAGTACATGTCAGTCAGCGTTGTGGGAAGATCTCCCTCCTCCCCTTTGTCCAAATGAACCTGAAGAACTGTGGCGGTGAACCAGCAGAAGATGGGAATATGGCACATGATGAAGATGGTGCGAGATTTCCGAATGTGCTCAGTGACGCGCTCCTCATTTGGGAACCTTTGCCTGAAGTACTCCAGCCTCCGGGAATCGCTGAATCCTCCCACCTCTGTTCTGCTGTCGATGAGGTCGGCTGGGATATCACGGGCTGCCGCGGGTCGCGTGGTGATCCAAACCCTGGCGCACGGAAGCAGGTTCCCTTTGATGAGATACGCCAGCAGTACCTCTAGCGGGTAGCTTTCCTTTACGTTCTTGTTCACTTTCCTCGCTTTCTTCAAGTCGATTTTGAAGTTGCACTCGTCCAGTCCGTCGAGGATAAACAAGATCTTGATGCCACTGCTTTCAAAGTCCTGCTTCCCAGAAGTTTGCAGGTAGACAAATATATCGTTCAGTCTCTTGATCATGTGCCCGTCTCCGCAGACAAAAGATTGGATCAGCTCGGCCAACGTAAAGCTCTCTTCTTTCTCCGTGTTTAACTCGCGGAAGGTGAAAGGAAATATGAAGTCCACGTCCTGGTTAGTATTACCGCTGGCCCAGTCCCAGACAAACTTTTGAATCAGGAAGGTTTTTCCTATTCCTGCGAAACCGACGGTGAGCATCGTGCGTATCGGTCGCCGGTTCCCGTCGGGGCTTTTGAAGATGTCGCACGCCAGGATAGACTGCTTGGCTGCGGCGTCACACGTTTCCATCTGGAGGACCTCATGCCGCCCGTCCGGGCTGACGTCTGCCCCGTAGGTGATGTCTAGTTGCGTGTAGACGTCCTCCAGGGGCTGCTGCTGCTGCCAGCGCTCGGTGTTGCCCTCAGAAGCAAACCTGTATAAACGCCGCAGGTTGTCTTGGAGCTCCCTCTTCAATCTGGCAATCTGATCGTCATCGTGGACGGAGAAGTCGGCGCCTATAAGAAAGCAGCAGTGACAGCAGTTTAGGACAAAACAGTTCCATTCCACACCCAAATATTTATTGATAGATTATGACGTTACATTATTATATTTTACTTTCATGTGATACTCATGTGTGAATTTAAAAATAATTTGAAAATGGTAATTCGTAATCAATAAAAAAAAAAAAAATATATATATATATATATATATATATATATATCACTTTTATATACATATATCACTTTTTAGATCGACCCTCTGCCAGAGCTCCAAGTACTGACGGGATATGTCATTCACTTGAGGAAACGAATCCATTCCGGTTCGTTCAGTCAAAAGACTCGTTCAAACAAATCGTTCAACAAATCCTTCGCCTCCTCTTCTCCCCACCCACACCCGCCCGAATGAATCGTTCGGTCAGTGAACGGGAAGTGACGTTGCCAAACGAATCACCAAAGACCGCTTAGCAATATAACTGAACAGGAAGTGACATTGCTTGGTCCTGCCACATCTTGCACGCAGGCTCCTCATTGGCCGCTCGTCGTAGTTTCAGAAGTGAGTGACAGACTATATCATTCTGTTTTCGCTGCCTCATCTGACTCCCCGCTCCGCTGCAATAGCGAGGGAGAGCTTCCGTGTCGTCTGTCATATTTCTATGGCATCAAAGTTATGTCTCTTTCTTGCATTTTGATTTAGGACATGGTTAAACATTTTCCTTTTTTGGGGAATGGGGGCGGGGGCGCACGGACTTTCTCCTGCATGATCTCGATAACATATAGAATATTGCCGCTACCAGCCTGCCTGACACGCTTGCTGTCACGAATATAAAAAGAGAAATTGGATATTTTAATTTCTAATAATGGCACGACCAACACATTGTATTTACCTCAAGCTTGTTGTTTTTGTTTTTATGCTCATCACTAGGTAACTATCATTAAAACTAAAGTGTAAATAGCTGGTTGTCAAATGTGTTGCTCTGAAATGAAAACAACACTAAATTTTGATATAAAACAGTTTCATTGCAAATCAGTATTAAGATGATCGTACTGAAATATCATTTTTTTTCACAAAATAATTGTTTGCTCTTTACAAGGTCGCCTTTCCACTCTCATTAGTCTGTTGAGACAAATGGAGACATACTGCGACGTTAACTGTGCCCGCTTGTGTAGTTTTCGGGCGCTTGAGTGGCACGGGCTGGACAGACCAACCAACCAACACCCGACATGCTCTGATACAAAAAAAAAAGTTAAAACACTCAGATGGAAAAATGACATGTCTATGGCGAAAAACAGACAAGACTGAAAAATCAGTTTCTGCTCTTGCACTCATCTTTAAAAGAAACTGCTGTATTTTAAGCCAAAACAACTGTTGTGTTTGACAGAACAATATGTCTATATGTTGCCATAGCAGATTCATGGCGCATTAAGACCCGAACTATTTTCAATTTGTCCGTTCTACCCTGAAACCCCCCGTTTACAGACGCCTTTGTTTGAAGCCAGTCATAAAACTAATTAAAGATATTTATTATTCAAAATTTATGTCATTTTTAGCTTTGAATCGTTCATTGATATCTAATATTTTGTTTGAAAAAAAAAAAACGACTTAAAAAAATTATTCACTCGCACATTTTAAACTTTTAAACAAATGACATCACAATGAAAAAAATGGCGTCTGTAAAAAAGTCACGCATATCTACCACATAACTCGCATAATGTTTTTTTTTTATATGTTTTGTTGTTTTACGCTAGATGATAAATAATCGATCAAACAAAGAAAAATTGAGAAAGAAAAAAAACGTTTAAAGGGGTAAATTTATGAAAAAGAAAATCTCGACTACTCCTTGATGTCTGCGATTTCTGCATCGCGACCCTTGTTATATTGCCATTTTTCACCCATAAAATCCCCCAAAAATCCACCTGTGGCCATTCACAACTTTATCTTGACACTCAGTGATACATGCTACATGGAGTTTTTGGATCGAAACAAGGTAAGTACGCGATAATATCCCATTAAAGTCATGGCGTCTGTAATTCTGCTCTCGCCTACAGATAGGGTTTTGCTGTTTAAAAAACATTTTTCTTAAGAAATGTCCCCCTGTCCAAATCTTTTCTTCACTCAAAAAATTGAGATTTTAAGCTTTCCAATGATGTATCACACATGCATATCGGCCAAATTTGAAATTTGGCCAAATTGGGGGTCTCTGAGCGGAACTTTAAGTCACCTGAATTTTTTCCGCCATATACTGTTTCATTGCAAATCAGTATTATGCTGATCAATACTAAATACCGTTTTTTCGGACTATAAGTCGCACCAGAGTATAAGTCGCACCACCAGCCAAACTATGAAAAGAAACTGCGACTTATAGTCCGAAAAATATGGTAGTCATTTTCCTGTACACAGATGAGGTGAATATTGCTGCCATGAAGCCTTTACAGATTGACAGTTCTCTCCCAACTGCGCTGCCGTGACGCGTCCGCAGCTCAGCTTTGGCTTGCCTCGAAGCTACTGGCGAAAGCGTTTTAAACTACTGTAAATTTGATAGGATGTCCTAGTCCCGAGTCTGTTGAGAAACTGAAAAGTCAAGTTAGCAGCAATGTCGGTCATGAGCCGGAGGACCGACGAAGTGAACGGGAAGTGACATAACTCAGTATTGCCCCCTGCCTGCACGCTTGCTGCTCATTGGCCACACGTGGAAGTGAGTGAAAGACGCTCTGATTCCGTTTCCGCTCCCTCCCCTGCCCGCGATGAGACTGGCGTCTGATTGGTCGTGCGCGATGTCAGACGGTGCCCCTTGCTCAACGCCCTCCCACGCAAATCCCGATTCCCAACTTAAGAACTAATCAGTGCAGAAGGTGAATAATTCCTCCAAACAATTCGTTCAGAAAGAATGAATTGTTCACGACCAATACAGCACTAGCTCCAAAGGCTGAGAGAGCGAGAGGTAGAGCCAAGGGCATGAACAGACCACTCCCAGATGTAAAAGATGCCATTTCATTTCATTAAAATGAATAGAAAGTGTGACTTTTCAATTTTCGTGACAATAGTGTGGATTGTTGAAAAACTATTGTGAAATAGTGCCATTTTTGAAATGTAAATGACACCGTGCTCATTTGCTCAGCCTTGATGTGCAACATGTCAAATCGAAGCTATGAAGTTGAATTTTTATGATCAGTTTTAAAACTGTTACTGAGATATATAGTTTGGCAGTCATCAAGCAATTTTTGTGATTATCCATATTTGGCATGTGAAATTCTTCGACTTTGGTGACGCTGGTGATGACACTTTCAAAAATGTAAGAAATTTGGAAAATAAAAGTTCATGACATTTCATGTTGTAGGAATAAAAATATGTGAAACAAGGCATGTTTGCCTTCGTTTTTGGGGCGGGGCAGGGGAGGGGGGTGTATGAAATAATAATTTCACAAAAAATTGCTGGGAGTGTTAAGGGTTAAAATTAGAGGACTCTCTCCAGTTCTTTGACATGCGGAGACTCCTCTCATTGTCCAAACACCATGCCAATGATTAGTTGGAGTAGCGATTTTTATGATGTCCCACATGTTTTTTTTTTTTTTTTTTTTTAAAGTGAACTGCTTTCCATTCATATAAACTACTATCATGTGCTTTAAAAAATCAATTTACTGTTACACTGATCAATGGCATTTTTATCCAAGAACTAAGGATTTATTTTTAATTCTTAATCATTTCTCATGTGTGGCTCAAAATGACCTCATCTATTGCTCCGGTGATGCATTCCAAAGAAATAAATGAGATGAGTAAGAGCGATTGATGAGAGCTCGATAAGAGCTCACCATTCTCAGATATGTCTTCGATGAAAAAGAGAAACAAAGTCTATCTATTGTTCCTAAGGGCATTTTAACAGCAACAAATGATCACAAAATGAGAAGCAACAGTTACGTCTCAGGAGGTGATATTGGGAAATCGATGAGGCTGGCTGCTGCTGAGAATCACGAGCTGATGCGAAGGACTGGGCGCTAGGCTGAAGGGACACGACTCAAGTTGCAGCGCTCTCAATTCCCCCACCACAAAGCCTCTGAACCCATGAGACGGCTGCCTTTCCCGGGACAGTCTGGATTGACAGCGCGCTGCCGACTCTTCCGCGTGCCACGCTCCCTTCACCGCGTCTCAACAGAAAAAGGAATCCGGGCGGAGCCACCAGGACTAAAGGCGGCTCGTTCCTATTTGTTTTAGGGTTTTATACTTTTTCCATTTTATATATTTGAAATACTTTCTTTTAAACAGCAGTCCATGCTAATTTAATTGTCTCACTGGGATGTTATATGCAGTTAAGTCCTTACGGGCAATACGTATAGTAGGGGTGTACTGATGCATGGGTTGCAGTGTTTGCCTAGTGTTAAGTTTACTGTGCATTTGTTGACTTGCAGTGACTTGTACTGATGGGAGTGTAGTGCCGTTTGTATTTTTTTGAGGATCATATGCCCCTGTGTTCCCAGAGCATTTAATTGCTCTGTTGCCTGCCTCCTGTTACAATAGATATACAGTGGACTGGCGCTGGCTGTGGTCTATTGGGGTTAAAAGTACCTGCCTGTGTGGTGACACTAACCTTTTATTTCCAGCACGTCGCTGCGCAGCTTCTCTGCCAATTCGTTGTTCCCGATCTTCTCCAAAATCTTGACGGTCTCATCCAGAGTGTTCTCGCCGTGCTTAATCAAGAGCTTGTCAGCAATGAACTCACGCTGGGTGTTTTCACGCACGCTTCTAGGCAGGTCCGTGTGGAACCTGAAGGACTTGAAGTCGTCCTCCCCCAGCTCCATCAGCGTGTTCCACAGCAGCTCCTTCCGTCTGCTGCCCAGAGCCATCCTTCAGACTATACGCGTGAGGGAGGTGACCGTCGAACAGGTATCTGCAGACGACAACTTTTTTTGACTTATTGTAACTTGATCTTATAAACCATTTGAGTGACGTGACGCAAAACACAGATGTCAGGTCTTCTATCTCTCATTACTGTACTTAAGTACATTTTTGTGTATCTATACTTGACTTGAGTATAAATATGAAGTGGTACTTTTTACTTCAATACATTTTACATAACAAATATGTACTTTCTACTCCACTATTTTTTCAAATTGTCGCCTGCGTTACACGTTACTTTTGATTGTTTTCTTTCTCATTGTGAATTGATCGATAAGCTCTGTGCAACTATACCTTAACTGAGCACTAGAGGGAGCAACAGGGTTTACAACAGCAGTTCTTTCTGCCCGCTGTCTAAAGCCATCCTTCCTCCTTGTTAACGTGTGAGCGAGGTGATCGTTGATCAGGTATCTGTGAACGACAACTTTTCATGGCTTATCGTAACTTAATAACTGTTGAAGGACTGGAAGTCGTCCTCCCCCACCTCCATCAGCGTTTTCAACAGCAGCTCCTTACGCTCGGTGTCCAGAGGCATCCTTCTACCTTGTAAACGTGTGAGCTAGATGACCGTTGATCGGGTATCTACGGACGACACCTTGTTGTAACTTGAGCTGCTTGTAAACCATTTGAGTGACGCGACGCAAAGCTTAGACGTCAGATCAATCTTTTTCATTCATGTCGGAACTCCCTTGTTGCTTCGTTAGCTATATTGTGGCACTAAATGACTTGTTTTGATGTTGAAAATACCTGACAATATAGATAAAGACATAATAAACCAGATTTGGTCGAAATTTTCTTTTTCAAAAGGCAATATTTCAAACCATCAAATAATAGCTGGCAACAAGGAAATGCATTCCAAGTGTCATTGAGGCGAGTTGCCACTTCTACATTCCACAAGAAGTTGTCGAACCTGCTTTAGCACCCATGTCCTTCTAAAAAATAAAAAAAAACTCCAATGTCAGTAAATGAGCGTCGAAAATTCCGTTTTACGCAAAATATGATGAGGTATTTCAAGCCAAAAGACATTTCGGTTTTGGCCACAAAATGTACTGTATGGCTTAAAAGTTATTTTAGTGTTTCCCGTTACGCGCATGATAGAATTGCGGCGCGATAAATGAAACAGTCGGCTAACTTACCACAGGAGCAAATTATAAAAAAAAAAACAACAACAACAAAAAACTTTAAATCGAACAAATTTGCGACTTTTGTTGTTGTTGTTGTTGTAATTTTCTTTTCAGTATAAGAGAAAACTTACGAAGCCTTGTTGTCACCTCGTCGCCTCCCGTCTGAGCGATGACTTGTCTGTCCGGTCCGGTGACCCGAATCGGCAACACATTTTTCGAGGGTAGCACGTGTATCTGTTGTGTGCCGCGACATAGACTTCATAACATATGGACGGGACGCGGGAATCGGGGCAGAATAGTAGGGGGCCTATTTTTTTTTTTAAAAACAACTTAAAATATTTTCAAAACCAAAGCTGCTACCGACTTAAATCTAAAACAGGCACCTACCTTAAGCATATATGAGTCTCCATGAGCAGTGGTTTAAAAAAATTCAAAGTTGTTCCCTAATAAAATCCTGATTATTTATTTTTTATGTACATAAGTATAACAAAACTTAAAATGGCTATAAACGTCTCAGATTTTACACTAAATGCACAAAAAAATCACCAGGTGCAGAGATAATCACCTATATTTTCAGGATCAATAGCAATATTTAACATATCATATTTTTTTTCCCAAAATAGCAACTTTTTAAAAAATGTATTTAGTGCAAATTTGACATAAATTTTCCCAAGCTAATAAATTACTCAGTTTTCACATCAGAAACGTCATACCTGAGGAAAGCATGCAGAATCAATTATCAATAATATTCAAATAAATTAGATATCCTATATACAATCACAACTTATTATTTATTGAATTCTGATGTTACTGTGGGTCATGGGGAGAGATGGCCGCTTGAGGACAGCCCAGCTCTCCCATGTCCAGCTCTCCCCTGTCCACCAGCTCGACCAGGACGTCGAACAGCAAGGATTTTATTATATTCTACACATATATATATATATCAGCACGGATTTTATTATATAAGATATGTATGCCAAGAACGACATCGGGATGTCATTCGGACAAGATAAGTGTGGGCGAATGGTGTCCAGAAGAGAGAAGGTGATCTCAACTGAAGGGGCTGAACTACCTGAAGGCAACATAACAGATGTGCAGGACAGCTACAAATACCTGGGGATCCCACAGGCAAATGGTAACCATGAGGAAGCAACTAGGAGGTCTACCACAACCAAATACCTACACACGGTGAGGCAGGTCCTCAAGAGTCATCTGAATGGCAAGAATAAGATCCAGGCCATTAACAGCTATGCCCTACCAGTAATCAGATACCCTGCTGGCATTGTATCCTGGCCACTGGAAGAGATGTAGGCTACCGACATCAAGACAAGGAAGCTCCTTAAAATGCACGGAGGGTTTCATCCAAAGTCCAGCATCCTGAGGCTCTACACAAAGCGGAAAGAGGGAGGCCGAAGAGTAGTGAGCATCAGAGCCATTATCCAGGAGGAAACTACATCCCTCCGAGAGTACATCATGAACATGGCCCCCAGTGATGACCTGCTCGGTGAATGCCTCAGGCAACAGAAGCCCAGTAAGGAGGAGGACCCTGAGGAGCTTATCATGGAAGGACAAGCCCCTGCATGATATGTACCACCGATAAATTGAGGAGGTAGCTGAAATGGGAAAAACATTCCAGTGGCAGGAAAAGGCCGGACTGGAAGGGGAGGGGCTATTTTTAAGCTGCAGCCTCCTGACTGTCCAGACCCCTGGCTGGGTGGACGTCATCGTTGCTACCCCCGTCTCATCTGGCTTGATGGCCCTCTTCTTGTTCCTTTACTCCAGTGCATCTTTACGGACTGTAACTTCGCCTGCTAATTCCCATTAGCAGTCCTGGGGATTCCTGTCTATCCGTCCCGGGAGTGGATCTCTCCTGACTGTGGTACTCCCCAAGGTTTCTCATTTTTCTCCCAATTGACTCTGGAGTTTTTGGAGTTTTTCCTTGCCGACATGGAGGGTCTTAAGGATAGGGGATACCCAGGACTTGAACTGTATCTATTCATCTTTGTTGCTTCATTTCTAATTGTGTATCATATTGCCTCTGTAAAGCCCTTTGAGACAACCTTAATGTGATTCAGGTCTGTACAAATAAAATTGAATTGAATTGAAAGACAACATGGAGGCACTGATCATGGCAGCACAAGAACAGGCCCTGAACACAAGAGCAATAGAGGCCGGGTTCTATCACGCCAAACAGGACCCCAGGTGCAGGCTGTGCAAAGAGGCCCCTGAGACAGTCCAGGACATCACAGTAGGGTGTAAGATGCTGGCAGGCAGGGCATACATGGAACGACATAACCAGGTAGCAGGCATAGTGCACAGGAACATCTGTGCCGAGAACGGACTGGAGACCCCGGAGTCAAGGTGGGCGACACCTCCAAAGGTGTTCGAGAACAACCGAGCCAAGATCCCGTGGGACTTCCAGATCCAGACAGACAAACTGGTGCTGGCTAACCAGCCTGACAAAGTGGTGGTTGATAAACATCAGAAGACAGCAGTAGTGATAGATGTAGCAATCCCGAGCGATAGCAACATCAGGAAAAAAGAACACGAAAAGCTGGAGAAATATCAAGGGTTGAAGGAAGAGTTGGAGAAAATGTGGGGAGTGAAGGCAACAGTGGTGCCAGTATGGTGATCGGGACAGCAGGGGCAGTCACCCCCAAGCTGGGTGCATGGTTCCAACAGATACCAGGAACAACATCTGACGTTTCCGTTCAGAAGAGCGCAATTCTAGGGACAGCTGAGATCCTGCGCAGGACCCTCAACCTCCCAGGCCTCTGGTAGAGGACCCGAGGTTGAAAGGAGAGACCATACCGCCCGGGGGGGGCGAGATGACGATTAAAAAAAAATAAAAAAATAAATGTATATATATAGCGGAAAACACAGACAAGACTGAAAAAGCAGTTTCTGCTCTTGGACTCCTCTGTAAAAGAAACTGCTGTATTTTAAGCTAAAACAACTGTCGTTGTCACGACAAACTTGGCAAAGTTGAGGTGGACCAAAGTGCGACCAGGAAACGGTAGTGGAGTGAAGGGTTTTTATTGAACAATGGCGAAGGTTATGGCTGTGGCTGTAGTTCAGGCTGTGGCAGTGGTTCAGGCTGTGGCTGTGGTTCAGGCTGTGGCTGTGGTGGCTTGATGGGTGGTTGTCCTGGTGGCAAAGAACAAGATTAATCAAGAGATCTGTGAACGATTGTCAAACACTACAGGCGTAGTTGGCCGATGTACCACTGGTGATTGGCAGAATCATCTGGCACCTGCTTGCTGCCCGGGCCGCTCCTTATAAGCAGTGTTGATCAATGATGAGCTGCAGGTGCACTCCCAGGTGAGCCAGGTTAAAACATCAAAACAGGAAGTGTCATAACAATAAAAGCCAGCAGAGGGGAGTGTGAGCAAGGACCACCACAGTACCCCCCTCTCAACGGACGCCACCGGGCGGCCTGCCCGGCTTCCCAGGGTTGGCAGCGTAGAAATCCCGCAAGAGGGACGGGTCCAGAATTAGACTGCGGGAGATCCACGACCGCTCCTCAGGGCCATAGCCCACCCAGTCCACCAGAAACTGGAACCCACGACCCCGAGGACGGACATCCAGAATCTTGGAGACCGCAAACGCGGGGTGGCCATCAATGGAAAGGGGCGGGGGAGGTGCAACGGCAGGAGGACACAGGTCACTGGAGCTAACAGGCTTGAGAAGGGAAACGTGAAAGGTGGGGTGGACATTCATGGATGCCGGGAGGTCCAACCGAACAGCAGATGGGTTGATGATCTTTGTTACTTTGTAAGGGCCAACGAAGCGGGGGGCAAGTTTGCGCGACTCCACCTGCAGGGGGAGGTCCCGGGCGGACAACCAGACCTCCTGTCCCACCTTGTATTCCGGAGCTGGCGAACGATGGAGATCAGCCAGTCTCTTGTTTTTCTCGGCAGTGCGAGCGAGGGCAGCCCTTACAGTCTTCCAGATTTCTTTAATCCTGCCGACATGGTCCTTCACAGCAGGAACAGCTATTTCCTTTTCCTGCTCAGGGAACAACGGAGGCTCAAATCCATTACACGCCATGAAAGGGGACATACCAGTGGCCGAGCAGATGAGCGAATTATGGGCATACTCAACCCATGGAAGGAAAGTGCTCCAGGAGACGGGATGGTGGGCGGTGACACAACGCAGAGCAGCTTCTAGGTCCTGGTTGGCCCTTTCCGTCTGGCCGTTGGTCTGGGGATGGTATCCTGAAGAGAGACTGGCTGTCGCCCCAACTGCCTTGCAGAACTCCTTCCACACCACCGAGGAGAACTGGGGACCACGGTCTGAAACAATGTCTAAGGGGAGGCCATGAAGCCTGAAAACATGCTTGACCAAGAGATTGGCGGTTTCAAGAGCAGAGGGTAGTTTGGGAAGGGGAACGTAGTGAACCGACTTGGAAAAACGATCGATAATGGTAAGGATAACTGTGTTACCTTCAGAGGGAGGCAGACCGGTTACAAAATCAACAGCAATGTGGGACCATGGTCTACTGGGAACAGGGAGGGGGGTTAACAGACCAGCAGGTGGCTGATGGGAGGCCTTCCCTCGAGCACAGATTGCGCAGGCTTTGACAAAGTCACGGGCATCTTTGGCCATGCCTGGCCACCAGAATGATTGGCGAAGGAAACTGAGGGTCCTATGGACACCAGGGTGGCAGGTTAGCTTGGACGAATGGCCCCATTCCAGGACTTGAGATCGTGCAACAGGAGGGACAAATAAGCGATTCGGGGGACCGTTTCCTGGATCGGGGTCAGCCTTCTGAGCTTCCCTGACCAATGATGTAATCTCCCATCTTGCAGCGCCGACCACGCAGGACGAGGGAAGAATGGGTTCAGGGTCTCCTGAGCTTGGACATGGTGAATGCAGCCGTGAAAGGGCATCAGCCTTGCCATTGCGTGAACCGGGGCGGTATGACAATGAAAAATTAAACCTGGCAAGGAACAGTGACCAGCAGGCTTGTCGGGGGTTGAGTCGTTGTGCGGATTGGATGTAGGAGAGGTTTTTGTGATCCGTCCAGATAAGGAATGGGATCTTAGCACCTTCCAGCCAGTGACGCCATTCCTGCAGGGCCAGAACAACCGCCAGCAGTTCCCGGTTTCCCACATCATAGTTCCTCTCTGCAGGGCTGAGCCGCCGGGAGAAAAAGGCGCATGGATGCAGCTTCTGGGTGGTTGGATCTCGCTGGGACAAGATGGCCCCAACTCCGGTGTCCGACGCATCCACCTCCACCACAAATTGGCGTGAGGTGGCGGGGTGCTTGAGGATAGGGGCAGAGGTGAAGAGTGACTTTAGCTGAGAAAACGCCTTACCAGCAGCTTCAGGCCAGGCAAAGGGGAGTTTGGTGGAGGTGAGTTGAGTCAGTGGGAGAGCCACTTTGCTGTAGCCCCGGATGAAGCGGCGATAGAAATTTGCAAAGCCCAAGAATCTCTGAAGCTCCTTACGGCTATTGGGAGTAGGCCAATCAACGACTGCCTTGATCTTTATTGGGTCTGGTTCAAGTTGCCCCTGGGCGATTATGTAACCCAAAAAGCTCACCGAGGACACATGGAATTCACATTTTACCGGTTTAACAAAAAGCTTGTTCTCCAGGAGCCGCTGCAAGACCATCCTGACATGATGCCGATGTTCCTCTAAGGATCGTGAAAACACAAGTATATCATCTAGGTAGATAAACACAAAACGGTTAAGAATATCACGAAATATATCGTTCATGAGTCGTTGGAAAACAGCAGGAGCATTTGTGAGACCAAAGGGCATTACTAAATATTCAAAATGACCAAGGGGAGTGTTGAATGCCGTCTTCCACTCGTCCCCCTCACGGATTCGGACGAGATGATACGCAGTTCGGAGATCCAGCTTTGTGAACAACCTGGCGTGACTGAAGGGCTCAAAAGAAGGGTCAATTAGAGGCAAAGGGTACTTATCTTTTATGGTTATCTGGTTTAAGCTGTGGTAATCGATGCATGGCCTCAGGCCGCCATCCTTCTTGCCCACGAAGAAAAAGCCTGCACCGACAGGGGAGGAGGAGGGACGGATGATACCAGAAGCCAAGGAGTCTCTGATGTAGTCTTCCATAGCCGTTCTCTCAGGACCGGATATGTTGTAAAGTCTGCTTGTCGGAAGGGGAGACCCCGGTAGGAGATTAATGGCACAATCATAGGGGCTATGGGGAGGCAGAGTTTGGGCGAGGTCCTCGCTGAACACTGTTGCCAAGTCATGGTACTCCAGGGGTACATTGGAGAGGTCAGGAGGCTCTGGAGGATGGGCCGACTCTTTGGCCGCTCTCCCAAGTGCGTGTGCTGAGCCAAGGCATTCCAGGTGGCAGCGATTGCTCCACCCCACTATCTTCCCCGCTGTCCAGTTAATGTTAGGGTTGTGAAGTTTGAGCCAGGGGAGACCAAGAATGACATGTGCTACTGGAGAGGAGATAATAAACAATTGTATTAATTCGTGATGATTTCCTGAGACCTTGAGCATGACAGGAATGGTGCGATGAGTTACCGAAAACAGTTTTCTACCATCCACTGCTTCTACTACTTTGGGGGCCTTGAGGGGTTCGAGAGGGATTTTAGCTTCATTCGCAAAACATTCATCCATAAAACTGTCATCAGCACCAGAATCAATAAATACCTGAAGTGGCCTTGCGTCTAGGCCATGAGAGATGCTAGCTGGGAGTACGAGTCGCGACTGAGAGCAGGAGTCGGAGGAGGTTTGGCTCACCAGGGTGCTCCGTTTTATCCTGTGAGCCCGGTCTTTTGGCTGTGCAGGGCAGGTGATTGCAGAGTGTCCGATTTGCCCAAGTTCCATGGGTTCTTCCAACTGAAGAGGGGATGTCGGTCGCTGAGTGTCATTAGGGGATGGTTTGATGTTATCGGCCGAGGGTGACAGGAGTTGCGGAAACGAACGTGACTTAACAACTTTCTCCCTCTTACGTTCTCTGATGCGATTGTCTATCTTTATTGCTAAGGAAATTAGCTCCTCAAGAGTGGAAGGCTCATCCCGTGTGGCCAGTTCATCCTTTATTTCATCTGCCAAATTACGCGAAAAGACAGATGTCAAAGCCAGCTCACCCCAGCCACTTTCTGCGGCCAGAATACGAAAAGCAATAGAGAAGTCCGCCACTGATTTGGAACCCTGCTGGAGGGAAAACAGGCGGTTTCTGGCTTCTCTCCCACGAACAGGGTGGTCAAATACCTTGCGTAGTTCTCCAGAAAATGCATCGAAAGAGCTCAGCACCGGAGAATTCCTCTCCCAAAGTGCGGTTGCCCATTGACCAGCCTTCCCTCTCAGCAGGTTAATACAAAAAGCAACCTTAGCAACATCAGAGGCATAACTAGAAGGCTGTAAATCAAACACAAGGTTGCAATTAAGCAAAAAACGACTACATGAACCCAACTCCCCAGTATAACACTCAGGAGTCGGTATAAATACGTCCGGCCGAAGTGGGGGTGATGGCCCATCATTAAATCTACTCACGGGCACCTTAGGTCCGGCCCTGGGAGGCTGTGAGAGTTGAGTCTTGACCTGCTGCAGGTCCATAGAAATGTTCCGCAGCGTCTCTGCAAAGCTACGTAGCATCTGTTCATGATTACCCAGCATGTGCCCTTGGTGTCCGAGGGCCTCCTGGAAGCCATTGGCGGTCGCTAAGTCCATTTTGTTTGAGGCCAGATGATTATGTCACGACAAACTTGGCAAAGTTGAGGTGGACCAAAGTGCGACCAGGAAACGGTAGTGGAGTGAAGGGTTTTTATTGAACAATGGCGAAGGTTATGGCTGTGGCTGTAGTTCAGGCTGTGGCAGTGGTTCAGGCTGTGGCTGTGGTTCAGGCTGTGGCTGTGGTGGCTTGATGGGTGGTTGTCCTGGTGGCAAAGAACAAGATTAATCAAGAGATCTGTGAACGATTGTCAAACACTACAGGCGTAGTTGGCCGATGTACCACTGGTGATTGGCAGAATCATCTGGCACCTGCTTGCTGCCCGGGCCGCTCCTTATAAGCAGTGTTGATCAATGATGAGCTGCAGGTGCACTCCCAGGTGAGCCAGGTTAAAACATCAAAACAGGAAGTGTCATAACAATAAAAGCCAGCAGAGGGGAGTGTGGGCAAGGACCACCACAGTCGTGTTTGATAGAAAAATATGTCTATATGCTGCCATAGCAGATTCAGGGCGCATGAAGCCCCCGAACTATTTTTAATTTGTCCGTTTTACCCTGAAAACCCACATTTACAGACGTCGCACAACCGCTTTTGTTTCAATCCAGCCGTAAAACGAAGGTAATTCATTATATTTATTATTCAAAATGTCTGTCGTTTTTAGTTTAGAATCATTAATTGATGTCTTATATTTTGATGCTCAAGTCCTCAAGTAAGGAAGTCCTCCAATTTGTATTCTTCCGGGGATCTGGTCGACTAATCAAAAGAATCACTAATTCTAGGAGCCAAGCATAAAGCAGACACAATGTTACTCTCAGTAGAAGCTTTATCACATTCAACAGGTTCCCTTACTGACTTCAGGCAACTATCTCTTTTGAAGGCTTTCAAAGTGCAACATCCCGAAGCGATGAGGCATTTCGTTGGCCAAGGCTCTGAAGTTAAACCCCTCCCATCTTCAACAGCTGATTCTAGAAAGCAATCGTATCACAAAAGAAAGAGGGCATTAGTAGCCGTCCAAAAGGATCCCAGTTATTGCTCGAAGACTCACATAGGATTCAAACTATGTTGCTTTTCAGAGATTTTCACGTCGAATTTGGATTTTTTTGGGGTGTGTCTTATCTTCAGCTTTTAATTGTACACCGAAGAACAATGTTTTATCCCTGCACAAAAACATCCTCAACTTGCTTAAAGAAATGAGAAATTGCTTGTTTGATGTGCACTCGTGATCCGATGTTTTGCAGGTTGAACAAGTAGTTTTGAGAATTTCAATTGTGATCTGAAAAACGTACCAAAGCAATTGAGAAAAACTGTAATGCAATGTCCGCTACTTTGGACCAGTTCTGGCCCAAAATGCTTGCTGATCCGGCAAGTGACTCTCTATTGAGTTTGGGCCATGGTTCAATAGGACACTGGGGCAAACCGTTTTATGAAATTGAACCGAAATTTGCCCTATATCTGGCCCATGTCCGCTCCAGTTATATTTTGCTATCAGGGTTCACGCCTTCTGTCATTGTTTGCATACTATCCTCATTAAAATATGAAAACCTATCACTGTTTGGGTGATTTTAGTTAAAGTAGACACTACTTTTTAACCTGTGTGGTTTTGACAAAGATCAGATCACATTTGATGGAGATTTTATGCAGAAATGTGAGGAAAAATTCCAAAGGGTTCAGCTACTTTTTCATACCACTGTATTTTTTTTCTCCAATTCATTCATTCATTTTTGAAGTAAAAAAGTGTCATTTATTTGAAGTATCACCTAATGGGTAACTTTGATTTATTTACACAAGTTTTATTGGTTAGATTTTTCAAAACAAAAGCATTTCAGGTACTGCCTTTTTTGTGTGTTGTACCGAAAACAAGCTCTTCAAGAAACCCATTCTAAATGAAAGTATGAGATGGACCACTCCACCCATCTTATATATTGTTACTTGGCCACGTTAAAGCTAATCATAAAATGGCCTCTGATTAAATCTAGACACTTGAAAGTTCAAAAGAGTAAAAGAACTATTCAATCAACTTCTGTACGAACGTACTCGACTGCCAGCAATTCCAATGTCTCAGTAGAAGCGTCATTTCACATCTATAACGAATCTTGACTGTACATTGCTCAACATTGCTTCTAACTATCCGGGTGAAATACTTGGAGATAGGTTATGGACCCCACTTTTGCCGATTTAAAAAAAACAAACTCCACTACACTTATTTAATAATGTATTCACCATCTAGATTATCTCTAAAAATATACCAAATGTACAGAGTAAAAATATGCTAGAATCCCCTCAGCTTTTTCAACATTTGCACACGGATGTGCGCAAACATATACACAAAGACGTGCCCGCATTGTGGGTGTGTCTGTCGGTCGAGGACTTTGGACCTTAGCGCAGTATTAAAGTGACTCACACGGCGAAAAGACGACAACAAGGACGAGACGAGAACCTCGCGTAAGTACAACTTCGTTCTGTCAGTTGTTGGATTGTCAGTATCTCCATCGGTCCAGGTTTGTTCATAGGTTAGTCGGTCGTTCACTTCGGTTGGTTGGTTTTTTAGCGTTTATTTCACGTGATCTCGTTTTAGTTCGATTGGTCGGATGTTGGTCAGCTTTTCGCTAGTCAATCAATTGTACCGTCGGTAAGGAGGAGGATTCAGTTGCCGCATTTTCTGAAAACAAAGGCGTAAGATGCACTTTCTATGAATGGCCTTTTTTAAAACTTATTTTCATATTCACAGTGTATCACAAAAGTGAGTACACCCTTTGCATTTTCGTCCGTCTCATCAGACCATAGGAAATGGTTCCAGTAATACATGTGCTTTGTTGACATGTCTTCAGCAAACTGTTTGCGGGCTTTCTTGTGTACCGTCGTCAGAAGAGGCTTCCTCCTGGGGTGACAGCCATGCACACCAATTTGATATCGAGTGTAGCGTATGGTCTGAGCAATAACAGGCTGACCCCCCACCTTTCCAATCTCTGCAGCAATGCTGACAGCACTCCTGTAACGAGTCACATGACATTTTGGAGGGAAAATGACAAGCAGTACTCAATTTGGACCTTTAGGGATGTACTTAGTTTCTAAGGGGTGTACTCACTTTTGTTGCCATGGGTTCCAATAGTAATGGCTATATTTTGAGTTGTTTTGAGGGGAATATAAATTAACTCTATTATATAAGTTGCACACAGACTACTTTTCATTGTCAAAGTGTTATTTTGTAAGTGTTGTCCCATGAAAATATATACTTAAATATCTGCAGAAATGTGAGGAGTGTACTCATTTTTGTGTATAGAGTATATTCGCACAACATTATAAGGTGCATAGAATAGACGCTACTGTAGAGGCTGGGGCTACATTATGCATTCGTTATACTATACTATACTACACTGTACTACACTACACTACACTACACTACACTACATACAGTGTTGCTAATAACGACGTTAGAATATAACGACGTTACTAACGGCATTATTTTTTTCAGTAGTGAGTAATCAAATTCATTACTTTTCGCATCTTGGCAACACCGTTACCGTTACTGTGACGGGAAAGGCGTACATTACTATGTTGGTTGAATGACGCGAGAAAAGTCTCAGAGATACTGACTCACGGAGACGAGAGAGCAGAGCAGGAGTGGGGACGCCGTTGCAAACGCGATGCTAGGTGGCTCCAATAATATCTGACTGTAGCCCATAGCCTACAAACTACGCCCATATGATGCTACGTTAGATATCACATACTATAGAACGAGATGCAAATGACAGACACATTGGCATAAGCAAAATATATACATTTAGAACTAGATGCGTTAGTAAACAGCCGCCATCTTAAAGCAGTTGACCTCTCAGGAAGGCTCTGTTGTAGAGAACCTTCTTAGCGAAGCTAAATAACTTTTTATTTAAAATGCTCCTAAATTGGCAAAATCTTGACATAACTCCATCTTTAAATAATGAAACAGTTTTAAACTTCCACAAGTCGAAAGTAGACAGAACGAAACTAATGCAATAACGGGAGCTATTTTAACAACCTTAACGGTTGATTCAGACCCCCCCCCCCAAAAAAAAAAAAAAAAAACAACAACAACAACAAAAAAGAAAATTATTACCTGTTACGTTGCCAAGTAATTAATTACTTTTACATTCAGGTAACTGAGTTACTAATGCAATTACATTTTGGGAGGAGTAATTTCTAACTGTAATTACTGGTAATTACTTTTTTAAAGTAAGATTAACAATACTGACTATATTTCTCTATATGATATATAGATAAACTACAGTATATTCGTTATACTGTGCTCCGAGTTGCTGTGAGACCCTAAACCTAAGCTCCAATTCTAGGTCCTCAGAAAATTGTATATTGTTACTCTGCTGACATTTGTTGTCAGTCCAAAGGGTGTGTCAAGTGGGAGGTTTTAAAACAACTGACTTTAGCCTGTGCTGATATATCACAAGATATCTATTTCTATAAATGCGCTAGTTTTGTTATGAGTGATATTGGACTGCAATAATAAAACGATAGACTTTAGCCTCTGCTGCCATCTCACGAGGCATCGTGTCATCTAAACCCTCTAGTTTCCATAAGAGTGCTATGAGAAAAAAAAGACTGGAGACAAAATGGCAGACGAGACATCGGCGTCGTAAAGTCGAAATAACGTATGTCGGGTACGTCATAACCCAGGAACTACCTGTTTTTGTTTAGAAATTTTTTTTTAAAAGGAAAAAAGGAAATATTTTCTATTTTTTCAATATATTTGTGTATTTTTGCTAAAATATAAGTTTAAAAAAGAAGAGGAATAAACAGTTAACATCTTTGTAGTCTGCTCAGGTACATAACATGATACAACAAAGCCAATACATGCGAATATTATATGTAATATTATATGTAAGATAGCAAAAGGAATGTCCATTAGTTTGAATCAGTCATGTTCATCGCCAGACCAGTAAATAATTCTCCACACAAGTCCGCAGGAGGGCTAAAAGAAGGACCCGAGCACAGAATGCAATCATCCCACGTAAACAAAGCGACAACGTCAGCTTGGGTAACAGGCAAAGCTTTCAACCGTCACTGCTTTCCGCACCAACACACTTGTGTTACGTAGCCTGGAACAACAGAAACTGAGCAGGACAAAGGTTTCTCACCCTCGTACGTTCCCTTTTTAATGTTCCCTATAAAGGGAATCTCTGGTCACAAACTGAGCAGGAGAAAGGTTTCTCCCCAGTGTATGCTTTTGAAGGTTCCCTTTTGAAATAATTTTCTACCGCAAACTAAGCAACAGAAAGGTTTCTCACCAGTGGGCATTCTGGTGTGTCTTTTTAAGCTTCCTTTTTATGACCAAATTTTTACCACAAACTGAGCAGGAGAAAAGTTTTTCTCCCGTGTGTTTTCCTGTGCTGTTTCAACACTTGGGTTACGACTGTGGTACGGGTTACAGGAGGTCGATGTTTTAGGGTTTGGTCAAGCAAATGACAATTCTCATTGATGATCACATTGACAGCAATAAGCAGTTGACTGCCAAATACGTCAATTCCATTAACAGGAAGTGACCTGTAATCAACAGAAGGTGGCCCGATATCAACAGAAAGCGACCAACCCTACTATAAACAGTAACTAGGCCATGTTAAAACTCATCAACCTCTGATCAAATCTAGACAGTTTAAAGTTCAAATGAGGTAGCTATTTCATCAACTTCTTTCCTAACATACTCGACGACCAGCAATTCCAATGTCCCCGTAGAAGCGACATTTCACCTCTGTATCTGTACTTGAATGTATATTGTTCAACATTGGTTCTAATTATTTTGGAGAGCTACTTGGAGATTGGTCATTCAACTCGCATTTGCTGATTGTTTCAAAAACAGTTACTTAATAATGTTTAAGTTCAACATTAAAAGTATCACTAAAACATAATGGAAATGTAGACCATCAAAATTTACTAGATGCTTTTCCTTAGCTTTTTTTGTGCAAACATACGCACAGAGACGCGCCCGCGGTGTGGGTGTGTACTTCGGTCGTTGAGGACTTTGGTCCTGAGCGCACAGTATTTAAGTCACTCATACGGCGAAGAGACGAGGACAAGGACGAGACGATAAGCTCGCGTAAGTACTTTTAGTAGTTGGATAGTCAGTGAATCGTTAGCTTAAGTCTGTTCATAGATATGTCAGTTACTGGGTTTGGTTGTTTAGCGATGATTACATGTGATCTCATTTTAGTTTGAACGGTCAAATGGTGGTCAGCTTTTCGCTAGTTGATCAATTGTACCGTCGGGTCAGGAAGATGATTCAGTTTTTCGACTTAAAAAGTAGGTGAATCCTTAGGAGCTTGCCCAATAAAGGCTTAGGCAAGCAACCAATTTTAGGTCCCGGGAAATAGTTTGTGCTGATCTTTGTCGTCAGTGCTAAGGGTGTGTCAAGTGGTGGGGTGATTTAAAAAAAAAAAAAGAAACTGACTTTGACCTTGGCTGATATCTCACCAGATATTGAGTCACATAAACGCATAAGTTCTGTTATGAGTGGAATTGGACTGCGATAATAAAACTATAGACTTTAGCCTGTGCTGATATCTCGCCATATAGCTGATCATAAATACAGCAATTGCTCAGAAATTTTGCGATCAAACCTCTTTGCAATAGAAAATATAGAATGACTGGTCATTTTGTCTTCATTCATTTCAAATATTTTCTACGTCAAAACAGTTTATTTTGTAGCTCAAAAAAAGTTAGCAATGAGTTCCAACCTCATGTCGTGTCACTTTCCTGGGAAATGTCTTTTGTGTCATGTCACTCAAATGTTTTACAAGCTGAAGTTACGATAAGCGATGAAAAGTTGTCGTTTACAGATGCCCGATCGATGGTCATCCCGCTCACACATTAACAAGGAGGAAGGATGGTTCGAGACAGCGGGCAGAAAGTTTGCTGTTGGAAACGCTGTTGCTGCCTCTAGTGCTCAGTTAAGGTATAGTTGCACGGAATTTATTGATTGCTCCGAAGGCATGAAAACGATCAATTCACAATGAGTAACACGGCCGATCATTTGAAAAGTAGTGGAGTAGAAAGTACATACATGTGACGTAAAATGTATTGAAGTAAAAAGTACTAATTCATATTTGTACACAAGTACATAAACACAAAAATGTACTTATGTACAGTAATGAAAGATACTTTTTCTTCGTTACATTCAACCACTGCTAAGAGGAATGAAGAAGATTGACCTGACATTTGTGTTTTGCGTCATGTCACTCAAACGGTTTATGAACTTAAGTTACAATAAGACAATAGAAGTTTTTGTCTGCAGATACCCACTTGACGGTCACCTCACCCGTAGATAAGTCAGAAGGATGGCTCTGGACAGCGGACAGAAGGCGCTGCTGTTGAAAACGCTAATGGAGCTGGGGGAGGACGAATTCGAGTCCTTCAAGTTCTGCACGGACCTGCCGAAAAGCGTTTGTGAAAACACCCGCCGTGTGTACATTGCTAACGAGCTGATAAAGAAGCATGGCAAGAACACTCTTGACCAGACCATCATGCTTCTGGAGGAGATCGGGAACAACAATTTGGCCGAGAAGCTGCGGAGCGACATGCTGAAAATAGAAGGTTAGCGTCCTGTGGTGGAAAGCAGGTGACTTGAAAACTGGAAGTTAACCATGAAACGACCCGTGGCAAAATTTTTGTTGCTCATCTATTCCCCAATCTCAACTCCTGAGACATAACCATTGCTTCTCATTATGTGATCATTTGTTGCTTCTCTGTTGCTCCTAAGAGGTCCTTAGGAACAATCGATGGACTCTGTTTCTCTTTTTCATCTAATAGATATCTGAGAATGGTGAGCTCTTATCGAGATCTCATCAATAGCTCTTCCTCATCTCATTTATTTCTTTGGAATGCATCACTGGAGCAATAGATGATGTCATTTTGAGCCACACATGAGTAACATGAGAAATGATTAAGAATTAAAAATAAGTCCTTACTTAGTTCTTAAAAAAAGAAGTCATTGATCAGTGTAACAGTACATTAATTGATTGATTTATTTTTCACCACATGGCAGCAGTTTATATGACTAGAAACCAGTTCACTTAAAACAAATTACATGTGGGACATCATAAAATTGAATCACTTCTCCAACTAATCATTGGTGTGGTGTTTCTATAATGAAAGGAGTCTCCGCATCTCAAAGACCGGGAGAGGTTTCTCTCATTTTAACCCTTTACACTCCGAGCAATTTTTGTGAAAATTTTCTATGAGTATTTATAAAAAGCCCCTGAAAAACGGTGCCTTGTTGCACATATTTTTAATCCTAGATCATCAATTGTCATTAACTTTTTTCCCTAAATTTCTCACATATTTGAAAGTGTCATCACCAGCTTAAGTCAAAAGAATTTCACATGCTAAATATGGAAAAACACACACATTCCTTGATGACTGATACACTATAAATCTCAATAAGGTTTTGATAACTGATAAAAAAAAAAAATTGAAAATCTTAGCTTCGATTTGGCATACTGCACATCAAGGTTGAGCAAATAAGCACGGTGTCATTTGCATTCCAAAAATGGCACTTTTTGACAGTACAGTAGTTTGTAAACAATCCACATTATTGTCACGAAACTTGAAAACCAACATTTTCTATTCATTTCAACGAAATGAAACGTCATCTTTTACATCTGGGAGGGGTCTGTTCATGCCTCTGGCTTTACCTCTCACCCTCTCAGCCTTTGGAGCTCTGGCAGAGGGTGGATCTGAAAAGTGAAAAAAAATATATATATATACATTCTATTGTTTACAAATAGCCCAGTGGTTCTTAACCTTGCTAAAGGTACCAAACCGCACAAGTTTCACATGTGGATTCACAGATCCCTTCGGAATTAGATAATAAAGCAGTTTATTTCTAATTCAAAACCTATCTATCTAAGCTAGCGAGCGAATAATTTAGCAAACTCCTGTTCAAAATTCTTCATTTTGACAGCTTGTTTAATATACGGGTCAATATTTGAGACCACTCTGGCCATCGGTCTGTTGTATTCCCTCATGCCAAGTGCGAGCCAACCTTCCACTGAGCAAACCAGTCCCTGGGGAAGAACCTCCTTTCTGATCGAGGACTTGCTGATAAAATAAATGGATTAAGCATGTAAATTGGGAGCAAACAAGTCCAAAACTTGGTCTAAAAAGCCACTTTGCCTTGATTTAATCAGCATACAAAAATAGGGATCTGGTTGTCTTTACCTTCGCCGAACCCCATAGACTTGCTCACCGAACCCCTGGGGCGCGATCGAACCCACGTTAAGAAACACTGGAATAGCCATTTTCACACTATTTTTAAATTCACACATGAGTATGATATAAAAGTCAAATACAACAATAATATCTCATAGTCTATCAAAGAATTTTTTGGTGTGTAATGGAATTTAGCTGTTTACAAACAGACAAAAACACTTTTTTTTTTTTGTCATTGTTTACATGGCCAATAATACAAGATGTTATTGATTCAGCAGGGAGGGTAACTCTGTTCAAAGTAGTTCTCTGGGGCTCAAAACTTACCTAATATGACTTGATCTTCAATAAGTTTATGATAAATGGCTATATTTTTTCATGTTATGACCTTCTTGGAGGAGATCAATGTCAACGTTGATCGCATTGTCTTCCTCCGAATCCATGCCCCCTCTTTCTGTGGACTTCTCTTCCGACTCGGTTTAATTCTCTGCTTCTACTTGCCTCCTAAGAACTAGATGCTCTTCTACTGGTGTTCTTCACCTTATTCTAATCCTGTCTTGTCGTTGTGATTCCATTTTGTCGATGTTATTGTGAGAAAATTTGGTTATTTCAGCAGAGACGTGATATAAAACATCGCGGATGCAAGATGGCGGCCACTAATGTGAACGTCAACATCTTCAAGTCACCTCAGAAAAATTCATTTAGTAAACATGCGACAGTGCTGCCATGACAGAGTGATTATTTATCTATATACAGTGGTACCTCGACATACGATCGCTTCGACACACGATCTTTTCAACATCCGACGTAAAATTTGACTCGCCATTTGTTTCTACATCCAACGACATGCTCGAAATACGACGACATGACAGCACCGCAAACGAACACACGGCGGATGTTCTTGTGTCAGAAATCAACCGTTTTCAAAAAAGTTGATACAGTTGGTGAAAGTGATGCTTACCTTTGAAATGAAAATGCAAGTTATAGAAAAATATGAGCGTGGGGTGCGCATCCGTGAACTGGCTCAACAATACAGCTCCACGGTCCTCTTCCGACCACCGTTCGCCAGTACTTATAAGTTAAGGTGACAATTATTATTATGGTAACATTGCCAAGGAAATCGTCAGCTTCGTCACGTTTTTATCATTTATTTAAGAACTTATCCAACACAAAACGCCCATTGTCCTCCGAAGTTGACTGTGCTCTCAAGAAAACGAAAGAATTATCCCTACTGCACCAACCTATCTCACTGTGACGTCAGCCCCGCGGTGCGTTCAGGTACATTAAAAAGTGTCCGCCATATTAGAATCCGATTCGTTACATTATTTACAGGAATAATTATTAATTATTATCATTATGATTTATTTATTTATAACTTATTTGTTTCTCTATGTTTAATTGCCATTTGTAACAGTGCCAGCAGTATTTATTCAGAATTTAGTGTAGGTTTTTGGGCTTTGGAACGAATTAATGGAATTATAATGTATTCCTATGGGAAAATCCTGCTCAACATACGACCATTTTGACTTACAAACAAGGTCCTGGAACGAATTAAATTCATATGTAGAGGTACCACTGTTCTGGTCTAAATGAGGTCTTTATGACGAGTACAACAGACGTTATTGGCCACAGAAATCAAGGGGACACAAGCATCCCCAATTGTATAGCGCGGAGTGTAAAGGGTTAAACACTAATAAAACATTAAAACATCACTAAATAACTCAACCATGGAGGTATTTATGAAGAGAATCTGCCTTGAGTTATACAATCACAGAAAGTGTCTCATTGTCTGTTAGGTGAGGGTAGGACTTTTACGTATTCATGTCTCTGGTGGCTGTGTGCCCTGCAGTTGGTCGCAAGGTGTTTTGTCCATTATGTTTTGTCCATGTTGCTTTCTTGCAGGCGCCGTCTTGTCCGTCGATGATGATGATAAGATGAACCGATTGAAGGGGGAGCTGCAAGAACACTTGAAGGGTTCATACAAGTTTGCTTCCGAGGACACCGCCGAGCGCTGGGAGGATCGGCCTCTGGCGGATGTCTACACAGAGCTGGATGTCACCTACGGGGCAGACGTCAGCCCAGACGAGCGGCACGAGGTCCTCCAGATGGAGACGTGTGCCACCACGGCCAAAGAGTCTATCCTGCCATGCAACATCTTCAAAAGCCCTGACAGGAAGCGGCGACCGATACGCACGATGCTTACTGTCGGCTTCGCGGGAATAGGCAAAACCTTCCTCATTCAAAAGTTTGTGTGGGACTGGGCCAGCGGTGAAAAAAACCAGGACGTGCACTTCATATTTCCCTTCACCTTCCGCGAGTTAAACATGGACAAAGAGAAGAGCTTTACGCTGGCCGAGCTAATACGATGTTATGTCTGCAAAAACAGGCACATGAGCAAGAAGAGACTGAACAATATATTTGCCAACCTGCAGATGTCTGACAAGCAGGACTACGAAAGCAGCAGATTCAAGATCTTGTTTATCCTCGACGGACTGGACGAGTGCAACTTCAAAATCGACTTGGAGAATACGGGGAAAGTGGACATGGACGTGGGGGAAACCTACCCGCTGGACGTACTGCTGGCGCATCTCATCAATAGGAACCTGCTTCCGTGCGCCAGGGTTTGGATCAGCACGCGGCCCGGGGCAGCCCGCAAGATCCCCTCCAACCTCATAGACAGCAGAACAGAGGTGAGAGGATTCAGCGATTCCATGAGGCTGGAGTACTTCAGGAAAAAGTTCCCAAATGACGAGCATGTCATTGAGCACATTCGAAAATCTCACACCATCTTCATCATGTGCCACATGCCCATCTTCTGCTGGCTCATCGCCAGAGTTCTTCAGGATTATTTGAAAAAAGGGAAGAAGGGAGAGCTTCCTACAACGCTGACCGACATGTATTCAGCGTTTGTTGGTCGCCACCTGGTAAATTCCGAGGAGAGAAATACAACAGAGTACAAACTTGACATGAAAGCGCTAGCAAAGCTGGCCTTTCACCACACCATGAATAATAATCAGATCTTCTATGACAAGGACTTGGAGGACAGCGGCTTTGATTACGGCAAAGCGGCAAAACACTGCGGTTTATTCACAGAGGTGTTTAAGGAGGTCGATCCGCTCAAAAGCAAGAAACAAAAGATGTTTCAGTTCATCCACCTGACCATCCAGGAATATCTGGCCGCATTCTACGTAATGATGTGTTTCTTCCACGACAAGAAGAACATACTGGATGATTCAGGATGGTCACTGGAAAATTGTGTCAAGCTTTGGAAGCAGAAGAAAATCACTCAGGTCCACCGGTCAGCTCTCCAGAAAGCCTCGGAGAGTGAAGGACACCTGGACCTGTTCCTACGCTTCCTCTTAGGCCTTTCCTTGCCATGCAACAATGAATTAGTGAAGGATCTGCTGAAGGCTCCTCAGGACTGCGGGCAAAGCAAGTCAAAGACAGTCAAGTTGATCCGGAAAAGGATCAAACGGAACACTCCAGAGAAGAACGTCAACTTGTTCTACTGCTTAAACGAGCTGAAGGACAACTCCTTGCAGAAGCAGATCCAGCAGGAACTAAATCAGGAGTCAGGGCGTTTGTCCAGGAGTCAAATGTCAAATGAGATGTGGTCGGCCCTGGCCTTCTTCTTGCTTACAGATGACAAAACCATGAAGTCCTTTAATCTTGCCAGCTACTCCCCATCGCGGTTAGGCCTCGAGAAGCTGTTGGTGGTGGTCAAAGCTTCTAAAAAATCAGAGTATGTGCTCTAAAGTCTTCCTGAAGTGCAAAAATTCCAAAAGCACAATGTCAAATCCAAGAACAAGTGCAGAAAAAACAAACAGCACAACTAAAAATCACAAAGCAGATGAATTAAAAAAATGCAAATCACAAAAAATATAATTAAAAAACAAATAAAAAAATAAATGACTTCTAACAAAACTTCACAACAAATCTGAAAACAAAATGGAATGAACTCATTCACTCCCAAAGATTTGTTTTATGGAATAATTAGATTCACTGTCAAAGATGTATGAAAACAATACTTCCTGATTTTCAACTGCTCATTACTGAAGAACATAAAATGAGTTGAAAAACTTATTTTCATGATGAAAGATGGAATCTTCTTCTTTTAAGTCCGTATAGCAATCAAAGACAATATTCTTTGGCTTTTGACTGGTCCGCCAAAATCATTGCAAATGAACAAAAGGCGATGGCTTCTGAAAAATGGATGGGAGCAATTGAGTTAGGAAACCGGAAATGTTTGGCACTGGTGCCAAAGCTGACTCGTGGCTGTTAGGACGAGAGGAAAGATGCTATTCCAGTGGCCTCTTTGTCTCTGCGTTGCCACTTTTGAGTTGATGATGACTTTGTCTTATTAATTGCAAGGATTGCATGCTAGTAATTCAGATGAACAGTTTTCATTGCTGCCCAGCCCTAATTTCAATATGTGTAAACCTCCAATTAAGTTAATGACATCAGTAAGGACGGTAAGAAATTGTTTCTCTATGCGAGCAAACAAAAGCTGGTCCAGTTTAACAGGTTTGCCTAAAGTTCGTCCTGAAAAAGTGGCAAATCCAAAGTCTTGAAAAATCTCAAATGCGTAAAAACATGAGTTAATTCCAATTTATAATCTTGAAGAAAAAACAAAGAATAGTATTTACTCATTGAGGTCGTACGAGATCGCAGTCCTTGTTGATGACATCCGAAACAAAGACTGCGTCACGTCCAGCACAAGATATGGTGGTGACATTACTACAAGAAAATAAAATGCATAATCATAGACTTCATAACTAATTGACGGGACAATTTCCCTAGACATTGCGCCACGCCTTCTCGAATGAGGCCGATGGCCCAGGCAGGGAGAGCTGATATCCTCAAACACACGTCGCGTTCTAACGCCGGATTTACGTTGAAACAGGACGAAAGTTGAACAAGAACAAGGCCTCGGAGTTTCTCAAGAGTGATTTGGTCGAGGATTCAAGGTAATTATTATATTTTTCGCACCACATGCATTTTGAAGCGTCACAAATACAATGAATGGGAAAAGTTAGCCGCTACGGCCGCCACATTGGATTGCACACTAGTGTTATACTTTGAAATATTTACGTAAAATGTATGACAACTGCCTGTTGTTTTGCTGTTATCCAAGAATCTAGACCAGGGGTCTCCAAACCGGTCCTCGAGGGCCGCTGTGGGTCCTGGTTTTTGTTCATACCGATCAAGCACAGACCTTTTAACCAATGTGGTTTGTACTAAAACAAGCAGCACCTGACTGCAATCAACTGATTACTCTGATAAAACACCTGATTGGTGAAAAGGTGTGGTCTTGTTGAAGTGAAATCCTGCACCCACTGCGGCCCTATTAGGAATAGTTTGGAGACCACTGATCTAGACTGTTTTATGTATATGGCGGAAAACACTCAGGTGACTTGAAGTTCTGCTCTGAGACCCCCAATTTGGACAAATTTCGAAATTGTCCTATATGCATGTGTGATACATCATTGGAAAGCTTAAAATCTCAATTTTCTGAGCGAAGAAAAATTTTGAACTGGAGGGCATTTAAAAAATAAACAGCAAAACCCTAACTTGAAGTGAGAGCACGCGAGAGCATTATTGAAGACGCCATGATTTTAACGAGGTATTATTAGGGTACTTACCTCTTTTTGATCCAAAAACTCCATGTAGCATATATCACACAGCTGTGAATGGCCACAGGGGGGATTTTATGGGTGAAACATGGTCATATAGCAAGGGTCGCGATGCAGAAATCGCAGACATCAAGGAGTAATCGAGATTTTCATTTTCATATATTTACCCTTTTAAACTTTTTTTTTTTTTCAATTTTTCTTTGTTTGGATTATTTATCGTCTAAGATATCGGGAAGTATGCGACAGTAATGAAAAATAATACAATTAAGGGACAGTTATGAGTTTGATATCCATGACTTTTTTACAGACGCCAATTTTTTCATTGTGACGTAAAAAAGTTCAAAATATGCAAGTGAATCCAGGAGATTTGTGAGAAATTGACGTAATTTGTTCAAAAGTTTAAAATATGCAAGTGAATCCAGGAGATTTGTAAGGTATCTAACCACACTTTAGTTGATTAAATTGAATTCAATCGACAGCAAGCTTGTTCAGTTTTAATTTTTTTTTTATTTTATAAAATGTGCCAGGTTTGGGCCAGCAAGGAGAAGAAAAAGAAGAGAGGAACAGGCTGCTGACGCCTACTCTGCACATTATGTGCAATGCCCGTCTCTTTCAGGGACATCATCCTCCACAAGATCCCCTGGGTCAAGTATGTGTGAATGGGGAAGGCCAACTCTGACACAATGGAACATTCTTTTGGCAAGCGCCACCAATCACTGGATCCGCGTAAAGAACTTCATGATCAGCAGTAGGCCGGCCCAGCGCCTGCACTTGCTAAAGCTCGTCGAGTTCTTCCCCAGGGACGTGCAGGCCGACCTTGACTGCGCCAAGTTAGAAGAGAAAGAGGATGAGGAGGAGAGCTTCACCGAGCTTGCCAGGGAGCTGGCTGACGATCAGCTGGACCCACAGACGAACGAGGAGCTTGCCCAGCAAGAGAACATGAAGATTGCCATAGATTTCAAGAGGGGTGACCCGCCCTCTGTGATGTTCGATGCCCTGGTGGAGCTTGTGGACAGGGGATAGCTGGAGACGGGCCGGGCTGTCCTCATGCGGCCATCTATCCCCATGACCCATAGTGACCTCTGAATTCAATAAATAATAAGTTGTGATTGTATATAGAATTTATAAGTTATTTGAAGATTATTGAAATGGTGTTATACTTGTATCGCGCTTTGCCACCTCTCAAGGTGCTCAAAGCGCTTTACACTACATTGGCATCTACCTACTGGTGACGCAGCACCAGGAGCAATGTGGGGTTCAGTATCTTACTCAAGGATACTTAGGCGAGTTCATCAGGGCAGAGATTCGAACCTACAACCTCTGGGTTGGGGAACAACTACTCTATCACTGAGCCATGCCATCGCCATTCATAAATGATTCTGCATGCTTTCCTAAACTATTACGTTTCTGATGTGAAAATTGAATAATTTATTAGCTGTCGAAAACTTATTTCTAATTTGCACAAAATTTAAAAAAAAAAAAACTTAAGTCACTATTTTGGGCAAAAGGTTATTTGTAAAATATTGCTATTGATCCTGAACATATAGGTGATTAAATCTGCATTTGAGGATTTTTGTGCATCTTGTGTAAAATCTGGGAGTTTTACAGCCATTTTCAGTTTTGTTATAGAAACAATAATTAATCGGAATTGTATTCGGGAACGACTTTGAATTTTTTTATCCCGCTGCTCATAGAGACTCATAAATGCCTGTTTTGGTTTAGGTCGGCAGCAGCTTTGGTTTTGAAAATATTTGAATTGGTGTCCTGCCCTGTGCTTTCCCGTCGCTGGTGCTGGCCCCGTGGTTTTCGGCTTGGGCTTGTCTGGTTGCATCTGGTCGTGTGTGGGTCTCATTGGGTGGGCGATGGTCCTGCGGGCGGGTGGGGGTGCCGCACGGGTGCCGCCCCGGCCCTTTCCTGGCCCGCCGGGGTGAGAGGGTGTATGCTGCGGGCACAGTGCTCTCCCGGGTCGGCCTGGCCGGAGCCACGTTTCCTTGTACCGGGGAGGTGCTCCCTGGTGTCATACCGTGCAACCCTCCTGGCCCGGGGGTGGGTTGGAGGAGTCGCGCCTCCGTCCCCTTGGTCTATCTCCGGCCCTGTATGCCTCTCCGGACCGCAGCTGCTGCCCTCCTGTCGGCGGGGTCGTCGGCAGGGCCCATGGGGCCTTGGGTGGGGTTTGCTGTCCCTTGCCTGTGGGGTTGACATCCCCTGGTCTCCGGCGCCTGGTGTAGCGCCTGATCGGGCTGGGTGCTTGGGCAGTGGGGGGAGGGGTGGGCGGTAGTGGGTGCACCGGGGGTGGCCTGGGGTGGGGGGTTGATCGGGGCCCTGGTGCTTCTCCCGCCCTGCGGGGGTGGCTCTGGCGGACGGGGCCACGCCTGCGGGAACTTGCCTCTTAATTCACGCACTCCTCACTTTGCACTGTAAATATCTTTCACCCTGGCACCTATATCTTCATTCATTCCCCCGGGGAGAGTTGGGACAGGGCCATACAGTTGCGGCCCGGCTCCCCCCTGATTTTAATGCATCACACACCAAGTTTGTGGGATGGATGGGACCTGTTGGGGGGGTGCCTCATGGTTACCTCCTCACAGCAGGCCTAGCTATTCCTGTATCTTTTTTAACGCACCACACACATCATAATTCACGGGAGAGCTCCGGCAAAGTGCAGTGGGACAGGCGGCTGGATAGAAATTTCATGCAGCGGTCCCACTGCCCTAAGCCGAGCTCTCCTATTTTAATGCATACATTGCACTACCCTACCCACACAATCCCATCATGGTGCTGGGTAATAGCTGCCAGCCGAGGACCTGGCAGCCACAGTTATAGGGTGGTAGGTGGGTCCCACACTTTTTCTCCATGGCATGGCTCCTGGGGCGTTGCCTCCCCTCCGCCTGGGCTGGCGGCCGCGGGAGTGGAGGGAGGTCGGGCCTCCGATCTCGTGGCAGCTCCTCAGCGTTCTCCTGCTTCCACCTTCCCCTCTCTTCTCTGCTTGGGTATCCGCCCTGCACGCCGTCGTGGGTCACTGGCTGGGCGCCGGCGTATCAGCTGGGTGTCGCTCTTGGCCTGAGGACCGCTGGGGGTCCCGTGGCATGCTGTGCTGATTGGGGGGGCTGCGGCTGTGACTCTTGGACCGGGTGGGCGAACGGGGTGGGGGTAGGCCTGGGGTTGGTGGTGCGTCCACTCTTTCTATCCCTGAAGGCCGGTTGATTGGGGTACAGGTGGCCCGGGGGACTACCCTGGAACCCGGGGGGGAGACGATGGCTCCTTTGCTGGGTCTGTGGGAGGAGGGATTGGCTGCGCTAAGTGGGGGCCGGGGCCCTGGGTCTCCGCTCGTCTGCGCGGCTATCGCGTGTTTGGTGGAGCTCGCATGGGGCTGGATGTGATTGGGCGCTCGGGTGGAGGGCCCCGGTGCCGGGATTGTTAGTGTAGGCGTTCAAAGTATTTCTTTTTTTGTGTTTCTTTTCATTCTTTTCTTGTGTTTCTCTTCTATTCTTCGGTTCCCCTAAAACCCCTTCCTGTTCGCTGCTTTGTCATAATAAACGAGGTATGTTGAATGTTCACAATGGGAGTATATCATACTCTCAATGTGAAACATTAAAACTGTTCAGACCATTCGGATATATATATATATATATGTTTTTTTTTTTTTTTTAAAGGCCTCCTATGAATCGGCCCATGCCCCGTCAATTAATAGTGAAGTCTAGGGCATAATATCTTTGGGATTTGTAATTTTGCTCTTTATTTTTTGTTGTCTTGTTTTGCATCTTGAAATAAAATCTACCATTATTATTGTTATTTACGGCACCATACTTAAGTCAGAAGCCATTAGGTTTGGCTCGCTCTCACGACTTCCTCCTGCTTGTTTGCTTCAGTCTGGCCAATTGTAACCTGGACAAAGGCAGCTGTCACCTGCTGGCTTCCGTTCTCAACTCTCAATCCAACCTCAGGCATCTGGATCTAAGCTACAACAAACTGTCGGACGAAGGGGTCGAGATCCTCTCAAAAGGATTGTCCAGTCCACACTGCATCTTACAAGTCCTTAAGTAAGGAGCTCCTCCAGTTTGTAAACTTCCATAGATCCGCATGATGGTTAAAAAATAATCACGGCTGCTATTTCCAGTAACGCTAATAAATTATGTTAAAAAAAAATTGTTTTTTTTTTACCTTGAAGTTTTGATACATAATTTTCAAATGCCTCATTTAGTTTAATGCATTTTAAGGCCTGAATTTACACAAAATCAATTAAATTTAATGTTTGAATAAATTTAATATATATAAAGTCTGAATTAAAAAAAAAAATCCATTCAATGACTTTTAATGCTTTCTAATGACCTGTTTAAACCCTGTATTGATCAAGGAAAAGGCAGACAAATTGTTACTTTCGTTGTTACCGTCATCACTTTAAGCAGGTTCCCTTCATGACTTCAGGCAATTATCTCATTTTTTTTGCAGGCTGAAAAACTGCAAGATCAGGAAGCGAGGATGTGTTTCATTGGCCGAGAAGTTAGAACTCTCCCATCTTGAAGAGCTGGACCTGAGTCACAACGATCTGTCGGACGAGGGGGTCGAGAACCTCTCGAAAGGACTGGCCAGCCCACACTGCAAATTAAAAGTCCTAAAGTAAGCAGCTCCTCCACTCTTTAATCTTCTGTGCATCGTTTATCTAAAGAATCACTGCTGCAACAAGCCAAGGATAAGGCAGACACAATTTTACCTAAAGTAGAACCTTCATAACTTAAACCAGGTTCCTTTCCCGACTTCAGGCAATTATCTCTTTTGTTGCAGCCTGTCAGCGTGCCTGATCACTATGCGAAGATGCCTTTCATTGGCTGAGGCTCTAAAGTTAAACTCCTCCCATCTTCAAGAGCTGGACCTGAGCAAAAACAATCTGTCGGACGAGGGGGTTGGGATCCTCTCAGAAGGACTGGCCAGCCCACACTGCAACTTAAAAGTCCTCAAGTAAGGAGCTCATCCAATTTGTAGGAATATTCACTGCAGTTATTTCCAGCAACTCTAATAAGTTATGTAAAAAAAAAAAAGTTGTTCTTTAACTGTCAAGTTTACATAATTTTCAAGTGCCTCAAACATTGTTTAATGCATTTTAATGCCTGAATTTTCACAAAATCCCGTTATGAAATTTTTGATAAATGTAATGCTTTTTAAGGCCTGAATTAAAAAAATAAATAAATAAATAAATGTTATGACTTTAACTGCTTTTTAATGACCCACATAAACCGTGCATTAGTCAAGGAAAAGGAAGACACAATGTTACTTTCAGCAGATCCTTCATCACTTTAAGCAGGTTCCCTTCTTGACTTGAGTCAATTATCTCATTTGTTGCAGTCTGTCCAAGTGCTGGATCACGAATCGAGGATGCGTTTCATTGGCTGAGGCTCTCAAAGTAACCCCCTCCCATCTTGAAGAGTTTGACTTGAGCGAGAACAAACTGTTGGACGAAGGTATCGATACCCTCTCGGAAGGACTGGCCAGCCCACACTGCATCTTAAAACTCCTCAAGTAAGAAGCTCCGCCAGTTCGTAATCTTCTGTGGATCTGGTAAACTAATCAAAAGAGGCACTACTCGCAAAAATTATGTAAAACATAGTTATTTTTCCCAATCAAATTGACATAGTTTTTAATGCCTCGAACATTTCGTTTAATGCTTAAGCCTGAATTTTCACAAAATCTTTATAATGACTTAATGCCTTTTAATGGGCTGCATAAACCCTGTATTAGCAAAGGAAAAGGCGGACACAATGTTACCTTAGCACAGTGCTTCTCAATTATTTTCTGTCACGCCCCCCCAAGGAAGATGTAAATGTTTCGCGCCCCCCCAAACTCTCTGCCGCCACTGTAAATAGTATCATTTGTCTATAAAATTACTATTATAAATACGCATCTGCCTAACATTGTGTCTTTTTTCTAATAAAGAGAAAAAGTAACATAGATCAACTTATAATAAAGTATAACTTTATTAACATTGTTTTGTTTGTAACAGAGAAGACGTGCATCAATTTGCCTGAATTTAAAAAAAAAACACATCCAAACTGTAAAAAATACACTCAAGGTACATTTTTGACCATACAGAAAAATAAAATGTAATAAAATCAGTAAATAATAACAAATTATAAAATTGATTAGAAATATTCACTCATGAGGACAATATGCCAAAAAATTTGACCGAAAAAACAAAACTGAATAAAATAAAATAAAAAGTGTCCTTGGACAGGACAGCTTTTATTTTTGCGGCTCACAGTATTTACCTCCTTTGCATTGGTGTGGAGTTATTCTGCAATTAGCATGCTAACAATGCTCACTGGATTACTGATTGATATAACACTGACAAAGCAGGACGATTGTTGGCAATATTAGGCACGTTTTCACTGAAAAACAATCAAGCGTCTTATCAATGAGATTGGGGTCTAATGTCTTTAAGTGGCGTCTTAATTGATTTGGCTTCTGGCTGTCCGCTATGATTATTTTTAGACACAGTAAACAGTGGTCTTTCCTCATCACCCACTATATTAAAAGTCAAAAGCTAAAAGACAAACGGCACGAAAAAAACGCATTCTCGGCGGCCGAGGTAGAACCGTAGGTGAGGGCGGTCGTCGTGACGATCCCAAGCCGAAAATGGCACTTTTCGGGCGGCGACGTGAGAACCGGACAAGACAGTGGGTCGCTGCGTGAGTGAGTCCGGTCGGAAAACTGCTTTCGAAAACGGCGGTGGCACACTGCTCTTCATATCTGTTGTCTGTGTGTGCTGAGTGCTCTTCCTTAGTTCAAAAATACTGCGCACACTCTGAAAATGAGAGCGCCACTACCACCTACTGAGTGGATGTGCAAGTACACTTTATTCCAGTACGGCAAAAAAACAAAAAAATGCATGTTCCCCGAGGTCACATGCGCCCCCCCCTGGTATCGCTCTGCGCCCCCACAGGGGGGCGCGCCCCACTATTTGAGAAGTACTGCCTTAGCAGAACCTTCATCACTTTAACAAGTTTCCTTTCTGGACTTTTTTCTGGACAATTATCTCAATTGTTGCAGGCTGTCCGACTGCGGGATCACCAGCATAGGATGTGTTTCGTTAGCTGAGACTCTCAAGATAAACCCCTCCCAGCTTCAAGAGCTGGACCTGAGTTACAACGATCTGTCGGACGAGGGGGTTAAGATCCTCTCGAAAGGACTGGCCTGCCGACACTGCAATGTAAAAGTCCTCAAGTAAGTACGTCATCCAGTTTGTAATCTTCCATGGAGCCGGTCGACTAATCAAACGAGTACTGCTGCTATTAACAGCAACTCTAATAAATTATGTAAGAAAAAAAGTCAAGTTTACATAATTTTTAATGCCTCAAACATTTAGTTTAATGCTTTTTAGGGCCTGAATTTTCACAAAATCCATTTAATGACTTTCCATGCTTTTTAATAAACCCTGTATTAGTCAAGAAAAAGGCAGACACGATGCTACTTTCAGCAGAACCTTTGTCACTTTAACCAGGTTACCTTCTTGACTTCAGGCAATTACCTAATTTGTTGCAGGCTGTTAAAGTGCAAGATCACAGGAGAGGGGTGTGTGTCATTGGCTGAGGCTCTCAAGTTAAACCCTTCACATCTTGAAGAGCTGGACCTCAAGGGCAATCAAATAGGAAAAAGAGGAGCGAGGGTCTTATTGGAGATCACGGAGGATCCCAGCTATAGCCTGAAGACTGTCTGGTAGGATCCAAACAATTTTGCTTATCGGTTTCGACAGTTTCACACTGTTCCTTTTTTTTGTTTTCATGTCTACTTTCTGATTTTATTGTAACATCATTGCATCACATACTATTTTCATGACGCAATTAAGTATCTATATCTATGCAGTTCATGCTGCCTCGAGGTCTGTTATACTTCCTCATACCAAGTGCGAGTCAACCTTCCGTCGAGCAAACCGATCTATCTTCCCATTAGATCAGGGGTCCCCAACCTTTTGCACCATGGACCGGTGTTATTTGGGTCTTTTTTTTCACGGACCAGTGTTCCCATCAAAAATTGCAACGATGTGGTTCTGAGCATGCGCGTACCGTCAAACATGGCCACAAATGCAGCAATTCCAAAGTAAACACTACAAACTTTCTTTAACACTAGAATTACCATGGGTGTCCCATTTTGGGACAACCTAGGATCATCCCCAAGGGTGTCCCATTTTGGGACAGCCTTATAAGGAGATCCTCCGACAAGCCCATCTCATTTCTACCCCTTGGCCCACCTCCTGGCCCACCCCTCGGCCCACCCCTTGGCCCTTCAAACGAAGCGATAAGGAGTAGGGGTAAGGGGTAGGGCTTGAAACATCAGCAAGTAAAGAGAAAGCAGCCTACTCAAGAAAGTTTTCCCCCAACCCCCTCCTCTGCTAATGGCTCAATTTACGAGCAAAGACAAAGCAGCCAGCGGAGGCCTCAGAATTGTGACACAAATAAAACTCCATACAAAGCAGCCTCACTCTGAAAGGTTTCGCCCTTACTTTTGCATTCAAACACATTTTGCTTTCGCTCAAGTGACTTTTGTTTTTGATTGAAAATATATACTTTGATTGAAGGAACTTTTTCTCTGGAACTGACTAAGAAATAAACAAATCTACCAACAAATTTATCAACCAACAGTAGGCTTTCAAAGCTGTGATTGATTTTAATAAAATATAAAAACATACGTATTGACGATGACGTAATTGCTGCATGAATTCCGTTTTGGGAGACTTGCCAGTTCAGACCGCGCACGACGTTCTGGAAAAATGTGGCCCAGATCGGATTTAAACCACATACAAAAGTGACCCAGATCGGATTTGAAATGGTCCACTCCTATGCGACTTGTCCCGTTCAGACCGTCAAGATAATGCCTCACTTGAGTCGGAAAAACACGAAAAAATTGGATTCGTGCATTAAGACCTTTAGTATGAACGTAGCCTAAGACTTGCCGTCTGAACCGAACCCAAGTTAACTCAGGATGGAGTAGCCAAAAATATTCCTCAAGTAAGAGTAGTGTTACTTCAAAATAATAATACTCAGGTAAGAGTAAATATAGTCATCCAAAAAATGTACTCAAGTACAAGTAAAAAAGTATTTGGTGAAAAGAGTACTTAAGTAAGAGTAACATTTTGAGTAACTGCTTATTTTTGTTTGGTTCTTTTTTTTTTAAACAATGGTATTTTTTCTGAGCACAAAGTTATCTATATCAACTATTGTTATAATACTGTACAATACACATTACATGACCATATAAAAATATAACATGTAGACTAACGAGGAAAAATGTAACGACTCTTGTGTAGTCCAAATTAGCAAGGTAAAAGTAACGTTTTTTCTTCACAAATCTAAAAAGTAAAACTTAATAAAACTACTCTTAGAAGTAAATATTTCTTAAAAAGTTACTCAAGTAAATGTAACAGTACATGTAACGCGTTACTACCCACTCGGGTATATTTTGGTATATGACTCTGGTATATTTTATCTTTAAATATATTGTTGGATATTTTGTATATTAAAACAAGTCACTTTGAGCCACAACTGTGGCAAACAAACTAACAAGGAAGTTCCAAAAGGCAGTGGTGGAGGAAGTACTCACTATTTATTTTTTTACTTAGAGGGATTCACAGACAAAGACTTTAAAGATATCTTTAAAGATAAACATTATTATTATATATTATTATTAAAACCCCTCTTAATGTTTTCGTTTTTATACAATTTGACACGTTTCAGCGTGTCATCATGACGTCATTGTCATGAAAAACATTGTTGACGAAATATTTTTGTTATCGTCATCGTTGACAAAAACAACACTTGTGTGAAGGATGACTCTGGACAGCGAGCGGAAGGAGCAGATGGAGCTGCTGTGGCAAACACTGATGGAGCTGGGGGAGGACGAGTTCGAGAAATTCAAGTTCTTTTCGGACCTGCCTCAAAGGGTACGTGAACATGCCGACCAGGTGGTCATTGCTGACGAGCTGATGAAGAAGCACGGCAAGAACGCTCTCAAGCAGACCATCAACATTCTGGAGAAGATCAATCACCTTAACTCGGCTGAGATGTTGCGCAACGACATGCTGGAAATAACAGGTTAGTCCCCAAAGTAGCTTCTGGAGTTCTGGACGCCAGTGACTTAAAAACTGTGGAAGTCAACCGTGAGACGAGGAAAAGGTAGTTGTCCTGAAACCCTGATTCAGTCTGCATGAAACTCAGGTTGCGTTGATTTGGTTGAACCACCATTGTGAAATACTCCCTCAGGAGTCCCCAAAGTTAAAACTATTTGGAGAGCCCGTTTGTCTTGTAAATCAGAAAGCACACTTTATTTGTTTCATTTCTGAAGCTCTCATATCCAGTGTTGCTAATAACTTTTTAATTATGTTTTTGGGCGAAGTAATTTGTAACTGTAATTAATTACTTTTTTAAAGTAATAATAACAACACTGCTATTTCACGAAAGCCATGTGGACTATTAGATGATGAAGACCTTTCATCAAAAAGGCTTCTTGTCTTTCTGCGCGTAGCATTTCCCTATTCAAGTCTCTGGTGGCTGTGTTCCCGAGGGTTGGTCGCAAGGTTGTTGTTTTTTGTCCATAATGGGTCACAGCTGCTTTATTGCAGGCGCCGACTTCTCTGTCCATGGTGATGATCAAATTGCCAGATTGAAGAGGGAGCTCCAAGACCACCTGCGGCGTTTATACAGCTTTGCTTCTGAGGGCATCACCGAGCGCTGGCAGCGGCAGCCCCTGGAGGACGTCTACACGCAGCTAGACGTCACCTACGGGACAGACGTCAGCCCGGACGGGCGGCATGAGGTCCTCCAGATGGAGACGTGTCCCGCCGCGGCCAAGCAGTCTATCCTGCCGTGTGACATCTTCAAAAGCCCTGACGGGAACCGGCGACCGATACGCACGATGCTCACCGTCGGCTTCGCGGGAATAGGAAAAACCTTCCTAGTTCAAAAATTTGTGTGTGACTGGGCCAGCGGGAATACCAACCAGGACGTGCACTTCATATTTCCCTTCACATTCCGTGAGTTAAACACGAACAAAGGGAAACGTTTTACGCTGGCCAAGCTCATCCGATGCTACGTTTGCGAAAGTAGGCACATGGGCGAGGAGACACTGAACATTATATTAGATGACCTGCAGAAGTCCGGGAAACAGGACTATGAAAGCCGCAGGATCAAGATCTTGTTTATCCTCGACGGACTGGATGAGTGCAACTTCAAAATGAACTTGAAGAATACGAAGAAAGTGGGCATGGATGTGAAGGTGGCCTACCCGCTGGAGGTGCTCCTGGCGCACCTCATCAAGGGCAACCTGCTTCCCTGTGCCCGGGTTTGGATCACCACGCGGCCCGCAGCGGCCCGCGATATCCCCTCCGACCTCATCGACAGCAGCACAGTGGTGAGAGGATTCAGCGATTCCCGGAGGCTGCAGTATTTTAGGAAAAAGTTCCCAAATGAGGAACGCGTCATTGAGCACATTCAGAAATCTCGCACTATCTTCATCATGTGCCACATTCCCATGTTCTGCTGGCTCATTGCCACAGTTCTTCAGGATCATTTGGACAAAGGGAAGGAGGGAGAGCTTCCCACAACGCTGACTGACATGTACTCAGAGTTAATAGGTCACCTGCTGGACAACTCCAAGGAGAGAAATACAACGGAGCACATCCCTTATGTGAAAGTGTTCGCAAAACTGGCTTTTCACCACACCATGAATAATCGTCGGATCTTCTACGAGAAGGACCTGGTGGACGGCAGCTTTGATTACAGCGAAGCTGCAAAACACTGTGGTTTATTCACAGAGGTGTTTAACGATGTCCGTCCGCTCAGAAGAAAAGAACAGGGCAAGATGTTTCAATTTATCCATCTAACCATCCAGGAGTATCTGGCCGCACTGTACGTAATGATGTGTCTCTTCCACGACAACAAGAACGTACTGAATGATTCAGGATTGTCACTGGGAAATAGTTTTTCGACACAGACGACAATCACCGACGTCCACAAGTCAGCTCTCAAGAAAGCTTCGGAGAGTGAAGGACACCTGGACCTGTTCCTCCGCTTCCTCATCGGCCTTTCCTTGCCGTGCAACCAGGAACTATTGGGGGAACTGCTGAAGGCTCCACAGGGCTGCGGGCAAAGCAAGTCAAAGACAGTCGAGTTGATCAAGAAAAAGATCAAACAGAACACTCCAGAGAAGAACATCAACCTGTTCTACTGCTTAAACGAGCTGAAGGACAACTCCTTGCAGAAGCAGATCCAGCAGGAACTAGATTCAGGACGTTTGTCCTGGCGTCAAATGTCAAATGAAATGTGGTCGGCCCTGGCCTTCTTCTTGTTTACAGACGAGGAAACCATGAAGTCTTTTATTCTTGCCAGCTACTCCCCATCGCCGCTGGGGCTCGAGAAGCTGCTGTTGGTGGTCAAGGCTTCTCAAAAATCAGTGTAAGTGCTCTCAAATGAAGTAATGTGCGAAAATGTCAAAACCACAAAGGCAAATCCAAAAACAAGTGCACACAACACAAGCAGCAAAACTAAAAATCACAAATCAATCAAAAATCCCTAAAGATCAATAAAAATAAATAAATGCAAATCACATAAAAAAATAAAATCAAACAACAATTGCTTGGAACAAAACGCAACAACAAAACTGAAAACAAAAACGAAATGAACTTACTCCAAAAGATGTGTTCATATATTTTTTTGGAACACTTAGGTTCGCTACCAAAAACTTATACAAACAATAATTGATGATCTTCAACTGCTCATAACTGAAGAACGAAAAAGAGTAGAAAAACCTATTTTCATGATGAAAGATTGTAATCTACTTGTTCTTTTTAGTTTGTGTAGCCATCAAACACAATATTCTGTGGCGCTTGACAGTTCAGCCAAAATCATTGTAAAAGAGCAAAAGGCAATGGCTTCTGAAAATGGCTGGGACTGAATGAGTTAAGAAACCGGTAATGGTTGGCACTGGTGCCAAAGTTGACCCGTGGCTGTTAGGACGAGAGGAAAGACGCGATTCCAGAGGCCTCTTTATACCAGCGTCTTTTGCTACTTTTGAATTGATGATGACTTTGAGTAATTCATTGCTTGGATTTCATGCTATTAACCGAGATGAACATCTCAGCAACAGTATTTCATTGCTGTTCAGCCCTAATTTGAATGGATTAATGCTCCAACCAAGTCATTGACATCAGTAAAGACCGTAACAAATTGTTTCCCTATGCAAGCAAACAAAAAGCTGAGTCAGTATAACAGTACCTTAAGTTCGTCATGAAAAAGTGGCAAATCCAAAATCGTGAAAAATCACATTAGACATTATGAACTCGCCTAAATATCACTGAGCAATATACTGCTCCTGGTGCTGCGTCACCAGTAGGTAGGTAAGGATACAATATAGAGCGCTTTGAGGGCAGTGGAAGGTACAAGTGTAAATCCATTGACCATTTATTGTTATTGTTCAAACCCCATACTAGAGATGTCAGGTTTTGCTCGCTCTCACGACCTCCACCTGTGTTTTTGCTTCAGTCTAGCCAACTGTAACCTGGACAAACGCAGTTGTCACCTGATGGCTTCTGTTCTCAACGCTCCATCCAACCTGAGGCATCTGGACCTGAGTGTCAACAACAATGTGTCGGACGAGGGGGTCGAGATCCTCTCAAAAGGACTGGCCAGTCCGCACTGTATCTTACAAGTCCTCAAGTAAGGGGCTCCTCCAGTTCGTAATCTTCTGTGGATCCGGTGGACTAATTAAAAGAATCACTGCTGCTATTAGCCAAGGATAAGGCAGACACAATTTTAGTTTTAGTTGAACTTTCTTAACTTCATCCAGGTTCCCTTCCTGACCTCAGGCAATTATCTCTTTTGTTGCAGGCTATCACGGTGCGGGATCACCAGTGGAGGATGTGTTTCATTGGCTGAGGCTCTCAAGTTAAACCCCATCCATCTTCAAGAGCTTGACCTGAGCTGCAACAATCTGTCAGATGAGGGGGTTGAGATCCTCTCAAAAGGACTGGCCAGCCCACGCGGCATCTTAAAAGTCCTCAGGTAAGGAGCTCCTCCTGTTCGTAATCTTCCATTGGTCGACTACTCAAAACAACCACTGCTGTAATTAGCAGCAACTGTAATATTATTTTTAAAAAAAACACCAAAAAAACATCCAGTTTACATAATTTTTAATGCCTCGAAGTAGTTTAATACTTTACATGGGTTGAATTTTCACAAAATTCCTTTAATGACATTTAAATGCTTTTCAATCCATCCATCCATCATCTGCTGCCTAGTCCGGGGTCGGGTCGCGGAGGCAGCAGCTTTAACAGGGAAGCCCAGACTTCCCTCTCCCCAGCCACTTCAACCCGCTCCTCCAGTGGGATCCCAAAGGGTTTCCAGGCCAGATGAGAGACGTGGCCTCTCCAGCATGTCCTTGGTCGTCCCTAAGGCCTCCCGCCGGTGGGACATACCCAGAATACTTCTCCAGGAAGGCGTCCAGGAGGCATCCGAACCAGATGCCCGAGCCACCTCAACTTGCTCCTCTCAATGCGGAGGAGTAGCAGTTCGACACAGAGTCCATCCAAGATGACTGAGCTTCTCACCCTATCTCTAAGGGAGAGCCCGGATACCCTGCGGAGGAAACAAATTTCGGCCGCTTTTATCTGGGATCGCGTTCTTTCGGTCACGACCCACAGCTCGTGACCCTAGGTGAGGGTAGGAATATAGATCTACTGGTAAATCAAGATCTTCGCCTTTCGGCTCAGCTCCTTCTTCACCACTACAGAACGTTGCAGAGTCAGCATCACTGCAGACGCTGCACCGATCCGCCTGTCGATCTCCCGCTACCTCCTACCCTCACTCATGAACAAGACCCTAAGATACTTGAACTCCTCCACTTGGGACAGGATTTCAGCCCTGACCCGGAGAGGGCACGCCACCCTTTTCCGGCTAAAGAACATTCTTGGATTTGGAGATGCTGATCTTCATCCCAACCGCTTCACACTCAGCTGCGAACCACTTCAGTTAGAGTTGGAGGTCACGGCTTGATGAAGCCAACAGCACCACATCATCTGCATAAATCTTCAGTTTCAATGCTGAGGCCACCAAATCGGATCCCCTCAACGCTTCGGCTGCGCCTAGAAATTCGGTCCATAAAAATTGTGAACAGAATCGGTGTCAAAGGGCAGCCTCGGCGGAATCAAACCCTCATTGGGAACGAATTCGACTTACTGCCGGGAATGCGGACCAAACTCGGATGGTGGTCCAGAATTTCCTCAAAGCCGTTCGGAAGTCATTTTCCATGGCCTGGCCAACTCCTCCCATGTCTGACTTGGCCAGCCAGTACCTGTCAGCTGCCTCCGGAATCCAACAGGCCAAAAAGCCCGGTAGGCCTCCTTCTTTAGCTTGACGGGATCCCTTACCGCTGGGGTTCGGGGATTGCCGCCTCGATAGGCATCAACCACCTTATGGCAGCAGCTCCGATCGGCCGCCTCAACAATGGAGGTGCACAACATGGCCCACTCGGACTCAACGTCCCCCACCTTCCCCGGGAAAAGCGACAAGCTCTGCCGGTAGTGGGTGTTGAAACTCTTTCTGACAGGGGATTCTGCCAGACGTTCCCAGCAGACCTTGACAATACGTTTGGGCCTTCCAGGTCTAGCCAGGCTCTTCCCCCGCCGTCTGACTGAACACACCACCTGGTGGTGATCAGTGGACAGCACCACCCCTCTGTTCACCCGAGTGTCCAAAACATGTGGCCGCAAGTCCGATGAGACGACTACAAATTCGATCATCTAACTGCGGTCTAGGGTGTCCTGGTGCCAAGTGCGCATATGGACACCTCTATGTTTTGAACATGGTGTTCGTTATGGACAATCCGTGGCAAGCACAGAAGTCCAATAACAGAACACCATTCGGGTTCTGATCATTTGGGGGCTGTTCCTCCCAATCACGCCCCTCCAGGTCTCACTGTCATTGCCCACGTGAACGTTGAAGTCCTCCAGCAGAACGAGGGAGTCCCCAGAGGGAGCTCTCGCCAGCACACCTTCCAACGACTCCAAAAAGGGTGGGTACTCTGAGCTGCTGTTTGGTGCATAAGCACAAACAACAGTCAGGACACATCCCCCCACCTTAAGGCAGAGGGATGCTACCCTCTCGTCTACTGGGGTAAACCCTAGCGTACAGGTGCCAAGCTGGGGGGCAATAAGTATGCCCACACTCGCTCAGCGCCTCTCACCGTGGACAACTCCAGAGTTAAACAGAGTTGGTACCAGGATTGGAACCAGAATCCAAACTGTGCTTTTTATGGCCCGCATAAACCCTGTATTGATGAAGAAAAAGGCAGACACAATGTTACTTTCAGCAGAACCTTCATCATTTTATCCAGGTTCGTTTCTTGACTTCAGCCAATTATCTCATGCGTTACAGGCTGTACGACTGTGGGATCACCAACAAAGGATGCGTTTCATTGGCCAAGGTGCTCAAGGTAAAACCCTGCCATCTTCAAGAGTTGATTCTCAGCGACAATCGAATAGAGGAAGAAGGAAAGAGGGTCTTATTGGAGATCAGGGAGGATCCAAGCTACAGTCTGAAGACTGTCAAGTAAGAACTAAACAGTGTTGCTTATCAGAGTGTAAATTCACGTTCAATACTGATTGTTTGTGTGTTTCTTCAGATTTAACGAGTGGAACTAAGAAGACCGTTTGGTCCTTACCGTCAAGAAGGGTAAGTCATTCCATATGTTCATTATTAGAAGACATTGAGTCAATTTAGTTTCCCTCAGATTTAGTTACGGGCAAAGCGGCCTCTTTCACCGAATTCGAGGAGGTCAGCGTCGGGTTCTTTGCAGCAACGCCGCTACTGGGAGGCGGAGTTCAAGGGGAAGGTCTATGACGTTGCCACCAAACTGTGTGCAGATGTTTTCATCCATATGTACTGGGAGGGGCCATCCAAAAAGGTCGGTCTTAAAGCACCGTCAATGGCAGCCAGTGAGGTCAATAAGTACCCTTTAAGGGGTTATGTTTTTTCGCAAATTAAAAAAAAAATGTCACATACACTTGAAATTGTTTTGCTCATTTCAATGTCAATGTTTTAAATTTGATCATTTTCACTTCATGTAAAACAGATGTTCTAATGTTGTGTTGTACGATAACATTAAAAACACAACCTGAAATAAAAGTTTTTAAAATTACTTTAATAATTGACAAAAAGGTTTCGCTTTGTTGACCTGATTGAAATGTAGGACTGTCAGGAGGTCGAGTCTCTAAAACTCACATTGAAGTGCACATTTATGAAAAGTTTTTTGGGGTTTTTTAACACTTGACAAGAATTCCTAATGGTCAACAAAAGTATGAAATAATCGCAGCAGGAGGACCATTTTTGAAAAGACGATGATGTTTTACAATCACCTGCACAGATGTCCATGTTTTTTTTTTAAACATATTTGGCAGTAGTATTAACAAACAGAGGAAAAAATAGGACTATGAGAATAGAATAGAATAGTTATATTCTATATAGTTGTAAGAACGCACCTCCAAATAAGAACAATCTACTAACGTCAGATTTACATACAAAAGTGTTAACAACAAGCCTAATAAAGAGCTTGTGTAGCGTCATCCGTTTCCACTGATATTTATTATTCATTTATTTAGTCTACGTAGTACATGCAGTGCAGAGCCCGCAGCAAAAAAAAAAAACAAACAAAAAAAAACTGGACTCTGCTGTCCGTTCAATTGGCTGACATACTGATATGTAATCAGCATGAATCTGTTAGCTGTGATTGGTTCAAATGTACCTTTTTTTTGGAACAACAAATAGAGAGGGAAAAAGCTTGTTGAATTGAAGGAGCAATGCAACGGAAAATGGATCAGATCTTTAAGAGGAAGGAAAGATTTGACGAGGTGTATTTTTTTTAATTTTTTTTTTATTTGAGTGGTTCAGAACATCTTCCATGTTAATGTGCACTTTGAACTTATTTTTGTTCGTTTATGTAAGGCTACTTATTTCCTTCTAATTATAAAAGTTAATGTTTGCTTTGTCTTCAAAATATATTCCATTTTACTGTGCATAATGTAAATCATTATTTTTTTTTTTAAATGTATGTTACTTATATCTACATTCTAGAAAAAAACATGTTTACATTATCTTCAGTTTTTAAGTACATCCTATGTTCTTGAATAGTCAAAATTGAGGTTTTGCTTTTAGATTTGAGGAAATATAAAAATTAGATGGAGTTTTGGATGGAACTTTGTAAATATGTGAAAAAATACAATTTTGAATTGAAATTTAAAAAAAAAAATTTATCCAGGGGTGAAAGTGGGCCAGAACGGTCAGGAACGCAGTTCCGGTATAAGATTCAAGGCCAGAACGCAGTTCCGGGATAAGATTCAGGGCCGGAATGCTTTTCCGGTACACGGTGCTTTGATTCCGAAAATTTGACGGCAACTGTCAAAACGCTATGTAAAAAAAAAAAAAAACTGCCACACATGCATTTTATCTCCATGAAGAAAACAATCTATCAACATCAGATTTACATACACAAGTGTTGACAACAAGCATAATAAAACACCAATATTTTTCACCAATTTCCACCAATATTTATTATTCTATTCTATTCCACGGACGGCATGGAGGTTTCCCCAACTGCTGCAGTTATCCGAGTCTGATGATGATGAGTCACGTCAATGTGCGATTGCGTGCAACAAAGCAAAACGCCTGGACTCATTTATCCGTTAAATCGGCTGACATACTGACATCTGATCAGCAGAGATAGTTAGCTCTGATAGGTTCAAATGTTCATGTTTTCTGCAACAACAACAACAAAAAAACATTTGAATTGATGCGACAATAAAAGGGCAATGCAATATAAAATGGATCAAATCTTTAAGAGCAATGAAAGAGTTGAGGAGGCTTATTTATCATATTTAGTTTTTTTTTTGGTCTGATGTGGTGGTTCAGAACATCTTAGCGGTCAATGTGCACTTTGGACTTACATTTGTTCATTTATGTTAGGCTACTTATTCATTTCCTTATGATTTGAAAAAGTCAATGTTTGCATGATCTTCAAAATATATTCCATTTCACTCTGCATAATATAGGTCATTTGCACTTATTTTTCTGAATGTAAGTTACTTATATCTTTATTATAAAAAAAAAAAAAAAGTAAATGTTTACATTAACTTCATTTTTAATATATATCCTATGTTCTTAAGTAGTTAAAATTGAGATTTGGCATTTAGTATGTGAGGGGAAATAAAAATTAGTTGATGGAGGTTGGGGTTATTGCTGTTTTTGTTAACTTTTATTTTGCAAATCATTGAAAACAATACAATACAATACAATTTTGAATGAAAATGTTTTGTATGTTATAGAAATAACAGTGCTAAAACATTTTTCTATGCATTTCAGTAGTTTAAGAGGTTTTACACCCCCCCAAAGAAAAAAATGAAAGAAAAAATAAATAAAATTTCTGGCTCCGTGGCGACCTTCACGTCGGGGAGTTCCGGCAAGAAATTCTAGCCTTTTTCATCCCTGCTTAAAATCTGAAAAATACGGTAATTAACAGAACAGTAAAACACAAAGAAAGATTTCTATGGATATGCGAGTCTGAAGAGGCGAGTTTTGATTGAAAAAGGGGGAGTGAATCTGTGTTCCTGAAGTTGGCTGGTAGTGACTTCCAAAGCCGGGGAGCAGAGCGGCTGAATGCTCTTCTTCCCATGGTGTGGATGCAACGGGTACGCGCAGGTCCGTTGTGGAGCGTGGAAAGTAATGACCATTTCTGCACTCATCATTGTACCCTTTATCAAAACGTTGGATGGTCTTCAATACAGTCAAGAAGAAATAACCACCTCATGTTATTCATCTATAAGGCTTTACTGTGCAAACTTCCTAACTACTTCACATCTCTCTTGTCATTCAAATCCAGGAACTACAAAACACGATCGACTAACTACTTAACCCTAAACATTCCACTCACATGCACTAATGTTGGCAGAACTCCTCTTAAGTGGAACAAATTGCAATCTACTCTTAAACTACAGTCAATCATTCACCTTGGGGATTTTAAATTTCTTTTGGCTGATGTTTTTACTGATTATTGTAACTGTTTCTGTTAGTGTATTTAGTATTGTCTCACATTTGTGAATGTTTCTTCGTGCTCAGGCCTCTCTTGTAAAAGAGATATTAATCTCAATGACAGTGCCTGATAAAATAAAGATTAAATAAATAAAAATAAGTAAAATCTCTATGAACTGTTATTATTATTATTATTATACGGTGTTAAATCACAGAGATCCACCGGTCAACTCTCCACAAAGCCTCAGAGAGTGAAAGAAACTTGGACCTCCATTCCTCCGCTTCCTCTATGGCCTTTCCTTGCCATGCAACCAGGAACTCTTGGGGGAACTGCTGAAGGCTCCTCAGGACTGCAGGCAAAGCAAGTTAAAGGCAGTCAAGTTGATCAAGGAAAGGATAAAACGGAACCCTCCGGAGAAGGACATCAACTTGTTCTACTGCTTAAATGAGTTGAAGGACGCCTCCTTGCTGAAGCAGTTCCAGAAGAAATGCGGTTCATTATGTTTTAAATGGCACAAAATGCCAAATGAAATGTGGTCTGCCCTGGCCTTCTTCTTACTGACAGACGACGAAACCATGAAGTCCTTTTACCTGGGGAAATACGTCCCATTGCCTTTAGAGCTCGAGAAGCTGTTGTTGGTGGTGAAAGCTTCTCAAAAATCAGTACGTTCTCTAAAGTTGTCCTGAAGTGTGAAAAATCCAAACTCTTATGACACCAAATGGTATATGTTCAAACTAACCAAAATGTTGAATGTATCATTGCTTTTGCTGAGAAGAAAAGGGTACATAATGCATACAAGTGAACATATAAATATGAGTACATAACAGTACTCAAGCACCCTTCGCGCCCCCACCCCTATGCACGTGCCAGTAAAGAAAACAGTACAATCGTCTCATGTATTCACACAACAGACAAAACACAGTGCTATGAGACAATAAATCGTGATGTGTAATGATGTGAAATGAACATCAACTAGCTCATTTGATTGTGAGGGAGCAAATTAAGCAGTGTCATATGATTAGTCATAGAGAGAAATGACCATGCTTTCAAGTAAGCAGTTCAAAAGCAGCATGCTTCCAAGTCATCAGGCAGATAAAGCCAGCTGATGTGGAAGTGTGACAGCTTTTTTGACCAGCATCACTAACAGCAGCTCAACAGCAGACTACAGCAGCATTACAAAGTTCAAAGACAAAGTTGTCCTCTCGTCTTCTGCGCCAAAACTCATCGTTCGCCTGGCTTCAAGGTACGCGTTGGTTCATCGCACCATTATTAGGAAAAAAAAAAGAACTAGCTAAGTAGTGCTTGCGCCACAAATTGGCCAAGGCTAAGCTTATAGGGGAAGACAAACTTTAAAAATCTCAAATATTAGCTATGCCCGCAATAAATATGGCAAAGAGAGACAGCTATAACTTCAGAAGCTAATGCTAAATAATGCTAATGTGCTAGCTCGGCTACAGGTAGCTAAAGTTTGAGTGAACATGAAAGAGAACCTAAACTTTGACTGCGCTGACTACGTCAAGACTTTTACTCATCCATGCAGTTTGGCATCAGTATATGAGAAGCTGTTTTGCATTGGTTTATTTAAGAAAGTTGACTTTTGTAAAGAAGCACCTTTGAACTCCGATAAAATGAGGCACTCAGCAGTTAACATGATGGAAGGAGGAAAGGAAGAAAGTCATTTGACAAGTTTGGAACAAGGAAGGTGTCGTAGGCCAACTGAGAATGGATGAGAAGAAAAAATGACAAAGAAGCATTTGATTGAGAAGACAAAGAATGAAAGATATGTCTAATCGAATAAATGTAATAGAAGCTTTGATGAAGGATGAACAAAAGGTGCATTTGGTGCACTATGGAATCTCAAATGAGTGTATTGAGGACTTCAAATGTCTTTACAAAGAAATATTGTAAAGAGTTGGTTTGAACCTAAAATGGCACACATTAAAGACTTTATGAAAGCAACTAAAGCACGGATGACTGCTGCACATGTGTCAAATGCAATAAGAAGAAGGCAGCAACGAGAGCTCGAAGAAGCTGAATTTGCAACGTTTGGAACTAGAAGCCAAGCAGCAGCGTTGCGTGGAAATAGCCGGAATACAAGTGAAAAAAGAGGAGCTCGAGATGGACACCGTGTTGGCCGAAAGTAGTCCAAAACTGAAAGTGATCAGCGAATATGAAAGATTAGACGTTGGTGGGACTAGCAACACGAGAGGGTCAAGAAGTGGAAGGAAACTGGTTAGAATTCCCCTCTCGCCTCAAGCCATTCCCAAAACAAAAATAATACAAAACCCAAGTCAGTGTAACCATAAACCACAAATTACATTCCAAACAAATGTTTCCAATGAGGACAATATGCTAAAATTTCTACAAAAATAGAATAGACAGAGGCTATCTTAGCTATCGACAAAGGACATTCCGTTGTTTAACCCTTTAACGCCGCCAACACAATTACACATTTGATCTCCGAAAACTCGTCACGCTGCACAGTCCCTGACATAAATCTTGTCGCTTATCCATTTTGTCGAAACAATTGCTAATAATCTGACTTTTAATTATTCAGTTGGTTGCAGAAATGGCTCATATGAAAGCTAAGACCCTTCCGAATGATGTTGAATGTACGAAAATATATTCGTTTCACTGAGAAAAAGATTGATCATTTAATGAAGACATAAAGGTCAAATTATGGCAAGACAAACATTTTGTCATCCACAGAAAGTAGTGTGAAAATTGAACAAAAAATGTACTTGAAATGCAAAAATATGTTGCATAACATCAGCGAATTAAGTAGTGGTGCTGTGAGATCCAAATTTCATATTTTGTATGACTTCCATGGGCTTCGGCAAAGATTCCTACAATTTATTGGTGAAGTCATCAGGAACATCAAAGAAAGCAGTCTTGCAGGACCTTTAATGGTAGCCTGAAACAACGGTGTACGGATAGGCCATTATATAAGTCAGCCGAGAGCCGGGCCTTTTATGGTAGCATGAATCCACTATTATTTCCTCCTTTTGTAGTTTAAACTTCCAACACAATAGCAGAATTCTAACATTCAACAACCCCACACAAAACTTGAGTTTTCCCCAACGATTGACACAACATTGTCACACAAGAAGCCACCTACGTCACTGGGGCCGGCGAATCTGAATTTGGGTCATTATTAGTACTGGTGGGAATTTAATCAAGAAAGAGCGACAAATATGTTTTGACACTTTTATGGACCCGGGGCATGTTATGACAGTGAAAACAAAACACCTCATTATGCAGTGAGATCACAGTGACAGAAATTGAGAGCTCCTTGTTCAGCCATATCCCAATGACTTTCCCGAGAGGAACTACGATGACTAGGAAGAGATGTCTCAAGAAGATTAGCGGTTCATGTAGTCTGTGGGGCAAACAACAACCTTTGTGAACGGCTATCACTGCATCAGACTGCCTATTAAGAATGGCAAACTGCCAATGGCCAACAACCGATGCATAGGGCAGCAGCACATTACTAGTTTGTAACAGAAGCCCAAGAAGAACCCTCAATTCTATGAGGACTTCAAGGGTTTCATGGACAGAGTCATCCAAAAGGGCAATGATATTCAAGTTGTAGATGACCAGCTAAACAGAGGTACTGGCAGAGTATCTTACATCCCACACAATAGCGTGTGACACCACCAGAAGAAAAAGATACGGGCGTTCTTTGACTATGCCGCTTCCTTTCAAGAGCAGTCTTTGAATCCAAGGACCCGACTTGACAAACACGTTCATTGGGTCCTCTTAAGAGTCCGTGGGGAAAAAGTAGCAATAATGGCGGACAGTGAGTCAATATTTTACCAATTTATTCATTCATTATCTTTTTTTTATTTTGTTTTTTGAATAATTTGTACCTCACAGAAATCCCTATTTTTCTCCCTGTAGCATGGACCTTGGCGCCTTGCTCACCTTTAATAGTTATAATTTCCCTGGTAACAACCCAGTGGAGTTGTCCGGCAAAAATTTTAAAGTCCCGCTCGTGCTGCCGCGTTATCAACATGTTTGATAAAAATATTGTCCGCTAACTATTTCTTTGGATCTGGTCTTAAACATGGTTTACTTATTCATTGTGCATTCATGTGTGCAAAAAACTTTTTTTTTTATAGCGTGCAATGACGGGGACCCAAGAGATCTATTGCTTGGAGCCCCAAGTAACACCACTGGTCACATCACTCAAATGGTTTACGGGCTCTAGTTAATAAACCCGATCGTTGGTCACTTCGTTCACAGGTTTACCAGGAGGAAAGATGGCTCTGGACAGTGAGCAGAAGAAGCTTCTTTTGAAAACGCTGATGGATCTTGGGTAAGATGATTTCAAGCATTTCAAGTTCTGCACGGACCTGCCTAAAAGGGTACATAAAAAGCCCCTCCGTGTGTACATTGCTGACAAGCTGGTGATCAAGCACGGCAAGAACACTCTGGATGAGACCATCAAGATTCTGGAGAAGATAGGCAACAAGAACTTGGTCAAGATGTTGCGTCGCAACATGCTGGAAATAAGAGGTTAGTCCCCAAAGTAGCTTCTGGTGTTAGAACCACAGAGACTTGAAAACTGTTAACCGTGAGACGAGGAAAAATGAGTTATCCTGAAACCCCGACCTAGTCTGTATGAAATTCAGGTTGGACAGATTTTGTTGGGCCTCCATTCTGAAACACTCCCCCACATGCTCCCTGTACCCTGTAAAACGATTGGAGCCTTATCAGTTTTCTGAAAAATTGCATGTTTTGCTTCTTAAGCACATTTTGCACAAAAGCTAGGTGGACTACGAGTTGAGGAAGAGCCTTCATCAAAAATGCTTCTTCTCTTTCTGGGTGTGACGTTTCTCTGTTCATGTCTCTGGTGTCCATGTGCTCTTGGGTTGGCACAAGGGCGTTGTTTTTTTGTCTAAAAGGTTTCACCGCTGCTTTTTTGCAGGCACTGTCCACAATGATGTTCAGATTGCCATATTCAAGGATGACCTGCAAGACAAACTGCGGGGTGTATACAGCTTTGTTCATGAGGGCAACATCGAGCTCTGGCAGAAACAGCCTCTGGCGGACGTCTACACAGAGCTGGACGTCACCTACGGAGCCGACGTCAGCCCCGATGAGCGACACGAGGTCCTTCAGATGGAGACACGTGCAACTGCGGACAATCAGTCTATCCTGCCGTGCGGCATCTTCAAAAACCATGACGGGAAGACCCGCCCGATACGCACACTTCTCACCATTGGCTTTGCGGGAATTGGGAAAACCTTCTTAGTTCAAAAGTTTGTGTGCGACTGGGCCAGCAGGAATACCAATCAGGATGTCCACTTCATATTTCCCTTCACCTTCCGTGAGTTGAACACGGACAAAGGGAAAAATTTTACGCTGGCCAAGCTGATCCGACGCTACATTTGCGAGAGTAGGCACATGAGCGAGGAGACACTGAACAATATATTTGCCGAACTGCAGATGTCCGGGAAGCAGGACTACGAAAGCAGCCGGATCAAGATCTTGTTTGTCTTGGACGGACTGGACGAGTGCAACTTCGAAATGGACTTGAAGAATGAGATGAAAGTAGACATGAACGTGACGGAGGCCTACCCGCTGGAGATGCTCCTGGCGCACCTCATCAAAAGGAACCTCCTTCCCTGCGCCCGGGTTTGGATAACCACGCGGCCCGCCACGGCCCGCGATATCTCCTCGCACCTCATCGACAGCAGTATCGAGGTGAGAGGATTCAGCTATTCCCGGAGGCTAGAGTACTTCATGAAAAAGTTCCCAAATGAGGAGCATGTCATTGAGCACATCCGGAAAACTCGCACCATCTTCATCATGTGCCGCATGCCCATCTTCTGCTGGCTCACCGCCAAAGTTCTTCAGGATCATTTGGATTTGAAAGGAAAGGGGGAAGAGTTTCCTACGACGCTGACCGGCATGTACTCACGGTATGTGTTGCACCAACTGAAAAGCTCAGAGGAGAGACAGATGACAGACTACATCCATGACCTGAAAGCGCTAGCGAAGCTGGCCTTTCACCACACCATGAACAAGAGTCAAATCTTCTACGAAAACGACCTGACGGACAGTGGCTTTGATTACAGCCAAGCCGCCAAACATTGTGGAATATTCACCAAGGTGTTTAAGGAGGTACGTCCGCTCAAAAGAAACCAACCGAGCAAGATGTTTCAGTTCATCCACCTGACCGTCCAGGAGTATCTGGCCGCATTCCACGTGATGATTTGCCTCTTCCTCGACAACAAGAACATTCTGGCTGATTCAGAGCTGGCACTGGAGGGTATTTTCCAAGAGGAAGAATCAGAAGAACCAGAATCAGAGGAAGAAGTTGAAAGGGAATCAGAAGATGAAGGAAAAGGTACAGAGGAAGAAGTTGAAACAGAATCAGAAGATGACGATGAAGGTGGTTGGAAAATCACTGAGATCCACTGGTTTGCCCTGAAGAGAGCCTCAGAGAGTGGAGGAAATCTGGACCTGTTCCTCCGTTTCCTCTTTGGCATTTCCTTGCCGTGCAACCAAGAACTAGTGGGGGAACTGCTGAAGGCTCCCCAGGGCTGCAGGCAAAGCAAGTCATGGACAGTCAAGTTGATCAAGGAAAGGATAAAACGGAACCCTCCGGAGAAGAATATCAACTTGTTCTCCTGCTTAAATGAGCTGAAGGACGACTCCTTGCTGAAGCAGGTCCAGAGGAAAATAGAGTCAAAATATATTGACTGGGACAACATGCAAAATGACATGTGGTCTGCCCTGGCTTTTTTCTTAATGACAGACGACGAAACCATGAAGTCCTTTGACCTGTCTAAATACAACCCATCGCCTTTGGGGCTCAAGAAGCTGTTGGTGGTGGTCAAGGCTTCTCAAGAATCCGTGTAAGTCCTCTAAAGTCCTTCGAAATACGTCAAAAATCAGAAAGCACAATGGCAAATCCCCAAACAAGCGATACCAGTCACCAAACACGACGACCAAACAAAAAACAAAACAACTGCAAATTACAAAACACACAACAACAACAAAAGCCCAAAACAATTGCATCTCACAGAACCCAACAATGAACGAATTAACTCCCAAAGATGTTTTTGGAACACTTAGGTTCGCTTCCATTTAATTTAATTTAATTGCTAGCCAGCACTAATTTCAATGTATATTATTCTCCCAACTAAGTCTTTGATATCTGTATGACAACAAAGAAAATGTTGACCTAAGGTTCATCCTTAAACACTGGAAAATACAGAATCTTTAAGAATGTCAAATGCGTCGAAACTCGGGTTAATTCAAAGGTTTGATCTTGAATAAAAAAAAAAAGGATTCACTCATCGTGGTCGTACGAGACAAACGTCCTTGTTGACGACATCCAAAATACTTTAAATGAAGACTGCTTCACAGCCTGTTCATGAGTGTGACATAATATCGCAAAAACGTTTACTTTTCAGATTTGTCATTGGGTTTTGTGATTTGCTCTCTTTTATTCCTCATCTTGAAATATAATTTATTATTAGGATTCAAGACAGCGTACTAAAATTAGCAGGCGTTATGTTTCGCTCACCCTCACGTTTTCCTCCTGCCTTTGTTCTCCAGTCGAAGGTTTTGTCACCTGGACAAACGCAGCTGTCACCTGCTGGCTTCCGTTCTCAGCTCTCCATCCAACCTGAGGCATCTGGACCTGAGCGGGAACGATCTGTCGTACGAAGGTGTGGAGATCCTCTCGAAAGGACTGGCCAGCCCACACTGCATCTTAGAGTTCCTCATGTAATGAGCTCCTCCTGTTTGTAATCTTCTGTGGTTGCAGTCAAACAATCAATAGAATCACTTCTGTTGTTATCCAAGGAAAAGGCAGACAAAACGTTACTTTCAGTAGAACCTTCACAGCTTTAACCAGGTAAAAACATTTGTTGCAGGCTGATAAACTGCGGAATCACGAAGCGAGGGTGCGCTTTTTTGGCTGAGGCTCTCCAGTTAAACCCCTCCCGTCTTCAAGAGCTGATCCTGGGCGGCAACCATCTGTCGGATGTGGGAGTGAAGATCCTCTCAAAAGGACTGGCCAGCCCACACTGCATCTTACAGGTCCTCGAGTAAGGACCTCCTACTATTCTTCATCGTCTGTGGTTTCGTTCAACCAATCAATTGAATCACTGCTGTTATTAGCATAATGAACGATTCACTCATCGTGGTCGTACCAGACGAACGTCCGTGTTGATGACATTTAAAACAAATGAAGACCGAAGCAGCGCATCCTGTTGGTGACGTCATCACTACATAATACAATACGTCACATCAATCAAACGATTTGTTTTTTTCTGATTTGTTTTGTAATTTGCTCTTTTGTTTATTTGTCATCTTGAATTAAAATCTCTTATTATTATTCAAGGCAGCGGACTCAAGTCAGCAGGCCTGATGTTTAGCTCACGTCTTCCTTCTGTCTGTGTGCTCCAGTCTATGGAATTGTAAGCTCAGAAAAGGCAGCTGTCACCCGCTGGCTTCCGTTCTCAGCACTCCATCCAACCTGAAGCATCTGGACCTGAGCGAGGCCAGTCTCTCTGACGAGGGGGTAGAGATCCTCTCTAAAGGACTGGCCAGTACGCACTGCAAATTAGAGTCCCTCAAGTAAGGAGCTCCTCCTGTTCATAATCTTCTGTGGTTCTGGTCGACCAATCAATAGAATCACTGCTGTTATTAGCAAAAAGAACGATTCACTGAATGTGCTGGTACGAGACGAACATTCTTGTTGACGACATCCAAAACGAATAAAGACCGTCACAGCCAGCACATGAGCGTTCCTGTTGTTGACATCATCACAAGAAAATACAATACATCATATCGAGAAAACCAAAGGCGTAGGTTTGGTTTCAATATTGGTAGGGAAGATATAACAGCACAACCTGCAGGTACACTATTTGCTTGGGACGGGACATCATCATAAGACCAAGCAGACTGCGTGAACTGCAGTCAGGGCTGCATTTCTCACCAATAACAAGCTATTTAATTGATAGGCTAAATGATAAATGCAAAATAAATCTGTATTGATGTATACTAAATTACACACTGCAAATTTACAGTACAATGTGTTAATCTGATCATTTTTCTTCAATCTAGTCGAATAATTTTCTTCATCTTGTTTTGAGTTTTCAAGGCTAATTAACAGATTAATCTGTCAGATTCTTCCACTTACATGGAACATAATTTTGTACTGTGAGAGAATGAGGGTGGGAGGTGGGAATAATCAGCAAATCAAACGTGCGTTTGAGGAGAAAAACACGGACTGGCTCATTAGCAAGTGAAAAGGGGGTAAATGTAAGCCTGATGATCATAAAAAATAATTCACTTAATAATGGTAGGGTCAATTCCATCGTTTCAATATATGGGAAGACAATCTAAATGAGCTATATAACTGAACACATTATATAATGCAAATAAGGTTGCTTAAAAGTTGATGGGGACAATTTGAGCATCCTGAAAAGTTGGTCGTGTTTTGTCCCCATCGTCCCAATGCAAATCTAAGCCCTTCGATAAAACCATTAGTTTTTTTCAGATTCATTTTATAATATATTTTTATGATTCAAGGCAGCATACTAAAGTCAGCAGACGTTATTTTTCACTTGCCCTCACGTCTTCCTCCTGCCTGTCTTCTCCAGTCTACATGATTGTAACCTGGAAAAAGGCAGCTGTCGCCCGCTGGCTTCCGTTCTACGCTCTTCATCCAACCTGAAGCATCTGATCCTGTACGAGAACGATCTGTCGGACGAAGGGGTGGAGATCCTTTCGAAAGGACTGGCCAGTCCACACTGCATCTTAGAGTCCCTCGAGTAAGGAGCTCCTCCCGTTGGTAATCTTTCAGGTTCCCTTCCTGACTTCAGGCAGTTGTATCATTTGCTTTAGGCTGTCATCGTGCAAGATCACCAATAAAGGATGTGTTTTTTTGACCGAGGCGCTCAAGTTAAACCCCTCCCATCTTAAATAGCTATACCTGACGGAAAATCAAATAGGATATGAAGGAGAGAGGGTCTTATTGGACGTCCAGTGGGATCTCAGCTATCGCCTGAACATTGTCAGGTAGGATCAAAACAATGTTGCTTGTCTGAGTGTTCAGGGTTTCCCCTAGGATTTTTTGAAGCTGTGGTGGTGGCGGGCTGCATCGGATTCAGACAGCGTGCCGTGGCGAAATGTTTTCATATCATGACAAATAGGATTTTTTCTTTTTTTAAAACATTTATTTTTTTCCAAGACGACCCACAGCCAAGATCTATTTGCAAAATTTGCATCCTGCCTGCACTTGATTTTTAAAAAACAATTTGAGGGCTCTTTCATGAAGGAAATCAGCAATAGGTGGCCCATATATAGTCAATGTGATGCGTGCTACCAGATTGTCCCCAACCGGTTCCTCAGGTCTTTCAAAGATTAGCCAATTCAATTTAAGTCAAAACTGAAGTGTTTTTGAGGGAGTTACTTTTTTGATTGTTTTCGAGTTAGTCCCTAGTGCAAACTGATATAAAAATATATTTGTTTCAATGAGATGAAAAATACCTATTTCTATGCAAATTCGCTATCTGCTTTGTAATTTTTGGGACGAGGAGTATGCCAAGTTATAAACAAACCTTTTTCAACACCGTAACTTAACCCTTTAAAACCTAAGCCTTTTTTGGCCGAATTTGCATGCATTTAATGTTGCCTTTACAGTATATCGGGATGGGATGGTCCTTGGGTCCTTTTTTCTGGACACCATAATCTTCAAGTCCAAACTGTTGTTTTCTTGACTGACCAATTATAATCAACATTTTGGACCCAAAAAGACAAAAAAATCTCAAAATCTTTTGTGAAAATTTGTAATGCCTTCGTCCCATTGACAACCAAACATGCTCGTTTTGAAGCTTGATAATATTTATTCAACTTGTTAGGATAAACTAAGACTGAATAGTTTTACGTTTGATAATTCAACACAAACAGCAGTTATGGTCATAGGCGTTTTTGGCCTTTACACATACTATGGTCAAAATAGGTTATATACAGCGCAAAATATGGAAAATAAACATATATATATATATATATATATATATATTAGGGCTGTCAAACGATTAAAAAATTGAATCGAGGTAATTACAGCTTAAAAATTGATTAATCATAATTAATCGGAATTAATCGCAATTCAAACCATTTCTAAAATATGCCATATTTTTCTGTAAATTATTTTTGGAACATATAAGACAACACGGATATACTGTATACATTCAACAAAAGGTGGAAAAGCGCTATATAAGTATAACACCATAACACCATAACACCATACTGTACATAAGTACTGTATTTGTTTATTATAACAATAAATCCACAAGACGGCATTAACATTAACAATTTTTCTGTGAAAGAGATCCACGGATAGAAAGTCTTGTAATTCTTAATAAGAGGTAAATGTGAGTACAAGTTATAGTAATTTTATATTAAAAGTAAAACCCCTCTGTATGTTTTCGTTTTAATATATTTGTTAAATTTGGGCAAAATGAATGTCAGTGGTGGCTGCAAATGGTATATCTTCTCTGCGTTATGTTCAACACAGGGTGTTTAGAAAAAGTTGATCTCCTGTCATTTTTCCCCACGTCGCTCACCACAATAGTTATAATTGTTGTGGAAGAGATGCCAACGCATATGCCAATAAGTAGCGCAGCCCCTCTCTTGAAGGCATACATATGGGGTTATATTGCTGACACTATTCTTAGCATACATACAAACCTCGTTCGTGTGTCGTCCTTTCCTCCTCCTGTGTCTGTCTGTGGCTGCGCAGACAGACATGTGCTCAGCGTACCTAGCACCAAGCCCCTCGGCCCTCCCCTTTCTCTTCGTGTCTCTCTGTGTAAAGCAGCTAAACCACTGCCAAACCTCGCTTCAGACACGTGAAATTAGAGAGAGAGAGGGAGAGAGCGCGAGAGAGAGAGGAAAAATGAGAGAGCCGGTGTTCTGACGAATGGGCGGCACTCATCGTTCACTTCAAAGAGCCGGCTCTTTGTACAGGAGTTTACTCCACTCACTTGTCTCTGCCTCTTTACTCTCAATATACATAAAACGGCGCCATTTTAGTCTGTTTGCGGCAATGCAAGAGTAGGTCGTCCCGTGCATGTGTTAATTGCGTCAACTATTTTAACGTGATTAATTAAAAAAATTTATTACTGCACGTTAACGCGTTAATTTTGACAGCCCTAATATATATATATATATGTATATACAGTGGGGATAACAAGTATTTGATACACTGCCGATTGTGCTGGTTTTCCCACTTGCAAGCCATGTAGAGGTCTGTAATTTGTATCATAAATTCTCTTCAACTGTGAGGGACGGAATCTAATACAAAAATCCAGAAAATCACACTGTATAATTTTTAAATAATAAATTTGTATTTAACTGCATGAAATAAGTATTTGATACATTACCAACTAGTAAATATTTCGGCTCTTAGTTCTTTTTTAACAACCCCTCCTGTTCTCCACTCATTACCGGAAGTAACTGCACCTGTTTGAACTTGTTACCTGTATAAAAGACACCTGTTCACATGCTCAAACAAACAAACTCCAACCTCTCCACAATGGCCAAGACCAAACAGCTGTGTAAGGACATCAGGGATAAAATAATAGACCTGCACAAGGCTGAGATGGGCTACAGGAAAATTAGCAAGCAGCTTGGTGAGAAGGTAACAACTGTTGGAGCGATTATTAGAAAATGGAAGAAGTTCAAGTTGACGGTCAATCTGCCTCGTTCTGGGGCTCCGTGCAAGATCTCACCTCGTGGGGCATCACTGATCATGAGGAAGGTGAGGGATCAGCCCAGAACTACATGGCAGGACCTGGTCAATGACCTGAAGAGAGCTGGAACCACATCGGAAACACATTACGCCGTCATGGATTAAAATCCTACAGCGCACGCAAGGTCCCGCTGCTGAAGGCAGTGCATGTCCAGACACGTCTGAAGTTTGCCACTGACCATCTGGATGATCCGGAGGAGCAATGGGAGACGGTCATGTGGTCGGACAAGACCAAAATGGAACTTTTTGGTCTAAACCCGGCTCATCGTGTTTGGAGGGAAAAGAAGGATGAGTACAACCCCAAGAACACCATCCCAACTGTGAAACATGGAGGAGGAAACATCATTTATTGGGGCTGCTTCTCTGTACAGGATGACTGCACCGTATTGAGGGGAGGATGGATGAGGCTATGAATCGCCAGATCTTGGCTGACAACCTCCTTCCTTCAGTGAGAGCCCTAAAGATGGGTCGTGGCTGGGTCTTCCAGCATGACAACGACCCAAAGCCCACAGCCAAGGCATTTAAAGAGTGGTTCCGTAAGAAGCATCTTAAGGTCCTGGAGTGGCCTAGCCAGTCATCAGATCTGAACCCGATAAAAAATCTATGGAGGGAGCTGAAAGTCCGTGTTGCCAGGCAGCAGCCCCGAAACCTGAAGGCTCGGGAGAAGATCTGCATGGAGGAGTTGGCCAAAATCCCTACTGCAGTGTGTGCAAACCTTGTCAAGGACTGCAGGAAACTTTTGGTATCTGTGATAGCAAACAAAGGTTTTTGTACCAAATATTAAGTTGGATTTTTGTGATGTATCAAATACTTATTTCATGGAATTAAATGCAAATTTATTATTTAAAAATCATACAACGTGATTTTCTGTTCTTTTGAATTTGATTACGACCCTCACAGTTGAAGAGAACTTATGATACAAATTACAGACCTCGACATGCTTTGCAAGTGGGAAAACCAGCAAAATCGGCAGTGTATCAAATACTTGTTCTTCCCACTGTACATACATATATGTGTGTGTCTGTGTGTGTATCATCTAACATTTTTATATCTATTATAAAAAGGGTTTGGAGAATAAGTTGAGGAAATAATGCATAAGCTTGCGCTAAATTTATTTTTTTATTCATTCCGCAACCGACCGTCGCCTCACTCGGCAATTTTTTCATGTTACGTCCGTCCTTCTTGACCCCACAACGGCTCTTTGGTGGTGCTTTCGGTTTGGAAAAAGGACAAGAAAAGATGGAAATATGGTCCTTGCAGCGTTTGAATGCCTACTTATGTGTGCAGTAAAACTCAAATGACATTATCTCCTGTTTTACTTGAAGTCAAAACTGACATGGACCTCAACTTCCGCACTTTCAAATGTGACCAGGCAGTTGCACGTGGGTGACGTAACTACAGCGTGCCGAGGCTTCAAATATGATATGGGTAAAGTATCGCAGCCGACACGTTCGGTGTTAAAGGGTTAAAGTGCCTGTGACATGATAAAAAAAAATCTTAAATAGCTTTATTATTCATTCATTCATTTTCCATGCCGCATATCCTCACGAGGGTCGCGGAGGTACCGGAGCCTATTCTAGCGAACTACGGGCAGTAGGCAGGGTACACCCTGAATTGGTTGCCATCCAATCGCAGGGCACACTGAGAAAAACAACCAATCACGCGCACACTCATACCTATGGACAATTTAGAGTCTTCAATCAGCCTACCACGCATGGTTTTGGGATGTGGGAGGAAATCGGGAGTCCCCGGAGAAAACCCACGCAGGCACAGGGAGAAGATGCAAACTCTACACAGGAAGGACGGAGCCCAGGATTGATCCCTTGATATCAGAATTGTGAGGCGGATGGGCTTACCACTTGGCCACCGTTCATAATTATTGGAAATATATTGTTTGATATCTTGTAATATGTTGAGACGATTTGACTATATACAACAATTTGGCAAAGCACAGATGACGACAAATGAGTCTTTCAATCTGCTGTTTAGCCACGCCTGTCATTCTAGCGCCTAGAGCTGGGTGGTGACGTCAGCAGAGTAACGATTTCAGCTGTGTTAGAACTCCGTCCATTGAGGGGGAAGAGCTAGAACGAGGAAAATGCAAAAGATAGCAACAAAATTTCATTATTTTTTTTATCTGTCTACTCCAATATTTTTACAGGAAATTTGTTTTAATTAACTATTTTCCCCAATTGCTAGATAAATGGTATCGTCATGACAAATAACAGTCTTGTGCTAAATGGAATATGAAATAATAAAAATGCATTTACTCAGTACTGCAGGGCTAAACTACTGCATAATGGTCAAAACTGCCGACTTCTTAAACCTCCCGAACGGTATTATATGCCACCGGACTTAGTCCGGCTTTTGTCATTTCCCTGTCCCAGCTTTGGAGACAGAGAAAAGAGCCTAAAAAAACCAGAAGGCGTGACAGCTAGGCGACATGCTAACCCGAGCCGAGCGGCACTGTCAAGTCTCTTTCTCGCATTTCAAAAATGAAAAATCATACAAAACTACCCCGGCTTGTGTCACACAAGGCAGCGGGGGTGATTGTCCTTACCGATTGTCCAGCCCCCCGTGGCGAGCAAGTTTCGGCTCGTCGTTCTGCTGCGGCCCCGGCTGGCAGGCGGTGCTTGTCGCCGGGGACGCAGAGGGGAATGAACGCCGAAAATAGAGCATTCTCAGTGGACAAACCGACCAACGTCGGCGCACATGGCCGTCCGATGCCAAGCCGAGGATAGCCTCTATAGGCGGGCTTGCGAAGAGGACCGAAGTGGGAGTCCGGACACAATAGAGAAAGGCTTAAATACCGAAATTACATTCATTAAATTGAAATACCTTTCTGTGGATTTTTTTTTTTCCCGATTTCCAACTCCGCGGAGTTGTTTACAACAAGTTTACAACAGGAGAAATGATGTGATTTTCAAAATAAAAAGTGTAAAGGAACAATTTGTATTTGACGTGCTATTTCAGATGACTTACGGCAAATAGTGCGTGATTATTTAGCTATATATATTCATATAGACATTTGTTCAATTATCCAAATTATGAATTGGAATATATCTTTAAATTTTTCCCCCCAAACAAATCTCATTTGCAACACGTGACGGCACGCCTCAGTCTTTTATGTGTAGGGGAAACCCTGGTGTTTATTCATGTTCAATTCTGATTCTTTGTGTCTTTCTTTAGCTTTGACTAGTCGGACTAAGAACGCTTGATCCCTCACGTCAAGAAGGGTGAGTCATTCCAAATATTTGTTATCACAAGACGTTGAGCCCATTTGATCTCCTTCCGATTTAGTCGGGACCTACCTACTGTCCGACGACCTCAAAAGCATCGGGTGTTGGCGCTACGGACAAAAGCGGCCCCACTCACAATTTGAGGAGGTTCACCAGCTGAGGTCGGGTGTTTTGCTGCGACGCCGCTATTGGCAGGTGGAGTTCAAGGAGAAGGTCTACGATGCTCCCACCAAAATGCTGACTTTTTTTTTTTTCTGACCTGCATTGAAATATGTTTGTCACGAGTAGACATCCAATCCATTTGGACTGGGAGGGGCTGACCAAAAGGATTGGACTTTCACCACCGTCAATGGCAGCCAATAAGTTCAATTAGGGCCCTTTGAAAGTTTAACTTATGTTTTTCACAAATTAAAAAGAAAAATGTCACACGTACACTTGAAATTTTTTGCCTATTTTGATCAAACATGGATCGATTTCACATCTTCATGTATAAAAGAGGATTAAATGTTGTTTTGTACGAGAACAGTAAAACCCTGACCTGAAATAAAAGATCGAAAATCACCAAACAATCCACCAAAACCTGAAAAAAATACACTGGAAATGTTTCATCCACTAAACAAGTATTCCTAATGGTAAAGGAAAATAGGTCCTGATCACAGCAGGACAATTTCAAAGATGATGATGATGCTTTACATTTACCTGGACAGATGTCCATGTTAATTTTATGACGAACAAGAATAAAGTCATAATATCATAATTACAATGAAAAAAACGCTACTCTGATGACATGATTTTAAATAGTCATGAGTCATAGTAAAAAGGATAATTCTTCAGTACTTGAGTATTCTCTTCACCAAGTACTTTTTTACTTAAGTGAATATTTTTAGAGGACTACTTTTACTGAAGCAATATTATTTGGAAGTAATGCTACTCTGACTTGAGTACAATTTTGGCCACCTACTTTTGGTAAAGTAACAAACGACTAACTTAGGCCATATTAGCAGAGTAAGAGTAGCATTTTTTCTTCGACTCAAGAAATAGTCAAATGGATGGCGTGGTGAAACTACTCAGACAAGTACATTTTTCTTCAAAAGTTAGTCGAAAAGTAAACGTAACGGAATGAATTTGACGCATCCCAACCTACCTCTGGCCCTGAGAAGAAAGAGAACTCTTTGACGTTGCCGAACCAGCCTCTAGCGTTCTGACAGGATGAAGGGGAAAAGAAAACTTGTGGACACCAATTCAAAAGTTTCAATCACTTAGACGTCAATGGCAACCTATGAGGTAATAGACATTATTGTGGCTAGCAACCTACTGCTTCCTTTGGGGAGACCATAAGGTGATATATCACCATCCGATATATTGTCATTACCTTAATATATAAATGTAGTTTACGCTACTGAAGCTCAATTCCTCACATTGGTTATTTTTTCATCTTCATCTATGTAAAACAACATACTGAAGATTCCCACATTGATTTCAACATGTTGTAATGGTTTAACTCTTGAGCACATGGAGAAGCACCAATTCAGTGACTCACTTCAGCTAGTGTTAAACGATGAGAAATGCAACAGAGTGATCCCGTTTTTCCCCCCACATGAGTTAAATGTTTGGATCTTGTCAAAGAGTGTTCAAAAATCAATGATCAAGACTTGCACGGATCCGTAACTATTAAAATTGTGTAATAAATCAATTTTTTGCCTCTGCATGGTTCAAACCGATGACGTCATCAAAGGTAAGGATTCCGGCAGAGGGCATTTGACTTGCGGGAAAACGGCAGTTGAGATTCGTCGACTTGCTCGTGCCACGAGTCGGAATTCCTAATTGAAAGTGGGTCAGAGGAGGACAAAAGTCCCGAAGAACATTATTCTGAGGAGATTTGACCAATCGGGTTCTAACCGGAGGCAGATTCATCATAAAGGCTGAGGTATGCTTCCGCGGCAGACCTGCAATGTCAAGGAAGACCCGATTTACGACCCTCTGCCGTAGCCTCTCTTGTTCCTTCAAAATGTTCTGACTTCATGTCGCGTCAACGCGTGTGACGTGGTGGAAATGGACTGTGATTGGTCCGCTCAGACTTGTTGTTTCAGGTTCAGCTCGAAATCAACGCCATTGTCAAATATTACTTTGCTACACGCAAAAATGGACCGAGCCAATGAGACTATCGACGAAGAGCAAGTACGACATTTTCTACAATGTCTCGTCACGACATTATGAAGATTGCCAAATGGCAAGCAATTCATGGGAGGAGATTGCTGAAAATACGGGGCTGGAGGTCAACCAGCGATTGAATAAAAAATATGTAAGAACCACCGAGACAAGAATGTGTGTGTTAGGAATCGAACCGGTGACCCAGTTGGCCAAAATCTGCCAGCTTTTTAACAATTCTTGTCATATTTTTGGTTGGTGCACGTCATTATTTATTGTGTACATATGTTTCCTGTGAGTCTGTGACTTATTTATGTGTCACACTTCAGGTATATGAAGAATAAAGCACAGGTTTAATGTACTACATATAGCTCCTGATAGCTGTGAAAACAAAAGAACTCCTAATCAACATATAAAATGCAGATTATTAACTCTTTCACTCCCAGCCATTTTCACTCGAGCAAGGCCCTTTGCTCCCGGCCGTTTCACTGGGTTTTGACTGATTTTGCAAGGCCCACAGAAAATTCTGTTCTATTGCTATATAAACCTGGAACCCACCAAAAGAAAGATTAGACTCTCTTCTTTCAGCAGAAAAAAAAGTACGTTCATATCTTCCATTCTTTAGAGACCATGAAAATAGCTTAGTTGGAGCAATTTTCCAATTTCTGATGGAAAAAACAGAAAATGAGCATTTTGTTAACGCTTACATTTCAAACATAACTTGACTTCAACACAGCTACTTCTTGCTTTAGTCACATCCCAAACATCTGAATAATGTTTTCCTTTTACAAAATAACATAAAAAACAAGTCAAATAGAGCTTTTGATAGCAAAGTAACAATTTATTTACACATGACTACTGAGAGATGACGCTGTTGTCACCGCGTCAGCTGTGTAAACTTTTCCCTCATCGTTGTCTGTCTCACAAAGATGGATTATTTTTGAGTCTCTGCGGGGTATGCTAAGCGAGCCCGCTGCACTGGTGGTCCCAGTCTTTTTGCACGGTCGTCCAGCGCCTGCTTCTCAGGCGTCTTCTCGGTTGTCTTGCTCGGTCGTCTGCCGCCTGGCATCATTCCGCCAGCGCTCCGACCGTTTGTTGCTATTGAATCTGGTTGCGGGTCTTACAAAATGCGCTACTGCCTTCCAGTGGCCAGTTTTATTGCTTTAAAATGGGTTTTGAGTTTTGTTTTTTGTTTCTTCTTCTTTCTGACTGGGAAAAAAAAAATAGAAAACACACAGGCCTGTTACAGTGCCCTAACAGGCCTAGTTACTGTAAACAGGAGGGGTGGAGTGGTACATCTCGTGGATTCATTTCGAATGGCTTTCTTCAAGAGCTGCTTTTCAGTACAGAAAAAGACAGTACTTGAAATGCTTGTATTTTGAAAAATGTCATAAAGACAACTTGAGAAAAAATATATTCAGGCATGAAAATCTCTCACCTTTTGGCGAAATTTGCCGTTTTGAAGTAAAAAAAGGGTGACCTGTGTGAATTTGTGTAGATCCGAGGAGAACATTTTTAAGGGGGGGGGTCGGGAGATTTTTTTTAATGTCGGATGCTTGGTATGCAAGCGGGTAAAGCGGCACAAAGCCAAAAAAATGCACCACATTGGCCAAAACATTGACTTCTTTCACCCAAACACACTGTTGTGTCCTGTCTCTTAAATGCCGAGCTTGGCTGCACGTCGGCCGTGAATGAACACCTGAAGCGCCGTCACCCACACTCAAAAAAATGAATCTGGCAGGTTGTAAAGTTTACTGAAAGACAGTGTGCATTTTCAGCAAGAAACCATCATGTTTCCTAGGTGAGCATGATTGAATCATGCAGTCTCTACATAAACATGAACAGTGAATGAGTAGCTAGATTAGATCATGTTGATGCAACATAATGTTAACGTGCCTTTCCAACCAATTGCAATAGTCTCGTCATTTGTCGCGAGATTTAAAAGTAGGGTTGCCAACTCCCTGAAAAAATAAGTGACACCTAATTGGTAGAGCCGGCCGGCCAAATAACCGTCACTATTTCTTTTTTTTCTTTTTTTTTGTGAAAAGTTTTTTTTTTTTTTTTTTTTTTTTATTAGAAAGCACAGGCCCAGCTAGTAAAATTCCTCAACTTTATTTTTATTTCTTTCTTTCATAATCTTATTATCCACATTAATCGGCGCACTGGAGACTCCAAACCGTTTGACCGACCGACTAAATATTGCCATGCAGTGTATTTGTTGAGCTTTCAGGGAAAGATAATGTAGTGAAAAAACTGTTCTGTCCAAAAGCATGATGGGAAGTGGGTAACCCTGACTGTGTGTAGCGGCTGCAAATACTATATCGTGTCTGTGTTGTGTACAACGTAAGGTGTTAAGGAATAAGATCAATTCATGTTAGTTTTCCCAACGTTGTGCCCCTCAATAGTTAGTATTGTTGTTGAAGACATGTCAAAGCTTTAGATAAGTAAAAGCATAGCCAAAATGTATGCCTGCATCAACTCTACTCACTTGCCACTGCCTCTTAACTCTATGTGTAGAACGGCGCCAGCCATTGTTGTCTGTTTGCGGCAATGCATGAGTGGGTCGCTCTGTGCATGGGTTATATATTTTAACATGATTAATTAAAAAATTTAATTACTGTCCGTCAGCGTGTTAAATTTGACAGCTCTAGTTGTGCCTTATGTTGGTTCAACATGTGTGCTTTATTTTAAAAGAACACAATTGCTTAATACTGAAGGAAAGCAATTTAGTCAGGTGCAAATTAATTGTTTCTTTAATGTCGGTTCAACATGTATTTTGGGGTGAACATGAATTCCTTATGTTGGCTCAACAAGAGTGCGTTATGTTCACGCAACATAAGCGCCTAATGTTGGCGAGACGTGTGCTTTATGTTAAAAGGACACAATTGCTAAATGCTGAAGGAAAGCAATATTATCAGGTACAAATTCTTTCCATAATTTTTTTATGTCAGTTCAACACCCCATTTTTTTCAGTGCAGTTGTAATTCTAGAAGACGACAGGAGCTGGCATATCGTCAATCCATCTAACTAACGACATGTTTTATTGCCTGTCGCGATATGCCATGAGTCCATTTATCGCACGGTAAATCAAAATGAGCGCGGTCATTTTCACAGCTGCGTTTATCGTCGGGTGCGTGCTGATGGCATTGGAGCCTCCAGTTCTTTTCACAGATGTTTATTGGTCATCAATACGCCATAGAATTAAAGTTCAGACATACAAAATAAGGAAACACACCTATATTAAACACTGTAAACGTTGGCATTGCTACATTGAGGCTGATGGGGAAAAAGACAACCTACTTTAGCCTGCTATAAAACATTGGCAGTCTTCTCCAAAACACAAACTTGCGGTTAAAAGGTGACACTTCAAATATGAAAAATCGCTGCTTAACAGCATTTACAAATGAAAAAAAGGGGAAAAAAGATTACTGACACGACATGCAATGACAAAAAGAGCTTTTTTTGCAGAGTGTAAATCTTCCTGTTAGCGGTTTAGCGAACGTACTTCCGGTGAACATTTCAAAAATAAAAGCACGTCATGTTCGTCACAACCCAGCACATACACACGCACAAATCCGATACGGATAAATAACGATTTCTGGAGTTATTCCCACATACTTCAGAATTCAGATTCTACACTAAGAGTAGCTTTAAAATGACACCCTTTATGAAAAATCTGATTGGCAATGAATAATTATTGTGCTACTATTATATATTGTAGTATATAAATAAATGCTAGATCTTTTTTTAAAGATTGTTTTGAATCATGTTGGAAAGGCGAAGTCAGTGTTCTGAATCTATTTACATTCCTATTTTTTTCACTAATTAATTCTATGAGCATTTGACCTTATTATTTATTTGTGTTTATTTGTACTTTAATAAAGAATTTAAGTGTTCCAAAATGTTTTTGTGAATGAATAAGTGCCATCAACAATTTCATTGCCAAATTAGAAAAAAAAAAAGGGGGGGGGGGCGGGGATTATTAGATTGGTCGACTAATCGTAAAAATAGTTGGCTGACTAATCGGGAGAAAATTAGTCGTTTGGGATGGACCTAGTTGTACGGTGTACCGGAACATATTTCCTCCACACCCTTCACACCTTTTTTACCCCCTTCCCAATTTCATGCCTGTATATTAAAGTGACCCATTTAGCTGATATTTCAAATAAATGACAGTTTTCTTGTAAAAAAAATAAATTAACCTAATTTAATTAACCTTTAATGCATGAATTGTGATTCCCTCCCTAAATTTAACTCTTTGGCTGGCAGTGATGGCGCTAGAAGTCAAATGCATATTGACTGGGAGACACTGGAGAAAAACTACTCAGTTTGTGGACAAAAATTCACTCCAATCCATTTTTTAGAAGCCATTTCCTTTTGTTCATTTACATTGATTTTAACTGATCTGTCAAGCGCCACAGAATATTGTATTAGATGGCTACGCAAACCCCCAAAAAGAACAATTGGGTTCCAATCTTGAATCATGAAAATCATGTTTTTCCTACTCTTTTCCGTTCTTTAGTTATGAGCAGTTGAAAATCAGCAAGTATTTTTTTCGATACATTTTTGAACGCGAACCTAAGTGTTCTATAAAACACATCTTTGGGAGTGAATAAGTTCAATATTTTGGTTTGAGAAAAACATAAGTTAACCCTTTAAAGGGTACTTATTGAGCTCACTGGCTGCCATTGATGATGCTCTAGAGTCCATTTGGACAGCCCCTTCCAGTACAAATGGATGAATAAAACTGCCAGCAGTTTGGTGGGAACGTCGTTGAACTCCACCTCCATGTGGCTGCAAAGAACCCAACGACGACTTCCCCGAATTCTGTGAGCGAGGCCGCTTTGCCCGTAGCCCCGACACCCGGTCCTCTTGCGATCGTCGGAGAGTACATGAGACCGAACTAAATCTGAAGGAGACCAAATGGACTCGACGTCCTCTAATAATGAACATCTGGAATGACTCGCCCTTCTTGACGCCAAGGACCAAACGTTGTTCCTAGTCCCACGGGTTAAATCTGAAGAAAGACACAAACAATAGGTATTGAACATGAATTTACACTCTGATAAGCAACATTGTTTAGATCTTACCTGACAGTCTTCAGGCTATAGCTGGGATCCTCCTCGATGTCCAATAAGACCCTCTTTCCTTTTTCCTCTATTCGATTGGCCCTGAGATTCAACTCTTGAAGATGGGAGGGGGTTACCTTCAGTGCCTTAGCCAATGAAACACATCCTTTCTTCGTGATGCTGCACCATGACAGCCTGCAACAAATGGGATGATTCCCTTTAGTCAAGAAGGGAACCTGCTGAAAGTGATGAAGGTTCTGCTGAAAGTAGGGGTGCATGATATCCATATTTTGAAACCGATACCGATAAATTCCTGCTCCTCAAGGCCGATACTGATATAATATCCGATAATATATGTACATTTTTTCAATGTATATTCACCTGAGTTTTTGAACAAATGTAGGTCAAAAATACTAGTGATTGATTCAATATAGATTTGCCTTTACTGAACCAGAATTTTCATGATGACATGAACATTATCATAATGAACAAAACAAGAACAGTTTTGACTCCAAATAAACGGTCCATATTCATTTTTCAAAAAATTATATATATTATGTAAAATTATAATAAATATATAATTACAAATATAATTTGAATCAATCACAATCAGTCAATATCATTGACGATGTGTTCCCCTGAACAATGAACACCGATGTTTAACAAACATAAACCCAACAGGTATTCTGCTTTGTCAGCAGATAATATATTTGGTGCAACAGGAGAGGAGACTTCTGTAATCTTGGTCCATGGAACAACTTAATTAATCTGGCAATTACATATCAATAACCAAAAGACCTCTCGAGAACGTGAAGAAATAACACTGTAAGTTGCAAACATTTGCTAATTGCCATAGTAAGGTTTATAACTCAGTGAAGGAAAAACACTGCCTCTAGAACAGTAATAAAACTTTGCATACTGGCAAAACAGGACTGGAAACGCACAGATCCCAATTCGACACTGTGCCAAAAATATTATCAATAGCATCCCATAACATATATTATTATCGGATTTATTGGGATGATGTCATAATTCCTATTATCGGACCGATAAGTATCGTGCGCCTCTAGCTGAAAGTAACATTGTGTCTGCCTTTTCCTTGACTGATACAGGGTTGATGCGGGTCATTAAAAAGCATGAAGTCATTAAATGGATTTTGTGAAAATTAAACAGGATTAAACGAAATGTTTCAAAGCCTTTCAAATTATGTAAACTTGACAGGATTTTTTTTTAACATAATTGATTATAGTTATGCAAATCGCAGCAGTGATTCTTTCGATTACTTGACCAGATCCACGAAAGATGACGAACTGAAGGAGCTCCTTACCTAAGAATTTTTAAGATGCAGTGTGGGCTGGCCAGTCCTTTTGAGAGGATCTCGACCCCTTCATCCAACAGATCGTTCAAGCTAAGGTCCAGCTCTTGAAGATGGGAGGGGGTTACCTTCAGTGCCTCAGCCAATGAAACACATCCTTGCTTTGTGATCTTGCACCTTGTCAGTCTGCAACAATTGAGATAATTGCATGAAGAAGGCAACCCGGTAAGAGTGGTGAATGTTTGCTCAAAGTGACATCACGTTTGCCTTTTCCTTGACTAATACAGGGTTGATGGGTGTCCTTTAAAAGCATCCTAACTCAACTGTTTTTTGTGAGAATTAAAGCCTTAAAAAGCATTAAACTAAATGTTTGAGGCATTAAGCTTTACGGAAACTTGACAGTTAAAACATTTTTTGGACATAATTTATGAGAGTTGCTGGTAATAGCAGCAGTGATTCCTTTGAATAGTCAACGGGATCAATGGAAGATTATGAACTGAAGGACCTCCTTACTTGAGGATTTTTAAGATGCAGTGTGGGCTGGCCAGTCCTTTCGAGAGGATCTCGACCCCCTCGTCCGATAGGCCGTTGAAGCTCAGGTCCAGCTCTTGAAGATGGGAGGGGGTTACCTTCAGTGCCTCGGCCAATGAAACACATCCTTTACTGGTGATCTTGCAGTTTTGCAGACTGCAACACATGAGATAATTGCCTGAAGTCAAAAAGGGAACCTGATTAAAGTGATGAAGGTTCTGCTGAAAGTAACATTGTGTCTTCCTTTTCCTTGACTAATACAGGTTTGATGAGGGTCATTAAAACGCATCAAAACTCTTTAACTGTTTTATGGGGGGTGAAAATTCAGACCTTAAAAAGCATTAAACTACATGTTTGAGGGATTTAAAATTATGTAAACTTGATGAGATTTTTTTTTAATTACATAATTTATTAGAGTTGCTGCTAACAGCAGCAGTGATCCTTTTGATTAGTTGACCAGATTCATGGAAGATTACAAACTGAAGGACCTCCTTACTTGAGGATTTTTAAGATGCAGTGTGGGCTGGCCAGTCCTTTCGAGAGGATCTCGACCCCTTCATCCGATAGATTGTTCCAGCTCAGGTCCAGCTCTTGAAGATGGGAGGGGGTTACCTTCAGTGCCTCAGCCAATGAAACACATCCTTTATCTGTAAACTTGCACTGTGACAGCCTGCAACAAATGAGATAATTGCCTGAAGTCAAGAAGGGAACCTGCTTAAAGTGATGAAGGTTCTGCTGAAAGTAACATTGTGTCTTCCTTTTCCTTGACTAATACAGGTTTGATGAGGGTCATTAAAAAGCATCAAAACTCTTTAACTGTTTTATGGGGGGTGAAAATTCAGGCCTTAAAAAGCATTAAAAATGGTGTTTTACTTGTGTAGCACTTTTCCACTTTTCAAGGCTCTCAAAGCGCTTTACACTACATCGCCATCCACCTACTGGTGACGCAGCACCTGGAGCAATGTGGGGTTCAGCATCTTGCTCAAGGATACTTAGTCGAGTTCATCGGGTGAGAGAACGGAACCCACATCCTCTGGGTTGGAGGACAACTACTCTAATACTGAGCCACGCCACACCTTAAAAGATTCAAATTCAGGGAAACTTGACTGTTAAAAAAAAAAAAAACTTTTTTTTTTTTTTACATAATTTATGAGAGTTGCTGTGCAGTGATTCCTTTGATTAGTCAACTGGATCCATGGAAGATTACGAACTGTGGAAGCGTCTTACTTGAGGATTTTTAAGATGCAGTGTGGGCTGGCCAGTCCTTTCGAGAGGATCTCAACCCCTTCATCCGACAGATCGTTCCTGCTCAGGTCCAGCTCTTGAAGATGGGAGGGGGTTACCTTCAGTGCCTTAGCCAATGAAACACATCCTTTCTTCGTGATGCTGCACCATGACAGCCTGCAACAAATGAGATAATTGCCAGAAGTCAAGAAGGGAACCTGCTTAAAGTGATGAAGGTTCTGCTGAAAGTAACATTGTGTCTTCCTTTTCCTTGACTAATACAGGGTTGATGGGCGTCATTTAAAAGCATCCAAACTCATTAACCGTTTCTTTGTGAAAATCCATGCCTTAAAAAGCATTCAACTCCATGTTTGAGGCATTAAAAATGATGTAAACTTGACAGGATTTTTTTATTCATTTATTATTATTACAAATTTTATTAGAGTTGCTGCTAACGGCATCACTGATTCTTTTGATTAGTTGACCAGATTCATTGAAGATTACGAACTGAAGGACCTCCTTACTTGAGGATTTGTAAGATGCAGTGTGGGCTGGCCAGTCCTTTTGAGAGGATCTCGACCCCCTCGTCCGATAGGCCGTTGAAGCTCAGGTCCAGCTCTTGAAGATGGGAGGGGGTGACCTTGAGAGCCTCAGCCAATGAAACACATCCTTTCTTCGAGATTCTGCACCGTGACAGCCTGCAACAAATGAGATAATTGCCAGAAGTCAAGAAGGGAACCTGCTTAAAGTGATGAAGGTTCTGCTGAAAGTAACATTGTGTCTTCCTTTTCCTTGACTAATACAGGGTTGATGGGCGTCATTTAAAAGCATCCAAACTCATTAACCGTTTCTTTGTGAAAATCCATGCCTTAAAAAGCATTCAACTCCATGTTTGAGGCATTAAAAATGATGTAAACTTGACAGGATTTTTTTATTCATTTATTATTATTACAAATTTTATTAGAGTTGCTGCTAACGGCATCACTGATTCTTTTGATTAGTTGACCAGATTCATTGAAGATTACGAACTGAAGGACCTCCTTACTTGAGGATTTGTAAGATGCAGTGTGGGCTGGCCAGTCCTTTCGAGAGGATCTCAACCCCCTCGTCAGACAGATTGTTCTCGCTCAGGTGCAGCTCTTGAAGATGGGAAGGGGTTACCTTGAGAGCCTCAGCCAATGAAACACATCCTTTCTTCGAGATTCTGCACCGTGACAGCCTGCAACAAATGAGATAATTGCCTGAAGTCCAGAATGGAACATTGGTTAAAGTGATGACGGTTCTGCTGGAAGTCACATCGTTGTGCTGTCCTCACAATACGTGACATGTGTTGCTCTACAGCCAGCGAACCAAAAAATGAAACTCTCCAGAGACAAGGTGTACTTTTCTTGGGTTTATGGAGGTCTCAAATAGTTTGTTGGTAACTAAAATACAAATGAATACATTCAAAATGTAATACAATAATATCTTCCAACGTGTGAGTAGCTTAGCAGAAACACAACAGAATGTCTCAGTGAAATCAATGGATAGTGAAAAAGTTCGCTTCAAAGAGAAAAATACATTTTTCTTTCAAACTCAATATAAAAACTAAGTAAAAACTTACAAAGACGAAGGTTAGCCTAGGCCTAAGCCTCACAGAAGCTGAGAAACGTGCTTGAAAAGAGGAAAAAAGGTTGGTGTCAAAGATCACTCAATGCGTCAGATGCTCTGGTCCTCAACATAAATGCACTTTTGCTAGAAAAGGATAGGTCTCACTCCCAACGCTTTTCAGATGAAACCTTTAGATAACAATATTTATTTTTTAACTAAGTTTTACAATTTTAACTAACTTATTAACTTATTATATCTTTATCATTTTCATACAAAGACATGACAATCATGTCTGCCTTGTCCTTGACTAATACACGATTTATTCGTGTGATTAAAAAGCATTGAAAGTCATGAAATGGATTTTGTGAAAATTCAGGCCTTCAAAAGCGTTCAACTAAATTTTCGAGGAAAGAAAAATGATGTAAACTTGGCGGGAAAAACATTTTTTTTGAATGAAAATGAGATAATTGCCTGAAGTCGGGAAAGGAACCTGGTTAAATTGGTGGAGGTTCTAATCAAAATAAAATTGTGACTGCCTTAGTGCCAAAATATACTGGCCGCGTTGACTACGCACTACGCAGTATGTCAAAATTTGGCAAAAAAAAAAAAAACAGTGGCTGCGCACAGCTGCGGTCCGGCAATTCCATCCCGTCAAGAGCCCACGGGTAATTGGGCACGCAAATGTGGACACACGGAGTCTGTACTCATCAGAGAAGCAGAGAGAGAGGTGGACTGAACACTTTTCCCCGAATTTTTCGCTTTTACTATGAGTTTGTGGCACTATTTCTGTTTTAAATTACACACCTTGCATAATAACTCACCGTCAATCCTCATAGCTTCTGCTGCAGCTTCCTTTTTAATGATCTGCTGCATCATAAATCACATTGTGACATCCACGATAAAGCTTTTGTCCATGTTTGCAGGTGTTTTTACCGTGAATAAGCACCTGGGCTTTTGATTCCAGGCCTTGCTCCGCCCATTTTGACGGATGCGTGTCCGGCAAAAATAGAAAATAGTCTAAACCATCCGGCGGGTTCTGGCACGCCGGAGACGGTCCGCAGTCAGTCCGGAGCACTGACGCGGCCTCTATACTTTGAACAGTAGGATAAAATGGAAACGGATTGGGTTCAGCGCTATATCTTGCAAGACCCGGACCGAAGACGCGTCTGGTATATTTTGGCCCTTATTGTGTGCTGGTTGCAGCAGTATCTCATTAGATAAGTCAACCGTATCCAAGGAAAAGTATGAACTGGAGGTAGAAGTGGAAAAGTTCCTTACTTGAGGACTTCTAAGTTGCAGTGTGGGCTGGCCAGTCCTTTTGAGAGGATCTCAACTCCCTCGTCCGACAGATGGTTCGAGCTCAGGTCCAGATGCCTCAGGTTGGATGGAGAACTGAGAACGGAAGCCAGCAGGTGACAGCTGCCTTTGTCCAGGCGACATTTCCTTAGACTGGAGAACACAGAAAGGAGGAAGTTGTGAGAGGAAGCCAAACCTTCTGCTGACTTTAGTACGGTGCTTTGAATAATAATAATAGATTTTATTTCAAGATACAAAACAAGACAACAACAAAATAAAGAGCAAATGACAAAATCCAAAGACATTATGAATTTTATTTTCCCGTGATAATATCACCAACATTACTTGTGCTGGATGGATGCAGTGTTTGTCATGGATGTCGTCAAGAGGGATGTTTATCTCGTACAACCACGATGTGTGAATGGTCGTCTTTTGTTTTTTTTTCCTCAAGATTATAGATTTGATTTAATCCAAATTTTGACCCATTTGAGATTTTTCAAGATGTTGGATTTCCTACTGTTTCAGGGTGAACTTTAGGTAAACCTGTTACACTGACCCAGCTTTTTGTTTGCCATTTCTTACCGTCTTTGCTGATGTCACTGACTTAGTTGCAGCATTACACACATTGAAATTAGGGTTAGGCAACAATTAAATTTGTTTATCTTGAGTAATAACATGAAGTCTTTGCAATGATTCACACTGTCATCATTACTTCAAAAGTAGCAATAGACGTGGTTATAAAGTTATCTTTCCTCTCGTCCAAACAGCCACGAGTCAACTTCGCCATCAGTGCCAACCATTTCTGGTTCCCAGACATTTTTCAGAAACCATGGCTTTTTGTTCATTTACAATGATTTTGGCTGATCTGTTAAGCACTACAGAATATTGGGTTTCATGGCTACACATAAAAGAACAAGTCGATTCCAATCTTTCATCAGTAAAAGAAGTTTTTCTACACTTTTCCGTTCTTCAGTTGTGATCAGTTAAAAATCCTCAATTCTTGTTTCTATACGTTTTGGTAGTAAACTTAAGTGTTCCAAAAATTTATGAACACATTTTTGGGAGTGAATGAGGTGATATTGTTTTGTTTTCCGATTTGTTGTCGCGTCTTCTGACAAGCAATTGTGTTTTAATTTGTTTTTGTGTGTGTGAGATTTGTATTAGTTTTTTGTTTTTTTTAATCCATCTTTTTTGTGATTTTTGATTGTTTCATAATTTTTAGTTGTTTTCTTTGTGTTTTGTGCACTTCTTCTTGGATTTGCCATTGTGCTTTTGGAATTTTCAGAGTCCACTTCATTTCACTTTAGAGAACTTACTCTGATTTTTGAGAAGCCTTGACCACCAACAGAAGCTTCTTGAGTCCCAAAGGCGATCGGGAGTAGTTGGCAAGACAAAAGGACTTCATGGTTTCGTCGTCCGTAAGTAAGAAGAAGGCCAGGGCCGACCACATGTCATTTGACATTTGACGCCTGGACAAACGACCTGAACCTAGTTGATACTGGATCTGCTTCAGTAAGGAGTCGTCTTTCAGCTCGTTTAGACAGTAGAACAAGTTGACGTTCTTTTCTGGAGTGTTTCGTTTGATCCTTTTCTGTATCAACTTGACTGTCTTTGACTTGCTTTGCTCCCAGTCATGAGGAACCTTCAGCAGTGCCCCCACTATTTCCTGGTTGCACTGCAATGAAAGGCCAACGAGGAAGCGGAGGAACATATCCAGGTTTCCTTCACTTTCCAAGGCTTTCTGGAGAGCTGACTTGTGGACCTCAGTGATTGTCTTCCGCTTAACAGGCATGAACAATTTTTTCCATCTTGATGTATCCAGTACGTTCTTGTTGTCGTGGAAGAAACACATCTTTACGTACAGTGCGGCCAGATACTCTTGGATGGTCAGGTGGATAAACTGAAACATCTTTTGTTTCTTGCTTTTGAGCGGATGGACCTCCTTAAAGACCTCTGTGAATAAACCGCAGTGTTTTGCTGCTTGGCTGTAATCAAAGCAGCTGTCCTCCAGGTCTTTCTCGTAGAAGATCTGACGCTGATTCATGGTGTGGTCAAAGGCCAGCTTGGCGAGCGCTTTCACGTCAGGGATGTACTCCGCTGTATTTCTCTCCTTGGAGTTTTCCAGGTGGTGACCAATAAATGCCGAGTACATGTCAGTCAGCGTTGTGGGAAGCTCTCCCTCCTTCCCTTTGTCCAAATGAACCTGAAGAACTGTGGCGGTGAGCCAGCAGAAGATGGGAATATGGCACATGATGAAGATGGTGCGAGATTTCCGAATGTGCTCAGTGACGCGCTCCTCATTTGGGAACCTTTTCCTGAAGTACTCCATTTTCCGGGAATCGCTGAATCCTCCCACCTCTGTTCTGCTGTCTATGAGGTCGGAGGGTATATCGCGGGCTGCCGCGGGCCGTGTGGTGATCCAAACCCTGGCGCACGGAAGCAGGTTCCCATTGATGAGATACGCCAGCAGTTCCTCCAGCGGGTAGCTTTCCCTTATGTCCATGTCCACTTTCCTCGTATTCTTCAAGTCGATTTTGAAGTTGCACTCGTCCAGTCCGTCCAGGACAAACAAGATCTTGATCCTGCTGCTTTCGAAGTCCCGCTTCTCGGATGTCTGCAGGTCGGCAAATATATAGTTCAGCGTCTCCTTGCTCATGTGCCTGTTGCTGCAGACATAACATCGTATCAGCTCGGCCAGCGTAAACTTCTTCCCTTTGTCCATGTTTAACTCGCGGAAGGTGAAAGGAAATATGAAGTCCACGTCCTGGTTGGTACTACCGCTGGCCCAGTCCGACACAAACTTTTGAATCAGGAAGGTTTTTCCTATTCCCGCGAAGCCGACGGTGAGCATCGTGCGTATCGGTCGCCGGTTCCCGTCGGGGCTTTTGAAGATGTCGCATGGCAGGATAGACAGCTTGGCTGCGGCGTCACACGTCTCCATCTGGAGGACCTCATGCCGCCCGTCTGGGCTGACGTCTGCCCCGTAGGTGATGTCTAGCTCCGTGTAGACGTCCTCCAGGGGCTGCTGCTGCCAGCGCTCGGTGTTGCCCTCAGAAGCAAACCTGTATAAACGCTGCAGGTTGTCTTGGAGCTCCTTCTTCAATCTGGCAATCTGATTGTCATCGTGGACGGAGAAGTCGGCGTCTGAAAGAAAGCAGAAGAGACAGCAGTTTAGGACAAAACAGTTCCATTCCACACCTAAATATTTATTGATAGATTTTGACGTTACATTATTATATTTGACTTTTATGTGATACTCATGTGTGAATTTAAAAATAGTTTGCAAATGGCTATTTGTTAACAATAGAATATATATTTTGTTTCATGTTTCAGATCGACCCTCTGCCAGAGCTCCAAGTACTGACGGGATATGTCATTCACTTGAGGAAACGAATCCATTCCGGTTCCTTCAGTCAAAAGACTCGTTCAAACAAATCGTTCAACAAATCCTTCGCCTCCTCATCTCCCCACCCACACCCACCCGAATGAATCGTTTGGTCAGTGAACGGGAAGTTACGTTGCCAAACGAATCATCAAAGACCGCTTAGCCTTAGCAATACAACTGAACGGGAAGTGGCATTGCTTGGTCCCGCCCCATCTTGCACGCAGGCTCCTCATTGGCCGCTCGTCGTAGATTCAGAAGTGAGTGACAGACTATATCATTCTGTTTTCGCCGCCTCATCTGACTCCGCGCCCCGCTGCAATAGCGAGGGAGAATTTCCGTGTCGTCTGTCATATTTCTGTGGGATCAAAGTTATGTCTCGTTTTTGCATTTTGATTTAGGACACGGTTAAACATTTTCTTTTTTGGGGAATGGGTGCGGGGGCGCACAGACTTTTTCCTGCACGATCTCAATAACATATACAATCTTGCCGCTACCAGCCTGCCTGACACGCTTGCTGTCACGCATATAAAAAGAGAAATTGGAAATTTTAATTTCTAATAATGGCACGACCAACACATTGTATTTACCTCAAGCTTGTTGTTTTTGTTTTTATGCTCATCACTAGGTAACTACCATTAAAACTAAAGTGTAAATAGCTGGTTGTCGAATGTGTTGCTCTGAAATGAAAACAACACTAAATTTTGATATAAAACAGTTTTATTGCAAATCAGTATTAAGATGACCGTACTGAAATATCATTTTTTTTCACTGGTATTACTAAATAAATAATCCATTCAGCTCCTCTGTTGTCCCCTCATCTCAGATTGTCAAATGCTGACGAGAAATAATTGTTTGCTCTTTACAAGGTCGCCTTTCCACTCTCGTTAGTGTGTTAAGACAAATGGAGACATATTGCGACGTTAACTGTGCCCGCCTGCGTTGTTTTCGGGTGCTTGAGTGGCACGGGCTGGACAGACGAACCGACCAACACCCGACATGCTCTGATACAAAAAAAAAAATTAAAACACTCAGGTGGAAAAATGACATGTCTCTGCGGAAAACAGACAAGACTGAAAAATCAGTTTCTGCTCTTGCACTCCTCTTTAAAAGAAACTGCTGTATTTTAAGCCAAAACAACTGTTGTGTTTGATAGAACAATATGTCTGTATGTTGCCATAGCAGATTCATGGCGCATAAGACCCGAACTATTTTTAATTTGTCCGTTCTACCCTGAAAACCCCCGTTTACAGACGTCGGGCAACCACCTTTGTTTTAACCCAGTCATAAAACTAAGGTCATTAATTATATGTATTATTCCAAATTTATGTTATTTTTAGCTTTGAATCGTTCATTGATGTCTAATATTTCCTTTATAAAAAAAAACGACTTTAAAAAATTATTCACCCGCACATTTTAAACTTTAAAACAAATGACGTCGCAATGAAAAAAATGGCGTCTGTAAAAAAGTCACGCATATCTACCACATGACTCGCTTAATGGTATTTTTGTTGTTGTTATATGTTTTGTTGTTTTACGTTAAATGATAAATAATCGATCCAAACAAAGAAAAATTGAGAAAGAAAAAAAAAAAAAACGTTTAAAGGGGTAAATTCATGAAAAAGAAAATCTCGACCACTCCTTGATGTCTGCGATTTCTGTATCGCGACCCTTGTTATACTGCCATTTTTCACCCATAAAATACCCCAAAAATCCAACTGTGGGCATTCACAACTGTGTTTTGACACTCAGTGATACATGCGACATGGAGTTTTTGGATCGAAACAAGGTACTGTAAGTACGCGATAATATCTTGTTAAAATCATGGCATCTGTAATTCTGCTCTCGCCTCCAGATAGGGTTTTTCTGTTTAAAAAACATTTTTCTTTGAAAAATGCCCTCCTGTCCAAAATTTTTCTTCTTTCAGAAAATTGAGATTTTAAGCTTTCCAATGATGTATCACACATGCATATCGGACAACTTTGAAATTTGGCCAAATTGAGGGTCTCAGAGCGGAACTTCAAGTCACCTGAGTTTTTTCCACCATATACTGTTTCATTGCAAATCAGTATTATGCTGATCATACTAAATACCGTATTTTTCGGACTATAAGTCGCACCAGCCATAAAATGCCCAACTAAGAGGAAAAAAACATAAGTCACACCAAAGTATAAGTTGCATTTTGGGGGGATATTTACTTGATAAAATCAAACACATACAACAGATATGTAATCTTGAAAGGCAATTTAAAATAAAAATTAGGGCTGTCAAAATTATCGCGTTAACGGGCGGTAATTACTTTTTTAAATTAATCACGTTTAAATATTTGACGCAATTAACGCACATGCCCCGCTCAGACAAATATTCTGCCTTTTAGTAAGTTTTACAGCAAGGCTTTTTGTGCTTTCTAACAGCGAACTCTTGTGGTCGCTTTGCGACATGCTTTATTGTTTTCTTGCTAGTTCAATATGGCTGCATGACATCTCGGGCTGACGCCTACGTTGTAATGTTGTGCTTATATGATCCTTGGACAAGATTTGTCCGGAAGTATGGTTGTTGTAAAGAATGTACATATTATGTTAGTAAGCGAAATGTTATATATTTTGTATGAGACACTTTTTGTTTATGTTTAGTGAACCTGTATAGCGTGCTGAGCTAACGTTGTTCCTAATGCAATGCTTGTGTACTTTTTTTTGTAGTTTTATGACGGTCTAAAGAGGACAATAGTTTGAGGCCATTTTATTAATAAATATGATGAAAAAGGAAGAAGTCTTATTATTAAGGCATCGTTCACTAGCTGTCTAGCTTTGGAAAAAGTAGACGCTTCGGAGTGAGGACAGCATAGACAGATTTAAATGACAGTAGAGAGAAATGCCCACTACAGTCCTTATGTACCGTATGTTGAATGTATATACCCATCTTGTGTCTTATCTTTCCATTCCAACAATTTATTTTACAGAATATATATATATAATTTACTGAAAAATATGGCATATTTTATAGATGGTTTGAATTGCGATTAATTACGATTAATTAATGTTTAAGCTGTAATTAACTCGATTAAAAATTTTAATCGTTTGACAGCCCTAATAAAAATACAATAGAGAACAACATGCTGAATAAGTTTATATTATGATAATGTTACATGATGCATGAACAACGAAATGCGAACCGGTATGTGAAAATAACATAGCTATTAAGAGTTATTCACATGACTATAGCATAAAGAACATTCTAACAAGTTTACCAAACCATCAGTGTCACTCCAAAACACCAAAATAACATGTGAAATGATATAATAATGTGGTAATAATTTCACACATAAATCACTACAGAGTATAAGTCGCACCCCAGCCAAACTAAAAACAAACAAACAACAACAACAACAAACAAAAAACTGCGACTTATAGTCCGAAAAATACGGTAGTCATTTTCCTGTACACCATGGGTGTCCAAACCTGTCCTCAAGGGCCGCTGTGGGTCCTGGTTTTTGTTCCTACCAATCGAGCACAGACAGTTTAACCAATGAAGTTTGTGCGAAAACAAGCAGCACCTGACTGCAATCAACTGATTACGCTTGAGAGACACCAGATTGGTGAAAGGTTGTCCTTATGATGGGTTTGAACAAAAACCCGCACCCACTGCGGCCCTATGTGGAATAGTTTGGACACCACTGCTGTACACAGATGAGGTGAATATTGCTGCCATGAAGCCTTCACAGGTTGACATTTCTCTCCCAACTGCGCTGCCGTGACGCGTCCGCAGCTCAGCTTTGGCTTGCCTCGAAGCTACTGGCGAAAGAGTTTTAAACTACTGTAATTTTGATAGGATGTCCTAGTCCCGAGTCTGTTGAGAAAAGTAGTACACTAAACCATGCTCACTAGGTTTGCGTGGTGTTTTTGTGTGTTTGAGCAGCACATGATAGGCTCCATATTAAGTTTTTTCCTTTCATTTTTGACTCGTTCACTGCGTGACTGAGAAGTCAAGTTAGCAGCAATGTCGGTCAGGAGCCGGAGGACCGACGAAGTGAACGGGAAGTGACATAACTCAGTCTTGCCCCCTGCCTGCACGCTGGCTGCTTATTGGCCACACGTGGAAGTGAGTGACAGACGCTCTGATTCCATTTCCGCTCCCTCCCCTGCCCACTATGAGACTGGCGTCTGATTGGTCGTGCGCGATATCAGACGCTGCCGTTTTCTCAACTCCCTCCTACGCAAGTCCCAACTTCCTGAAGAACTAATCAGTGCAGAAGGTGATTAGTTCGGTATCAATCCTCCAAACAATTCGTTCAAAAAGAACGAATCGTTCTCGACCAATACAGCACTAGCTCCAAAGGCTGAGAGAGCGAGAGGTAGAGCCAGCAGCATGAACAGACCACTCCCGGATTTAAAAGATGACGTTTCATTTCATTAAAATGAATAGAAAGTGTGACTTTTCAATTTTTGTGACAATAATGTGGATTGTTGAAAAACTATTGTCAAATAGTGCCATTTTTGAAATGTAAATGACACCGTGCTCATTTGCTCAGTCTCGATGTGCAACATGTCAAATCGAAGCTAAGACGTTGAATTTTTATGACCAGTTTTCAAAATTTTACTGAGATTTATAGTTTAGCAGTCATCAAGCAATTTTTGTGATTATCCGTATTTGGCATGTGAAATTCTTTGACTTTAGCTGGTGATGACACTTTCAAAAATGTAAGAGATTTGGAAAATAAAAGTTCATGACATTTGATGATTTTGGAGTAAAAATATGGGAAACAAGGCATGTTTGCGCCGTTTTTTTTTTTTTTGGGGGGGGGGGGGGTTGTGGGCATGTGTGCCTCAAAATGACCTCATCTATTGCTCCGGTGATGCATTCCAAAGAAATAAATGAGATGAGGAAGAGCTATTGATGAGATTTTGATGAGAGCTCACCATTCTCAGATATGTCTTAGATGACAACGAGAAACAAAGTCTATCTATTGTTCCTAAGGGCCTCTTAGGAGAAACAGAGCAGCAACAAATGATCACAAAATGAATGAGAAGCAATAGTTATGTCTCAGGAGGTGATATTGGGAAATAGATGAGCAACAACATTTTTGCTACGGGTTGTTTCATGGTCAACTTCCACAGTTTTCAAGTCACCTGCTTTCTACCACGGGAAGCTACTGTATGTTGGGGACTAACCTTTTATTTCCAGCACGTCGCTGCGCAGCTTCTCGGCCAATTCGTTGTTCCCGATCTTCTCCAGAATCTTGACGGTCTCATCCAGAGTGTTCTCGCCGTGCTTAATCAAGAGCTTGTCAGCTATGTACTCAAGGCGGGTGTTTTCACGCACCCTTCTAGGCAGGGCCGTGTGGAACCTGAAGGACTCAAAGTCGTCCTCCCCCAGCTCCATCAGCGTGTTCCACAGCAGCTCCTTCCGTCTGCTGTCCAGAGCCATCCTTGAGATTATACGCTTAAGGGAGGTGACCGTCGAACACGTATCTGCGGACGACAACTTGTTTTGACTTATTGTAACATGAGCTCATAAACCGTTTGAGTGATGTGACGCAAAACACAGATGTCAGGTTTTCATTCCTCTTAGCAGTGGTCGAATGTAACGAAGGAAAAGTAGTTTTTCATTACTATACCTATGTGCATTTTTGCGTATTTATACTGTACTTAATTACAAATATGAAGAGGTACTTTTTACTTTTACTTCAATACATTTTCCAAAAGTACATTATATGTACTTTTGACTCTACTACTTTCCAAATTGTTTCCTGGGTCGCACGTTCCTTTGAATTGTTTTCTTTTTTTCTCATTATGAATTGATCGCCCTCATGGCTTCGGCGCAATCGATAAGCCCTGTGCAACTATACCTTAACTGAGCACTAGAAGCAGCAACAGCGTTTCCAATATCAGCTCCTTACGCTCGGTGTCCAGAGGCATCCTTCCACCCTGTAAACGCATGAGCGAGATGACCATGGATTGGGTATCTGTGAACGACAACTTTTCATGGCTTACCATAACTTAAATCTGTTGAAGGACTGATGGTTGTCCTCCCCCAGCTCCATCAGCGTTTTCAACAGCAGCTCCTTACGCTCGGTGTCCAGAGGCATCCTTCTACCTTGTAAACGTGTGAGCGAGATGACCGTCGATCGGGTTTCTACGGACGACACCTTGTTGTAACTTGAGCTCGTAAACCATTTGAGTGACGCGACGCAAAGCCTGGACGTCAGATCAATCTTTTTCATTCATGTCGGAACTCCCTTGTTGCTTTTTTAGCTGTATTGTGGCACTGAATGACTTGTTTTGAAATTGAAAATACCTGACAATATAGTTAAAGACATAATAAACCAGATTCGGTCTAAATTTTCTTTTTCAAAGAGGCAAAATTTCAAACAATCAAATAATAGCTGGCAACAAGGAAATGGATTCCAAGTGTCATTGAGGCGAGTTGCCACTTCTACATACCACAAGAAGTTGCCGAACCTGCTTAGGCACCCATGTCTTTCTAAAGAAGAAGAAACTCCAATGTCAGTAAACGAGCGTCGAAAATTCCGTCTTACGCAAAATATAATGAGGCATTTCAAGCAAAAAGACATTTCGGTTTTGGACACAAAATGTACTCTATGGCTTAAAAGATATTTTTTTTGTTTCCTGTTACGCACATGATAGAATTGCGGCGCGATAAATGAAACAGTCGGCTAACTTACCAAAGGAGCAAATGATAAAAACAACAACAACTTTAAAGCAAACAAACTTGCGACTCTTTTTTGTTTGTTTGTAATTTTCTTTTCAGCATAAGAGAAAACTTACGAAGCCTTGTTGTCACCTCGTCGCCTCCCGTCTGAGTGATGACTTGTCTGTCCGGTCCTCCGAGATGTCGGTGACACCCACAACACCCGTGTGTGCATGATTGCCACCCGCATTTCCAGATTGGGCGGTTTTGTGCCCAGTTGGTCTATTTTTAAAGACTGGGGGCGGGAGAAAATTTTTTGTTGTTCTCGACAACAATGAAAGGAACAAAAATATTTTGTTGACAATTTCTTTCGTGACGATGACGTGACAAGATAAAAACGTTTCTTGGTGTAACCGGTCTGCAAGGAGCCGCGCCGAACGATGCGATCTGTCTTCCTCGTTCAGGTCAGGACTCGTACCCGCGTGAAACCTCCCTCCTGATTCCTTCAAGAGGGTGCGCTGGCAGCTGCAAGCTAGGGCTTTTGGCTTAGTGGTCAGCACACTCGCCTGCCGTGTTGGGCGCATCGTGCAGCGCGGTTAGGACTCCTGACCTAGATGAGGGCGATGGATCGCGTCAAGCGGCGTGGCTCCATGCAGACCAGTTACATTGGTGCCGTGACCCGGATCGGCAGTAAAGGTTTCAAGGGGAGCACGTGTATATTTTATATTTTTAAAAATGGTAAATGGACATCTGTTGTGTGCCGCGCCATAGACTTCATAACATATGGACGGGACACGGGAATCGGGGCAGAATAATAGGGGGCCTATTTTTTTTTTAAAGAAACTTAAAATTCAAATATTTTCAAAACCAAAACTGCTATCGACCAAAAACCAAAACAGGCACCTACCTTAAGCACACATGACACTCCATGAGCGGGTGCATCAAAAAAGTCAGTTTTTCCCTTATAAAATCCCGATGAATTATTTTTTATGTACATAAGTATAACAAAATTTGGCTATAAAAGTCTCAGATTTTACACTAAAGGCACAAAAATCACAAAATGCATGCCAAGTTTTCATGATCAATAGCAATATTTAACATATCATAAGGTTTTGCCCAAAATAGCAACTTAATTATGTTTTATTTAGTGCAAATTTGACATGTTTTCAAGAGCTAATTACTCAATTTTCACATCACAAACGTAATAATTGAGGAAAGCATGCAGAATCAATTATAAATAATATTCAAATTGATTAGATATTCTATATACAATCATTACTTATTATTTATTGAATTCTGATGTTACTATAGGTCATGGGGAGTGAAGGAATTCGGCCTCCCGGCTGAGCCGCCGGGACCGCGACAGCCGAACCAGTAGGCGTCCCACTGGCGCAGCCCCAGCAAGTCGGCCGCGAAGGCCAAATCCCGCGCATTCACTCCGGTGTTAACCCTTTGTACTGACTCCATTCTGAACGGTTTAAAGAAGGCTCACTGAAAACAGGCTGACAATTTATTCGTCGATAGTGATCAAAAAACAAGGCAAAACAGACGACGAAGAGGCAATGTTGGATCCAAGGTTCGCAAAACAACCCATATATCGGAATGTCCCCGAGAAGCGACCGTTGTTCGCTAAAAGTTAAGTCTTTTGAAAGCTGCGGCGGAGTGGGCCTAGCGGAAGGCGTGCCTGAGTGTTGTCTTGGGATCATCCTTCTGTGGCAAGTTTGGCCGGTCAAGTTCGCGCGTCATCTTTCGTGGCTGGGACGTGGTTGCCACGGCAACTAAGGCATGTCTTGATGCCCAAGGCGCCACGCTACTAAGTTGTTGTATTGGTAAGGCGAGGGCGTTCTGACCCCACCGAAGTGTTGTTGACGTCCTTTCCTTCGCTTATCAGGCGAGGGCTGATAAGTCGGTCAACTTTGCTGTGTCAATGGCATGTAGTAACATCTCCCTGAATGCTTTACTATAATGAATGTGTTAGACCAATCTAGAGAGTTGTGTGATGTCTGCGAGAATGGTAACTATTCCCTTTAGGAGAGATGGCCGCTTGAGGGCAGCCTTGCTCTACTATGTCCTCTGTCACAGATTTATATTTAACGGAAAACACTTAGGTGACATGAAGTTCTGCTCTAAGACACCCAATTTGGCCAAATTCAAAAATTGTCCTATATGCATGTGTGATACATCATTAGAAAGCTTTTAAAAAAATTTTTTTTTTAATTTTTGAACAGTAGGGCATTTCATTTTTTACTTTTAAACAACGAAACCCTAACTGAAGGTGAGACCATGAGAGAGCATAATTAAAGACACCATGATTTTAACGAGATACTGTATTATCGCGTACTTACCTTGTTTCGATCCAAAAACTCTGTGTGGCATGTATCACCGGGTGTCAAGACACAGCTGTGACAGCTCCACTTCTCTGCTAAATGCTCTAAATGACTTCTTCGCTCGCTTTGAGGCACAAAACAACACGCCGGCACAGAAAAAACCACCTCCTCCTGGCGAACAGGTGTTAACACTGTGCCCTGACGCCGTGAGAAGGACACTTAGCAGAGTCAACGCCCGCAAAGCCTCTGGTCCTGACAACATCCCGGGACGTGTTCTGAGGGACTGTGCTGGTGAGCTCACAGATGTCTTCACAGACATTTTTAACATCTCCCTGAGCCAAGCTGTTGTTCCCACCTGCCTCAAAACCACCACTATCATCCCGGTGCCGAAGAAGTCATCGCCCTCAAGTTTCAACGACTACCGTCCGGTAGCACTTACTCCCATCCTTATGAAGTGCTTTGAACGGCTAGTGCTGAAACACATCAAAACTGTCCTCCCACCTTCCATGGACCCCCTCCAGTTTGCGTATCGGTCGAACCGCTCGACCGACGACGCCATCACCACCACCCTCCACTCAGCCCTCACCCATCTGGACAATAAGAATGCCTACGTCAGAATGCTGTTCATTGATTTCAGTTCAGCATTCAACACAATCATTCCCCAACAGCTCATCATTAAACTGGACCAGCTAGGGATCAACACTTCACTTTGCAACTGGCTGCTGGACTTCCTGACTGGGAGACCTCAGGCAGTCCAGGTCGGCAGGAACACATCCAGCATCACCATATTGAACACTGGGGCACCCCAAGGATGTGTGCTAAGCCCCCTCCTCTTCACCTTGCTGACACACGACTGCACAGCACTGCACAGCTCCAACTTTCTCGTCAAGTTTGCCGATGACACGACTGTGGCGGGCCTCATCAGCAACAACGACGAGACCAACTATCGGAGCGAGGTGAGCCGCCTGGCCCCGTGGTGTGACCGCAACAATCTCTCTCTAAACGTGGAGAAGACAAAAGAGATTGTTGTGGACTTCAGGAGAACACGCCCTCAGCATGCACCCCTGACCATCAACGGTGCGGTGGTCGAGAGGGTGAGCAGCACCAAGTTTCTGGGGGTGCATGTCACTGAAGACCTCTCTTGGACCACCAACACCGCATCACTGGCCAAGAAAGCCAACCAGCGCCTCTACTTCCTCCGCAAATTGAGGAGAGCCAGGGCCCCGGCCCACATCACGCGGACCTTCTACAGAGGTACTATTGAGAGCATCCTGACCAGCGGCATCACCGTGTGGTACGGAGCCTGTTCCAGCTCCTGTAAGAAGGTCCTCCAGCGCATGGTGAGAGCCGCTGAAAAGATCATGGGCACCTCTCTCCCCTCTCTTGGAGAACTGTATACCTCTCGCCTCACCCGCAAAGCCCTCTGCATTGCGAGAGACTCCACCCATCCATCACACAGCCTCTTCAGCCTGCTGCCATCAGGCAGGAGACTGCGGAGTCTGCGAGCCAGAACCAGCAGACTGAGGGACAGTTTCATCCACCAGGCTGTCAGGATTCTCAACTCTCTCCCTGCTCTGCCCTCGCTCCTCACATCCGCTCCATCTGGACTCTGACTTCCCAGTCCCACTTCACAAGCAACAGTCATTTTGCACGCAGTCACTTTACAATAGGCACCTTAAAACAGTTACTTTATACTCACTTTATAATAGTCATTGATAAATAGTCATCTAGTCACTTTATACAACCCTTTTTGCACAATCATACATGTTGGTATGTATGTATACGTGTGTGTGTGTGTGTGTGCGTGTGTGTGTGCGCGCGCGTGTGTGTGTATAGGACAAAACATTTGCACTATTGCAGTCTGCTACTTTTCCAGTACCTGTTTTCATTTCGTGTGTTTGACATTGTCAGATTGTACAGTTGTCTATTTTTATATATATTTTCTTTCTTTTATTTCATTTTTACTGCCACTGAGGCTAGAGAGTCACGCAATTTCAATTCTCTGTCTGTCCTTGCACATGTGGTAGAATTGACAATAAAGCAAACTTTGACTTTGAGCTGGATTTTCTGGATATTTTATGGGTGAAACACGGTAATATAACAAGGGTTGCGATGCAGAAATCGCAGACATCAAGGAGTGGTCGAGACTTTAACACATAGTTACCCTTTTAAACTTCTTTTTCAGTTTTTCTTTGTTTGGATTGATAATTTATTATCTAGAATATCGGGGAAAATGCGACAGTACAAAACAAATACAATTAAGCGAGAGTTATGAGGAAGATATCCGTGACTTATTTACAGACACAATTTTTTTCGTTGTGATGTAATTTGTTAAAAAGTTTAAAATATCCAAGTGAATAATTTTTTTAACAGTATATATATATATATATATATATATATATATATATATATATATGTATATGTTTCCACCCCCATGCTTCACAGTGGGTATGGTGTTCTTCGGATGCAATTCAGTATTTTTTTTCCTCCAAACATGAGAACCTGTGTTTCTACCAAAAAGTTCTATTTTGGTTTCATCTGACCATAACACATTCTCCCAGTCCTCTTCTGGATCATCCAAATGCTCTCTAGCGAACCGCAGACGGGCCTCCTGGACGTGTACTTTCTTCGGCAGGGGGACACGTCTGGCAGTGCAGGATTTGAGTCCCTGACGGCGCATTGTGTTACTGATAGTAGCCTTTGTTACTGTGGTCCCAGCTCTCTGTAGGTCATTCACTAGATCGCCCCTTGTGGTTCTGAGATTTTTGCTCACCGTTCTCATTATCATTTTATCGCCACGGGGTGAGATCTTGCATGGAGCCCCAGATGGAGGGAGATTATCAGTGGTCTTTTATGTCTTCCATTTTCTAACAATTGCTCCCTCAGTTGATTTCTTTACACCAAGCGTTTTACCTATTGCAGATTCAGTCTTCCCAGCCTGGTGCAGGTCTAAAATTTTGTCTCTGGTGTCCTTTGACAGCTCTTTGGTCTTGACCATTGTGGAGTTTGGAGTGTGACTGACTGAGCTTGTGGACAGGTAACTTTTATACTGATAATGAGTTAAAACAGGTGCCATTAAGACAGGTAATAAGTGGAGCCTCGTTAGACCTTGTTAGAAGTTAGACCTCTTTGACAGCCAGAAATTTTGCTTGTTTGTAGGTGACCAAATACTTATTTCCCACTCTTTTTAAAATTCAAACAATGTGATTTTCTGTTTTATTTTTCCACATTCTGTCTCTCATGGTTGAGGTTCACCCATGTTGACAAATACAGGCCTCCCTAATCTTTTCAAGTAGGAGAACTTGCACAATTGGTGGCTGACTAAATACTTATTTGCCCCACTGTACCAACTGCGCCACGCCTATGAAACGGATCGCCGTATACGTTCTCTTCAAGACAACATCGCCGTGTGCAGGCATGTTGCGACGACAAGGCAAGAAAAATGTACCGGTAAATAATAGACGAATAGTACAAAAAAAAACATTTTATTTGTTGTGAAAAATATCATGACAACAATTATTCACAACATGAAAGTTGATTATCATATCACTGTTGTTGGGATTAGGTATTATTGTGCTAAACCATGCAAGTAAATTTTGATTTAAAAAAAGTGCGTTATATCCGGGAGATTACGGTAGGCTATACAGTATGTCATCAATATACAAGAGCATAACAACATACCAAATCAAGCTCAGGGGATGTTACAGGTACAAGGAATTGTGATAAAAGTGGCTCCTCTGGGATCTTATATTCAGTTTGTTGAGGTCTGTCGCACCTCCGTGAGACATTGAAAAAGCTTTCCTTCATGCCTTGCAGTTTGCTTTATAATCAGGGGTGCACATAAGTGGTCCGCATGCGGACATAGACAAACGCGCTGGCCCTCAACGGCTTCCATACGCTTTTGCGTACCAATGGCTGACCATAAGCCTGTCGCAATATGCAATAATTCCATTTATCGCGTGATATATAAAAATGAAGGCGGTAATTTTTCCGCTGCGACTTATCGCCTCGCGTGCACGTGCGTGCGCGCGTGCGGCAGACGTGCTGTTAAAAGTTCGGATTCCTCGTTACCAACTGCGCAAAATGCATCTTCGTTCCAAGTCCGGCAAAAACTAGCGCCGGAGCCAATCGTTCTCATTATACCCTATTGTTCAACGTATACCGGCCGCATCAGTGCTCCGGAGTGACTGTGGACCAGGGGTCGCGTTAACCGGATATTTTCCGTCGTTGACCGATTTTCTAAAACGGCGACGGAAAAAACTGAAGTCCATCGGTCGTTTTGACAGGTTGCAATTCACACCCCAGACCACAGGGTGGCGAGTGGGCATATTAATTAGCTATTGTCTCTCTTGATGCATGACGTCGTTGGCTTTACTCTGAAAAATGTCAAGGCAACTGAGTGTCCGAAGTTTCTTCAAAAAGCCCCAAAACGACGATGGTGTTGATAAAAGAGGTGAAAAAACAGGGACTGCACAAGCGGGCACGCAATTCAAGTCCATGCGCACCAGGAGGAAGACTGCGTTAAGGCCACAGCAGGTGAACTATTAATTTCATTGTTCCATACCTACCTGGGCCACAGTCAGCTGTTTTTGTCACTGCGGAGAAAAAGTTACATATTCATCTGCTAGATGTGTGATGGCACGGTGTGGATTCTCTGTTAAGCTTGTTCGGACAGAATATTAATTTGAATGAAAACTAAATACTAGTGATGGGACGAAATTGGGCCGAGGTTCCGAAGCTTGTGTCGAGTAATGGGAGGGGTGTTTCCACGAAGCTTGTAGCGAGGCGCGTGTCATTTAGGCAGAACCCGGAAATGATGTCGTGAGAAGCCTCGCCGGCCGGCTGAATCTAATGAACGCTTCGGAAGTGATCCGACGTTCGGCGCGCGTTGCAAACATAGTAGGCTACAGACTACGGTATAAATTGGTTGCAAAACGCAATGGCGATCGCCTGTTATCTCACATTTTGTGCATTTCGGGTTCCTGTACTTGTTACATGATCTGTGCGCAACAGTGCAACCAGTGCAATCTTTTTTCGAGCCTTGTCCTTTGCTTGCGATGGAAACTGCGCAAAAAAGCGACCCTCCCCTGTATGGGAACATTTTCATTTGATTGCTTTCAATAAGGTAAGGGAGAAGAACTACATTAATTTAAATGTGAGTGTGTGTACCTATCTGAACCAAACATCAACAGAATGAACAATCCATTGGTGTACTGGGAGGCACAAAAAAATACCTACCCAAATTTATATAAACTGCCACTCACATTTATCTGCACCCCAGCTTCATCTGTGCCTTGTGAAAGAATATTTTCTAAAGCTGGTGAAATATTGTCCAAAAAAATGAAACCGTTTAAAGCCAGCCACTGTGGGAAAGCTATTATTTCTCAACAAAAATGAATAACAAATTATCCTTAGCACTTGTTGTATTTTGTTCACATACTAAATTACTAACATAAGCACATTCATATCTTTGTCATAATAAAATAACCATTGAATTCTTAACAATGTTGACCACTTGGGCTTGTAGAGTAGACCACTTGATGGCGCCATAGAGTAAATGAAGCACAATGAGGCTTTGCTACATGTGCAAACCGATTGGCTGCAAAGCTTCATTGCTTCATGAGGCTTCATTTGGCCATCACTACTAAATACTGTTGAAGCGGTACACAATGTTAAGAGTCTTGTTAGCTCGAATTGCTGTGTCCAACCGCTGTAGCTCTGCTGCTCTCTGTGAACTCTCTATTCACGCCGGAACGCGCGCGGCTCTTAAATGTCTCTGTCATGTGACTGTGTCGTAGCCGCTAACGCGCTCGGCCAAATGGACACACAAGTACGGAAGGTGAATTATGCCAAACAAAGGGTCACCACAATGTCATTATCATCATTTTAAAAATTTAAGTGACTGGTAAAAATAGATTATGACCGGATTTTTATGACCGTCAGTCAAAATGACAGACAACGAAAAAGTCTAGCGCAACCTCTGCTGTGGACCATCTACAGCGCGCCGGTGTCGTTGACGTGTGGGCGCTCCCGTCAGGAGTGACATTTCACGCGGGTGGCTGTTTTTCGGCACAACGCCGGATATTTACAACGAAGTCCGCCAAAACATTGTTACAGACTAGGCTGCTACGAACAACCTCGCTTTGACAATAAACAGCTGAATGAAATTAAGAGCGCTGTGTCATATGCTGGTGTTGTGTAGTAATGAGCAGACGTGACTTCAGCGGCGCTTGTTAACTTTTTTAATGCGCGCACACACTAGATATCATGAAATGGCACACTAGATGTGCTACATCCCATGCCATTGGCTATGTGAGCACAGATTGATTATGGGTTACGTAGTCAATATAGTACATCGATGAATTCTAAACTGACATGACTGAATGGAAGTTAAGAAGGCCAAATCATTCCATACCAGTGACTATAGATAATGTTGCAAATATTGTTATTTCAGTGCGTGACACAGATGGATTAGGACAACAAATAGGATGTCTTGCTCATGTAGTAAACTTAGCTGTTAAGAAAGCTGTAGCAATCAACAGTGTGCCTTGCCTCACTTTACCAACTGTAAAGATTGTTCTCAGCTCTTTTGTACAAACATTTTTCAGATCAGTAAGAAGTAAGCACATACAGTAAATATTATGCACTAAAATACATGTTTATATGATGGCAATTTAATTTTTGCTCGCTAGCAAAAAAAAAAAAAAAAAAAAAAACGAAACAAAAAATTGGTTTTTTTTGGGTTTTTTTTTACAGAGCATTAAATGTATTGAATCGGATCGAAAATCGTGACCCCGTATCAAAAATCGTACCGAACCGTGACTTAACTGTATGTTGCATCCCTATGGAACACCATTGCAGAAGTTATGACGGGGAAAAGTTTTCATTTGCCTAAATGCTTAAGTTATTAAGTGCAATTTTTTTTCCTCTCTCTTTTTTTTTAATTTTTTTTTTTTTTAACACATTTTATTTATTCTGTGGTGCTGTGCGGTATCAATATTGTTGTCTTTTTTTACTTAAGAGGCATGGTCTATTGTTTTTAGTTGTGATTTCTTAAAAAGTATTTTTGAATTTATCTATGAATGTATACTGTATTCTCACTGTGTTATTGTAAATTGGTTGAAAAAAAAAATTGGGGGGGCGCAATAATATCGCATATCGCAATACTTTATGAGAATAATTATCGCACACTAATATTTGTTATCGCGACAGGCCTAGCTGACCACTGTATTTGCGGCGGACACGAGAAAATGACTTCTCAAAATGTCAAAGAGGCGGGCCCCACTGAGTAATTATTTCCGTGTTCCCCACCCCGTCAAAAGACAGACAGACGACAGAGACATCACCGGAGCTACCGAAAAAAAGGACTTTTGCTGAAAAGTGGCTGCAGGAGGTACCATGGCTAGAAGCAAATGATGCTCGCACGGAAATGTGGTGCAACATTTGCCGTGAGAATCCCAATGTCGCTAATAAGAGCAGCGCATTTTATGTAGGGTCAAAGAATTTTAGCCATCCAAACTTTGAAAAGCACGAAAAAAACAAAGCATGTGGCAATTAATCAAACTATCGATGTCAGACAGGACCCCACTCGCCCTATGGACAAGTGGCGGAATAAAGTTATTGTAGAACAGCGCCATGCGCTGACAAACGTGTTTTTGCTCGCATTTCACAAAGCTAAACATGCACGTTCAATGAGCTCTTATGAGGAGGACATCCCACTTTTACAAAGGCTTGGAGTTAATGTGAGAGCCGCATATGAATGCCCTTTATTTTGAATGAGTGCTTTTATGTTTATTACTTTACATTTCACTTCAAAGTAATGGCAATTTTGTTGTGCCAGTTGATGTTAATCAAGCGTTAATTGTTTATATAATTAATTAAAGGTAATTGGCTCTAAGTAAAGCTTGTCATAATTTTATCGCATCAGGCGGGTCGGCTCTCAAGCTCAATGAGGACCAAGTCACATCTCCAGGTCCTCCTCTGAGAACCTGGGCAAAAAAAATATGTGCACCCCTGTTTATAATCATCATCAGTGACTATCGAGCCACGGGTTACCCCCTTCCCACTCCAGTCTATTCTTTTTGGAGATGTTTCCTCTTTTGAGGACGATGTGGGCTGTCGTGAGTGTCAGCTGTTTAGACATATTTGTTTTTAAAACGTGCGGGGCGGTACACTGACCAGAGCGAGCGAGGTAACTAGGCAACAAACCCGGAAGTGGAGCGCAGTGCAGACAACAGGCAGATAACATATTTTGCTCTCTTTAATATTTCCTGCACTTTATTTAGTTCATTATTGTTGGTTCAGTGTTCACTTGTGAGCGCGGGTGTGTGTGTGTGTGTGTGTGTGTGTGAGACTGACGTGGATGAGCTAGGGCACTGCCACCCGCCCCTCCGCGCCGCTGGATCCGCGGGGTTGCCCCATGGGACAACTGAGAAATACGGAATAAACAGCATTCCGTATTAGTTCAGTACGGAACACAACTTTTGATTCCTAATTATGGAACGATTCCGTATTTCAAGGGACGGGTGGCAAGCCTAGTTTTAAAGGGGATGTTGCGGCAAGGGGGTGTGAGACATCAATAGAACCGTTATGCGCCAAGATAACAAATATTGATAAAGTTAACAAAAAAATCAATCACATTAATGAGCAATGATCGAAAATAGATCGAAAATGACGAACATTACCGAAAGTGTTCCGGAAACAGCCGAATGGGGCGGCGACGTCAAGACAAGTGATTGAAAGTCGAGGCGGAGCTAGGTGCCATTGTTTTTTAACGACGAGAGAGTAGCGTTAGGGTTTGTTTGACCAAAACATCACAACAATGGTTCAAAACTGCTGTGCTATGTGGTGTACAAATAGTTATTTATCGGAATATAGTATCCATGAGTTCCTGAACGCGAAAAAAAAAAGCTGGACTACACAGAAAATGGGTAAAGTTCGTCCGTGCAAAGAGGGCTAATTTTCTAGACACAGCCTCCGGCACGCTTTTCTGTGGTGCGCATTTTCCAACTGAAAGCTTCTCGAACTATGGACAAGAGAAATCGGGTTTTGCTAAAAGATTGCTGCTCAAAGGAGATGCGGTGCCGACCATACAGGCACAGCCACCTAAATGTCCCGAGATATCAAGACAGAGACGATGACTGCTAAAGGAGGCTAAAGCTAAGCAAAGGAGGGAGCAGCCAAGCTCGAAATGGCCAGAGTGAGTACTCTTTTATAATTTAAAAAAAAAAAAATGTCACGCATTGGATACAGGACTCGACACATGTATAAATTATCGTTCGTAAAATATATAGAACAAATCCTCTGATCCCGTTCATATTTGTGTCTGTTGGCAGAGCGAAAAGCTATGATAGCGCAATAAATGATAATTATTCTATGCATTCCTTTATTTTGCAGTCACGGTGTATCAGCTTCACAAAAAGAAATGCTAAACAAATCATTGGTGTTTCCCACACGATCTGCTGCCGATGTTTCATCAGTGTCATTGCTCCCCTCAATGACCGTTTCATTACGCTGCATTGGCGTTCGTTTGGGCTCAAATTGGTCACCTATAACACCGATTAAAGCTTTGTAACTCTCCTCGTCACCATTAGATGAACATTCGTTATGTCCTTCTACGTCGGATTCGACGCTGAAACTAGAAACGAAATTATCTGCCAGATCTCGGGCGCCGGTCGTTTTAGCTTGACAATCGAGCCAAATTTCTCTCATTTTCTTGTGTGTAATTACACGAAGTGGCATGATATGAATACAAAAGGCATGCGTTTATGGATAAATGATGGAATATCAAAATTTTCCCAGGGCACTACATCCCCTTTAATGTTGTCATACAAAACAACATTTTACACAAAGTGAAAATGATCAAATTTAAAACATTGATGTCAAAATGAGCAAAACTATTTCAAGTCTACATATGACATTTTCTTTTAAATTTGTGAAAAATTTAAGTTAACCCTTTAAAGGGTACTTATTGAACTCATTGGCTGCCATTGATGGTGCTCAAAGTCCAATCCTTTTGGACAGACCCTCCCAGGACAAATGGATAATTGGAATGACTTGCCCTTCGTGATGCAAAGGACAAAACGTTCTTATTCCCATTTGTTAAATCTGAAGAAAGACACAAAGAATCGGTATTGAACATGAATTTACATTTTGGTGAGTTCTTAGATCTTACTTGACAGTCTTCAGGCTATAGTTGGGATCCTTCTTGATCTTCAATAAGACCCTCTCGTCTTCTTCCTCTATTTGATAGTTGATGAGAAATAACTCTTGAAGATGGGAGGGGTTTAACTTGAGAGCCTCGGCCAATGAAGCACATCCTTTCTTCGTGATCTCGCACTCTGACAGCCTGCAACAAATTATATAATTGCATGAAGTCAAGAAGAGAACCTGCTTAAAGTGACGAAGGTTCTGCTGATAGCAACATCGTGTCCGTCTTTTCTGTGTCTAATACAGGGTTGATGCGGGTTTAAAAAGCATTAAAATCATTAAATGGATTTTGTGCCTTAAAAAGCATTAAACTCAATATTTCAAAGCATTTAAAATTATGTAAACTTGACAGGATTTTTTTTTTAACACCATTGATTAATTACTTCAGAACTTTTAAGATGCAGTGTGGGCTGGCCAGTCCTTTCGAGAGGATCTCAACCCCCTCGTCCGATAGATTGTTCTTGGAAAGGTACAGGTCCTGAAGATGGGAGGGGTTCAACTTGAGAGCCTCAGCCAATGAAACACATCCTTTACTGGTGATCCCGCAGTCGGACAGCCTGTAACAGATGTGATAATTGCCTGAAGTGAACAATGGAACCTGGTGAAAGTAGTGAAGGTTTGCTGAAAGTAACATCGTGTCAACCTTTTCCTTGACTAATGCAGGGTTGATGTGGGTCATTAAAAGTATTAAATGGATTTTGTGAAAATTCAGGCCTTAAAATGCATGAAACTTAATGTCTTAAGGCATTGAAAATTATGCAAACTTGACGGTCTAAAGAAAACACTTTTTTTTTTTTTACATCATTTATGAGAGTTAATAGCAGCAGTGATTCTTTTTAATGGTCGACCGGATCCACGGAAGATTACGAACTGGAGGAGCGTCTTACTTGAGGACTTTTAAGATGCAGTGTTTGCTGGCCAGTCCTTTCGATAGGATCTCGACCCCCTCGTCAGACAGCTCGTTCTTGCTCAGGGACAGCTCTTGAAGATGGGAGGAGGTTAACTTGAGAGCCTCAGCCAATGAAACACATCCTTTACTGGTGATCCCGCAGTCGGACAGCCTGCAACAAATGAGATAATTGGCTGAAGTCGAGAAGGGAACCTGGTTAAAGTGATGAAGGTTCTGCTGAAAATAACATAGTGTCTGCCTTTTTCATGACTGATACAGGGTTGATGCGGGTGATTAAAAAGCATTAAAAGTCATTTCAAATATTTTGTGAAAATTGGAGCCTTAAAAAGCATCAAACTTAAAAAAGCATTCAATATTATGAAAACTCGACAGGAAAAAAAACTTTTTTTTTCATAATTGATTAGAGTTGCTGCCAATAGCAGCAGTGATTCTTTCAATGAGTCGACCGATTACGAACTGGAGGAGCGTCTTACTTGAGGACTTTTAAGATGCAGTGTTTGCTGGCCAGTCCTTTCGATAGGATCTCGACCCCCTTGTCAGACAGCTGGTTCGTTCTCAGGTCCAGCTCTTGAAGATGAGAGGGGTTTAACTTGAGAGCTTCCGCCAATGAAACACATCCTTTTCTGGTGATCCCACATCGGGACAGGCTGCAACAAATGAGATAATTGCCTGAGGTCAAGGCAGGAACCTGTTTAGTAGTGATGGTGAGATGAAGCCTCATGAGGCATTGCACCACTTGAGCCAGTTGGTTCGAGAAAGGGTTCATTTCTTGGAGCTTCATGTGTCCACGGAACCACCTGCTGGCTAACTGTATAGTTACAATCATTTGTCTCCAAACCACATGAGGGATTCGTTAATTTTTGTGTGTGTGTGTCTGTTGGGAAGGTATTATTTAGCAAAATATTGTCTGACCAAAGCCTCGATGTACATAGGTTATCACATAAGTATACAGTATATATTTTTCTTCAACTTTCTTTTCATTGTTTTCCAGTCAAAGAAGTTAAATTTGGCATACATCTTCAGCAATAGGATCAACCTCATAACCTGAGTGACCATGATGTATGGGGGGGGGGATGGGGCAGTACCACAGTACCCCTGAATTATGGGGGGGGGGGAAAGGACCAGTACATATGAAACAAAAACAGTTATATAAAATACAGTGCCTTGCAAAAGTATTCGGCCCCCTTGAACCTTGCAACCTTTCGCCACATTTCAGGATTCAAACATAAAGATATCAAATTTTTTATTTTTTGTCAAGAATCAACAACAAGTGGGACACAATCGTGAAGTGGAACAAAATTTATTGGATAATTGAAACTTTTTTTAACAAATAAAAAACTGAAAAGTGGGGCGTGCAATATTATTCTGCCCCATTGCGTTAATACTTTGTTGCGCCACCTTTTGCTCCAATTACAGCTGCAAGTCGCTTGGAGTATGTTTCTATCAGTTTTGCACATCGAGAGACTGACATTCTTGCCCATTCTTCCTTGCAAAACAGCTCGAGCTCAGTGAGATTGGATGGAAAGTGTTTGTGAACAGCAGTCTTCAGCTCTTTCCACAGATTCTCGATTGGATTCAGGTCTGGACTTTGACTTGGCCATTCTAACACCTGGATACGTTTATTTTTTAACCATTCCATTGTAGATTTGGCTTTATGTTTTGGATCATTGTCCTGTTGGAAGATAAATCTCCGTCCCATTCTCAGGTCTTGTGCAGACACCCACAGGTTTTCTTCCAGAATGTTCCTGTATTTGGCTGCATCCATCTTCCTGTCAATTTTAACCATCTTCCCTGTCCCTGCTGAAGAAAAGCAGGCCCAAACCATGATGCTGCCACCACCATGTTTGACAGTGGGGATGGTGTGTTCAGGGTGATGAGCTGTGTTTTACGCCAAACATATCGTTTTGCATTGTGGCCAAAAAGCTCAATTTTGGTTTCATCTGACCAGAGCACCTTCTTCCACATGTTTGGTGTGTCTCCCAGGTGGCTTAAGGCAAACTTTAAACGAGACTTTTTATGGATATCTTTGAGAAATGGCTTTCTTCTTGCCACTCTTCCATAAAGGCCAGATTTGTGCAGTGTACGACTGACTGTTGTCCTATGGACAGCCTCTCCCACCTCAGCTGTAGATCTCTGCAGTTCATCCAGAGTGATCATGGGCCTCTTGGCTGCATCTCTGATCAGTTTTCTCCTTGTTTGAGAAGAAAGTTTGGAAGGACGGCCGGGTCTTGGTAGATTTGCAGTGGTGTGATGCTCCTTCCATTTCAATATGATGGCTTGCACAGTGCTCCTTGAGATGTTTAAAGCTTGGGAAATCGTTTTGTATTCAAATCCGGCTTTAAACTTCTCCACAACAGTATCTCGGACCAGCCTGGTGTGTTCCTTGGTTTTCATAATGCTCTCTGCACTTTAAACAGAACCCTGAGACTATCACAGAGCAGGTGCATTTATACGGAGACTTGATTACACACAGGTGGATTCTATTTATAGAATTTATTCTATCATTTAGGACAACATTGGATCATTCAGAGATCCTCACTGAACTTCTGGAGTGAGTTTGCTGCACTGAAAGTAAAGGGGCCGAATAATATTGCACGCCCTACTTTTCAGTTTTTTATTTGTTAAAAAAGTTTAAATTATCCAATAAATGTTGTTCCACTTCACGATTGTGTCCCACTTGTTGTTGATTCTTGACAAAAAAATGTAATTTCATATCTTTATGTTTGAAGCCTGAAATGTGGCGAAAGGTTGCAAGATTCAAGGGGGCCGAATACTTTTGCAAGGCACTGTATATAATAAACAACTTTAGCAAGGGGGGGGGGGGGGGTTTGGGGTAAATAAATTATAGAATTAAGATGTGTTATCAATGAAAAAATTAAAAGTGTTCGTTGGCTGTCACTGAGTAGCATTTGCGATCGCTACACAAAGCTAACTAAATTACCCCCAAAAATGGTAAGAGATGTAGGACAACCAGAGGATATATAAGAAAGACAGGACTGATGGTAAAGGATAGCTTGTTGAAATATGAGAATGTCAATGTCATTGTCCGGTTGATGGGTGCGCGGGTGGCCTGGGGGACCACCCTGGGTCCCGGGGGGGGAGGGGGGGGCTATGGGGGGATGGCTCCTTTGCTGGGCTGCGGGAGGAGGGATGGGCTGCGCATGGCCCCCCGCTCCCCCGCCCGCCCTCCCTCCGCGGGCTGGCTGGGTGGGGGCCGTGACCCTGGGTTGGCGCCCGCGCGGCTTCTCCGCCCGTCTGCGTGGCTGTCGCGCGCCCGGTGGGGCTTGCGTGCTGCTGGATGTGGTAGGGCATGCCCGGGTTGGGGGTCCCGGTGCCGGGATTGGCGATGCGGCGGCGTAGGGTTGGTCGCCAACGGGCTCACACTCATAAGAGATTCACACGATTACTGGGTTCTAGATCACAGAACTGATTTGTGTACACTCTACCCCTTTCAATCACTTAGCTTATAGGCTTATAGACACCCCCACCCCCATTCTCCTCTTTCACTGGCCAATAGGCCCCCACATGGTGTAAACCGGAAATACATCTCGCTGACGATACCACCAGCATATTAGTAACTAGTTTAGATGTTCAATGTATTTCTTGTTGTTCTTTGTGTATGTTTCTTTTATTTCTTCTCTTGTATTTCTTTTCTTCTGTCCCCCCATAATACCTTCCTGTTCGCTGCTTTGTCATAATGGGGGAAAAAAAAAAAAAAAAGGAGAATGTCATTGTCAGTCGCGTCGATAAAAAAGCTAAAGCTATGCTTCGGTCGGCTCATTTTTTTCGTCTTTTTCAGCCTTCGACACTCAAGCCATCTCTTTAACTCAACATTTTTATGTTGTTCCACATCTTTGCCAGTGAATTTGGCAGCAGGCACATCATTTTCGAAGAGAATTGGTAGATTTAGCTCTGTAAACATCTCTTTCGTACACGACTTCCATTCATTTCCTATTAGGGACAAACGGTGGCTTGTCCCAATTTAGCAACAGTAGCTAATGTAATGAATATTAATGAGCGGAAGTGACGTGTTGCTTGCGGAACGCCATTCCAAGTACGCAGTTTTTTAGTTCGTGTAGTATATAATTCGCTATCCATTTTATAAATATTACCTATTATTTAAGAGTTGTTTATAACAGCTCTATGAGATGTTATGTAGCATAAATTTTAAATGTGCACAAAGCTATAAGCCCACCGACACAACCAAGGGCATAATAGGCCCCCTTCCCCCACACACGGAGCCCTGATCTCAACATGATGCAGTCAATCTGGAATTAAGAGACAGACACAACTAAAATATCAATATGCAAAGAAAAAAATGTGCTGTCTCTCTGCTTCTCTGATGAGTACAGACTCGGTGTGTTTGTCGTTTTAAATGCCACATTATCGCACGCGATCAAGCGAGAGCTCACGAGGGAACGGAGTTGGGGGACTGCAACCGTGCACAGCCGGTATGATTTGCCTGCATTTGACGTACTGCGTGCCACGCAGTCAAGACTGAGCCGGACCAGAACCGGAACGATCATGCATCTGGTGTATTTACATTATATACAGGGTGGATGCGGGTCATTAAAAAGCATCAAAAGTCATTAAATGGATTTTGTGAACATTCTGACCTTAAAAAGCATTACACTAAATGTTTGAGCAATAAAAAATTATGTAAACTTGTCGGGAAAAATTTTGGGGGGAATGAAAATGAGATAAATACCTGAAGTCAGGAAAGGAACCTGGTTAAATTGAAGAAGGTTGTACTCAAAGTACAATTGTGTCTGCCTTAGGGCCAAAATATACCGGACACGTTGACTGCGTGCTACGCAGTATGTCAAATATTGGCAAAACATACCAGCTGCGCACGGCCGTGGTCCGGCAACTCCGTCCCGTCGTGAGCTCTCGGGTAATTGCGCTCGATAATGTGGCATTAAAAACAACAACAAACACACGGAGTCTGTACCCATCAGAGAAGCAAAGAGAGAGGTGGACTGAATTTGAACATTTTTTCCCAATTTTTTTTTTTTTTGCGTTTACCATAAGTTTGTGACACTACTTCTGTTTTCAATTACATAACTTGCATAATAATTTACCGTCCATCCTCATAGCTTCTGCTGTGGTGTTCCATGTGTAATATTCTGATCGAATGTTTTCCGAGGCAACCTGAAGTGCATGCAATGGTGTTTTTTATCTATTTATTTTTTAAAACCTGTACTGTTCAGCTGTTTGACACGGAGGATAGAAGTCTAAGCACCCGCTTGGTCTGAACAGTTTTAATGTTTCACATTGAGAGAATGACATACTCCCATTGTGATCATTCAACATACCTTGTATATTATGACAAAGCAGTGAACAGGAAGGGGTTATGGGGGAACAGAAGAAAAACACAAGAGAAGAACAAAAAGAAACACAAACAAACAACAAGAAATACATTGAACGTCTACACTAATTACTAATATGTTGGTGCTATTGTCAGCGAGATGTATTTCCGGTTGACACCACGTGGGGGGCCAGCTGACCAGGGAAAGAGGGGGACGGGGGTGGGGGAGTCTATAAGCCAAGTGGTTGAAAGTGGCAGAGTGTACACAAATCAGCTCTATGATCTGGAACCCAGTAATCGTGTTAATCCTTTGTGAGTGTAAGCCCGTTGGTGACCGACCCATCGCCACTCCTGGCATCGGGACCCCCCACCCGAGCGCGCCCTATCACATCCAGCCGCACGCGAGCCCTACCGAGCGCGCAACAGCCACGCAGACAAGCGGAGACGCGACGCGGGCGCCAACCCAGGGCCTCCGCCCTCACCCAGTCAGCCCGGGGAGGGAGGATGGGACGGCGGGGGGGTTCAGCGCAGCACATGCCTCCTACCGCAGCCCAGCAAAGGAGCCATCGTCCCCTCCCGGGCCACACGCGCACCCATCAACCAAGAGGGGACGCACAACCAACCCCACCACCACCTCCGTCAGCCCACGAGCCACGACCGCAGCCCCCAACCGGCATGGCACTTCACAGGACCCCCAAGCGGCCCACCAAGCCCAGGGCAGGGTCCCCCGCCGGAGCAGGCAACATCCATCCGATACACCGGCGCCCAGCCACCGACCCGTGATGGAGCACAGGGCGGAAACCCAGTCAGAGAAGAGAGGGGAAGGCGGAAGCAGGAGGATGCAGAGCAGCCGCCACGGGGCGACGCGAGATTGGAGCCCTGACCTCCCCCCACTCCCGCGGCCGGTAGGCCAGGCAGAAGGGAGGCTGGTAATGTCATTTTGGTCATGTGACGTGAGAGTGAGCGACAGCCTGCCAAGAGCCACAGGTTGCGGAAGATTTTATCGCTCTGAGTTAATCAAAAAACAAAGTTGTCAGCGCGTCGTGCATTTGTTATCTTTGGCGGAAAAACACAAAATAAGACACCATGCAGGTTCCTTTTTAATTCTGCCCTTATAAAAATGATCTGAAATCACATTGTGACTTTCCACCTCCTTGATGAAGCATTCTTTGTCCACGTTAGCAGGTATTTTAAGCGTGAATAAGCAACTGGGCCGTGGATTCCAGGCCTTCCTCAGCTCATTTTGACCGATGCGTCCTAGGCAAAAATAGAAAATTGCTTAAGCCATCCGGCGGGCTCCGGGACACATCTCAGTCCGGAGCACTGACACGGCCGCAACAATAGGATAGAATGGAAATGGATTGGCTCCGGAGCTATAGCTTTCCAGACCTGGACCAAAGACGCGTCCGGTATATTTTGGCCTTTATCTTTGGCTAGTAGCAGCAGTGATTCGTTAGATTAGTCAACCGTATGCACAGAAGATTACGAACTGGAGGTAGATTTCTGAGTTGCAAAGCTCCTTACTTGAGGACTTCTAAGTTGCAGTGTTGGCTGGCCAGTCCTTTCGAGAGGATCTCCACCCCCTTGTCCGATAGATCATTGGAGTACAGGTCCAGATGCCTCAGGTTGGATGGAGAACTGAGAACAGTAGCCAACAGGTGACAGCTGCCAATGTCCAGGTCACAATCAAATAGACTGGTGAACACAGGAAAGAGGAACACGTGAGAGTGAGCCAAACCTATCTTCTGCTGACTTTAGTATGGTGCTTTGAATAATAGATTTCATTTCAAGATACAAAACAAGACAACAACAAAATAAAGTGCAAATTACAAAACCCAAAGCTATTATGCATTTTATTTTCTCCTGGTAATATCACCAACGTCTCTTGAGCTGCATGTGACGCTGTCTTTGTTTTGGATGTTATCAAGGACGGTCATCTCGTACGACCAAAACGTGTAAATCGTAGTCTTTTTTTTTTCTTTCTTCAAGATTATAGATTGGATTTAACTCAAACTTTGACCCATTTAAGATTTTTCAAGATTTTGATTTCCCCACTGTTTCAGGATGAACTTGAGGTAAACCTGTTACACTGACCCAGCTTTTCGTTTGCTCGCATAGAGACACAATTTCTTACCGTCTTTACTGATGTCAGACATGTCCAAAGTCCGGCCCGGGGGCCAAATGCGGCTTGTGGTCCAATTTCATCCGGCCCCCAGCCTCTGTCATAAAATCAATCCCGTCTGGCCCGCACACAGACTTAATAAATTGGTCAGCAGTGCTGCTTCCAGCATATGAAGTAGCTTACACACTAAATGCTGCTCCTCATTTACGCACTAAATGGCAGAAGCACTCGAAGCAACATTACCCCGTGTGACCCTTTACTCCCAATTTTCTAAAATGGCGACAATCAAAAAAAAAAGTTGACTGCGATGGCTTCAAGGATAGGTAGAAATTGGACGATTACTTCACTAAAATACGCAACAACTGTGTCTGCCTCATTTGCAAAGACACAGTCGCTGTTTTTAAAGAGTTTGATGTGAGGCGATATTACCAAAAAAGACACGCTGACATGACAAGATTACAGGGAAGATACGTAGCGAGAAATTGACATCAGCCAAGGTCGGCCCCCCACATTTTTAACACAACAAATCTGGCCCCCTTTGCAAAATGTTTGGACACCCCTGACTTATGTCAATGACTTAGAGCATTGAAATGAGGGTTGGGCAGCAATGAAAATTGTTCATCTCAAGTAATAGCATGAAATCTATGCAATGAATCACACAGTCATCATCACTTCAAAAGTAGCAATATACACCGTCATAAAGTTAACTATCGTCTCATCCAAACAGCCACTACTTCGCCACCAGTGCCAACCATTTTTGGTTTCTTAACTCATTCACTCCCAGCCATTTTTCAGAAGCCACCGCCTTTTGTTCATTTGCAATGATTTCGGCTGATATGCCATGTGCCACAGAATATTTTGTTTGATGGCTACACAAAAGTACATCCAAATTTTTCATCATAAAAAGAGGTTTTTCTACTCTTTTCCGTTCTTCAGTTATGAGCAGTTGAAGATCATCAATTCTTGTTTCTACACATTTTTGGTAGCGAACTTAAGTGTTCCAAAAATATATGAACACGTCTTTAGTAGTGAATGAGTTAATTTTGTTTTGTTTTCGGATTTGTTGTCGCGTTTTCTTATAATCAATTGTTTTTTAATTTGATTTTTTTGTGTGATTTGCTTGAGTTTTTTTTTGTTTTTTTAATCATCTGTTTTGTGATTTTTGATTGTTAAGTCATTTTTAGTTGTTTTGTATGTGTTTTGTGCACTTGTTTTTGGATTTGTCATGAAAGGGAAATTGTCCAAATTCAGCCCTAAAAAGCATTCAAACTAAACGCTCGAGGCATTGAAAAGTATGTAAACTTGAGGGTTAAAATGTTTTTTTTCCACATAATTTATTAGACTTGCTGCTCAGAGCAGTAGTGATTCTTTTGATTAGTCGATTGGATCTACGAAAGATTACAAACTGGAGGAGCTCGATACCTGAGGACTTTTAAGATGTAGAGTGGGCTGTCCAGTCCTTCCGAGAGGATCTCAACCCCTTCATACGACAGTTTGTTCCAGCTCAGGTCCAGCTCTTGAAGATGGGAGGGGTTTAACTTGAGAGCCTTGGCCAATGAAACACATCCTTTACTGGTGATCCCACAGTCGGACAGGCTGCAACACAATGATATAATTGCCTGAAGTCAAGAAGAGGACATGCTTTGCGTGATGAAAGTTCTGCTGAAAGTAACATCGTGTCTGCCTTTTCTTGACGAATGCAGGGTTGATGCGGGTTATTGAAATGCATCAAAAGTATGAAATGAATTCTGTGAAAATTCAGGCCTTAAAAAGCATTAAACTAAATGTTCGATGAATGAAAAATTATGTAAACATGACGAGAATTTTTTTTTCTGAATGAAAATAAGATAATTACCTGAAGTCAGGAAAGGAACCTGGTTAAAATGAAGAAGGTTCTACTCAAAGTAAAACTGTGTCTGCTTTAGGGCCAAAATATACCGGCCACGTTGACTGCCTAATCCACAGTACGTAAAAAAATCGTACTGGCTGCGCACAGCAGGGGTCCGGCAATTCCGTCTCGTCGTGAGGTTCCGCGTAATTGCGCACGATAATGTGGCATAAAAAGCAACGACAAACACACAGTCTGTACTAATCAGAGAAGCAGAGAGAGAGGTGGACTTGATTTGACTGAACATTTTTTCCGAATTTTTTTTTGCTTTTACCATGAGCTTTTCTGTATTAAACTACATAACTTGCATAATACCTCGCCGTCCATCCTCATAGCTTCTGCTGTGGTGTCCCATGTGTAATATTCTGATTGAATGTTTTTCGAGGCACCCTGAAGTGCACGCAACGGTGATGTTGTTTTGGTCATGTGACGCCGGAGTGAGAGAGACAGCCTGCCAAGACCACAGTTTGTGGGAATTTTTATCGCCCTGAGTTAATAAAAAACAAAGTTGTTGGAATGTCGTGTGTTTGATATCTTTTTCCAGAAAAACACACAAAATAAGACGCCATGCAGCTTCCTTTTTAATAAAATGACCTGCTGCATCATAAATCACATTGTGACTTTCCACCTCCATGATGAAGCGTTCTTTGTCCATGTTCGCATGTGTTTTAACCGTGAATAAGCAAGTGGGCTTTTGATTCCAGGCCTTGCTCCGCCCATTTTGAAGGATGCGTCTCCGGCAAAAATAGAAAATAGCCTAAACTACAATGGTCCGCAGTCAGTCTGGGACACTGACGCAGCCGCTATACTTTGAACAATAGGACAGAATGGAAACGGATAGGCTCCGGCGCTATATCTTTCCAGAACCGGACCAGAGACGCGTCCGGTATATTTTGGCCTTTATCTTTGGCCACAGAAGATTACGAACTGGAGGTATATTTCTGAGTTGCAAAGCTCCTTACTTGAGGACTTCTAAGTTGCAGTGTTGGCTGGCCAGTCCTTTCGAGAGGATCTCCACCCCCTCGTCCGACAGATGGTTCAAGCCCAGATTCAGATGCCTCAGGTTGGATGGAGAACTGAGAACGGAAGCCAGCAGATGACAGCTGCCTTTGTCTAGGTTACATAAACTTAGACTGGAGAACACAGGAAGAAGGAACACGTGAGAGTGAGCCAAACCTATCTTCTGCTGACTTTAGTATGGTGCTTTGAACAATAATAATATATTTTATTTCAAGATACAAAACAAGACAACAACAAAATAAAGAGCAAATTACAAAACCTAAAGTTATTATGCATTTTATTTTCTCCTGATAATGTCACCAACATCTCTTGAGCTGCACGTGACACAGTCTTTGTTTTGGATGTCATCAAGGACAGTCATCTCGTACGACAACGATGTGTGAATCGTAGTCTTTTTTTTTTTTTTAATTCCAAGATTATTAATTGGATTTAACTCAAATTTGGATTTATTTGAGATTTTTCAAGATTTTGGATTTCCCCCAGTTTCAGGATAAACTTAAGGTGAACCTGTTACACTGACCCAGCTTTTTGTTTGGTCGCATAGAGAAAGTTTCTTAACGTCTTTACGTATTTCAATGACTTAGTCGGACTATTGAAATTAAGGTTGGGCAGCAATGAAAATTGTTCATCTCGAGTAGTAGTTTGAAATCATCATCACTTCAAAAGTAGTTATAGACGCGGTATACAGTTTTCGTTCCCCTTGTCCAAACAGCAACCAGTCAACTTCGCCATTAGTGCCAACCATTTACTGTTTCTTAATTTTGTTTTGTTTTCAGATTTGTTGTCGCGTTTTCTTTCAAGAAATTCTTTTTAAAAAAAATGTTTTAATCTTTTTTGTTGATTGTTTAGTAAATTTTAATTGTTTTGTTTGTGTTTTGTGCACTTGTTCTTGGATTTATCATTGTGCTTTTGGAATTTTCGCACTCCACTTTACTTCACTGTCGAGCACATACTCTGATTTTTGAGAAGCCTTGATAACCAACAGCAGCTTCTCAAGCCCCGAAGGCCCTGGAGAGTAGCGGGAAAGATGAAAGGACTTCATGGTTTCGTCGTCTGTAAGTAAGAAAAAGGCCAGGGCCGACCACATGTCATTTGACATTTGATACCAGGACAGATGTCGTCCTGAATCTAGTTCCTTCTGGATCCGCTTCAGCAAGGATTCGTCCTTCAGCTCGTTTAGGCAGTAGAATAAGTTGACATTCTTCTCTGGAGTGTTCTGTTCGATCCTTTCCGTGATCAAATCGACTGTCTTTGACTTGCTTTGCTCGCAGTCCTGAGGAGCCTTCAGCAGTTCCCCCACTAGTTCCTGGTTGCACGGTAAGGAAAGGCCAAGGAGGAAGCGGAGGAACATGTCCAGGTTTCCTTCACTCTCTGAGGCTTTCTCCAGAGCCGACTGCTGGACCTCAGTGATTGCCTTCTGGTTTATTTTTTTCCATTCTGAATCATTCAGTACGTTCTTGTTGTCGTGGAAGAGGCTCATCATCACGTATAGTGCGGCCAGATACTCCTGGATGGTCAGGTGGATAAACTGAAACATCTTTTTTTTGTTGCTTCTGAGCGGATGGACCTCCCTTAACACCTCGGTGAACAAACCGGAGTATTTAGCGGCTTGGCTGTAATCAAAACCGCTGTCCTCTAGGTCCTTTTCATCGAAGATCTGACGCTGATTGATGGTGTGGTCAAAGGCCAGCTTTGCTAGCGCTTTCACGCCACAAACGTACTCCGTTGTATTTGTCTCCTTGGAGTTTTCTAGGAGGTGACCTATAAGCGCTGAGTACATGTAAGTCAGCGTTGTGGGAAGCTCTCCCTTCTTCCCTTTGTCCAAAGTACCCTTAAGAACTATGGCGGTGAGCCAGCAGAAGATGGGAATGTGGCACATGATGAAGATGGTGCGAGATTTCCGAATGTGCTCAATGACGCGCTCCTCATTTGGGAACCTTTTCCTGAAGTACTCCAACTTCCGGGAATCGCTGAATCCTCTAACCTCTGTTCGGCTGTCTATGAGGTCGGAAGGGATATCGTGGGCTGCCCCGGGCCGCGTTGTAATCCAAACCCGGGCGCAGGGAAGCAAGTTCCCTTTGATGAGATATGCCAGCAGTACCTCCAGCGGGTAGCTTTCCCTCACGTCCATGTCCACTTTCCTCACTTTCTTCAAGTCAATTTTGAAGTTGCACTCATCCAGTCCGTCGAGGATAAACAAGATCTTGATTCGGCTGCTTTCAAAGTCCCGCTTCCCAGAAGTTTGCAGGTTGACAAATATATTGTTCAGTGTCTCGCTCATGTGCCTGTCTCCACAGACAAAAGTTTGGATCAGCTTAGCCAACGTAAAGCTCTCCCCTTTCTCCATGTTTAACTCGCTGAAGGTGAAAGGAAATATGAAGTCCACATCCTGGTTAGTACTACCATTGGCCCAGTCCGACACAAACTTTTGAATCAGGAAGGTTTTCCCAATTCCCGCGAAGCCAAAGGTGAGCAGCGTGCGTATCGGGCGAGGCTTCCCGTCATGGTTTTTGAAGATGTCGCACGGCAGGATAGACACCTTGGCCTCGGCGGCACACGTCTCCACTTGAAGGACCTCGTGCCGCCCGTCTGGGCTGACGTCTGCCCCGGAGGTGACGTCCAGCTCCGTGTAGACTTCCGCCAGAGGCTGCTGCTGCCAGCGCTCGGTGGTGCCCTCGGAAGCAAAGCTGTATAAACGCCGCAGGTTGTCTTGGAGCTCCCTCTTCAATCTGGCAATCTGATCGTCATCGTTGACGGAGAAGTCGGCGCCTGCAAGAAAGCAGCAGTGACCCGTTAAAGACAAAGCAATTCCATTCCACACTTAAAAATTCATTGATAAATTATGACGTTACAGTATTATATTTGACAATTATGTGATACTCGTGTGTGAATTTAAAAATAGTTTGAAAATGGCTATTCGTAAATAATGCAATATATATTTTTCTCTTTTCCGTTTGACCCTCTGCCAGAGCTCCAAGGGCTGAGAGGGAGAGAGATAGAGCCAGAGGCATGAAAAGATTCCTTCCAGATGTAAAAGATGACGTTTCATTTCATTCAAATGTGTCAGAAAGTGTCAGTTTTCAAGTTTTGTGACAATAATGTCGATTGTTTACAAACTAATGTCAAAAAGGGCCATTTTTGGAATGTAAATGACCCCGTGCTCATTTGCTCAACCTCGATATACGATGTGTCAAATCCAAGATGTTCAATTCTTATGATCAGTTGTCAAAACCTTACTATGATTTATAGTTTATCAGGCATCAAGCAATGTGTGTGATTTTCCATATTCAGGCATGTGAAATTCTTCGATTTACACTACCGTTACAATACACTACCATCGTGTATCATATGGGATTTTCCATTATGTACAATCCAGTTCAAAGGTTTGGGGTCAAAGCGACCCCAAACTTTTGAACGGTAGTGTAAGTTGTTGATGACACTTCAAAAATGTAAGAAATTTGGGGGGAAAATTCATGACATTTGATGATTTAGGATTAAAAATATGTGCAGCAAGGCACCGATTTTGGGGGGTAGTTAATTAATACTGATAGAAAAATCAAGCCCTAATTTAACAAAAATTGCTCGGAGTTTAAAAGGTTAAAATGAGAGGACTCTCTCCCGTTCTTTGAGATGCGGAGACTCCTTTCATTGTGGAAACGCCACACCAATGATTAGTTGGAGGAGCGATTCAATTTGCTGATGTCCCACATGTCCTTTATTTTTATTTTAAGTAGGGCTGTCAAACGATTAAAAATTTGAATCGAGTTACTTACAGCTTAAAAATTAATTAATCGTAATTAATCGCAATTCAAACCATCTATAAAATATGCCATATTTTTCTGTAAATTATTGTTGGAATGGAAAGATAAGACAGTTATATACGTTCAACATGCTGTACATAAGTACTGTATTTGTTTATTACAACAATAAATCAACAAGATGGCATTAACATTATTAACATTCTGTTAAAGCGATCCATGGATAGAAAGACTTGTAGTTCTTAAAAAATAAATGTTAGTACAAGTTATAGAAATTTTATATTAAAACCCCCTTAATGTCTTCGGTTTAATAAAATTTGTAAAATTCAATCAAAAAATAGACTAGTAGCCCGCCATTGTTGATGTCAATAATTACTTACACAATGCTCATGGGAGCTGAAACCTATAAAATCAGTCACACCCAAGCGCCGGCAGAAGGCGGCAAAACTCCATAAAACACAAGTGAGCGTTTCACTGTACTGTCATTTAAATCTGTCTGAGCGGGGCATCTGCGTAAATTGCGTCAAATATTTTAACGTGATTAATTAAAAAATTTAATTAACGCCCGTTAACGCGAAAATTAGACAGCCCTAATTTTAAGTGAACTGTTTTGTATTCATATAATCTGCTTTTGTGTGCTGAAAAAAATAAATAAATCACTTTACTGTTACACTGATCAATGACTTTTTTTAATAACTGGGGATTTATTTTAAATTCTTAATCATTTCTCATGTTTCTCATGTGTGGCTCAGAATGACCTCATCTATTGCTCCGGGGATGTATTCCAAAGAAATAAATGAGATGAGGAAGAGCTATTGATGAAAAAGAGCTCACCATTCTCAGATATGTCTAAAATGAAAAAGAGAAACAAAGTTTATCTATTGTTCTTAAGGGCCTCTTAGAAGCAACAGAGCAGCAACAATTGATCACAAAATGAGAAGCAACAGTTATGTCTCAAGAGTTGAGATTGTGAAATAGTTGATGAACAAAAATTTTGCTACGGGTCGTTTAATGGTTACCTTCCACAGTTTTCAAGCCACCTGCTTTCTAACATGGGAAGCTAAATCGGGGACTAACCTTTTATTTTCAGCATGTCGCTGCGCAGGTCCTGGGCCAAATTGTTGTTCCCGATCTTCTCCAGAATCTTGACGGTCTCATGCAGAGTGTTATCGCCGTGCTTCATCACCAGCTGGTCAGCAATGTACACACGGCGGGTGTTTTCACGCAGGCTTTTAGGCAGGTCCGTGTAGAACTTGAAGCACTCGAATTCGTCCTCCCCCAGCTCCATCAGCGTTTTCAACAGCAGCTCCTTCCGTCTGCTGTCCAGAGCCATCTTTAAGACTTATATACACGGAGGGAGGTGACCGTCGATCAGGTATCTGCAGACAACAACTTTTATTGACTTATTGTAACTTATAAACGGTTTGAGTGACGTGACGCAAAACACAAATGTCAGGTCAATCTTCTTTATTCCTATTAGCAGTGGTCGAATGTAACAAAGAAAAAGTAGCTTTCATTACTTTACATAACTACGTTTTCGTGTATGTATACTTGAGTACAAATATGAAGTGGTATTTTTTACTTTTACTTCAACACATTTTATATCACATATATGTACTTTTTACTCCACTACTTTTCGAATTATCGCCTGGGTTACACGTTATTTTTGATTGTTTTCTTTTGTTTCTCATTGTGAATTGATCGTTTTCTGACTTTGGAAATATATGAAACGAATGAAGACAAAATGATTTAATCATTCTATATCTTCTATTGCAAGAGGCCCGATAGCAAAATTATCTTACCTAATTTTTAACATAAAATTGGTGGCTTGCCTCAGCCTTTATTGGGCAAGCTCCTAAGGATTCACTTATGTTATAGACAAGTTTCCGAGGTACTTCCGCTTTACTTCCGCACGTCTGTGAGCAACTATCGTTTTAGAACTTCTCCATCCAAAACAATAGTGGCGCTGGAGTAACATTACTCATCAAAATCCCTTAAAAAGGACAATTTGGAAATACCGCATCCATATGCCATTATCACGACAGGGGAGGACAACATGTTTGTAAAGGCAGATGTGGAACCAAGCTCATGTTACCACAAAGACCGGTTGTTTTTGTAGCCATGTTGCCGCTGTATTATAGAAGGTATGTTCTTCCTATCCCTGCATTTTCATGTGTCCGGTGCTCAAAAAATGCTAAAGCTAAAACCTTTGATATTGTTATTACGATGATGATTGTAATTCTGATCTTGCTTATTATTTACTACGACTACTGTATCTGCTTCTAGCCTGTTGCTAACCAGTACGTGTAGATGGAACAATTATGTCACCGCATCAATGCAGTTGATACAGGTTTTTTGTTCGTTTGTTTACAGGTGAAAAACACTGTTAAACACTGGAAGATAAGTTGATGTGCCTCACCGCAACACTTACTATGCATTGATGGACATATATCGAGACTTCGTTGTTCTACCCGTGGGCGGTCGAGAGGCTGGGGTTGGAGGCTCGCCTCGCGGCGGACCCTCTGCTCGATCCCGAGATCCAACGACGAGCTTTTTAACTTTAGATACGCTATTGGAGCTGGAATTACCAAGGACAGCGGGAGGAAGCCTGTTTGGAGTCCGTAATGTCGGGTCAAAGTTTGGCGAGGCTGTCTGATATCACATTCTTGTATGCTATTTTTCCGATCATTTAATAAATTATGATTTATTGACCTGTTCTGCACATGCACCAATTGTTTTAAAGAAAACAAGAAATGGAATCATGTTGTCCAGATTAGAGCTGAAACGAGTATTCGAGCAACTCGAGTAACTCGAGTTTCAAAACTGATCCAAGTAATTTTATTCACCTCGAGTAATCGTTTATTTTGACAGCTCTAAGCATCACGTTTTGCTCAGACTACTTTTAATGCGGGACAACGCGCTGTCACGTGCGGAGAGGAAGAAGGGAAAAAAAAAAAACTTACTGCAGCTGACAGCCGCCACAAACGACGCCGACGTTGCCAAATACTAGCCCGCACGATGCTACGTTGGTAACAGCTAGCGTCTGATGCGTCTCCTAAAGATCACATGTATGTTGAACTAGATGCGCAATGACAGACTCGGCCGCGTCTGGGCAGCGTTATTAAACAGCCGCCATCTTAAAGCAGTACAGCGCTAAGCGCTAATAAATAAGATTAACGTTACTGTCACTACTAGCTCACGTAAAGTTAGCCCTGCGGAGGACTAGGTTTCAATTAATTATGACCACTGTCGTTGCGTGGCTAACGTGTCTTACATACAGGCTTTAACATAACATAGCATTGTGGAGTGATGAGGGTGTAAAATAAAAACTTAATCATGCTAACTATCAATTTTAGCTCTGTAGTCATTGCTGGATAAAACACCAAGTAGCACTGGTCCCTAATGTGCCCCAGTACAGCCTGTATCATAAATTTATTTTGAACACTGCAAAAACTCCAAATCCTATCAGGACTTACAGTTTAGACTAACTTAAAACTTAACTAGAACTTAAAAATGGCTTGACACAAAGAGAAATTCAATTGAAACACGTGGGAAAAAATCCTAACTTTTAAGTGATGTGTGTTATCAAGCGTAACGGCATTTTTAGGTAATATATATATATATATATATATATATATATATATTTATTTTATTTTTTTTTAAATAAGATCTAAAAGTTTTTTGAGTGAAAGCAGTGAATTAGTCTTTTTTTTTTAATTCTAGCTACAATATACATCGAAAATAAAGACATTGATTGACTGAAAATGGTTCAAGATTAGATGAAATGTCTTGTTTTCTCATGTATATTTATAATTGCTCTTCACCTAAAAATATATTTGTTTTATCCGATTACTCGATTAATCGATAGAATTTTCAGTCGATTACTCGATTACTAAAATATTCGATAGCTGCAGCCCTAGTCCAGATGTTTTATTGCGATCAATATCTGCAAGAGAAAAATAATGAAATAGTATTTTTGTTTATACTATGTACATACCTTCTAGTATTTCCTTGTAGCAACAAAGTCCGTGTCAGCCCTTCTGCATTTGGCAAATTTAATGTAATTTGTAATTTCACCTGATTTTGGTCACTCAAGTGGCCGGCGTATCAATCTATACCTCACGTCAATAGAGGCTGACAGGTTGTCATAATTTTGTCCATGAACAATAAACCAAAAGATAAGAAAAATCATACAATCTTATCTACGTCACCCTGAATCCGTGTTTTTTTTTTTTTGAGATTCCGTGGTTTCCTCTGGCTTGATTTTGCAGTTTTACCTTCGTCAACACACTGCTAACTGAAAGCGCAACTCATGAGGTTTTTTCTAAACCGGAAGTTTGAAGCAGTAATTTTCCAAGATAGCGGCGCCCATATTTCGCCCAGGAAACTTGTCTATATACTGTATGTACTAATACCTGCTTAACTAGCAAAACTAAAGTGTAGTTTGTTATGTGTATATTAAAAATGAATTGTTGGTGGCTTTAAAATATGTAAGCGTTATATTTTTACTGTAGTTCTGCAGCTGTAATCATATGCTTACTGATATTATTTTAGTATATTTTATCCTTACATTTCTACTTTGACTATTCTGAGAACTGTAGATTACTGAAAAGTTTCCAAAATAATGCCCTGAGGTACAAATGTAATTAACTTCATCATTAGACTGGCATATAACCCTCAAACTTGATATTACATTGTACCCTTCTAAAGTATACGCTCAGAGAATGTAAGCCTGAACTAACTTTGAGCATACATTTTGAAGCGTCAAAAAGTAAATGTAAAAAGTCAATTTAAAAAAAAGTATGTTTTAAAAATTACACACAATTTCTATTTTAAGTGTATTTTAGTGTAATTATATCTATATGAATCCGTAAAATTGTTTTATTTACATGAATTAAAGCAATAGCAGACCCTGAAGACCTTGACCCTAAAGTCTATTGTTTTACTATCGCAGTCCATTACGACTCATAACGAAACTAGCATGTTTAGATGACTTGGTATCTGGTGAGATACTGAATCAACTACCTTACCAATGGTACAATTGATCGACTAGCAAAAGCTGACCAACATCTGACTAATCGAACTAAACTAAGATCGCATGAAATAATAGCTTAACAACCAACCCAGGAAGTGACCGACTGACAGAAGAAGTTACTTACGCGAGTTTCTCGTCTCGTCCTTGTCATCGTCTCTTCACCGTGTGCGTTCTTTGCAAAAAAGAAAAAAACGCTGCGTCCTCGAATGACCCTGCATTGTTAGGACACACCCACACCACTGTGCGCATGTTTGCGTACACATGCATGCATAGGAAGTAAAAGCTCAGGGGCGTCGAGTATATTTTTACCGTCTGAATTTATTATATTTTGAGACATGATTTATAATGTTGCCCTCGGTATGATCCAGCGAAACCAAGACATCGAAAATCTGGGTACAATGATGAGATTTCTTTATTACAAACTGCAGTTGGAGGAAACAGTGACAGAGTGTAGAGTCGCTATGATAGCGTTTCCCCCGAGAGGAGTGGATTTCCTGTTTTTTTTACAGTTCTTTCCTTTGAAGAGAAGTCAAACAATGGAGCACATGACCTTACATGGGTATTCTGAGCTAGTGGCATTTCTGGGACTTTTCTGAAACAGGGGCCACATGTCACCCTCTGGCTGCCAGTGGCGTTCCTGAAACCACACTTCAAAAAGCACTAGAAAATGGTTTGAGAGAAAGGACTGGAGACTTCTAAAGTGGCCAGCAATGACTCCAGACCTGAATCCCATAGAACACCCGTGAAGAGATCTGAAAATGGCAGTTTGGAGAAGGCACCCTTCAAATCTCAGAGACATGGAGCAGTTGGCTCCAAAAATCTAAAATTCCAGCAGAGCATTGTGAGAATCTCATTGATGGATACCGAAAGCGGTTGTTCACAGTTATTTTGCCTAAAGGTTGTGCTACCAAGTATTAGGCTGAGGGTTCCAATACTTTTGTCCGGCCCATTTTGAAATGTGGCCAAATAGGGGGTCTCAGAGCAGAACTTCAAGTCACCAGAGCAGTGTTGTTTTTGGCAGCCATTTTAATTTTAGTCTTAGTTTTCGTCTTTTGGACGATAATACTGATTAGTCTTAGTCATAATTTAGTCATTTCAAAATGTGTTTGTCTTCGTCAAGTTTTTGTTGACGAAAACTCATACTAATTTCATCTAGTTTTAGTCGACGTTAACTCAATATTTTCGTATGTAAAATTCAAAAGTTTCACTCCAAAAATAAGGAAGATAAGATTTACAATGAACAATGACAGACGAGCACATATTGTAGGATCTACAAATCTGTCACGTGATCATACACACTCAGCAGAAAAACATTAGGCTACATTATTTTCAATTAGTTATACCCACCTGGACGCCACAACCTGTATGTAAAAAAGTTGTCCGAGAGTTGGGGGGTATTAATGCTGTATATAATCATCGTCTTGGCTTTCTCTACTTTCTAATCATTACTCTCCTACTCACCTTTTATTCCTCTGCTCTGACTGCTGGAGTGCAATATAGGTAGTGGAGTGATTATTATTAGTGTATAATTATGACTATCCACTGATGATAATCATACGTGAATGAGCTCAGCTCCTGTACTAATCTGCGTAAAGTGAGAAACAAAGCTGATTCTCCCGAAGGAAGTCACCCCAAAGATAGTGGTAACAAGAGTGCACACTTAACTCTACTAGCATTTTAGACTAACTAGCGAGCAGCAGCAGCTAAGTATCAGCGTTATTTTACAGCTGGGATGTGACTTTTGATCGGAAAACACCAAAGGTAAAAGACGTGCGCAGAGATCAACTGCGGAAAAAATAAAAAGGTAGTACCTACTGCTAGTTAGGTCACAGGAAAATGCGAACTGGATTTTCAGAGATGTGGGCGTTCTTTATTTGAACAAGTGGATTGGACAGCGAAGCACTGAAGGGGCTCTACTGTTATCAGTAACGCCTTAGTAAGTAACGCGTTACTGATTACTTTTTTTCAGTAACGAGTAATCAAACGCGTTCATTTTTCTAAACCAGTAATCTGATTCAAGTTAGTTTCCTTAGTGTCTGTGCGTTACTATTTTGTTATTGCCGCACAATGCATGTAGAATGAAGAAAATTGTAGTCATGTCTAAAAAGCATTTTGAATAGAAAATGCTCCAAACGTCCCCGGTATGTGCTTCCATGGTAACCGCTCTAACGGCTTCCTGTTTTGGTCTCGAGTCGCACGCGCTAATTGTTTTGGGAGTCGGGACTGAGAAAGGCGCGGGCAGTGTTGTGCGTGAACGCGTTCAATGAACGATCGTTCATGAACACGTTCATATTTTGGGCGAACGTGAATTGAACTCATCATATTTCCGTCTCATGAACGTTACTGTGAACGCGCTCATTCTAGCGGTTGTGAGCGGTGCTCATAACTTCGTTCATTAGTTCATCACATTTAGAGCCTTACCGACAAAACTGCATATAAAGCCATAGGCTAAAAACACAGAATAAAAAAATGAACCTTAATAGCGAAAAAATTATCCAACCTGGCAACCCAAGCAGCCTGTCACGGCCGTATTGTTTAAGCAAATACGTCATCACAACAACGGCATCATGGACACAGAAGCTGGCAGCTCTCGAAACCCGGCCCGCTCAGAGCAACTTCCTACACAGTACCAGCATTTAAAAGAGATTTACGAAAAAGTCAGTACCGACCCGGATGGCAAAAACATAACGTTTACTTGTAAACTTTGTCCACCTGGATTGAAGAAGACCGTCCGTACGTCGGTAACGTCTTTAGCCAACCTTAAAAGGCTCATCGAAATAAAGCATGCGACAAGCCTTGCTAGGTATCTGCGACTGCGAGCATGTGCGATTAAGAAAGAGACGGCAACGGTTGGCCAGAGCAGTACCTCTGCCACCCAAATACCGCTAGCAGCATACCAGAGTGGCCCCGTTTTCTGTCTCTCCCAGCCACAGCTAGACAATCTAGTTCTGCAGTATATTGTGGGAGACCTACAGCCTTTGAGTAAAGTGGAAAGGCCAGCTTTCATAAACCAAATTAAAGGGTTGCAGCCATCCCGAAGGTGCCGACCAGAAAAAAAGTCCAGATACTGCTAAACAGGAAATTTAAAGAAAACATATGTGTAGTGTAATAGTGTAAACCCTGGTTGGACAAGGATTTGAAATTGAATATGAAGATGAATCTAACACATAGTTTCAGTGTTTAAAAGGATACATGAATTACTGTCTGTGGTTCTATATGGACACTGCCAATAATAGCTTGCAACAATTTTTGGCGAACAAAAAGAACTGAACTACAAAAGTTCATTTTTTGGAACCATGAACTTTAGTTCAAAATTTTGAATTATGAACTATGAAGTGAACAGTTCATTTTAAAATTTGTGAACTGCAATTTGAACTAGTTCATGTAGAAAATGAACTTTCCCAACACTGGGCGCGGGCCAGGCTGCCAGTGCGGCTGCACATTTGCGCCGTGTGTTGAGATGTGCGAGGGAATGTTGATCTGTGTACATCCACGAATGAATGTGAGTATTTTTCCTTCATTCTCGAGGGTATCAGCGATAGTTTGGACCCCCTTAATGCGCGGCCGTTCCGTAGCTTTCGTTGCAACGACTGGCAGTCATCGCACCAAGTTGGCAAGCATTGTTTGCATGATATTCATGTTGCACATTTATGCCGTGAGGTGACGTGTTTGTTTTGCATCTTTGGGATTTGTTGTCAGTCCGATTGAGTGTAAAGTGCTCAGTTGCCGCCATGTTTTGTGTCCACATTGACTGCGTGTGTTTACGGCCTACTTCCGGGTTGTGCACGCGCATCCGCTCCCGCCCCCATCTTTGTGTTTATTGGACTGTGCAATTCATATGTGTGTAGTTGATTATTTTGCAGTCAGTTTGCATTGTTTTACATTGGCACTGATATGCTGATAACCCTAAACCCGAAATTCTTAGATAAGGCTTAATCTTCCAGTTGGCGTCGGTTGAATTAGTCGGTGGAGTTGATTTCAACAAATCCATGCAGTTGGTCAGTAATTTGTTAGTTTCAGGGCTCCGGAGTGGCTAAACTAGCGCAAATCAATGGTGGTGAAATCAACTCCATCGATTAATTAAACCTCCGCAAACTCAAAGATTAAGCCTTACGTCAAAAAAATCTGATCTCCCACTTTAAATTCACATATCGGTAAATCAGTTCCATGCGATGACATTATTTTGTTCGGCCGGCCGTGGCGCAGTTGCTAGCTGGAGTTGTCCTTGGACCGAAGGGTCAGTGGTTGGATTCCCGGCTACGACTGCCCACTGTCAAAGTGCCCTTGGTTACTTTGTTACTTTGATGCTGAAGTAATTACTAAAATAACTAGATTACTTTTTTGAGGCATAATCAGTAATTCAATTCAATTCAATTTTATTTGTATAGCCCTGGATCACAACAACGTTGTCTCAAAGGCTTTTGCAGAGGCAATATGATACACAATCAGAAACAGTAAATGAGGCAACAAAGATGAATAAATAAAGTTCAAGTCCTGGGTATCCCCCATCCTTAGACCCTCCATGTCGGCAAGGAAAACCTACGCCCTTGATATCCTGTAGCGAGCTGTCAAACCGAAAGCGCTCACTGAGGCAATCAAGTGGTACAGCGGGGCTTCGGACGTCATCGTTTTAGGAACCTCCCCTAAATAAAGCAAGCACTTCGCAGAAACTTCCCTTCATGACTTGACACGCACTTCGAAGGCTCGGCGCAGCTCCTTACAGCATTACTAATGAAGGATTAAAGTGTGTATGACAGGAGAAAAAAAAAGTCTTAAATAAGATTATTATATGAATTAGAATCATATTTTGAGACGATTCGACCATATACAACAATTTAGCAAAGCGCAGATGACGAGAAATTAGTCTTTTAATCTGCCGGTTAGCCATGCCTACCGTTATAGGGCTCTAGCGTCTCCAACTGGTGGATGACGTCAGCGGAGTCACGATTTCATCTGCTTTAGTATGCAGCCCATTGAGGGGGAATTATCCACAACAAGGAAAACGCGATGAAGAGAGCCACAAAATGTCATTGTTTCAGTCTCTCTACTTCAATATTTTTACAGGATATTCTTTTTACCCAAGTATTTTTCCCCAATTGTTAAATACATGGCATGGTCATGACAAATAACAGTCTTGTGCGAAATGGAATATGAAATAATAAAAATGCCCTTATTCAGGACGACATGGCAAAATTACTCCATAATGGTCAAAACTGTCGACTTCACCTTTACTGTCGCACCTCCCGAACGATATTTTATGACAACTAAATCGGGCTTATGTCATTTCCCTTCCCCGGCTTCGGAGAATGTAAACAAGGCAAGAGGTGTGACAGCTAGCCGACATGCTAACCCGAACCGAGTGATGTTTCAAAGTCTTCGAAGCGGAAAATCACACATAACTAATCTGGATTATTTGACATGACGACTGGGTTGTCGACTGTCTTCGTGGATCGGCAAACCGCCCGTCGGAGAGCAATTTACAGTTCGTTCCCCGGAGGAGGGTGGCTGCAGTTGTGCAGCTAACGTGCTGGTAATGTGCATGAGGTGAGCTTTTTACATGCCTATCAATGATCAAACGTAAGTAGTCCTTTATTTAAATAAAGTTTGTGGTGTTTACTTTGTAATCGCTGTATTCGTATTTGACATAATACAAAACAAGACGTTTACTCACTTCCTCGTAAGTCCAATGGTCCCACAGTAGTAGGGCTTGTTTTGGCCAACTCCAAAAAGGCGCACACGCCTCTCCCTCATACAGCAAGATTTTTCTGCAGCCGTTCAACTGGCGCAGACCTGTTAAGTTTCACGATTTGGTCGGGAGACTCCCGATTTTGACCCCAATGCTCACGCCTCACAATTAGAAAGCCAAATCTCCCGATTTTCCAAAAATGTCAATTTTTTTTTTTTTTTAAACGTTTTTGTTTGTCACCGTTTTGTAACGATACCATTCGGCCCGATTCGGAAAGTGACCAACAACGAATAGCCTGGCCGTCTCCGACTTCCCTGCCCTCCCTGCCCTTCAGAGCTGGAATAGCCCAACCAAACATCTGACAGGGAGGGAAGAGACGAAGCACCTCCGACTTCCCAAGATGCTGGCACTAATAAACCGGCTTTTAGACTGATTCAAGTCTTTATTTTGGAAGGAAGAGATGGAGCTGACCCTGGTCGGCCTCCAGTATTCGGGAAAAACGACGTTCGTCAACGTAATTGCCGTAAGTCTTACCTGCCAGCGATAGCTAACTAGCCTAATGCTAATAGCATTCATTCATTCATTCATTTTCCATGCCGCTTATTCCTCACGAGGGTCGCGGAGGTGCTGGAGCCTATCCCAGCTAACTCGGGGCAGTAGGCATAATGCTAATAGCATTAGAGCTAATGATGGGAGAACGATGACGAGGAAGAAGTCGCTGCTTTACTCTGTGTTTTCGTGGATCAAACATCATGGAATATTAAACCACTGCGGTCCTACCCCCACAATATATGAATTTAAGTGAGAAAGCGTATCGTTACTTACTTGAAGTTTAATCATTTAGATTCGCTATTATGCTAAAGCTAAAGTGTATACTATACACTTTATTACATTATATCATTATTACTGTGCTGAAACAAAAAATATAAAGTTTCAATTCTAGGTTACAATTCAATTAAAAAACTGCCATGACAAAGATACTTTTAAAAACAAATATGATTAATTTTCTAAATGATGTAATTAATGTTGCTGATTTAGTCTGACGAAACCCTAATTGGAGTGATGGTTGATGAGATGAAGAGGCTGCTGAGGAAGCTGATGTCCAAATTTGTGCAAATGGATGTGATCAGGAAAGCTGAGGATATCCTAGATGTTGATTACAGGAACAAGGAGAACTGGCATGACACAGGCAACATAGCAGTATCACATCTCTGATGCCGCCACAAAGAGGTTCTTTGACAGTGTAGTTAATTTTTACACAAGTGTTGTGATCAAAATGAACTTGAAAAAAAATGGTTGCATTTTGTCTTAGCGATTGTCGCGCGCGTCATCGGGGTTGGCAAACAGAAATCCCCCTATTTGCAATTTCTACAACTTAACAGGTATGCTGGCATGGTGCGAAAAAAAAACGTATTAATCCGCAAAATCAGCTGAATCTTTAGTCCTCATACACAACAGTACGGCTGTTTGGTGAAGAGGACGCCTTCACCCGTACATGTCACAGCGCCCTCCTCCTCAATGCAAGACCGAAGCCGGAAGTCACTCATTTTCATGGTGCGGGATTCAAAAAACTAGATAAATATAGCGATCGCTTCCACACACATCCAAGCGGTCCATATCATTCAGGAGCATAAAATATTATGAAATAAACATGCTTTTACGTGTCACAGGCACCTCAAGTTAATAATAACAGATTACATGATTAATGATTTAAACTAATATTCCGGCAACTACATAGTGAATATGTCAGCATTTAACTTTTTTTTTTTTTTTTTTTTTTAAATAAAACACCACCAAATTATTTAGGGGGGCCGAAGAATATTTTAGGGGGGCTGAAGCCAACCTCAAACACCCCTAACGACGCCACTGGTTGAGACCAAACCTACGCCCTTGATATCCTGTAGCGGGCTGACAAATCGAAAGCGCTGACTGAGGCAATCACGTGGTACAGCTGGGCAGAGAGGCTTCGGGCGTCATCGTTTTCGGAACCTCCCCTAAATGAAGCAAGCACTTCGCGGAAACTTCCCCTCATGACTTGACACGCACTTCCAAGGCTCGGCGGCGTCGGCGCACTTCCTTACAGCATTACTAATGAAGGATTAAGGCAAGCAGACAAGAACTGGTACTATCCGTGTTGGATAAATTCGACTCCCTTCCCCTCCCTTGAACGCAACACACACAAGGTGCGGCGTGCCGTCGACTAGTTGAGATAGTCTTCACTCACACGCTCTGGAAGAAACGTCGCGACAAGGCTGACAGGGTAAGTTTTCTCTTTCAGGCGCGAGTCGCTAGTTCCAAAGTTTGCCCACAGGTTGCTCCTTTGGTCAGGTAGCCTTTTGTCATGCGTGATTACGATCATGTGCTTGAATATTCCTTTCCTTTTCGACTTTTTTTTTTTTTTTTTTTTTTTTTTATTATGAGAGAAACGGTTTCGTTAGCAGTTACACAACTTCCTGTTGTCTTCAGAAGGTTGACTCACGCCACTGGCGCTGCCCCGTGCATTTCCTTGTTAGCAGTTTATTTTTTGAATAAAATACTTGGTTGAACACAAGGGCGCAGGTTTGGTTTCAGCGTTGGTAGGGACGATATAACAGCATAATTTAGATGTACACTTTTCGCTGGGAACGGGACATAATAGGGAATGGGACGTACTACGTCATTGTTTGGACCCGCCTCCATGCTGGCAATATAATTCACTTCCGGGCCGGCAGAGTCAATGCGGATTGTAACGTGTGGTAGTGCTAAGCTAACTCTTTCGGTGTTTTAGAAAGAAAATATGGGTGATTATTGTTGCGTTACCGGGTGCAACAGCGTCTCCTACGACAAAAAAAGGGGTTAGGAAAAATGGACTCACTTTTCACCGTTTTCCTGCATGGAGGACCAAATATCAGATCACGAAGGTACGACGGATGGCTGGATTGCAGCGGTTCGTCGGAAAAGCATTTCTTATGATCATATTTCTGCTGGAATGAGAGTGTATTCCCCTCATCTCTACTCTTGTAAGTTGAACGATTTATCCGTTTTGGTTTCAATACGTTTTTTGTTTTTGTTTTTTTCTTTACTGTTGTGTAAATCTGCCTCGGTAGCAATGCTAACCTACTCCTCCTCATCACCTACCTGTTGTGTTACTAGGAAAACCTGCATATGAAATGCTGACAACACATCCCGATTGGTCACCATATCTCTTCTTGGGTTATTCTGAGGTCAAGCGCACCACATCGGAGCGTTGAGAGGTTGGAAAGGCGAAGAGTGCACGCTGAAACTTCAGTTTGCTCTGCTCTTACAAACACGATCCCAAGTGTTATGAAAAGTCAATAAAATATGAATACCAAAACATGACTTGAACAACTGCTTGACAAACTGTAACTGCTTGTTGTTTACTTCAGGTCTTCATAATAAACAGGTGTAATAATTACAAAGTCAGGTGACTTAATTTTGTTATTCTATTTGGAATATGCATTGACAATTTTTGGACAGTGTTGTAGACAAGAACTGGGACTGATAAGTTGCAATAGATTTATTTCAAGTAATGCAATTTCTCCAATACGATATTTGAATTGACAGTTTAAAATCTTTAAATTAGTGCAAACAAGGCCCACCCTCTGACGGTGGCAGCAAATATTATATAAGTAATACACAAATACAAGATCACAATAAACGTGTCTTTGTCAAAGCAGTTTAAAACACTATTTACTGGCCTTGGGTAAATTGCCAGACAGGATAAATATGTGCTTTAAAGTTCTTGCATTTCCATTTTAAGTATTGCAAGTACTAGTCTCCAACACAGTATTTGAACTGACAGTTTAAAATCATTTTAGTACAAAATGGCCCACACTCTGGCAGGGGGCAGCAAATATTATAATACATAATACATTATAAAAAGCTATATACTATATAAATACAAGATCACAACAAAACCTGTATTTTTCAAAGCAGTTAAAAAACATCCAGTGGCCTTAGGTAAATAAAGGTGTATAAATATGTACTTTACAGTTCTTGCATTTCTATTTTAGGTATTGCAACTTTTCCAACACTATTTGAATTGACAGTCTGAAGTCTACATAAGTGCAAATAAGAATATTATAATTTAAAAATAATAATAGAATATATAAATTCAACATTACAATGAAAGGTGTCTTTGTCAAAGTGGTTAAAAAAAAAAAACGTCACTGGCCATAGTTAAATAGCCAGGCAGAATAAATATGTGCATTAAAGTTCTTGCATTTTCACAAGTTAAAAGCCCGCAGTTCATCGACGAGAAGGGCAGACCCAGATGGCGTCTGCTGCAGGGGCTTGTTTGAGTCCGACACAGGACAAATGGAACCACTCCATTGAACAAATTTTCTTTGTCAAATGATCCAAGAAGAGAGATGGTGACCAATCGGGATGTGTTGTCAGCAGGTTTACCTAGGAACACAACAGGTAGGGGAGTCGTAGTAGGCGAGCATTGCTACCGAGGCAGATTTACACAACGGTGTAAAAAAACAAAAACGTATTGAAACCAAAAGTGGATAAATCGTTCAACTTACAAGAGTAGAGATGACAGGAACACACTCTCATTCCAGCAGAAATATGATCATAAGAAATGCTTTTCCGACGAACCGCTGCAATCCAGCCATCCGTCGTACCTTCGTGATCTGATATTTGGTCCTCCATGCAGGAAAACGGTGAAAAGTGAGTCCATTTTTCCTCACCCCTTTTTTTGTCGTAGGAGACGCTGTTGCACCCGGTAACGCAACAATAAAGCACCCATATTTTCTTTCTAAAACACCGAAAGAGTTAGCTTAGCACTATCACACGTTACAATCCGCATTGACTCTGCCGGCCCGGAAGTGAATTATATTGCCAGCATGGAGGCGGGTCCAAACAATGACGTAGTACGTCCCATTCCCTATAAGACCAAACAGACCGTGTGAAAGGCGGTCAGGGCTCCATTTCTCACCAATAAGAACCTAATTAATTGATAAGCTAAATGATAAATGCAAAAATAAATCTGTATTGATTTATACTAATTTTCACACGGTAAATTTATAGTATAACGTGTTAATCTGATGTTTCTTAAATCTAGTCGAATCATTTTCTGTTTTTGAGTTTTAAAGGCTAGTTAGCAGATGAATGTGTCAGATTGTTCCACTTACGTTTAGTAAATATTACCATTTGTTCTCATTAACTCCAAAAAACCTAGTTTTCACTCAAATCAAGATTTTTTTTTTTTAATGTTTTGAACAATACCTATTCTTGAATTAACAACGTTTCTGACAAACTAGGTTGTTTTTGTTGTTTTTTTAATCTAGAAGCTTTTTGCCTAAAATAAGTCTGTTGAGCTTATTTTCAGCTAGCTATTTTTCCTTATTTCAAGAATTCGAGTAAAATTGAAGCTCTGGCAGATAATTTCACTTATTCCTAGTAGATTGACACTGATTCAAACCTTTTCTAAAACGACTTTATTCTATTTTATCAGCAAATTGATATTGCAATATTTGAACACAAATTTGTGTATTAACATTCAAAGAAACACAAAATTGTTAATCATGTTTTAACTATCCAGGAATGCAAAACATAAACATTTGTTTTAATACCACTCAAAATTGTCCGTCTAAATAAATAAAATATAACAAAATAACTTTTTAGTCCGGGAATAACAAAAATAAATAAAAATGGAGGCTTCCTTCAGGAAAAACACGACTCCTTTTGTCCACAAGCGCAGCCAAATTCAACAAAAAAAAAGCAAGCAAGCTCATTTGGGCTGCTTTAAGACCATGTAAGCAAAGTAAAAATGAAAACTGGGAAGAAGGTGGTAAACCTTGGTCCACTACATTCCTTACAGCTGAGCAGAGGTTCACTACATTTCTCAGTTTAATTGTTAACATAGTAAAATACACATACAGGAGAACACTGCTTCTCCCTACTCAGGTTGGAAAGTTCACACAGTTTAATGTAATGTTAATGCTAAACTGTGATGCAGGTCGCACTTTAATTAGCAAAATTAGTGCTGCCTTTCCCAACTTTTCACTTTTGACATTACTTACAGTAACTGCTGGCCGGAAAAAAAAGCTTCTAATATCCCTCCTCTTCGAAGCAGGCGGAGAAGGCATGTCACGTAATTCTGTACTGTGAGAGAGAGTGCATAAGGATGGAGTGAAGTCATCAGCCAATAAAACATGTGTTTGAGGAAAAAACCTGGACTGGCTCATTCAGAAAGTGAAAAAGGGGTAAATGTAATTCTGAAAGAGATGAAAATAATTCACTTAATAATGGTAGGGTCAATTCTACCGTGCAACATATGGGATGACAATCTAAATGACCTATATAACTGAACACATTATTATATAACTGAACACATTATATTATGCAAATAAGGTTGCTTCAAAGTTGGTGGGGACAATTTGAGCATCCTGAAAAGTTGCTAGTGTTTTGTCCCTATGCAAACCTATGCCCTTGGTTGAACATACAAAGTATGCACACGAGTCATTGGACAGTTTGAAAAAGTAGCAGACGACTCGTGGGCTGCCATTGACGTCACTAGTTGACCAATTAATTTTGACTGGGAGGTAGGGATAGGCGATATCACACTTTACAGAGATCATAGTTCTTGTCATTTTTTGCAGTCAAATTATTTTTACACAGGCTAATCACTGGACAAATAGTGGCCACACATGTATTTTGTGCATATAATGTGCAATACATAATAAAACTAAAGTCAAATGAATCTATACTTACACTACATATATATAAATGGAACTGTGTGAGTGTGTATGAGTGTGTGTGGGTGTTTGCATCAAGGGCCTAAGTTTGGTCTCAACGTTGGTAGGGACGATATAACAGCTTAACCTGCATGTACACATTTGCTGGGGACGGGACATTAATAAGACCAAACAGATTGGGTCGACGGGGGAAAGGGCTACATTTCTCATGAAGATGAACCAAATAAATTGATAGGCTAAATGATCAAAAGAAAATTAATCTGTATTGACTCATACTAACGTTCATATGTGTTGGTTCAGGTGATGCAGTGTTCCATTAAAACCTTTGTTTTCAAAATTACTATAGAAACATTATGAAAATTTCCAAAAATGATTTTATTAGCAAATTTAAATTGCAATATTTGAACATAACTGACATTATAATAACATAAATGATAAATACAAACTTGCTCATTATCTCGAACCATCCTGGAATGCAAAAAAATATATAAACATTTGTCTTTGACTGTCTAAATAAATGAATCAGGGTCAGGGTATAACACAAATAAAATGAATAAAATATACAAATACATTTTAAATGGATGCAAGTCATCAGCCAATCAAAGGTGCGTTTGAGGAGGGGAAATGGACTGGTACATCCAGCAATTAAAAAGGGGCAAATGTTAGTCCGAACATAATGAAAATAATTCACTTAACAATGGTAGGGTAAATCCTAACATTACAAAATATGGGAAGACAATCTATATAACTTATAACTGAACTGAATATACTCTAAATAAGGTTGCTTAAAAATTGGTGGGGACAATTTGAGCATTCTGAAAAGTTGCTAGTGTTATGTCCCTACCGTTCCTATCCAAACCTACGCCTTTGGTTCGCATGTTTTTTGCCTATGCAGATTTTGACAAAATTTGACACAGTTCTCCTTTTTTGTGTCTGGGAGTGTTCTTAGATGGGTTTGACGGTTTCGCGGATGAAGAAAGATGATTGGATTATTCTTGCAACGACGACACATTTCTTTTGTCCATTAATCTGTGTCCTGTGTTTTCAGACAATAATCAACCCAAACTGGCTAACGAGTATCCGTGCCTTGGACCTGTTAGTTTCCCAAGCAAGTGTACACCGTTAGTCTCCCAAGAAGGCGGTACAATTCAGAAGATTCCATTTGTATCGAAGCAAAAAATGAATCTGTATCGGACACAAACACACCGGATAGGCTTTCCATACAGGTAGGTTGCTGGAATTATTAGCGTTACTTCGCTTCCATTCCCACCTCATCTAGAAATGTTAATTGCATTTGTGCCGTTCGAAATATGTATACATTTAGCAAGACAACATATTGCCTTGTTGAAATTATTCATCATCTTCATACCTTTTGAAAATGGAATGTTTTTTTTTCCCTAGTAGATCCTGGTGGTCCATATAAACTCGATGGAGTTTCACAGAGGGATACAAACCCTGAAGAGGGTATGACATCATGTGAATTACACCCGTTCTTATGTATGTGACTTCCCATCATGTCTGGTTGAAAAAATGAAGAGGAGTTATCCTTCTGGAGGTGAAACTGCAACGGAAGAAAAAAGAGATAGTGGTAGGTGAATTGTTGTCTACTGTAATCGATTGATTGTGTCCTTATTACGGTAAACACAGGTACTACCTAACTTCCGTGAATCCTATGCTGGCCCTATCAGTCACTTGACATCTGTAAAAGCGCCGTAAAAGGTCAATTATTTTACATACTTTATGTATACAGGATGTGTCTTGAAATGTTTATTGTATTTTCATTGAAATTTATTTTTTGTATGGCAAGATCAATTATGGCAGGGCTCTCTAAACCGGTCCTCAAGGGCCGCTGTGGGGCCTGGGATTTTGTTTCAACCGATCGAGTACCGACAGTTTAACCGATGAAGTTTCTGCTAAAACAAGCAGCACCTGACTGCAATCAACTGATTACACTTGTAAAACACCAGATTGGTGCATAGGTGTTGTCTTGTTTTGTTGGAATGAAATCCTGCGGCCCTATGTGGAATAGTTTGGAGACCACTGAATTATGGCATTAACAATGAAGTCCTTTTATAGACAGAGATATATTATAATCAATTGGACACGTAAAACTTGCTTTGAAAAATAAATTCTTACATTTGTTTATTCAGGTTGATCATAGAGCTAGTACAGAAAATGAATCCAACCCCAGTTCAGCCTTGCAGTACTTTGAGCGCCCCAGGTCAGACAGTAACAGTCTAGACACATTTTCTTAATTTTTCTCTCAAAGTGCCCGAAATTGATGCATTTTACAATAAAATGTAAAAAAAAAAAAAAAAAATTCTCCCCTGGGAGGCATGCCCCCGGGGGTCTGTGTTTCCCTTCGTATAGCGATTCTTGTGGGCTGGGCAGAGTCAAAGTCCAGAGCTACTTTTTAGTCCCAGTCCGCCCCTGGACAGGTATAAAAATAGTTGGAAAAATACCCTGGAGAAAATTATCAGTCCTAGTGTAGACGTAGCCATAATGAAGGAGGCACAGACATTTCAGAGTCTGACTCCAATTTATCGGGTGTTTACTTGAATCATTCAAACAATTGTTCAAGCGTTCTGGGGGTTGTCTGACTTCCCCTTATTTGATGATCAAAGACATGAGTCGACTAAGGGGAGTCTTGTGACTCCTTTGTCTTCTTCAAAGTTTTAAGATAACTGGGCTTACTTCTGTGACACCAGATGGTATATGTTAAAACTAACCTGAATGTGAATGCATTATTGCATTGACTGAAGACAAAAGGCTACATAATGCAAACAAGTGATCATATAAACGTGAGTTCATAACATAACGTATCATAACATATTGGGGAAAATGCCACAATAACAAAAAATACAATGAATCGATAGTTATGAGATAGATATCCGTGACGCCATTTTTTTTTTCAGTGTGACGTAATTTGTTTAAAAGATTAAAATATGCGAGTGAATAATTCTTTTAAAATTGTTTATTTTCCTTTTTTTAAACAAAATATTAGACATCAATTAACGATTCAAAGCTAAAAATGACAGACATTTTGTTTAATAAATATAGTTACTTACCTTCTTTTTATGGCTGGGTTGACACAAAAGCGGTTTCGCCATGTCTGTAACGAGGGTTTCCAGGGTAAAAGGCACAAATTAAAAATAGTTTGGGGGCTTAATGCGCCATGAATCTGCAATGGCAGCATATAGACATATTGTTCTATCAAACACATTTTCATACATATATATGTATATACAGTGGGTTTTCCCATTGGCAGTGTATCAAATACTTGTTCTCCCCACTGTATATGTACCAAGGAGAACGTTTAAACTTAAAACATGTTGAATTATGATGTGAAATCCTTTTGGGCTGATCTTTGGATCTGGTCTATTTTGTGGATGTTTTTGAACAATCCAAATGTTCGCAAGCAATTTTTAAAAAATCAGTGTACCTGTGGATACTGTGAAAGTTAGTTAAATGTTACGTTGCTGCCATTCTTCTGTGGATTTTGCACTAGCCGAGCCAGACCAAGCAAGTCTATTTTTTTATGTTAATGGTTTATATTATCAAATGTTTTATATAACTTGTCTACCAACTTTTTCTTTTGATGAGGTCTTATACATCGTTTACTTATTTCTTGTTTATTGATGTGTGCAAAAAACACATTTTTTAGCAGCGTGCAATGACAGGGGCCCCAGAGAGATCTTGCTTGGAGACCCAAGAAATGCCACTGGTCACATCACTCAAATGGTTGACGAGCTCAAGTTAATAAAAGTTGTTGTCCGCAGATATCCGAGAGACGGCCACTTCGCTCACGTGTTGACAAGAAGGAAGGATGGCTCTGGACAGCAAGTGGAAGGAGCTGCTGTTGGGAACGCTGAAGGAGCTTGGGGAGGACGACTTCGAGGAATTCAAGTTCTTTTCGGACCTGCCTCAAAGCGTACAAGAAAACCCCCGCCGGGTGAACATTGCTAACGCGCTGGTGAAGAAGCACGGCGAGAATACTCTGGAGGAGACCATCAAAATTCTGGAAAAGATTGGTAACAAGAACTTGGCCGAGAAGTTGCGTGGCAACGTGCTGGAAATAAAAGGTTAGGCCCCAAAGTAGCTTCAGGGGTTAGAACACCGGTGACTTAGAAACTGTGGAAGTCAACCATGAGACGAGTAAGAATTACTTGTCCTAAAATTCTGTTCTGGTCTGCATGAACCTCAGGTTGTACTGATTTAGTTGAGCCTCCATTCTCAAATGCTCCCCCGGGTGCTCCTTCTGCCCTGGCAGACAATCGGAGCTTTATCAGTTTTGATCAAAGCCAAAGACATTTGGAAAGCCTGTTTGTTTTGTAAAGCAGGATGTAGAGCTCCTAAAAAAATCATCAGTTTCACTTCTTAAGCTCATATTTCACAAAAGCAAGGTAGACTTTTAGCTGATGAACTTTCATCATCTATGCATTCATGTCTCTGGTGGCTGTGTGCCCTGGGGTTGTTTGCGAGGTTGTTGTTTTTTTGTCCATAATGGGTCACCGCTGCTCTCTTGCAGGCGCCGTCTTCTCCGTCCATGATGATGATCATATTGACAGATTGAAGGCAGACCTGCAAGAAAAGCTGCATAGTTTATACAGCTTTGTTCCCGAAGGCAACACCGAGCGCTGGCAGCAGCAGCCTCTGGCCGACGTCTACACGGATCTGGACGTCACCTACGGGGCCGACGTCAGGCCCGACGAGCGACACGAGGTCCTTCAGATGGAGACGCGTGCCGCGGCGGCCAAGAAGTCTATCCTGCCGTGCGATATCTTCAAAAGCCATGACGGACAGCCGCGACCGATACGCACACTGCTCACCGTCGGCTTCGCGGGAATCGGGAAAACCTTCCTGGTTCAAAAGTTTGTGTGCGACTGGGCCAGCGGGAATAAAAACCAGGACGTACACTTCATATTTCCCTTCACCTTCCGCGAGTTGAACACCGACGAAGGGAAAAACTTTACGCTGGCCAAGCTCATCCGATGCTACGTCTGTGAGAGCAGGCACATGAGCGAGGAGACTCTGAACATTATATTAGACGACCTGCACAAGTCCGGGATACGGGACTACGAAAGCAGCCGGATCAAGATCTTGTTTGTTTTGGACGGACTGGACGAGTGCAAGTTCAAAATGGACTTGAAGAATGAGATGAAAGTAGACCTAGACGTGACGGAGGCCTACCCGCTGGAGATACTCCTGGCGCACATCATCAAGAGGAACCTGCTTCCGTGCGCCCGGGTTTGGATCACTACGCGGCCCGCGACGGCCCGCGATATCCCTTCCGACCTCATCGACAGCAGAACAGAGGTGAGAGGATTCAATGATTCCCAAAGGCTGGAGTACTTCAGGAAAAAATTTCAAAATGAGGAGCGTGTCATTGAGCACATCCGGAAAACTCGCACCATCTTCATCATGTGCCACCTGCCCATCTTCTGCTGGCTCACCGCTACAGTTCTTCAGGATCATTTGGACAAAGGGAAGGAGGGAGAGCTTCCCACAACGCTGACAGACATGTACTCGGAGTATGCTTTTAACCAGCTGGACAAGTCCAAGGAGCGACAGACGACCGAGTACGCTGATTACGTGAAAGCGCTAGCAAAGCTGGCGTTTCACCACACAATGAGTAAGCAACAGATCTTCTACGAGGAGGACCTAGCAAAAAGCGGATTTGATTACAACCAAGCCGCAAAACACTCCGGAATATTCACTGAGGTGTTTAAGGAGGTCCGTCCGCTCAGAAGAAACCAACAGGGCAAGATGTTTCAGTTTGTCCATTTGACCATCCAGGAGTATTTTGCCGCATTCCACGTGATGATTTGCCTCTTCCATGACAACAAGAACATACTGGTTGATTCAGAGCAGGCACTGGAGTGTGTCTTCCAAGAAGAAGAAAAATCGGAAGTATTAGAAGAAACAGAATCAGAAGATGGAGAAAAAAAATCAGAAAAAGAAACAGAATCAGAAGATGGAGAAAAAAAATCAGAAGAAGAAACAGAATCAGAAGATGGAGAAAAAGAATCGGAAGAAGAAACAGAAGATGAAGGGGATTGGAAAATCGCTGAGGTTCACCGGTCAGCTCTCCAGAAAGCCTCGGAGAGTGAAGGATACCTGGACATGTTCCTCCGCTTCCTCCTTGGCCTTTCCTTGCCGTGCAACCAGGAACTAGTGGGGGAACTGCTGAAGGCTCCTCAGGACTGCAGGCGAAACAAGTCAAAGACAGTCAAGTTGATCAAGGAGAGGATAAAACGGAACACTCCAGAGAAGAACATCAACTTGTTCTACTGCTTAAACGAGCTGAAGGACGACTCTTTGCTGAAGCAGTTTCAGATAAAGAAAAATATTTCACACCATATTGACTGGGAGAAAATGCCAAATGACATGTGGTCAGCCTTGGCCTTCTTTTTACTGACAGACGACGAAACCATGGAGGTCTTTCAGCTGTATAGATACACCGCATCGCCTTTGGGGCTCGAGAAGCTGTTGGTGGTGGTCAAGGCTTCTCAACGATCAAGGTGCGTGGTTTAAAGTCTTTTTGAAGTAGGAAAGATCCAAAAGCACAATGGCAAATCCAAAAACAAGTGCAACTAGTCACAAAACATGATGACTCAACAAAACAAAACAACTGCAAATCACAAAACGGGCAAAAAAAAAAAAAAATCTGAAAACAATTGCATATCACAGAATCCAACAACAAATCTGAAAAAGAAAGCAAATGAACGCATTCACTCCCAAAGACGTGTTTGTACATTTTTTGGGAGCACTTAGGTTTGCTAACAAAGACTAATAGAAACAATCCTTCCGGTCCTTTCAACTAGCGATGTAGGATAATACATTTTTCAACCGATAACCGACAATTTCCTCCTCGTCCCAGCCGATGATCGATAATGTCAAGCCAATAATTCTATTAAACGTTATATGTAAAATTTTAAAGTATACACAAGAGCAAATATTACTGTGTAAAAATTGAATTTTTTTTGCTGTTTTTTTTTCACCATCAAATGTGAACAAGTAGTAAATTCCAACATCTAAATGATGACAGATTGTCTGACATTGTGTAATGGTAAACTTTTGGCAACAATTACTTACAGAGTAAATACCTATGTTGCACAAAAATGCCTTTAAAAGTAAGGCATTCCTAACATGTATATATAACATTACTACATTGCAAAAGCACACCTCCTTAAAACCAGTTAAATTCCCATGTTTTCAGTATAAATCTTTTGGAAATAAGTGAAGCTATCTGCCAGCGCTTCAAGTACATTTCACTCGCTTACATTTCTTGAAATAAGAAAAATAGCTAGCTGAAAATAAGCTTAACAGCCTTATTTTAAGCAATACATTAATATATTTAATCCTAAAAAACATGTTTGTCAGAGATGTTCTTTATTCAAGAATAGGTATGGTTCAAAACATTATTGGAAAGCATTTTTTTTCTTGATTTTGATGAAAAATGACCAAGTTTTTAGATGTACGGGCTTAATAAGAACAAATAGTAATATTTGCTTCAAATACAGTGCCTTGCAAAAGTATTCGGCCCCCTTGAATCTTGCAACCTTTCGCCACTTTTCAGGCTTCAAACATAAAGATATGAAATTTCATTTTTTTGTCAAGAATCAACAACAAGTGGGACACAATCGTGAAGTGGAACAACATTTACTGGATAATTTAAACTTTTTTAACAAATAAAAAACTGAAAAGTGGGGCGTGCAATATTATTCGGCCCCTTTTAATTTCAGTGCAGCAAACTCACTCCAGAAGTTCAGTGAGGATCTCTGAATGATCCAATGTTGTCCTAAATGACCGATGATGATAAATAGAATCCAACTGTGTGTGATCAAGTCTCCGTATAAATGCACCTGCTCTGTGATAGTCTCAGGGTTCTGTTTAAAGTGCAGAGAGCATTATGAAAACCAAGGAACACACCAGGCAGGTCCGAGATACTGTTGTGGAGAAGTTGAAAGCCGGATTTGGATACAAAAAGATTTCTCAAGCTTTAAACATCTCAAGGAGCACTGTGCAAGCCATCATATTGAAATGGAAGGAGCATCAGACCACTGCAAATCTACCAAGACCCGACCATCCTTCCAAACTTTCTTCTCAAACAAGGAGAAAACTGATCAGAGATGCAGCCAAGAGGCCCATGATCACTCTGGATGAACTGCAGAGATCTACAGGTGAGGTGGGAGAGTCTATCCATAGGACAACAATCAGTCGTACACTGCACAAATCTGGCCTTTATGGAAGAGAGGCAAGAAAAAAGCCATTTCTCAAAGATATCCATAAAAAGTCTTGTTTAAAGTTTGCCACAAGCCACCTGTGAGACACACCAAACATGTGGAAGAAGGTGCTCTGGTCAGATGAAACCAAAATTGAACTTCTTGGCCACAATGCAAAACGATATGTTTGGCGTAAAAGCAACACAGCTCATCACCCTGAACACACCATCCCCATTGTCAAACATGGTGGTGGCAGCATAATGTTTGGGCCTGCGTTTCTTCAGCAGGGAGAGGGAAGATGGTTAAAATTGACGGGAAGATGGATGCAGCCAAATACAGGAACATTCTGGAAGAAAACCTGTTGGTATCTGCACAAGACCTGAGACTGGGACGGAGATTTATCTTCCAACAGGACAATGATCCAAAACAAAGCCAAATCTACAATGGAATGGTTCAAAAATAAACGTATCCAGGTGTTAGAATGGCCAAGTCAAAGTCCAGACCTGAATCCAATCGAGAATCTGTGGAAAGAGCTGAAGACTGCTGCTCACAAACACTCTCCATCCAACCTCACTGAGCTCGAGCTGTTTTGCAAGGAAGAATGGGCAAGAATGTCAGTCTCTCAATGTGCAAAACTGATAGAAACATACCCCAAGCGACTTGCAGCTGTAATTGGAGCAAAAGGTGGCGCTACAAAGTATTAACGCAAGGGGGCCGAATAATATTGCACGCCCCACTTTTCAGTTTTTTATTTGTTAAAAAAGTTTAAATCATCCAATAAATTTTGTTCCACTTGACGATTGTGTCCCACTTGTTGTTGATTCTTGACAAAAAATTAAAATTTTATATCTTTGTTTGAAGCCTGAAATGTGGCGAAAGGTTGCAAGGTTCAAGGGGGCCGAATACTTTTGCAAGGCACTGTAAGTGGAATAATCTGGCGCATTCATCCATTAACTAGTCTTTCACACTCAAAACAAGATGGAGAAAAAATTATTTGTCTAGATTTAAGAAAAATGATCTGATGAAGACGTCATAAATAGACACGTGCCTGTTACTGGTTTCAAGGTTTACCGTGGTATGAAAACATCAGTTTCAAAACCACTAAAATTTTCCGTTATACCGTAGAAAATGTTAGCCTAGTCTTATTTGGGAGAGCAACTTCGTCAGGGTTGTAAATCTCATGGCCACTGGGAAACAAGCTTGAATGAAGGTGTTTTACGAAATTTTTTACGAAATTTCCGGATCACACTTTTTATGGAAGATGAAAGAAATTTCGTAGCTGGTTCGCAGTGAGTAAGCAACAGGCACACTTTTGCTTAACAGACAATGTTTATTGATTAGAAATTGCAAATAAATGAATGAATGAAGCTTAATTGATTACAATCCCACAAAAGCAAGCAGAAACAAAATCAAGAATAAGTAAAACGCTAGGTCTGAATTGTCAAAAAACCCTTACGAAGCAGTTAAAAACACATCAACACACATAACAATGGCGCTAGATCATTTAGTTGTCGAAGCTAAAATATCCCCGCACCAAAGCGCAATGAGTTCCTCCATGATATTGAAATCAAGCTCTTACCTGTCGACAATGAACGGAGGGCCACGCAGCGTTCCTGGTTTGAGCGATCAAGGAGCTCCGGCCGAGCGACTACGCGTGAAATCCTACGACCGACCCTAAAGTGTGGCCCGGGATTAGGCTCTTTATAGGCATATGTCACGTGATCTCAGGAGACACACTGCCTGTCCAATCATGGTTGGGCTCTTTATTGTCGTGTCCAATCATGGTTAGGCTCTTTATTGTCGAAGGCAGTTGTTGTAATAAAGGCATTCTCAAAGGAAGGAACTCACTGTACTTTAGTACACAGTTGTACTTTTACACATAGCCCAAAGGCCCTTTGTTATATATATGTGTATTTAATAATGATGGAACCAGTGCGGGACACAAAAAGGTCACCGGTGTTTTTCTCCATACAGAAGGAAAAAAGAATAGCGTCAAAGATCGCTGATTGCGACGGATGATCTTGCCCTAACCAAAAATGCACGTTCGCTGGAAAAGGACAGGTCTTACTCCCAATGTTTTTTTTTAGATGAAACCATCACACAACAATATTTATATTTTAACCTATTAACTTTATGTCTTTTTAACACAAAGGCATGACATGTAGACTGGAGTTGACACAATGGCTGAAAATGGCGAAACTTTACTTGAGCTTTTTGCCCCCTCCAAAAAAACAAAAAAGTTGTGCAGTAAATATTTATTTTATTTAGAAGAGGTTTTTTTTTTTTTTTTTTTAAATAGCAATTATTTTTGTTCTTGCTCAAATCTTGAGCAAACGCAGCTGTGCCTGTGGATAGTCTATAAGTTCTATTCATTTTAATTTTATTTAAAATATGTTATTTATTCATGTTAACATTCTATTCATGTAACAATTTGCAAATATGTTCTTAAAAATAAACCCATACATCTCAAAATGACACATTTTGGAGCTATAATTGCAATACCGTGATACTGTAAAACTGCGGTATTTTTGCCCAAGGTTATCGTACCGTCAAAATCTCATACTGGCACATGCCTAGTCGTAAATTTATAGCGTACTGAATGCATCACTGACTGATTGACTTCTTGTGAGTGTGGTTTGGTGCATGTTGAAATGATCATCTAACCACTGTGCCGGAATGATAAGCATGCTTACTTGACTGACGTCACGGGTCCAAATGTCCGTGATGAAACTGATGTGATCGGCATGCGTTTCACGAAGAATGGTGGACGTACAGTATAAACTGCGTTATTTTTTCATCAGGGGCTTTGGCTCTCGGGTCACTTCGGTAAAAAAAAAAAACGTCTCTCGTCCGACCGAGCCTGGCACCTCCTCCCGCCTGTGCTCTTCAGTCCGTCCGGCCCCCAAATGAGCACACGCGCCAGGCCTCAGTCTGGCCGTGGCGCTTAATGAGTTTAACCGGAGATGAGTGGGGCGGGGCTGCCCGAGACCGAGCTGCCAAAAGCGGCTCTCGATCGTCACAAGCCCCGTAACTTAGCTTAGTTTATGTTTGTTTACGTTCGCTTTAGCCTTCGCGCTAGCAGCAGCCTCGTATTCGTTCCAAATATCTTTTTGATGCATCTTTAAATGTCTGATCAGGTTAGTGGTGTTACATGAGGACACTTTCTTTCCGCCTCGTGGAACTTCTGCAGTGCATGTTTTTGCAATTGGCGAGAGCGCCGTTTGTTTCACACACGGAAAAATCAACCTACGCTGGTGAAAGAGCCGCCACGACATCCAACTACCTCAACCATGTCGCGTCACTCATGCATCAGGGGCTTCCGAGGGAGGAGGGGTTGAGGAGGCGGCGGTGCAGAATTGGACAAAACTGCTTCGACTGCGCACAATTGGAGGCTAAATCAAGTATCTAAATATCGGATTCCATTATCGGTTGAATTTTTTTTTTTTATCTGTTATCTGAGTGACGTCATAATTGCCACTATCGGCCGATAATTATCGGTAACCGACATTATCGTGCATCTTTACTTTCAACTGTTTGTAACTGAACAGAATCTGCAGCTCTCCAGAACGCTACCAAAGGCGTATAGAAAAAGGAAATTACTCCTGATCTTCAACTGCTCATCACTGTAGAACGGAAAAGAGTCAAAACCTTTTGTGAAGAAAAAAAAAATGTTTGTGTAGCCATCAAGCACAATATTCTGTAGTGCTTGACAAGTCAGCCAAAATCATTGCAAATGAACAGAAGACGATGTCTTCTGAAAAACGGCTGGGAGTGAAAGCGTTAGGAAACCGGAAATGGTTGGCACTGGTGCCGAAGTTGTCTCGCAGCTGTTTGGACGAGAGGAAAGACGCATTTCGAGAGGTCTCTATATTCCTGAGTCTCTTGCTTTCTTTTGATTTGATGATGGTTTTGTGTGATTCATTGCAAGGATTTCATGCTGCTCATTGAGATAAACATTTTTCATTGCTTGCCAGTCCCAATTTCAATCTATCTTTTGCTCCAACTAATTATTGATATCTGTATGGCAGCAAAGAAAATGTTGACCTGAAGTTCATCCTGAAACACTTGCAAATTCAGAATTTTGAGGAATGTCAAATGCGTCGAAATTCGTGGAAATTCCGAGTTACAATCTTGAATTAAAAAAACCCAAACAAAACACATCGCGGTGGGACTAGATGAACGGCCTTGTTGACGACATCCAAAACAAATGAAGACTGCATCACAGTCAGCATATGAGCGTTCCTGTTGCTCACATCCTCACTTGAAAAATGCAAAATATCGATAAAAGGATTAGTTTTCAGATTTGTCATAGTTTTGTTTTTTTATTTGTCATCTTGAAATAAAATCTATGAATATTATTCAAAGCAGCATACCAAAGTCAGCAGGTTTAATGTTTGGCTCACGTCTTCCTCCTGTCTGTGTGTTCCAGTCTACATGATTGTCAGCTGGACAAAGGCAGCTGTGACCTGCTGGCTTCCGTTCTCAGCTCTCCATCCAACCTGAGGCATCTGGACCTGAGCTTTAACAATCTGTTGGACGAAGGGGTGGAGATCCTCTCAAAAGGACTGGCCAGCCCAAACTGCGTCTTAGAATCCCTCTAGTAAGGAGCTCCTCCTGTTCATAATCTTCTGTGGTTCCGGTCGACCAATCAATAGAATCACTTTTATTATTAGCAAAAAGAACAATTCACTCAATGTGGTCGAACGAAACAAACATCCTTGTTGACGACATCCAAAACTAATAAAGACTGTCACAGACAGCACATGAGCGTTCCTGTTGGTGACATCATGACTAGAAAATACAATCCACCATATCGATAAAACGATAAATCAGGTTTTGTAATTTGCCTTTTTGTCATCTTGAAATAAAATCTATGATTATTATTCAAAGCAGCATACTAAAGTCAGCAGGCATTATGTTTGGCTCACGTCTTCCTCCTGCCTGTCTTCTACAGTCTACGTCACTGTGGCCTGGGCAAAGGCAGCTGTCACCTGCTGGCTTCCGTTCTCAGCTCTCCATCCAACCTGAAGAGTCTGAATCTGGGCGGGAACAATCTGTCGGACAAAGGGGTGGAGATCCTCTCGAAAGGACTGGCCAGTCCACACTGCAAATTAGAGTCCCTCTTGTAAGGAGCTGCTCCTGTTGGTAATCTTCTGTGGTTCCGGTCGACCAATCAATAGAATCACTGCTATTATTAGCAAAAAAGAAGGATTCATTCAATGTGGTCGAAGAAAACAAACATCCTTGTTGAGGACATCCAAAACTAATAAAGACTGTCAAAGCCAGTACATGAGCGTTCCTGTTGGTGACATCATGACTCCAAATACAATCCATCGATAAGACGATTAGTTTTATCGATGAGGTTTTGTAATTTCTTTTTTTTATTTGTCATCTTGAATTAAAATCTATTACTATTATTCAAGGCAGCGGACTTAAGTCAGCAGGCGTTATTTTTCACTCGCTCTAATGTCTTCGTCCTGTCTGTGTGCTCCAGCCTAATGGAGTGTGGCCTGAGCAAAAGCAGCTGTCACCTGCTGACTTCCGTTCCCAGCTATCCATCCAACCTGAAGCGTCTGAACCTGAGCAAGAACAATCTGTCGGACGAAGGGGTGGAGATCCTCTCAAAAGGACTGTCCAGCCCAAACTGCACCTTAGAAGAGCTCACGTAAGGAGCTGCTCCTGTTGGTAATCTTCTGCGGTTCCGGTCGACCAATAGATAGAATCACTGCTGTTATTAGCAAAAAGAACGATTCACTCAATGTGGTCGTACGAAACAAACATCCTTGTTGACGACATCCAAAACTATTAAAGACCGTCACAGCCAGCACATGCGTGTTCCTGTTGATGACAACATCACTAGAAAATACAATACATCTTATCAATAAAACGATTAGTTTTTTCAGAATTGTCACAGGGTTTTGTAATTTGCTCTTTTGTATATTTGTCATCTTGAATTAAAATCTATTATTGTTATTCAAAGGAGCGGACTAAAGTCAGCAGGCGTTATGTTATGCTCACGTCTTCCTCGTGTCTGTGTGTTCCAGTCTACGTGATTGTCATCTGGACAAAGGCAGCTGTCACCTGCTGGCTTCCGTTCTCAGCTCTCCATCCAACCTGAAGCGTCTGGACCTGACCGACAACAATCTGTCGTACGAAGGTGTGGAGATCCTGTCGAAAGGACTGGCCAGCCCAAACTGCATCTTAGAGTCCCTCAAGTAAGGAGCTCCTCCTGTTCGTAATCTTCTGTGGTTCCGGTCGACCAATAGATAGAATCACTGCTGTTATTAGCAAAGAAGAATGATTCACTCAATGTGGTCCTACGAAACAAACATCCTTGTTTACGACATCCAAAAAATAATAGAGACCGTCACAACCAGCACATGAGAGTTCCTGTTGGTGACATCATGACTAGACAATACAATCCATTATATCGATAAAACGATTAGTTTTATCGATCAGGTTTTGTAATTTGCCTTTTTTTTTTGTCATCTTGAAATAAAATCTATGATTATTATTCAAAGCAGCATACTAAAGTCAGCAGGTTGTATGTTTGGCTCACGTCTTCCTCCTCCTTGTTTGCTCCAGTCTAAGTCGTTGTCACCTGGACAAAGGCAGCTGTCACCTGCTGGCTTCCGTTCTCAGCTCTCCATCCAACCTGAGGCATCTGAATCTGAGCAAGAACAATCTGTCGGACGAAGGGGTGGAGATCCTCTCCAAAGGACTGGCCAGCCCAAACTGCATCTTAGAATCCCTCGAGTAAGGAGCTCCTCCTGTTCATAATCTTCTGTGGTTCCGGTCGACCAATCAATAGAATCACTGCTAGGCCTGAACGATATTGGAAAAAACTATTGTTGCGATTTTTTTTAGGTGTGCAATATATTGCGATATTATATTGCGATAGTACCAAAAAAAAAAAAAAAAATTTTTTTTTTAAGAAATATTCACTAGATGACTTGAATAGCTGTTTGGAAATACTTTGCATGACACACCGTGACCACAGTGTATTCATATAATACCGTTTCATTTGTGAATGATTAAGATTGCTGTATTATTATGAAGGGATCCAGGAAGCCATGTCTGCACAAAATAGATAATTTCTTGAACACAATATTTGACACTTCAACAGCAGCAAATACATTAAATGACAAATAAAAGAGCAGGTGCATTCGTCCCCTGAGTTTTTGACAAAATATAACAATAAATAACAACTTCGGTAAAATAACAACAAAGTTGTAAACATATTTGAACAAAAATATTAAATATGACAAATAAGAGTTGTTCACAAACTATAACAATAAATAAGAACCTCAGTAAAACAATAAAGTTGTCAACATATTTGAACTTAAATATTAAATCTGTCAAAAGTGCAAGTGCATTAGTCCCCTGAGTTGTTTACACAAAATATAACAATATAGAACTGCAAAACTGCAACAAAGTTGTAAAAATATTTAAAAAATATTAAGTATCAAAACTTTATGTGCAGCTGTACTATAGTTATTTGACAAATACGATTTACAGTTAATTTAAATATAAAAGAAACAGAAACTCAATTGAACTTGTAAATAATTGAACTGAATAACAACAAATAACTGATGAATAACAGAACCATTTTAACTCCCAAATTTATGTATTTGTCTGCATATCGTCCACCTTCCTTGCTCAGCAATTCTCAACTGGGTCTCATAGGTTTTTGGCCAAGACTACTAGTTTATCCAACATTGCAGGCTTGAGACAACAACGTTGGCACGTAACAATGTTCCCACCTGTACTAAAAAGCCTCTGATGGGAAGCTCGTAGCAGGAATGCATAGATACCTGCGTTTTAAATGGTCCCACATGTTCGACGGATTACTTCTTGTTGAGGCAACCATGGCGAGGCACTGTCAACAGGGCTGTTTTTTGTTCCTTATATTCTTGTCGATAGCCAAAATACTTCCAAAACTCCTTTTGGAGACAGTCTTCCCTATTCAACGTGCTGCTTGATTGCTTGCTTTCACTTTGAAAACGGCCCCTCCTCCCTCCGCTCTGCTGTTCGGCCCCTCCTCCCTCCACTCCGCTCTAGCAGGGGAGGGGGAGGAGCCGATGACTGCGAGCTGGAGAGAATGAGAGACTGTGCACTCTCCTTCTCGCTCTTTGCTCAAAACAAACGTTTGTGGATTTAAAAAAATGAAATGAAAAAACTATCGCACGTCCTTGCGATGGGACTATTGCGCATGCGCACATCGCGATGGCGATGTTTAAACGATATATCGTTCAGGCCTAATCACTGCTATTATTAGCAAAAAGAACTATTCACTCAGTGTAGTCGTACGAGACAAACGTCCTTGTTGACGACATCCAAAATAAATGAAGACTGTCACAGCCAGCACATGAGCGTTCCTGTTGGTGATTGAAAATAGAATACATCATATCGATAAAACCAAGAGCGTAGTTTTGGTCTCTATATTGGTAGGGATGATATAACAACACAACCTGCATGTACAGTACACTTTTTGCTGTGGACGGGACATGATAAGACCAACAGACTGCGTGAACGGCGGCCAGGGCTACATTTCTCACCAATAAGAATGTAATTAATTGATAGGCTAAATGATAAAATACTGAGGGGCAAATAAGTATTTAGTCAACCACCAACTGTGCAAGTTCTCCTACCTGAAAAGAATGGAGAGGCCTGTAATTGTCAATATGGGTAAACCTCAACCATGAGAGACAGAATGTGGAAAAAAACAGAAAATTACATTGTTTGATTTTTAAAGAATTTATTTCCAAATTAGAGTGGATAATAAGTATTTGGTCACCTACAAACAAGCAAGATTTCTGGCTGTCAAGAGGTCTAACTTCTTCTAACGAGGCTCCACTCGTTACGGCACCTGTTTTAACTCATCAGTATAAAAGACACCTGTCCACAAACTTAGTCAGTCACACTCCAAACTCCACTATGGCCAAGACCAAAGAGCTGTCGAAGGACACCGGAGACAAAATTGTAGACCTGCACCAGGTTGGGAAGACTGAATCTGCAATAGGTAAAACGCTTGGTGTAAAGAAATCAACTGTGGGAGCAATTATTAGAACATGGAAGACATAGAAGACTACTGATAATCTCCCTAGATCTGGGGCTCCATGCAAGATCTCCCCCCGTGGCGTCAAAATGATAACAAGAACAGTGAGCATAAATCCCAGAACCAGACGGGGGGACCTAATGAGTGACCTACAGAGAGCTGGGACCACAGTAACAAAGGCTACTATCAGTAACACAATGCGCCACCAGGGGCTCAAATCCTTTACTGCCAGACGTGTCCCCCTGCTGAAGCCAGTACACGTCCAGGCCCGTCTGCGGTTTGCTAGAGAGCATTTGGATGATCCAGAAGAGGACTGGGAGAATGTGTTATGGTCAGATGAAACCAAAATAGAACTTTTTGCTAGAAATACAGAGGAGAAAGAATACTGAATTGCATCCGAAGAACACCATACCCGCTGCGAAGAATGGGGGTGGAAACATCATGCTTTGGGGCTGTTTTTCTGCAAAGGGACCAGGACGACTGATCTGTGTAAAGGAAAGAATGAATGGGGCCATGTATTGAGAGATTTTGAGAAAAATCTCCTTCCATCAGCAAGGGAATTGAAGATTGAAGACGTGGCTGGGTCTTTCAGCATGACAATGATCCCAAACACACAGCCAGGGCAACAAAGGAGTGGCTTCGTAAGAGGCATGTCAAGGTCCTGGAGTGGCCTAGCCTGTCTCCAGATCTCAACCCCATAGAAAATCTCTGGAGGGAGATGAAAGTCCATGTTGCCCAACGACAGCCCCAAAACATCATTGCTCTAGAGGAGATCTGCATGGAGGAATGGGCCCAAATACCAGCAACAGTGTGTGAAAAGCTTGTGAAGAGTTACAGAAAAAATTTGGCCTCCGTTATTGCCAACAAATGGAACATAACAAAGTATTGAGATGAACTTTTGGTGTTGACCAAATACTTCTTTCCCACCTTGATTTGCAAATAAATTCTTTAAAAATTAACAATATGATTTTCTGTTTTTTCCCCCCCACATTCTTTCTCTCATGGTTGAGGTTTACCCATATTGACAATTACAGGCCTCTCTTTTATTTTCAAGTGGGAGAACTTGCACAATTAGTGGTTGACGAAATCCTTATTTGCCCCACTGTACATCTGTATTGACTGACACTAACTCACACACTGCAAATTTACAGCTTAATGTGTTAATCTGATTGTTTTTCTTAAATTTAGTCTAATAATTTTCTTCATCTTGTTTTGAGTTTTAAAGCCTAGTTAACAGATGAATGTGTCAGATTCTTACATTTACCTTTAGTAAATATTACCACTTGTTCTTATTAAGCCCAAAAATCCGTCAGACATTTTTCACCCGAAATCAAGAAAAAAATGCTTTCAAATAATGTTTTGAACAATATATAATTGAATAACATATCTGACAAGTTTTTTTAAGATTAAATATAGAAGCTTTTTGCTTAAAAAAAAAGTCTGTAAAGTTTATTTTCAGCTAGCTATTTTTCTTTAGGAAATCGGATTATAATTTACTTGAAGCACTGGCAGATAATTTCACTTATTTCTAGTAGATTTAGACTGATTTAAACCTTTGTTTTCAAAAACTACAAAGGAAACATTTTGAAAACTTCCAGAATAAATGTCTGGATTTTATTTGGAAATTTAAATTGCAATATTTGAACACAAATTTGTGTATTAACATACACAAATACAAAATTGTTAATCATCTCTTAACTATTCAGGAATGCAAAAAAATCAATGTCTTAATACCACTCAAAATTGTCTGTATAAATAAAGTAAATATAACAAAAATTCTTAGTCAGGGAATAATAAAAATAAACAAAAAAAGAGCCTTCCTTTCAGAAAAGCACGACTGCTTTTGTCCACAAGCACAGCCAAACTCAACAAAAAATGAAAGCTCCTTTGGGCTGCTTAAGACCACATAAGCAAAATAAAAATTGGGAAGAAGGGGGTAAACCTTCGTCCACAACATTTCTTTAAGCTGAGCAGAGTTCACTCTTTTTCTCAGTTTAATTAACGTTAGGATAGTCGAATACACATAGGTAGATTTGTATGGGGTTATATTGCTGACACTATTCTGAGCGAGCAATAATGGAAATTGAGCAAAAATAACCCAGATTTCGAGCACAAAAAACTATATTGAGCGAGCAGTTAAAGATTTTAAGCGAGCAATCGTAGATTTTGAGCACAGAAAATAATATTGAGCAAAAGAAATCTACTCTGTGCCGCTCAATTCCCCCGTCCTGCTCTCGCTCCGTATCTCAACTCGTCTGCTCGCCGGTTTCTTTTTTCTACGCGCTCGCCGGTTTCTTTTCTCTGCGCGCTCGCCGCGCTGACTTGTAGGGATGGACGGATCGATACCAAAATATCGATATTTCGATCCAGTGTATTAAATTTTAGGTATCGATCCCTAAGCAAAAATATCGATATCTGGAATTAATATATTATATTTTCTTTGTCAATTTTTGAGTGTATTTTTGTGGAAACTTTTTGTACTAATTTTCCCTTTCGCATTCTACACGCACGTAATCAGTGCACACACATAAGCAGTGCACTGGCGTGAGCTCCCGCCCCCATTCACGTCCCTATCCTGTGTCCAACGGCATGCTTTTCCTCCGCCCCCTCACGCCTAATTTCTTACTTAACCTTTTTATTATTTCTTATTCATTAATTATCGCGTTAACGGGCGTCAATTAATTTTTTAAATTAATCACGTCAAAATATTTGATGCAATTAACGCACTTGTCCAGCTCAGAGAGATTTAAATGACAGTAGAGTGAAAGCCCCACTTGTTAATTGTTTTGCGGCGTTTTGCTGCCCTCTGCTGGCGCTTGGGTGCGACTGATTTTATAGTGTAAGTAATTATTGACATAAAAAATGGCGGCCTACTAGTTTATTTTTTGATTGAAATTTTTACAAATTTTATTAAAACGAAAACATTATGAGGGGTTTTAATATAAAATTGCATTTTTCTTTTAAGAACTACAAGTCTTTCTATCCATGGATCACTTTAACAGAATGTTAATAATGTTAATGCCATCTTGTTGATTTATTGTTATAATAAACAAATTCAGTCCTTATGTACCGCATGTTGAATATATATATCCATCTTGTGTCTTGTATTTCCATTCCAACAATAATTTACAGAAAAATATGGCATATTATATAGATGGTTTGAATTGCGATTAATTACGATTAATTAATTTTTGAGCCTTAATTAACTCGATTAAAAATTTTAATCGTTTGACAGCCCTAATATATATATAGGCTTTTCTCAGCCATTCTGATGATATCTAATGTACAACTACATTAAGCACTCAAAAACTATTTTGTCTCTTTGTGTCAAATATGCTTTGCAAAGGAAAACTGCTGCTTTTAATAACGAGCAAAGCAGTTTCCCTCAAACTCACAAACCAATCCATCAACAACAAACTGATTAATCAGTCTCACTCTTTAACCATGACCCTTAAATTCATATGCACAGAACATTTCCCTGCTACACGTTGTATTTGATCAAATTTTAATCTACCTAAAATATTTTTGATCTAATAACAAATTAATAGTAGCATGTTACCGCCCTCAAATGGTAGATCACTAAAAACAAATCCAATAATCAATAGTCACTTTCCGTTTTTGAATTTTATTTTACTAACACAATTTTCAAACAGATTTTGAAAGAAAATAAATAAAAATAAATAAATTTAAAAAATACAGATCTTGAAATAATTGAAACAGACCTTTAACAAAATAAAAATAAGTCGCAACAAAACATAAGAAATCAAGCATTTAATTGTTTGTAACATATAAATATATGGACAAACATTTCATGAAAAAATAAAATTATGAAAAATATATTCACAAGAAATAATAATAAATGAATAAGAAATAATAAAAAGGTTAAGTAAGAAATTAGGCGTGAGGGGGCGGAGGAAAAGCATGCCGTTGGACACAGGATAGGGACGTGAATGGGGGCGGGAGCTCACGCCGGTGCACTGCTTATGTGTGTGCACTGATTACGTGCGTGTAGAATGTGAAAGGGAAAATTAGTACAAAAAGTTTCCACAAAAATACACTCAAAAATTGACAAAGAAAATATAATATATTAATTCCAGATATCGATATTTTTGCTTAGGGATCGATACCTAAAATTTCATACACTGGATCGAAATATCGATATTTTGGTATCGATCCGTCCATCCCTACAAGTCAGCGCGGCGAGCGCGCAGAGAAAAGAAACCGGCGAGCGCGCAGAAAAAAGAAACCGGCGAGCAGACGAGTTGAGATACGGAGCGAGAGCAGGACGGGGGAATTGAGCGGAGTCGAGATACGTAACGAGAGCAGGAGGGGGGAATTGAGCGGCACAGAGTAGATTTCTTTTGCTCAATATTATTTTCTGTGCTCAAAATCTACGATTGCTCGCTTAAAATCTTTAACTGCTCGCTCAATATAGTTTTTTGTGCTCGAAATCTGGGTTATTTTTGCTCAATTTCCATTATTGCTCGCTCAGAATAGTGTCAGCAATATAACCCCATAGATTTGTGTCTTTATTATTACAGCAAAAAAAAAAGCTGCTACAACAAAAAAAAAGTCGCTTCAATCGAAATATATATTTTCAATTTAAAGAAAAAAAGTCACTTCGATAAAAAAAAAAAAAAGAAAGAAAAAAACGTGTTTGAATGCAAAAATAAATTTGAAACTCAAAAAATGCATTTGAAAACTTTTTCTTTGAATTTTTTTTTTTTTTTTTTGATTGAAGTAACTTAGTTTTGCGTTTGGGCCACATTTTGGCTAGGACAGCTGTGTTTTTTTTATTTAATCAAAAAATAATAATTTGCTTCAAACAAAAAAAAATTTTTTTCAAAGGAAAAATCACTTCAATCAAAAATGTAAAATTTTCAATCATAGAAAAAAAATTTTTGAATGCGAAAAAATATTTGAAACTCGGAAATTTGCATTTGAACACTTCATTTTTCATTGAAACTGTTTTCTTTGATTAAAGTAATCCTTTTTGCGTTTGGGCCGTATTGTGGGTAGGACATTTGTGTCTAAATCTCTCAATCCCAGGAAAAGTTGCTTCAATCAAAAAACTATTTTCAGTCAAAGAAAAAAATCATTTGCAAAAATAAAATTGCCCTTCCCCCCCAAAAAAAACATATATGAATATATATATATATATTTGATTTTTTTTTTTTTTTAATTGAGAGATATATTTTTTTTTATTGAAGTGTCAATTTTTTTGGAGAGCAAAAAGTTTTGAACTCATTTATTTGAAGTAATAAAAGTTTTGAATGCACTTTTTTTTTAAGTAAAAAAAGTTTTGATTGAATCATTTTGACACAACGATCCAGCTTTGCCGCTACTTCCGACATGTTTAAGTGACAAGTGACTCCGCCAATTGCGTAAGCCATAAAAGCATGATGAAGCGAGAATAATGGCCACCAGGGTACCAGCCAGCCATCGGACTCGGCTCGGCTCGGAGCCTGCTGCTTAATGTGATTCAACACGCGAAACTTGACCCGTTGCCCTGACGTGACAGATGGCAATCGGCGTTCAACCGGGGCGTCGCGACGTGCCGGTACAGGGGTGTAAAGCCTGGTATCTTAAGCGACTAGTGAAGGGATATGTCGTTCACTTGAGTAAATGAATCCATTCCGGTTCGTTCAGTAAAAAGATTCGTTCAAACAAATCGTTTAACGAATCGTTCGCCCCCCCACTCACCCAAATGAATCGTTCGGTTAGTGAACGGGAAGTGACGTTGCCAAAAGAATCACCAAAGACCGCTTAGCAATATAACTGAACGGGAAGTGACATTTTTTGGTCCCGCCCCCTTTTGCACACAGGCCCCTAATTGGTCGCTCGTCGTAGATTCAGAAGTGAGTGACGGACTATATCGTTCTGTTTTCGCTGCCTTGTCTCGTCTCTCCCCCGCAGCTGCAATAGCGAAGGAGAACTTCCGCGTCGTCAATCGTATTTCTATGGGATCAAAGTCATGGCTCGTGCATGCATTTTGATTTAGGAACACGGTTAAACATTTTCCTTTTGAGTAGGCTCGGGGGCGCACGGACTTTCTCTAGCAGGATCTTGATCACATTGCACAACATTGCTACTACCAGCCTCCATGACACGCTGTCACGCGAATAGAAAGAGAAATTGAAAGTTTAATTTCTAAATGTGGAAGGACCAACACATTATATTTACCTGACGCTCGGTTGTGTTTTTATGCTCATCAATATTATTTTTGGTAACTATTATTAAAACTAAAGTTTAAATAGCTGGTTGTCAAATGTATTGCTCTGAAATGAAAAGAATACTAAATTTTGATACAAAAAAAAAGTTTCATTGCAAATCAGTGTTAAGAGGATCTTATTGTAATATTATTTTTGCATTGGTATTAATAAATATATAATCCAGTCAGCTCTTGTGTCATCCCCTCATCTCAGATCGTCAAATGCTGACGAGAAATAATTGAATGTTTCGTCTTTACAGTGTCGCCTTTCCACTCTCATCAGTCTGTTGAGAAAAATAGAGACATATTGCGACATCACCCGTGCCTGCTTGTGTTGTTTTGGCCGGTTGACTGGCGCAGGATGTATGGATGGAAATTCATTAGTCAAACCAACCAACACCTGACACGGAAAAAATAAAAAACTCGGGGAAAAAATTACATGTATATACTGTTTCATTGCAAATCAGTATTATAATGATTACACTAAATATTAATTTTGGTAAGCAAGCCTCCATAGATTGACAGTTCTCTCCCCCCTGCGCTGCCATGACGCGTCCGCAGCTCACCTTTTGTTTGCTTCGTAGCTCCTGGCGAAATAATTTTTAACTACTGTAAATTTGATTGTATGTCATCATGTGTAGTCCCGAGTTTGTTGAGAAAAGTAGTACACTAAACCATGCTTGCTAGGTTTGCGTGGTGTTTTTGTGTGTTTGAGCAGCACATGATAGGCTCCACATTAACAAATATGCAACAAAGTCCTCTCCTTTCAGTTTTTGACTCGTTCACTGCGTGACTGCAAAGTCAAGTTAGCAGCAATCCCGGTCAGGAGCCGGAGGACCGAGTCACTGAACGGGAAGTGACATAACTTAGTCTTGCCCCCCGCCTGCAAGCTGGCTGCTTATTGGCCACACGTGGAAGTGAGTGACGGACGCTCTGATTCTGTTTCCGCTCCCTCCCCCTGTCCGCAATGAGGCTGGCGTCTGATTGGTCATGCGCGATGTCAGACAATGCCGCTTGCTCAACGCCCTCCCACGCAAGTCCCGACTCCCAACTTCCTTAAGAACTAATCGGTGCAGAAGGTGATTAGTTCGGTCTCATTCCTCCAAACAATTCATTCAAAAAGAACGAATCGTTCACGACCGATACAACACTATAAGCGACCGGCCTCCGCGCCGGGGCGGTGGTGTGACATCGGTATCTCAGCAGAGTGCCCGCGACGGTACGGTGCCCTGTTGCAGCACACTGGTGGGACCCCGAGATCACCTCCTTGGAGGGTCCCGTGTGGCGGAATGGTCATCATGCTTTTATGGCTTAGGCCATCGGCGGAGTCACTTGTCACTCAAACATGTCGGAAATAGCGGCGAAGTGTGATCTTTGTGTGAAAATGATTCAATCCAAACTTTTTTTACTTCAAAAAAAAAAAGTGCGTTCAGAACTTTTAGGACTTCAAATAAATGAGTTCAAGACTTTTTGCTCGACAAGAATGTGACACTTCAATAAAAAAATATATACATAATTCAAATTTAAAAAATATTTTCAAAAAATATATATATTTTAAGGTAGGGGCACTTTTACTTTTGCAAATGATTTTTTTTTTGGGATTGAAAATAGTTTTTTCGATTGAAGCAACTGTTTCTGGAATTGAATGATTCAGACACAAATGTCCTACCCGCAACATGGCCCAAACGCAAAAAGGATTGCTTCAATCAAAGAAAACAGTTTCAATGATAAATGAAGTGTTTCTGAGTTTCAAATATTTTTTCGCATACAAAAACTTTTTTCTATGATTGAAAATTTTTCATTTTCGATTTAAGTGATTTTTCTTTTGAAAATATTTTTTTTGATTGAATATAAAGACACAAATGTCCTAGCCAAAATGTGGCCCAAACTAGGGCTGGGCGATATGGCCTTAAGCACGTATCACGGTAAATTGAGCAGATTTAACGATAAATTCGCCCAAGCGGACCGTTATATTAATTTAAAAAATCTGAATAAATGCATGAATTACAGATTAACTGTTTCTCATTGATTTATTTACCAGCTTTGAATTTTATTTAACAATTGTACATGCAGTCTAAACATTAAGTATATAAAAATTTATTGTAAACAATGAGAATTCAAGTATGAACATTTATAACAGCTTCTATGGCTTGAACAATGTATATTGTCAAAATCAATATGCCTGTGCAAACATGTCTTTGTAACACAAATGAATTACAGCTTGAACAGTACACTTCAAAAAGACAATTTGTTGTTAATGGCTGCAGTGACATAATTACTCAACACAAGTGTTTTCTTCAAGGTTTCAGGGTTTTTTCCCAGTGCATTTTTTAATACATGCAAGCACACATGAACCCCATCACAGACACACACACACACACACACACATTAAAGCTATATTGATCTTCTGCAAATGAAATATTTAAGATTTTATGATGGGAGTAATGACACACAATTAAGGACATACAAAAAAATAGCTGGGGCCATTAAACGGTAATATTATAATTTTCACTCTTGGATTGTACTTTATGCTAAATGCTTTACCATCACAAAAAGCTATCAGAGAAATCACACACAGACAGAGATACAAAATTACGCGACTTACTAATTGCTAGATGCAGTCCGTGCCCAATCCATTCATTAAGTTCAGCCGTTTCGACGAGGTTAGAGCTGCCATCCGTCTCCATCACGTTCATTTGTAGCGTTAACCGCTAGCGTTAGCCTGTGGCCTGGCTACCAGTAGAAAGCACTGAAAGCACCCTCTCTGGAAATCGTGAGAACAAGGGAGGACAGCGAGTGAACGCCTGTCTGGATGCCGGCCAAAAGTTTACTTAGTGTCTGGTGAAAGTTTGGCGAACCTCCCTTAAGCCACACTCCATCGCGTTTGCTTGTAGCGTTAGCCGCTAGCGTTAGCCTACCGGGCTTCTGTTTGTTTGGCTTCCTGATAACCATGTGACTCCATACGTAAGCACACTGACTGCTTTCTTGAAGGGGAATGAACATAGCCGAACAACACAGCGTCAAAGCGGGATGAAAAGACTGTATTTTCTTGTTTTATTAAGTTACCGAATTCACCGACATGGTCAAAATTACGTCTGTCAGCATGAAGAATTTGGGTACCGGTAAATTTTTGGTTTACCGCCCTGCTCTAGCCCAAACGCAAAACTACATTACTTCAATCAAAAAAGTTGTTTCAATCAAAAACAGAAAATTCAATCAAGGAAATTGTTTTGAAATGCATTTTTTTTTCTTTCAAATTTATTTTTGCATTCAAACACTTTTTTTTTTTTTTTTGATTTGAAGTGACTTTTTTTTGTGATTGAAAATATATATTTTGATTGAAGCTACTTTTTTTGGGAATGAATAATAGACACAAATCTACCTTCATACTGAAGCAGATTCCTGATCAGTTTGGCAACTTCACACAGTTTAATTTATCGTTAATGCTCAACTGAGATGCAGGTCGGACTTTCAGTGGCAAAATTAGTGCTGCGTTATGCCACCTTTTCACTTTTGATATTACTTACAGTGGCTGCCAGCTGGAAAAAACAACAACATCTAATTAGGCTAGGTTCATACCGCAGGTCTTAATGCACAATTCCGATTTTTCGTCGTATGTTTTTTTTTTTTTTTTTTGGCGTACCCGTTCCGACTGCCTTTGTCCATTGAGCACAATCAAGTGTTACGCATGTGCATTAACTCGCAGTCCGACAGGTGCTGAGCGAACGGACCCGCATGCGCAGAAGCATCAAAACAAATGACCACACATGCTGGCTCTGCATCATTCTAGGATGATAACATTTTTATTTCCAAAAAGAGGACACAAATAAGAGACATGAATAATCCCTGTTTAGTCTTATACTCAAAGTTTATATGGATTGATTGAACGCACGCACCGTATGTGTGTACGTCGTGCACGCACGCACACACATACGGTCAGTTTGCCCCGACTCTCGGCCATAGAAGCGATACTGAAATAGAGTACTGCTCATTTACCACACAGAAAGAAAACCGAGCATTCTCAGCCTTGACCCGTGATTTTATTTTTTTTCTGACTGTTGTCAAGCTCGCCTCTTCTCAGAAAGCCGAGTTCAAGCTCGGCGCTAACGCCTAAATCGCTGCCGTCCTCCGTTCCTGTCGCTCTCTGCTGACGTAATTGCTGCATGAATTCCGACTTGGGAAACTTGACTCGTCGCCACGTTCTGGAAAACTGTGGGCCAGATCGGATTTAAACCACATACGAAAGTGACCCAGATCGGATTTAAAATGGTTCACTTCTGTGCGACTTGTCCCATTCAAACCGTCAACTTAATGCCTCACTCGAGTCGGAAAAACACAAAAAAATCGGATTTGTGCATTAATACCTGCGGTATGAGCTTCCTCCTCCTAATATCCCTCCTCTTCGAAGCCGGCAGAGGAGGCGGGGGCATGTCGACATGTAACGTAATTCTGTGCTGTGAGAGAGTGGGGGTGGGAGGTGGGAATAATCAGCCAATCAAATGTGCGTTTGAGGGAAAAAAACATGGACTGGCTCATTAGAAAGTGAAAAAGGAGTAAATGGAAGTCTGATAATATTAAAAATAATTCACTTAATAATGCTAGGGTCAATTCTATTGTCACATCATATAGGAAGACAATCTAAATGAGCCATATACATAACCCAACACATTATATAATGCAAATAAGGTTGCTTAAAAGTTGGTGGGGACAATTTGAGCATCCTAAAAAGTTGGTAGTGTTTTGTCCCTACCGTCCCAATGCAAACCTACGCCCTTGGATAAAACAATTAGTTTTTTTCAGATTTATCACAGGGTTTTGTGATGTGCTGCTTTTTTTTTTTCATCTTGAAATATAATTTCTTATTATGACTCAAGGTAGCATACTGAAGTCAGCAGGCGTTATTTTTCACTTGCCCTCACGTCTTCCTCCTGCCTTTGTTCTCCAGTCTATCTGGTTGTGAGCTGAAAAAAGGCAGCTGTCACCCGCTGGCTTCCGTTCTCAGCTCTCCATCCAACCTGAAGCATCTGGAACTGAGCTGGAACGACCTGTCGGATGAAGGGATTGGGATCCTCTCGAAAGGACTGGCCAGTCCACACTGCAAGTTAGAGTCCCTCGAGTAAGGAGCTCCTCCTGTTGGTAATCTTCCTGGTTCCCTTCCTGACTTCAGGCAGTTACCTCATTTTTTGCAGGCTGTCAGCATGCGGGATCACCAATAAAGGATGCGTTTTTTTGGCCGAGGCACTCATGTTAAACCCCTCACATCTTCAACAGCTGTCCCTGTGGAAGAATCCAATAGGTGAAAAAGGAAAGATGGTCTTATTGAACGTCCAAGAGGATCCAAGCTATCGCCTGGAGACTGTCAGGTAGGATGAAAACAATGTTGCTTGTCAGAGTGTTAAGGGTTTTCTGCTAGAATTTTTTGAAGCTGTGGTGGTGGTGGGCTGCATCGGATTCAGACAGCTTGCCGTGGTGGAAATTTTTTCATATCATGACAAATAGGATTATTTCTTTTTTTAAAACAATTTATTATATTATTGATTATTATCAATATATTTTGTTTTTTCCAAGAAGAACCACGACCAAGATCTATTTGCAAAGTTTGCATCCTGCCTGCACTTGATTTTTAATAAACAATTTGAAGGAAATCAGCAATAAGTAGTCCATATATAGTCAATGTGATGCACGCCAGCAGATTGTCCCCAGCCGGTTTCTCAGGTCTGTCTCAGTCTTCACCCGTACAAAAAAAAAAAAGCTCTGGGAAATTAAGACACACAAACATCTGTAACTTACATACACGTAAACTGGACTAGCCGTTAGGACTATAGTATTTCAAATCCATGTTTTCAAAGATTACATTAGTCAATGCAATTTAAGTCAAAACTGAAGTGTCTTTGAGGGAGTTACTTTTCTGATTGTTTGAAAGTTAGTCCCTAGTACAAATCGATATAAAAATATATGTGTTTCAATGAGATGAAAAATACTTATTTCAATGAAAATTCACCATCTGTTTTGTAATTTTTGGGACAAGGGCTGTGCCAAGATATAAACAAACCTTTTTTAACACCGTAACTTAACCCTTTAACACCTAAGCCTATTTTGGCCGAATTTGCATGCCTCTAATGTTGCCTTTATATTTCAAAGAAAAAAATGTTCTCAATGGCCAGGTTGGGTCCCTTTTTTCAGGACACCATAATCTTCATATTCAAACTGCTGTTTTCTTCACTGACCAATGAAAATCAACATTTTAGAAAATTTGTGATGTTGATGTCCCATTGACAACCAAACATGCTCGACCAACCGTTTTGAAACTTGATAATATTTATTCAACTTGTTAGGATAAACATTCAACAGAACAAAATAAGACTGAATAGTTTTATGTTTGACAATTCAACACAAACAGCAGGTATGGTCATAGGCGTTTTTGGCCTTTATATAAAGTGTAAAATAGGGAATATATAAATATATATATGTGTGTATCTAACATTTATATCATCTAACATAAAAAGGGTTTGGAGGATATCTCTTTGTGAGGTGAGGAATTTTACCCATCACCTTATCAAAAGTATACACAGGTACATGCAATTAACCTTCTCGAACACACACATCTACAGTATATAAAAATGGAAAAGCTTGATAGTTAAGAAAAACTCAAATATAACATTGAAAAAAAAAAAAAAGTCCTAAAAAAATATTGACAATAACCTAGTCCAATTCAATTTTTCAGGCATGCGACTTAAGAAAGTTTGCTCTTGAACAGGACACGGAGCTACGTCAGACAGCCCACTCGCCACTCTTCCGCCATTTGCGCACTGCTGTCACTCACCGAGACGCCGGCTCATCCGAGTAAAACAACGGCAAACCCGGCTCATCCTCTTCCTTGAGTTGATGAACTAATGCATAAGCTTGCGCAAAATTTAGTTTTCGATTCATTGCGCACGCTTCAAAGTTGCTCGCTCAATCCTACGGGCCATCGCTTGTGACGTCGCCTCCATCTCCTTAGGTGGCGCCACCCTCGGCAATTTATTAAAAATGTTAACATTACGTTCGTCCTTCTTGACCCTACAACGGCTCTTGGGATAAGTAGTCTTTGGTGGTGCTTTCGGTTTTGAAAAAGGACAAGAAATGATAGAAATATGGACATAAACACATGGTCCATGCAGCGTTGTAATGCTTATTTATGAGTGCACTAAAACTCAAATGACATGATCTCCCGTTTTACTTGACTTGAAGTAAAAACTGACGTGGACCTAAACTTCCGCACTTTCAAATGAGACCAGGCAGTTGCACGTGGGTGACGTATCTACAGTGTGACGAGGCGTCAAAGATGATATGGGTAAAGTGTCGCAACAGACACATTCGGTATTAAAGGGTTAAAGTGCCTCTGACACGATTAAAAAAAAATCTTAAATAGCATTATTATTCATTCAATCATTTATTTTCCATGCCGTTTAGCCTCACGAGGGTCGCGGAGGTGCTGGAGCCTATCCCAGCGAACTACGGGCAGTAGGCGGGGTACAACCTGAATTGGTTGCCAGCCAATCGCAGGGCACACTGATAAAAACCACCAATCACGTGCACTCTCATACCTATGGAAAATTTAGAGTGTTTAATCAGCCTACCACACATGTTTTTGGGATGTGGGAGGAAACTCGAGTCCCCGGAGAAAACCCACGCAGGCACGGGGAGAACATGCAAAATCCACACAGGAAGGCCAGAGCCCGGGACTGATCCCTGGATCTCAGAACTGTGAGGCGGATGTGCTTACCACTTGGCTACTGTGCATAATTATTGGAATCCAAATTATTCATATTTTTTAATATTTTGAGACAATTTGACTTCATACAACAATTTGGCCAAGCGCAGATGACGAGAAATGAGTTTTTTAATCTGCAGTTTAGCCACTCCTGTCATTATAGCGCTCTTGCGCCTCCAGCTGGGTGGTGACGTCAGCAGATGATTTCAGCTGATATAGAACTCCGCCCATTGAGGGGGAAGAGTTAGAACGAAGAAAATATCATCATTGTTTTAATCTTTCTACTCCAATATTTTTACAGGATATTCTATTTATTTAAGTATTTTTCCCTAATTGCTAATAAAAATGGTATGGTCATGACAAATAACAGCCTTGTGTTAAATGGAATATTAAATCATAAAAATGCATGTATTCAGGTCGGCAGGGCTAAACTACTCCATAATAGTCAAAACTGCCAACTTCTTAAACCTCCCGAACAGTATTTTATGCCACCGTAGTCCGGCTTTTGTCATTTTCCTGTCCCGGCTTCGGAGACGGCGGTAAGAGCGTGAACAAAACAGGAGGCGTGACAGCTAGGCGACATGCTAACCCGAGCCGAGCGGCACCTCCAAGTCTCTTTCTCGCCTTTCGAAAAAGAAAAATCACACAAAACTACCCCGGCACGCGTCACACAAGGCAGCGGGGGTGATTGTCTTCACCGATCGGCAAGCCACCGGCAGCGAGCGAGTTTGGGCTCAGCAGCCAGGCAGTGCCCGTCGCCGGGGGCGCAGGGGGGAATGAACGCCGAAAATAGCGCATTCTCAGTGGACAAACTGGCCGACGTCTGCCTGATGCCAAGCCGAGGATAGCCTCTATCAGCGGGCTTGCGAAGAAGACCAAAGGGGGGTGGAAGTCTGGACACAATGGAGAACCGCAAACGTGAGCGCGTGGCTGCCCGAGCACGGACGCTCGTCGGCCGGCATCCATGGTGCGCGACGAGTCGCAGGTCGTCGGCCGAGTGGCCTTCTTGGTGGACGGGGAGTATTGTCACCCACAAAATGCAAGCCTCCTCCTTATTAAAACGTGTGCCATGATCCCAGTGTTTCACAAAAATCTCATTTTCGTAGCGCGGGATTAAAAAAATTGACTTGATATATTGATCGCTTCCACACACATCCTAGCTGTCCTTTTCATTCAGGAGCATAAAATACCGCGTAAAGTATGAAATAAACATGCTTTTTTTTTGTGTGTCACGGGCACTTGGCTGCCCGATGCTAAGCCGAGGCTAGCCTCGATAGGCGGGCCAGCGAAGAGGACCGAAGGGGGGTAGAAGTCTGGACACAATCGAGCACTGCAGATGAGAGCGCCTGGCTGCCCGAGCACGGACGCTCATCGGCCGGCGACCGTGGCGTGCGACGAGCCATCGGTCGTCAGCCGAGTGGCCTTCTGGGTGTACAGGGAGTCAGCCACAAAATGCAAGCCGCCTCCTTGTTAAAACGTGTGTCATGATCCCAGTGTTTCACATAAATCCCATTTTGGTAGTGCGGGATTCAAAAAATTGAATAAATATATTGATCGCTTCCACACACATGCAAGCGGTCCTTTTCAATCAGGAGCATAAAATACCGTGTGGTATATGAAATACACATGCTTTTTTTGTGTCACGGGCACTTGAAGTTAAAACGATACAATTATGATAAATAAAAATAATAGTTGCACAAATCTTAAACTCACCTTGATTTATGTGGGACAGCCAGGGCTTGAACTTTGCCATTTCTGTCCATGTTTGGTCCGAGCCAGATTGCCTGCGTTTGCTTTCAGTTCTCCTTCCCTGGAGCGTCTTCCTGAGCTGAGTGTAAAGCTGTGATCTTGCATCATTCCGCTTTTGAACACGTTATCGCAACTTTAAAATACAACGCTTGCCATAACCATTTGGTTATTTCTACTCCTCCTTTCACTGGCCTGTGGCAAATAAGCTCCTAGGACGCAACGATTCGGGTCATAGACACGCCATAAAGAACTTCAACGTTATGTCCAATGTCCATATTAAGGTTGTTTTCAAAGGCTTAAACACTGGAATTCCATTCATCAAATGGAATAGCTTTCTACGGATATTTTTGCCCCCGATTTCCAACTCCGCGGAGTCCGCGCCGACGTCAGGCGGAAGTTTACAACAGGAGAACTGATGTGATTTTCAAAATAAGGCGTGCAAAGGAACAATTTGTATTTGACGTACTATTTCAGATGACTTATGGCAAATAGCGTTTAATTAATTAGCTTTATATATTCATATAGACATTGTGTTTAATTATCCAAATTATAAATTAGAATGTTTCTTTAAATCTTAAAAAAAAAAAAAAAAAAAAAAGGCGTGGCAGCACGCCTCAATCTTTTTATATGGAGGGGACACCCTGGTGTTTATTCATGTTCAATTCCTTTTCTTTGTGTCTTTCTTCAGGTTTGAATTGTTCAAGAAGAACGTTTGATCCCTGGTGTCAAGAAGGGCGAGACATTCCAGATGTTCATTTTTAAAAGACGTTGAGCCCATTTGTTCTTCTTCAGATTTAGATCGATGCGACGTACTGTCCAACGACCTCAAGAGCACCGGGTGTCGGCGCTAAAGACAAACGCGACCACGCTCACCGAATTTGAGGAGGTTCGTCTGCCGGCGTCGGGTGTTTTGCTGCAACGTTGCTCTACCATGCTGCCACCAAACAGCTGGCAGTTATTTTCTGCCATGAATTGAAATATGTTTGTCACGAGTAGACGTCCAATCCATTTGGACTGGGAGGGAATGACCAAATGGATTGGACTTCCAGCACTGCCAACGGCAGCCAATGTGTTCAATAAATACCTTATTAAAGTTCAACTCATGTTTGTCACAAATTCAAAAAAAGGTAACACGCACACTTGAAATTGTTTTGCTCATTTCGACATCAATGTTTTAAAAATGATAATTTTCACTTCTTCATGTCAAAAAGAGGATCTAATGTTATTTTGTAATGGACCTGTAAAACCCTAACCTGAAATGAAAGTTGAAAAATCACCAAACAATCCACAAAAACTTGAATAAATACACTGGAAATGTTTCATCCACTTAACAGGTATTCCTAATGGTAAAGAAAAATGGATACTAATCACAGCGAGAGGGCAATTTTATAGAAGATGAGGATGCTTTACAATTACCTGGACAGATGTCCATGTCATTTTTATGACATTTATGAACAGTGTTATGTCCAAACAAATAACACTAAATGGACAGTACTTATATAGCGCATTTATCGGCATGGTTACCATGCCCAAAGCGCTTTACATTTGCACACATTTACCCATTCACGCACACATTCACACTGCTGCCATGCAAGGCGCTGTCAACCCATTGGAGGCAAATCAGGGTTCAGTGCCTTGCCCAAGGACAAGCACTTCGACAGTGGGCAGTCATAGCCGGGAATCGAACCCCTGACCCTTTGGTCCAAGGACAACTCCAGCTACCAACTACTCCACGGCCGCCCTGCTACTCTGATGACATGATTTTAAATAGTAATGATCGGTAATTCCTTAGGACTTGAGTATTCATTTCACCAAATAATGTTTTTTTTTTACTTGTACTTGAGTGAATATTGTCGAATGACTACTTTTACTGAAGCAATATTACGGTATTTGGAAGTAACGCTACTCTAACTTGAGTATAATTTTTGGCCACCTACTTTTGGTGAAGTCACGAACGACTATCGTAGGCCAAATTAGCAGAGTAAGGGTAGCATTTTTTCTTTGACTCAATGGATGGCGTGGTGAAACTACTCATAGAAGTACATTTTTCTTCAAAAGTTAGTCGAAAAGTAAATGTAACTCGCCCTGAGAGAAGAGAACTCTTTGACGTCGCCGGACCAGCCTCTAGCGTTCCGACAGGATGAAGGGGAAAAGCAAACTTGTGGACATTGATTCAAAAGTTTCAATCATTTAGACGTCGCTGGCAGCCAATGTAGTAATACAGACATTCTTGTAGTTCAAAAATTGGCTAGCAACCTATTGCTTCCTTTTTCACCTTTTGTCACCTTTTGAAAACAATATGTGGCTTCTTGGCAGGACAATAAGGTGATATATCACCATTCTGATATATAGTCATTACCCTGATACACTCCCGTTCAAAAGTTTGGGGTCACCCAGACAATTTTGGGTTTTCCTTCAAAAGTCACTTTTATTTCTCAAATGAGTTGCAAAATGAATAGAAAATACTGTCAAAACATTGAAAAGGTTAGAAATAAGGGTTTTTATTTGAAACGATCATTTTCTCTTTCAAACTTTGCGTTTATCAAAGAATGCTCCCTTTGCAACAATTACAGCTTTGCAGACCAATGACATACTAGCTGTTAATTTGTTGAGGTCATGTAGAGAAACTTCACGCTTCCAAAATGGAGTGATAGCCTTCCTTATTTAAAATCCTGTTGACAGTGTACAAATCTCCCACTTTACCAGCCCCAAAGCAACCCCATACCTTCACATTACCTTCACCATGGTTGACGGATGACATCGGGCACTCTTCCAGCATCTTTTCAGTTGTTCTGCATCTCGCAAATGTTCTTCTCTTTGATCCAAAGTCCAAACACCTCAAACTATGATGCGTCCGTCCATAACACTTTTTGACAATCATCCTCTGTCCAATGTCTGTGTTCTTTTGACCATATTAATTGTTTCCTTTTATTAGCGTGCCTCAGATTTGGCTTTTTTTTTTTTTTTTTTGCCACGCTGCCCCAAAAGCCAGCATCCCGGAGTCATCTCTTCACTGTCGACAATGACACTGGCGTTTTACGGGTACTATTTAATGAAGTTGCTATATGAGGACCTGAGATCAACAATTTCTCAAACTAGAGACTCTTATATTACTTGTCTTTTGCTCAGTTGTGCAGCGGGGCCTCCTGCTTTTCTTTCTACTCTGGTTAGATCTTGTTTGTAGTGCTCTCTGAAGGAGTGGTACCAGTGGCGGTCCTGGCTACTTTCGCGCCCTGGGCGAACCACCCCATCAGCGCCCCCCCAACCGACATTTTTTTTTTTTTTTTTTTTTAACATTTTACAAAGACATTGATTGGGTTATATCATAACCCGATACATTTAATAATATCTATGTGAATTTCATGAATTAAATACAATTTATTTGGAAGCAGGAGTTTGTGTTGCGTGGCCTGGGATCATGAGAGGTCAGTCTATCCACCGCCCCCCTCCTTGCTTTTCCTCTGAGAGTGAGTGAGACTCGTCCTGCTCACTCACTCTGCAGTTGCGAGCAGCTGATCCCCCTCCCGTCTCCCCCTGCCTTTTCTTCTGACACACACGACTCTTAGCAGCAGCAATTGACATGATAGTAAGGGGCGCCCTAGAGCCCACTCTACTAACTTGACGTGGAAATGAGCGGTATTAGTCTAGAAAACTAGCGGATTTTTTTTTTTTTTCTCGAGGGCGCTCGTGCGCCCCCAAATAGATTGCGCCCTGGGTGGTCGCCCACATTGCCCATAGAAAAAAACCGCCTGTGAGTGGTACACAGCGTTATAGGAAATCTTCAATTTCTTGGCAATTTCTATTCTAGCTGTCATTTCTAAGAACAGATTGTCAAGTTTCACGTGAAAGTTGTCTTTTTTTCTGGCCATTGTGAGGGTTTAATCAAACCCACAAAGGTGATGCTCCCGATATCCAACTAGCTCAAAGGAAGATCAGTTTTATAGCTTCTCTAACCACCTAAACTGTTTTGAGCTGTGCCAACATAATTGCATAAGGTTTTCTAATCATCTATTATCTTTCTAAGGCAACTAGCAAGCACTATGTACCATTAGAACACTGTAGTAATGTTTGCTGTAAATGGGCCTCTTTACAAAACTACGTAGATATTCCATTAACGTTTCCAGCTATAATAGTCATTTACCACATTAATAATGGATAGAATGTTTTTCCTGATTAGTTTAATGTTATTTCCATTGAAAAAACTGTGCTTTTCTTTCAAAAAGGAGGACATTTCTGAACTTTTGAATGGTAGTTTATATAAATGTGCATTACACTTCTGAAGCTCAATTTATTGCATTGGATATTTTATGTTCATTTATGTTAAACAAAATACTGAAAATTCCCACATTGATATCAACATGCTTTCACGGTGTGACTCTTGAGCTACGGAGAAGAACCAATTCCGTGAATCGCTTCATCTAGTGTTAAAGATGAGAAATGAAACAGAATGTAGGCTTAAATTGCCACGATCGCGTTTTTTTCCCCCAAACGAAAAAAATGATTGAATCTTGTCAAAGAGTATTCAAAAATCAATGAGCAAGACTCGCACACATCCGTAGCTATTGAAATTGTGCAAGAAATATAATTTCTGCTTCTGCATCGTTCAAACCGATAACGTCATCAAAGGTAAGGATTCCGGCAAAAGGAATTTGACTCAATGGAAAACAGCAGTCGGGACTCGTCGACTTGATTGTGCCACGAGTCGGAATACTAAAGTGAAAGTGGATCAGAGGAGGAAGTAAGTCCCGAAAAACGTGATTCTTGTGACAGAATTTTATTCATGCTTAAAACACAACTGTTAAACATATTTTGCATGCTTTTGTTATGCTTACATGAGAATATTGTAGCATAGAGCAGGGGTCCCCAACCTTTTTTGCACCACGGACCGGTGTGATTTGGGTCTTTTTTTTCCCGGACCGGTGTTCTGTCAAATTTTGCACCCTTATAAAATTTTGCTCCCAAAGCTTTTGTGGCGGTGAAAAAAGCCCTCTTTTATATTCAGTTGGACTCGCAATGTTATCCAATGGTGCTAAAAAACTATTTACATCATAAACATACATGCGCAACACGGAAATGGCGTAAATTAATGCTTAACGACACGGCGAATTCACACACGGGTCACGAATTCACTCCTTCGCAGTTCGTGGGTCTTTAGTGATTAGGAAGTAGCATAAATGTTGTTTTCTTCGAGGTGGTAGGCACATCTTCTGGCTCGTCAGGTTCCCTTTTCCACGTAAAAAGTCTGTCCAAAGCTGTTATTCAGTCATTCTAGTGTGGGGGCTAATTATTTCCGGGAAGAAATGTGATTGGCGACGGCCTACGTCATACGTTATTATCGAGTCCAAGCGCGCATAGATATACAAAACGAGATTTAGTGCTAACAGCCCAATCAATGCATTTCTATGACGACCTCCTGTCCTGTAGTTGTATATCTAGAGTAGACCGGGATATTGGTGTGTTAAGCGGCACAGGCCAAAGTCAATCGGCCAGAATGCAGTCGTTAATAAATTATTATTTCTGCTCGGCCTGGTACCAAATGCGCCACGGACCGGTACCGGTCTGCGGCTCGGTCGTTGGGGACCCCTGGCATAGAGCATCATTGTTATATTAACCTGTTTGAGTGTGCCTTTCCATAGCCTTGACTATTTTAAACTGAATCACAATATGGACTGTTATGTTCCTGTGTTTTCCAATATGCCTTGATTGAATACAATGGGTGACTGTGGCTTATCAGACTGAGCTCATCATCATTTTGGCCAGTGCCGGTGTTCAAGGTCATAACTTGAGGTGTTTTTCCCCTACCGGAGATGTTTTTCTGTAACTTCAGATGTTTTTACCAGGATATGCTATAGTAAGTTTTGGTTTTGTTTCAATTCACTTTTATTTGTATAGCCCTAAATCACAACAAGGTTGTCTCAAAGGGCTTTGCAGGGGCAATATGATACACCATCAGAAACAGCAAATGAAGTAAAGATGAATAAATAAAGTTCAAGTCCTGGGCACCCCCCATCCTTGGACCCTCCATGTTAGCAAGGAAAAACTAAAAAAAACTCCAAGCTCTTTGGGAGAAAACGAGAAACCTTGGGGAGTACCACAGTCCGGAGAGATCCACTCCCAGGACGGATAGACAGGATGCACCAGGACTGCTAATGGGAATTAGCAGACGGGGTCACAGTATGTAAAGCTGCAGTAGAGTAAAGGAACAAGAAGAGGTCCATCTAGCCAGATGAGACAGGGGTGGCAACGAGGACGTCCATCCAGCCAGGGTTCCAGATAGTCAGGAGGCTGCAGCTGAAAAATAGCCCCTCCCCAGTGGGGAGGGGGAAAGGGGACACCGGGTGACTAGTGATGAAGCGACTAGTTAACTAGATATTAACATTGGAAAACAGAAATAAAGTAAGACAAGTGGTAGGTAGAGTGAGAAAATGAGAACTCAGTGGCTGTACTTCCCCCAGCATGATAGCTTCTAGTGCAGTTTAGACTGAACTAATCCGACTTCAACTAGCTTCAACCATAAGCTTTGTCGAATAGGAACGTTTTTAATCTAATCTTAAATATGCAGACTGTCTCGGCTTCTTTAATATTAACTGGAAGCTGATTCCATAAAACGGGCTTGGTGGCTAAAGGCTCTAACTCCTACAGTACTTTTAGAAACCCTGGGAACTACCAGTAGACCTGCATTCTGAGAGCGTAGTGTTCTTTTGGGGCGATATGGAACCAGAGCATCGGTGAGATAAGATGGCCCCAACCCATTAATGGTCTTAAATGTAAGAAGGAGGATTTTAAATTTAATTCTAAACTCGACTAGAAGCCAGTGAAGGGCCTGGAGCACAGGGGTGATGTACTCTCTTCAATTAGTTCCTGTTAGAAGTCTTGCTGCTGCGTTTTGGACTAGCTGAAGACCTTTTAGAGAACTTTTAGGACAAGCAGCAAGTAGGGAGTTACAGTAATCCAATCTAGATGTAACGAACGCGTGAATTAATTTTTATGCATCGTTTTTAGATCAAATATTTCTAATTTTGGCTATGTTGCGCAGGTGAATAAAGGCCATTCTGCAGGTTTGTTTAATATGAGCTTTAAACGATAAGTCTGGGTCAAATAGAACTCCTAGGTTTTTAACTGTGGTGCTGGAGGCTACACTTATATTGTCCAGAGTGACTATCCGGGCAGTTAAAGAGTCTCTCACACTTTTCGGGCCTATTATAAGGACTTCTGTCTTTTCAGGGTTAAGTAGAAGATAGTTAGTGCTCATCCAGGTATTTATATCTCGGACACAGGTGCTTAGCTTATCCACTTGCCTGATCTGCTCAGGTTTAATTGATAAATACAGTTGTGTGTTGTCAGCATAACAATGAAAGTTAATGCTATGTTTTCTGATGATATTACCTAGAGGAAGCATATACAGCGTAAACAAGATGGGCCCGAGGACTGATCCTTGCAGCACACCATAACTAACTCTAGAGTGCAGTGATGATTGCTGGTTTACATTGACAAACTAGTACCTATTAGATAAATATGATTAAACCAGCAGAGGGCTGCTCACCCAATGCCTATGTCACATTCTAGTCTCTGCAATAAGATATTATGGTCGATTGTGTCAAAGGCTGCACTCAGGTCTAACAGAACCAGGATCGAGAGTAATCCAACGTCAGCGGCTAGTAACAAGTCGTTAGTTACTTTGACTAATGCAGTTTCAGTGCTATGATGAGCTCGAAAGCCAGACTGGAAATGTTCAAATAAACTATAGACCCCAATCACCAACTTCACACAATCACATGATCGCTGTATTGTGCCGCCATATTGTCCGTCATTGTGTGTCCGTATTCCCATTGATCGTAGTTTCTAAAGGTGGATTCACTTGCAAATTATGGAAGTCCCGCTGCTTTCAGACGCTGTAAACTCATTGGATGAGTTGCATAAAAGCCGTTATTTGGAAAAGCTTCGGTCGATCCAGTCGCCAGATCCCTATTTGATGCCCAAACCGATGTTTCCTCCCCTCCGGTCCCGTCCCGTGCTTCAGAGCTCGTCCTGAGACCACAAATTTTCTTATCATACTCCGGTTTGTCACGATGAGGAGTCGGGTACCCAAAATCGGCACCGGCCCGAATATAAACTGACATTTGGGCAGGTGAGCGTCACCGTTGTCACGATTGTAAAATAAAACTTGATCGGCGGATCGACAACGGGCCGGTGTGTGCCGAAAAACAGCCGCTCCGCGTTAAATGTCCCCCCTGATGGGAGCGCTTCTTTATAAACGCTTTTTTGAAGTGAAAACATCAAATGTTTTCATGGACTCATTACAGTAATGGATTTACGACTGTAAAATCAGTTTTAAATTAGGGCTGTCAAAATTATCATGTTAACGGGCGTTAATTAATTTTTTAAATTAATCACGTTAAAATATTTGACGCAATTAACGCAGATGACCTGCTCAGACAGACTTAAATGACAGTACAGTGAAACGCTCACTTGTTGTGTTTTTCAATTCAATTCAATTAAATTTTATTTGTATAGAGTTATGCCGCCCTCTGCTGGTGCTTGGGTGCGACTGATTTTATATGCCTCAGCACCCATGAGCATTGTGTAAGTAATTATTAACATCAACAATGGCAGGCTACTACTTTATTTTTTGATTGAAAATTTTACAAATTTTATTAAAACAAAAACATTAGGAGGGGTTTTAATATAAAAATTCTCTAACTTGTACTAACATTTTTCTTTTAAGAACTACAAGTCTTTCTATCCATGGATCGCTTTAACAGAATGTTAATAATGTTAATGCCATCTTGTTGATTTATTGTTATGATAAACAAATACAGTCCTTATGTACCGTATGTTGAATGTGTATATCCATCTTGTGTCTTATATTTCCATTCCAACAATAATTTACAGAAAAATATGGCATATTTTATAGATGGTTTGAATTGCAATTAATTAAGTTTTAGGCTGTAATTAACTCGATTAAAATTTTTAATGTTTTAACAGCCCTATTTTAAATAATTGGATTGCACAAAATATTAGTACTGTATTTTAACAACAAATCGTGGACTGGGCCACATAACCATCTTTGAACAGAAATGTATTAGTCTAAAAGTTTTCACGACCACATTCCAATGACAATCACACAGGTATGACATTTATTAGTTCAAGCAGAGTAAAATAATACATATTCACAATACAAGATTTATAAGTTCAAGCAGAGTAAAATAATACATATTCATTCAAGAAAGTCGTTTTCGTGTGGGCGGTAAAACTGTCTCGATTCTTTGTTAAAAGAGCTAAAAAACGCATCTATTTTGTCACGACGGGGCACACACGGCTAAACTCAAATGCACGAGAAGAGAGGATTGCAATGTCCAAAAAGTATTTAATTCACAAAAGGAAATGTAAAAACAGGCTTCAAAGTTCAACACAAAACAGGCAATGGCAAATCTTGAATGATGGTGCTGACGTGATGGCCTACCGATCTCCAAAACATGGAAAAAGCACTGGCAAAGGGCAACAAACAAGAGGAGTATTTAAGGAGTATAGCTAATGGGGAACAGGTGTCGGCACTCAGGTGATTAGGGGAGGAAGACAAAGCTGACTTAAGTGAACACAAAGTAACCTACCAAAATAAAACAGGATATGGAAAGACTAAATCAATGCCGCTGACGGCGGCTTGTAACAACTTGGTATAACACCTTATTTGGTATGCAATGTTTGATGATGTTACACTGCGAAACAAAGCAATATTGGCAATATTCAGCATGTCTTCAATGGAAATAAAAGCAAGCGGCTTATCAATGTGTTTGGGGTATTTAAGTCATGTCTTAATTCAGTGGTCTCCAAACTATTCCACATAGGGCCACAGTGGGTGCAGGATTTCACTCCAACAAAACAAGACCACATCTTTTCACCAATCTGGAGTTTTATAAGTGTCATCAATTGATTGCAGTCAGGTGCTGCTTGTTTTAGTAGAAACCACATTGGTCAAAAGGTCTGTGCTTGATCGGTATAAACAAAAACCAGGACCCACAGCGGCCCTCGAGGACCGGTTAGGAGACCCCTGTCTTAATTGATTTGGCTTCCTGCTGCCCCCTGCAACAGACTGGTCCTTCCATATCTCACAATGTATTCAGAGTCAGCGGATGACATATGCTTCGTGCTATTTCCTTGTCTTAGCTCTTCATATCTCCAGTGCTTTTTGCTTTGTGCTCTTGTTTGGTTCATAATACTGCACACACTCCGGTTAGGGTTTAGTTACATAGGGTTAGTTACATACAGTGGTACCTCTACATACGATCACTTCGACACACGATCTTTTCGACATCCGACGTAAAATTTGAGCGGCCATTTGTTTCTACATCCGACGAGTTGCTCGAAATACGACGACATGACAGCACTGCAAACGAACGCACGGTGGATTTTCTTGTGTGAGAAATCAACACAGTTTTCAAAAAAAGTTGATACAGTTGGAGAAACAAGGAAAAAAGTGATGCTTACCTTTGAAATGAAGATGCAAGTTATAGAAAAATATGAGCTTGGTGTGCGCGTCCCTGAACTGGCTCAACAATACAGCTCCATGGTCCTCTTCCGACCACCGTTCGCCACTATTTATAAGTTAAGGTGACAATTATTATTGTGGTAACATTGCCAAGGAAATCGCCAGCTTCGTCACGTTTTTATCATTTATTTAAGAACTTATCCAACACAAAACGCCCATTGTCTTAAGCAGTTGACTGCTCTCAAGAAAACGAAAGTATTATCTCTACCGCACCGACCTATCTCACCGTGACGTCAGCTTCGCGGTGCGTTCAGGGACAGTAAAAAGTGTCCGCCATATTAGAATCCAATTCGTTACATTATTTACAGGAATAATTATTAATTATTCTTCTTATTATTATATTATTCTGACTTATTTATTTATAACTTATTTGTTTTTCTATGTTTAATTGCCATTTGTAACAGTGCCAGCAGTATTTATTAAGAATTTAGTGTATGTTTTTAGGCTTTGGAACGAATTAATGGAATTATAATGTATTCCTATGGGAAAATCCTGCTCGACATACGACCATTTCGACTTACAAACAAGGTCCTGGAACGAATTAAATTCGTATGTAGAGGTACCACTGTACATTAAAATGTTTGCAGATACGTTTATTTGACCTGATTTTCCACAGTCTGGCTAATGTCTTTAACCCTTAAAGTTTAATATTTGTTAGCACATAGTTAGTTTTGCGGATGGGAAATAAAACCGCAGTGAAAAGGCACAGGCTGCGGCAGATAGTACTCTGCCGCACTGAAAGGGAGCGTACGTGAAACTGGACTTCCCTTCAAAAGTGGACGTGATTATTAATCACTGATTAACACAACGCTGGAGCTAAAGGTTTGCTTCAGACTACGGGACAGAAGATAACTCGCGCTTTTCAAACGGAGTGGTAAACCATAAAAGACTATGTGGCTGTCCTTCGAAAAATCGCCTTTACTGCTTATCCTGCCTTCTCAACTTGTGCCAATGTCTGGACTAACACGGGATATTGTGACATTAAAAAACGACCACGAAGCCTCAGCAAACACAAGAGCTCGACCACTCACATTCAAAGCCAGATTGCTTTAAAAATCTTTGGAAGCTCAAGGATCGACTTGGCTTTAAACGAACAGCGGAAGCTCAACGTTAGCATCTACAACACTAAGGTAAAGGCAAACCGAAAGATTTTAAAAGACCTCATTAATGTAGCCTGCTTCCTAGCTAAACAGGAGTTAACATTTCGTGGTAACGATGAGAGGGCAAGCTCTTCTAAACGTGGCAGTTATGTAGAACTATTGCATGCTTTTGCTGAGAAAGATGAAAGGTTAACTAGACATTTGGACACATCCACTGTGTTTTCTGGCTTGTCAAATAGAATACAGAACGATATAATTGAAGCAATCGTCTCCAATGAGGCGGAGAGACTTTTAAAAATAAAGGAAAATAAGGAGGACTTTTACAACAAAGCAAGGGCGTAGGTTTGCATCGGGACGGTAGGGACGTAACACTACCAACTTTTCAGGATGCTAACTTTTAAGCAACCTTACCTTATTTGCGTTATATAATGAGTTCAGTTACATAGGGAATTTATATTGTCTTCCCATACAGTATGTTGTAAGGACAGACCTGACCCTACCATTATTAAGAGAATTATTTTCATTATGTTTATGTTTGCTAATAAAAAACAGACATTTATTCTGGAAGTTTTCAAAATGTTTCTTTAGTAGTTTTTGAAAACAAAGGTTTGAATCGAACAGCGTATCACCTGTCCAATGCACGTGAAAGTAATTTTCAGTAGATACGGATTTATTTTGCATTGGTCATTTTGCCCATCAATTAATTAGGTTCATATTCATGAGAATCCATCCATCCAATCTGTTTGGTCTTATTAATGTACCGTCCCCAGCAGAGGTTGCGCTAGACTTTTTCGTTGTCTGTCATTTTGACTGACAGGGTCATAAAAATCCGGTCATAATCTATTTTTACCTGTCACTTAAATTTTTAAAATGATAATAATGACATATTGAATAGCAGTGTTGGTCAAAAGCGGTGCGTTACTTACTCAACTCTGAATAAATTGAAGAAACTACCAGCCATTTTGTGTCTACTCTCTGCTCTGTTGATTTGTCATCCAAGACTCGGGGTGCGTTCAGGTTTGAGAATAGCGCACGTACTTCTGACTCCAAGCTGTTTGTCCCTGCTCATTCAATTAGGCTACGTTCATACTACAGGTCTTAATGCACAAATCTAATTTTTTTGTCATATCCGTTTTTGGGGCGTGCCCGGTCAGACTGCCTTTGTCCATTGAGACCATTCAAGTATTACGCACGCGCTCTAATTCGCAGTCCGACACGCGCCGGTGCGCAGAAGCATCAAAACAAATGACAAGTCATCCGTCATTCCAGGGCTATCATATTTTGCTTTTCAAAAGGACACAAATAACAGACATAAATAATCCCCGTTTAGGCTTATATTCACAGTTTATATGGATCGATAGCATGCACGCACTGTCCGTGCATGTCACACACACATATGGGCAGACACACACATACCTGACTCTCCAAGATGGGCTGCAGCCAGACCCCTCTCCCGACTCTCGGCCGTGAAGGAAATGTTGAAATATAGCTCACATAGCGCAGAGAGAAAACCGATCATTCTCATGCTTATCCTCAACCCATTTTTATATTTTTATGACTGTTGTCAAGCCGTATTCACTGCAAGCTAGGCGCCAATAACGCACAACTGAAATCGGATTTGGGACACTGGAGGGTAAAGACCGCCGCGACAGTCTGGAAAAATCGGATCTGAACCACATACAAAAATGAGCCAGATCGGATTTGAAATGGTCCACTTCTATGCGACTTGTCCCGTTCAGACCGTTAAGTTAATGCCTGACTCGAGTCGGAAAAACACGAAAAAATTGGATTCGTGCATTAAGACCTGTAGAATGAACGTAGCCTTAGACAATGCTCTCCAAAGCTTCCTAACGTTTCCATGTTTGCTACACCTGAATGCTAGTTCGGACATTTTTCCGTGTAAGGCCAGCGACGTCATGCATCAAGAGAGACAATAGCTTATTAATATTGTAGTGTTTGCTAAACGGAAGTTTGGCCGCGAAAACAACACACGAGCCTTTTTCCCTTTTCCTTTATTAACTTCCCGCCGTCACGCTGGTGCACCAGCACACCAATGACAGCCCCGCGTTGGTGCACAAATTAACCCATTGATGACAGCCCCGGCGACGCTACAATATGCTCACTCGCTATCCTGTGGTCTGGGGTGTGAATTGCAACCTGTCAAAATGACGGACGGACTTCAGTTTTTTCCGTCACCGTTTAAAAAAAAACGGTCAACGACGCAAAATATTCGGTTAACGCGACCCCTGGTCCCCAGCAAAAAGTGTACCTATGCTGTTATATCGTCCCTAGCAAAGTTGAGAAACCTACGACCTTGCAAAGTAACGGAGGTTGTTGTGGCGAAGGACAGGCGCAAGACTAAAAAAAACAACATTTTGACCTTAAATATTTATTTTTTTTCCCATGCTTTTTGTTGAACAATCTGTATTAAATTGATTAAAGTTTCAGAATTAAACATTTTAAAAACTACTGAATATTTCATTGAAGGTCAGAATATGTCATGAATTCTGTGGTTTTGTACACCACTCTTTACTCTCTTTTATGTTGCATGAAACCTCCGTGAAGTTGGCCCCCCATCAGACGCAAATTTATATAAAAATTATGTCAATCGTTTGTGCTATGATTGTGCTCGTTTGTGCTGCAAAAAATTTTGTTTGTGCCATCATCGTTTTGCAGTTATTAAACATTGTTTTTTAGGTCATCCAGAGTTCACCCAGCCCCCCATCTGCGGCGGAATGGAACCCCGGTGGTGTCATTTGATTCTGCCTCGTTAGTGCTGGATTGTGCTGCAAAAAGTTTTGTTTGAACTGCTATGGTTTTCGAGATATTCATAATAATGTAAAGTGATGACGTCAGTTTTCAGCGCTGCAGGCCGCACAATAGATTAGCAGAGAACGTCACTGAAACCTGCCAGTGGACGCAATCTTATTCCTGCACGACGACGACCAAAAAAATATAAACACTGTAAGTAAGCCATAATATCCTGCTGTTCAAATCGCCATTTTTAGTCCGAGCCGGTCTAATTATTTCCCTTATTTCACAGGAATAAAGAGCAGGACATGAGACCGCAAATTGCAGACTGCAGTCAAGGCCGGCCCGCAGTTTAAAAGCTTTTATTTCATTTTTATTTTTTTTATAATTAATTTTTGGTATTGTTGTCATTACAATAAAGAATGTTATTTCAAAGCATTTGTAGTTTTTTTTTTAAAATTTTATTTATTTATTTTTTTCCTGCTGTTCCCTCTCCTTGTCAGAGAGGCGCGTCCATATGAGAACAATATCCTACACAGTCAGAAATATATTTAACAAACTTTCCCAGCGTTATTTCGTTGTGTAAATGTTTTTATAATTCTCATAAAAATATGTAGACTATTTAAATATTGAGTAAACTTGCATTTTTTTGGACAACTGTGAATTCATTACGAAAGACACTTTTATTTATGCACACAAAGGCAAGACAAATGTGATCCTTTTGAATCTTCTCCTCTGTGTGTCTGCAAAACTGCATATATTGTTTTTAATATTAAACTTTCCCTGCGTTATTTCGTTGTGTAATGTTTTTATAATGATCGTAAAAATATGTAAACTATTTAAACATTAAGAAAACTTGCGTTTTTTCTGCCAACTCGAAGAAATGAAAATAAATTGCTGCTGCGTTTTTTTTCCCGTGTCACTCCAACAAAAAAATATAAATTTAAAAAATCGGGTTTTTCGGGCTCGGGCCTGCAAATCTAGTTAATTGATCGGGCTCGCGCCGGGTCGGGCCTTAATACCAGCGGGCCGTGTCGGGTCGGGCTGGATTTTTTGGGCCCGAACTAGGCTCTACTTCCTCCATAGAAGGATAATACCGTGTAGTTCCAGAGTTGTAGTGCTTTGGCTTTGCCCCGAGAGAATTCCAGGGGGGGCTGGTTGGTTTGTTGCCATCTTCCCCTGGTACCTGTCGGGTGTGACAGGTACAGGGTGGAAGCGAAGACATGAACTTGAGGAGATCAAGAGACTGGATAACCTTGCTATTCATATAATATGAATATCTCGAAAACTGCAGTTCAAACAAAACTTTTTACAGCACAATCCAGCACTAATGACGAAGACAGAAATGGCATCATCGCCGTTCCATTCCGCCGCAGATGGGGGGCTGGGTGAACTCTGGATGACCTAAAAAACAATGTTTAATAACTGCAAAACAATGATGGCACAAACAGAACTTTTTGCAGCACAAACCAGCACTAACGACGAAGAAAAAAATGGCATCATCGCCGTTCCATTCCGCCGCAGATGGGGGGCTGCGCGTGACGTCATCACGAGACATTTTTATGAATATCTCGAAAACCGTAGCAGTTCAAACAAAACTTTTTGCAGCACAATCCAGCACTAACGAGGCAGAATCAAATGACACCACCGGGGTTCCATTCCGCCGCAGATGGGGGGCTGGGTGAACTCTGGATGACCTAAAAAACAATGTTTAATAACTGCAAAACGATGATGGCACAAACGAAACTTTTTGTAGCACAAACGAGCACAATCATAGCACAAACGATTGACATAATTTTTATATAAATTTGCGTCTGATGGGGGGCCAACTTCACGGACGTTTGCATGAATTATAGAACTGCAGCGGCCAACCCATGGAGGGTGTGGAGCAAATGCATGTTATTTTCTTACTTTTATGTATCTGTAATATGTACCGTGTGTGCGTGTTTTGTGAAGAATGCTGATGAGATATGAAATAAGCAGTAGCCAATTGAATAAGCTACCCTTTTTGGTTTATGTATTTCGAAATCTGACACTAAAGGAGTCAGTGCCTCACCAACCATGAACCTCACCGCACGTCACTGGGTCACACCCAGTGTGCCCTGTCTAGGAGGACCAGAAAAACAAGTCATTTGGACGGGAGGAGTTGAGAAGAGAACAAGGCCGCGTAAGTTTTCTCTTATACTGAATGAAACTCATGAGCAAAAAAATGAGTCGCAAGTTCCTTCCCTTTAAAGTTTGTTTATAATTTGCTCCTTTTGTCAGTGAGCCGACTCTTTCGTTTATTGCGCAACAATTCTATCAGGTGCGTAACAGGAAACACAAAAATACCATTTAAGCGCACAGTACATTTTGTGTTCACCAAAATGTCTTTTAGCTTGAAATACCCAATTATATTTTGTGTAATATGGAATTTTCGACACACATTTACTGACAATTAAGTTGTTTTTAGAAAGAAATGGGTGCTTAAACAGGTTCGACAACTTCTTGTGGAAGTGTCAACTTGCCTCAATGTTGCTTGGAATGCATTTCCTTGTTGCCAGCTTTTATTCTATTGTTTGCAATGTGGCCTCTTTGAAAAAGAAAATTTGAACCCAATCTGGTATTTTGTGTCTTCTACTACAGTATATTGTCAGGTATTTTCAATATCAAGTCATTTAGTGTAACAATATAGCAAACAAAGCAACAAGGGAGTCCCGACATGAATGAAAAAGATTGACCTGACGTCCATGCTTTGCGTCGAGTCACTCAAATGGTTTATTTATTTATTTATTGTATAGCTCTATATGACAACAAGGTTGTCTCAAAGGGCTTTGCAGTGGCAGTATGATACACAGTCAAAAGCAGTAGATGTAGATTAAATAAAGTTCTCGTCCAGGTCCTGGGCATGCCTCATCCTTAGACCCTCCATGTTGGCAAGAAAAAACTCCGAAAACTCTGAGGAAAAAATGAGAAACCTTAGGGAGAACCACAGTCGGGAGAGATCCACTCCCAGGACGGATAGACAAGATGCACCAGGACTGCTAAGGGGAATTAGCAGACGGAGTTACAGTTTCTAGAAATGCAATAGAGTGAGGGAACAAGAGGAGGTCCATCTAGCCAGATGAGACTTGGGGTTGGGCAACAAGGACGTCCATCCAGCCAGCCAGGGGTCCGGATAATCAGAAGGCTGCGGCTGAACAATACAAGTGGTAGGTAGAGTGAGAAAAAGGAGATAGGACTCAGTGGCTGTACTTCTCCAGCATTATTGCTTCTCGTGCAGCTTAAACAGAACGGTGAGTCTAGTCCGATTTCAACTAGCCTGACCATAAGCTTTGTCGAATAGGAACGTTTTTAGTATAATCTTAAATGTACAGACTGTATTGGCTTCTTTAATACTAGCTGGAAGCTGATTCCATAGGACAGGAGCTTGGTAGCTAAAGGCTCTAGCGCCTACTGTACTTTTAGAAACCCTGGGAACTACTAGTAGACCTGCATTCTGAGAGCGGAGTGTTCTGTTGGGGCATTATGGAACCAGAGCATCGGTGAGATAAGACGGCCCCAAACCATTAATGGTCTTTAATGTAATAAGGAGGATTTTAAATTTAATTCTAAACTCGACTGGAAGCCAGTGAAGGGCCTGGAGCACAAGGGTGATGTGTTCTCTTCTATTAGTTCCTGTTAAAAGTCTTGCTGCTGCGTTCTGGACTAGCTGAAGACCTTTTAGAGGACTTTTAGGACAAGCTGCAAGTAGGGAGTTACAGTAATCCAATCTAGATGTAACGAACGCGTGAATTAATTTTTCTGCATCGTTTTTAGACAAAATATTTCGAATTTAGGCTATGTTGCGCGGGTGAAAGAAGGCTGTTCTGCAGGTTTGTGTAATATGAGCTTTAAATGACAAGTCTGGGTCAAATAGAAATCCGAGGTGTGGTGCTGGAGGCTACACTTACATTATCCAGGGTGACTATTTGGGCTGTTAGAGAGTCTCTCACACTTTTTGGGCCTATTATAAGGACTTCTGTCTTTTCAGGGTTAAGTAGAAGTTAGTTAGTGCTCATCCAGGTATTTGTATCTCGGACGCAGGTGCTTAGTTTATCCACTTGCCTGATCTGCTCAGGTTTAATTGATAAATACAGTTGTGTCTCATCAGCGTAACAATGAAAGTTAATGCTATGTTATCTGATGATATTGCCTAGAGGAAGCATATACAGCGTAAACAAGATGGGCCCGAGGACCGACCCTTGCCGCACACCATAACTGACTCTGGAATTCGGTGATGATTGCTGGTTTACATTGACAAACTGGTACCTATTAGATAAATAGGATTTAAACCAGCAGAGGGCTGCTCCTCTAATGCCTATGTCCCATTCTAGTCTCTGCAATAAGATATTATGGTCGATTGTGTCAAAGGCTGCACTCAGGTCCAACAGAACCAGGATCGAGACTAATCCATCATCAGCGGCTAGTAACAAGTCGAGCTCAAGTTACAATAAGGTGTCGTCCGTAGATACTCGGTCGACGGTCATCTCGCTCACGCGTTTACAAGGTGGAAGGATGCCCCTGGACACTGAGCGTAAGGAGCTGCTGTTGAAAACGCTGATGGAGCTGGGGGAGGACCACTTCCAGTGCTTCAACAGTTACTAAGTCAATCTAAGCCATGAAAGGTTATCGTTCACAGATACCCGATCGACGGTCACCTCGCTCACATGTTAACAAGGAGGAACGATGGCTCTAGAACGCTGGCAGAAAGAACTGCTGTTGGAAACGCTGTTGCTCCAGCTAGTGCTCAGTTAAGGTATAGTTGCACAGGGCTTATCGATTGCGCTGAAGGCATGAAAACCATCAATTCACAATGAGAAAAAAAACAATCAGAAGTATCGTGTAACACAGGCGACAATTTGGAAAAAGTAGTGGAGTAAAAAGGACATATTTGTGATGTAAAATGTATTACAGTAAAAGTAAAAAGTACCACTTCATATTTGTACTCAAGTCAAATATAGACAAAAAAGTACTGAAGTACAGTAATGAGAGACGATTTTTCTTCGTTACATTCAACCAGTGCTAAGAGGAAAGATGAAGATTGACCTGACATCTGTGTTTTGCGTCACCTCACTCAAACGGTTTATGAGCTCAAGTTACCATAGGTCAATAAAAGTTGTCGTCCGCAGATACCTGTTCGACGGTCACCTCCTTCACGTGTATAGTCTGAAGGATGGCTCAGGACAGCAGACTTAGGGAGCTGCTGTGGAACACGCTGATGGAGCTGGGGGAGGAGGACTTCGCGTCCTTCAGGTTCCACACGGACCTGCCTGAAAGCGAGCGTGAAAACACCAGCCGTGAGTACATTGCTGGAAAGCTCTTGAGTAAGCACGGTGACAACACTCTGGGTGAAACCGTCAAGATTCTGGAGAAGATCTGGAACAAAGATTTGGCCCAGAAGCTGCACAGCAACATGCTGAACATAAAAGGTTAGTCCCCGACATAGCTTCCCGCGGTAGAAAGCAAGTGATTTGAAAAGTGTGGAAGTTAACCATGAATTAACCCGTTGCAAAAATTTTGTTGCTCATCCATTTCCCAATCTCAACTCCTGAGACCTAACTATTGCTTCTCATTTTGTGATCATTTGTTGCTGCTCTGTTGCTCCAAAGAGACCTTTAGGAACAATAGATAGACTTTGTTTCTCTTTTTCATCTTAGACATATCTGAGAATGGTGAGCTCTTATCGAGATCTCATCAATCGCTCTTCCTCATCTCATTTATTTCTTTGGAATGCATCCCCGGAGCAATAGATGAGGTCATTTTGAGCCACACATGAGAAACATCAGAAATGATTAAGAATTTAAAATAAATCCTTAGTTCTAAAAAAATTTTCATTCATCAGTGTTAACAGTAAATTGTTTTTTTGTTTGTTTGTTTTCAGCACACGGCAGCAATTTATATGAATACAAAACAGTTCACTTAAGATAAAAATAAATTACATGTGGGACTTCATAAAATTGAATCGCTCCTCCAACTAATCATTGGCGCGGAGTTTTTACACTGAAAGGAGTGTCCGCATCTCAAAGGACGGGAGAGAGCTCTGGCAGACGGTCGATCTAAAGAGTGAAAAAATATATATATTCTATTGTTAACGAATAGCCATTTTCAAACTATTTTGAAATTCACACATGAATATCACATAAAAGTCAAATATAACGTCATAACCTATCAATGAATTTTGAGGTGTGGAATGGAATTGTTTTGTCCTTAACAGATAGGAAGAGGAAGTGCCTTGATTTACACAATCACAGAAACTGTCTGTCATTAGCCACGTTTACATGCTGACTTTTATTCATACCGATTCAAATCATTCCGGATGGAAATTTCACATCAGCTGTTTACATGGCACTTCATCTATTCCGATCCAGCGTTTACATGTGTCTGCCTTTATTCCGAAAGGACGTTTGACAACTGCCGTCTGACATGCGCAGATTAATCAAAACAAAGCGTCACGTTGCAAAACATGGAGATCGATCGTCAGATCGGCTGCTGTTTTAACTTTTCGAGTGGAAACAAAACTTCAGAATGATACGCTGTTCATTTAAAAAGTTGTGTGGGTGCGCTGTGCGTGTGCTTGGAAGCCATGTTGCAAGTGACGTTACTTACGTCACCAAGTGACGTCACCACGTCAATACGGAGCATGCGCAGAAAGAACGCAACCAGCCACCATTCCGCTTCCCTGTTTACATGATATAATTTTACTTCTAATCGGTTTGGGAAAAGGAATATTCCACCCCTGTGAATCGGAATGAAATTCCATTCGGTTTGGGCCTGTTCATTCCGAATTAGGTGTTTATATGGAACACATTTATTCGGTTTGAACAAATCTTCCGATTGTAATTGGAATATTTGGCTCCATGTAAACGTGGCAACTGTCTGTGATGTGACGGTGGGACATTTACCTATTCATGTCCCCGATGGCTGTGTGCTTAGTCGCAAGGTGTTTGTATTTTTTCCATAATGTGTCACTGCTGCTTTCTTGCAGGTGCCGTCTTCTCCGTCCATGATGATAATCAGATTAACCGATTGAAGGGGAAGCTTCAAGAACACTTGAAGGGTTTATACAGCTTTGCATCTGAGGGCACCACCGAGCGCTGGAAGCAGCAGCCTCTGGCGGACGTCTACACGGAGCTGGACGTCACCTACGGGGCCGACGTCATCCCCGACGAGCGGCACGAGGTCCTTCAGATGGAGACCAGTGCCACTGCGGCAAAGGAGTCTATCCTGCCATGCGGCATCTTCAAAAGACCTGACGGGAACCGGCGACCGATACGCACGATGCTCACCGTCGGCTTTGCGGGAATAGGAAAAACCTTCCTGATTCAAAAGTTTGTGTCGGGCTGGGCCAGCGGTAGTAGCAACCAGGACGTGGACTTCATATTTCCTTTCACCTTCCGCGAGTTAAACATGGACAAAGGGAAAAGGTTTACGCTGGCCGAGTTAATACGATGTTATATCTGCAGAAACAGGCACATGAGCAAGGAGATACTGAACAATATATTTGCCGACCTGCAGATGTCTGACAAGCAGGACTACGACAGCAGCAGGATCAAGATCTTGTTTATCCTCGACGGACTGGACGAGTGCAACTTCAAAATCGACTTGAAGAATACGGGGAAAGTGGACATGGACGTGAGGGAAGCCTACCCGCTGGAGGTACTGCTGGCGTATCTCATCAATGGGAACCTGCTTCCGTGCGCCAGGGTTTGGATCACCACGCGGCCCGCGGCGGCCCGCGATATCCCCTCCGACCTCATCGACAGCAGAACAGAGGTGAGAGGATTCAGCGATTCCCGGAGGCTGGAATACTTCAGGAAAAGGTTCCCAAATGAGGAGCGCGTCATTGATCACATTCGGAAATCTCGAAATATCTTCATCATGTGCCACATTCCAATCTTCTGCTGGCTCACCGCCAGAGTTCTTCAGCATCATTTGGACAAAGGGAAGAAGGGAGAGCTTCCCACAACGCTGACTAACATGTACTCAGCGTTAATAGGTCACCTACTGGAAAACTCCAAGGAGAGAAATACAAATAAGTACATCCTTGACGTGAAAGCACTCGCAAAGCTGGCCTTTGACCACACCATGAAGAACTGTCAGATCTTCTACGAGAAAGACCTGGTGGACAGCGGTTTTGATTACAGCCAAGCTGCAAAACACTCCGGAATATTCACTGAGGTCTTTAAGGAGGTCCCTCCGCTCAAGAGAAACAAACAGAAGATGTTTCAGTTCGTTCATCTAACCATCCAGGAGTATCTGGCCGCACTGTACGTCATGATGAGCCTCTTCCATGACAAAAAGAACGTACTGGATGATTCAGGTTGGTTACTGAAAAAAGTGGCTGAGCTTTTTAAGCAGACCACAATCACTGAGGTCCACCAGTCAGCTCTGCAGAAAGCTTCAGAGAGTGAAGGAAAATTGGACATGTTCCTTCGCTTCCTCTTTGGCCTTTCCTTGCCATGCAACCAGGAACTAGTGGAGGAACTGCTGAAGGCTCCTCAGGCCTGCGGTCAAAGCAAGTCAAAGACAGTCGAGTTGATCATGGAAAGGATCAAACAGAACACTCCAGAAAAGAATGTCAACTTGTTCTACTGCCTAAATGAGCTGAAGGACGACTCCTTGCTGAAGCAGATCCAGCAGGAATTAGCTTCAAGACGTCTGTCCTGGGGTCAAATGTCAAATGACATGTGGTCGGCCCTGGCCTTTTTCTTACTGACAGACGATGAAACCATGAAGTCCTTTAATCTTGCCAGCTACTCCCGATCGCGTTTGGGGCTCAAAAAGCTGCTGTTGGTGGTCAAGGCTTCTCAAACATCAGAGTATGTGCTCCAAAGTGAAATAAAGTGGAGTCCGAAAATTCCAAAAGCACAATGGCAAATCCAAGAACAAGTGCACAAAACGCAAACAAAACAACTAAAAATGACTAAACATTAAAAAAATCACAAAACAGATTAACTAAAAAAATAATAATAACAATAATGGAACTCACATATACACACACAAAAAAAAATCAAATTAAAAAAGAATTGCTTATACGAAAACGTGACAACGAATCTGAAAACAAAAAAAGTTAACTCATTCACTCCCAAAGATGTGTTCATAGGTTTTTTGGAACACTTAAAGGGTATGAAAACGCAAAGGGGGTGTGAGACATCAATAGAACCGTTGTGTGCCAAGATAACAAATATTGATAAAGTTGACAAAAAAATCAATCACATTAATGAGCAATTATCGAAAATAGATCGAAAATGACTAACATTTCCGAAAGTGTTCCGGAAACAGCCGAATGGGGCGGAGACGTCATAACAAGGAAACAAAAGATCGAGGCAGGTGCCATCGTTGTTTATCGACGAGAGAGTTGCGTTCGTGTTTTATCAAAAAAATCGCTAAAATGGTTCAAACCTGTCATGCTATGTGGTTTACGAATAGCCATTTGTCACAATGTAGTACCCATGAGTTCCCGAACGAGAGAAAAAGAGCTAGACTACGCAGAAAATGAGTAAAGTTCGTCAGTGCTAAGAGGGCTAATTTTGCAATTTTACAGGGAAACGGGAACCTGACGAGCCAGAAGATGTATGCTACTTCCCAATCACTAAAGACCCACGAACTGCGAAGGAGTGAATTCGTGACCCGTATGTGAATAAATCGAGTGATTCGAGCATGTCTGTGGAACAGGAATATCAGCTTGTAGAGATCGCAAATCACGGCGACTTAAACGTACATTTGAGACAACAACTCTACCGAAGTTCTGGATTAAAGTCATTTCGGAATATCCCGACATCGCTTGGAGCGCGCTGAAAACTGCTACAATTTCCAACATCGCTAGCTTGATGCTAGCGTCTCTCACTCTCCCATCTCGTCTCAACGAAACAAACTTAGCCCTCCCACTGATTCAGTGGGTGAGTTGTATTTTTTCCCTGCACTTAATACGACGGGGCTAAAAACAAATGCTGTTTTATATTTGCTGTATTTTTCTGCCGCACATTGCCGGTGTTCTGACAGAGTTGGCATGCGCGTAATGTTAAAAAGGACCGCGAATGCAGCGATTCCTAAGTATACACTACAAACTTTCTTTAAAGAAAGGAATATTAACTTACGTTTGCCATGTTTGGCGCACACAACAACTGCACGTAGCCCTCTCACTTAACGACTTTGCCGTGTCGTTAAGCGTTAATTTATGCCATTTCCGTGTTGCACATGTATGTTTGTGATGTAAATAGTTTTTTAGCACCATAACATTGAGAGTCAAACTGAATATAAAAGAGGGACACCGGTCCGTAAAAAAAAGACCCAAATCACACCGGTCCGTGGTGCAAAAAAGGTTGGGGACCCCTGCTCTAATCCCATTCATATTTGTGTCGGTTGGCAGAGCGAAACCGATGATAGCATATTAAATGATAATTATTCTAGACATTACTTTATTTTGCGGTCACGGTGTATCAGCTTCACAAAAAGAAATGCAAAAAATACCATTTGATGTTTCCCACACGAACTGTTGTCGGGGTTTCATCAGTGTGATTGCTCCCCTCAATGATCCTTTCATTAGGCTGCATTGGCTTTCGTTTGGGCTCAAATTGAAAACCCAAAACACCAAAGAAAGGTTCATAACTCTCCTCGTCACCATTAGAAGAATGTTCGTTACGTCGGATTCGTCGGTGCAACTAGAAACGTAATTGTCGGCCATCATCGCCGCCATTCAGTACTAAAGCACTGAGCCGGTTGTTTCCTTGTTTTGATGTCACGCACACAATCTGCCAGATTTCCGGGATCTCGGGGGCGGGTCTTTTTAGCTTGAAATTGACCCAAATTTCTCTCATTTTCTTGGTGTTGCGATGTGTGTAATTACACGAAGTGACATGATATGAATCCAAAAGGCATTCGTTTATGGATAAATGATGGAATATTAGCATTTCCCCAGGTGTTGACATACACTTTAAGTTTACTACCAAAAACGTATAGAAACAAGAATTGAGGATTTTTAACTGCTCATAACTGAAGAATGGAAAAGTGTAGAAAAACTTCTTTTCCTGATGAAAGATTGGAATATTCTTGTTCTTTTTCAAGTTTGTGTCGCCATGAAACACAATATTCTGTAGTGCTTGACAGATCAGCCAAAATATTGTAACTGAAGAAAAAGCAATGGTTTCTGAAAAATGTCCGGGAGTGAGTAAGTTAAGAAACCAGAAAAGGTTGGCACTGATGGCGAAGTTGACTCGTGGCTGTTTGGAGGAGTGGAAGGATAACTATATAACCACGTCTATTGCTACTTTTGAAGTGATGATGACAGTGTGATTCATTGCAAAGACTTCATGCTATTACTTGAGGGGTACACATTTAATTGTTGCCTAACCCTAATTTCAATGCGTGTAATGCTCCAACTAAGTCATTGACATAAGTAAAGACGGTAAGAAATTGCAAACAAAAAGCTGGGTTAGAGTAACAGGTTTACCTAAAGTTCATCCTGAAACAGTGGGAGATCCAAAATCTTGAAAAATCTCAAATGGGTCAAAATTTGGGTTCAATCCAATCTATAATCTTGAAAAAAAAAAAGGTAACGATTCACCCAGCGTGGTTGTACGAGATGAACGTCCTTCTTGACGACATCCAAAACAAACACTGCGTCTATCCAGCACAAGTAATGTTGGTGATACTATCACGGGAAAATAAATTGCATAATGTCTTTGGATTTTGTCATTTGCTCTTTATTTTTTGTTGTCTTGTTTTGTATCTTGAAATATAATCTATTATATTTTTTCAAAGCACCATACCATAGTCAGCAGAAGTTAGGTTTGGCTCACTCTCACGACTTCCTCCTTTCTGTGTTCTCCAGTCTAAGTAAATGTTGGCTTGACAAAGGCAGCTGTCACCTGCTGGCTTCCGTTCTCAGTTCTCCATCCAATCTGAGGCATCTGGACCTGAGCTCCAACTACGACGTGTCGGACGAGGAAGTCGAGATCCTCTCAAAAGGACTGGCTAGCCCACACTGCAACTTAGAAGTCCTCACGTAAGGAGCTCTTCCACTTAGAAATCTACCTCCAGTTCGTAATCTTCCGCGGATACGGTTGACTTATCGAATGAATCACCGTTGCTACTAGCCAAGGATAAGGGCCAAAATATACCGGACGCGTCTTTGGTCCGGGTCTGGCGAGCGTTGGAGCCAATGAGTTTCCATTCTATCCTATCGTTCAAAGTATAGTGGCCGCGTCAGTGCTCCGGACTGTCTGTGGACCATGCGTCCCGGAGCCCGCCGGATGGGTTTAGGCTATTTTCTATTTTTGCCAGAGATAGATCCGTCAAAATGGGCGGAGCAAGGCCCGGAGTCAGAAGCCCAGTTGATTATTCACGGTGAAAACACCTGCGAACATGGACGAAGAACCCTTCATCATGGAGGTGGAAAGTCACAATGTGATTTATGATGCAGCAGATCATTTTTCTAAGACAACAATGAAAAGGAAGCTGCATGGTGTCCACAGCAGATGGACGTTGAATTATTATGCAAGTTATGAAATTTAAAACAGAAATAGTGTCACAAATTCATGGTAAAAGCAAAAAAAAAATTCGGGAAAAATTTGTTCAGTCAAATCAAGTCCACCTCTATCTCTGCTTCTCTCATGAGTACAGACTCTGTGTGTTTGTCGTTGCTTTTAATGCCACATTGTCGTGCACGATTACCCGAGAGCTCACAACGGGACGGAGTTGCCGGACCGCAGCTGTAGGCAGCCAGTATATTTTGCCAATTTTTGACACACTGCGTCATGCGCAGTCAACGCGGCCGGTATATTTTGGCCCTAAGGCAGACATCATTTTATTTTGAGTAGAACCTTCATCAATTTAACCAAGTTCCTTTCCCGACTTGAGGCAATTATCTCGTTTTCATTCCAAAAAAAAAAAATTCCCGTCAAGTTCACATAATTTTTCAATCATGTAGTTTAAAGCTTTTTAAGGCCTGAATTTGCACAAAATCCATTTCATGACTTTTAATGCTCTTTAATCACCTGATTAACCCTACATTAGTCAAGGAAAAGGCAGACACGACTGTCAAGCCACTACTGTTTGTCATGCCTTTGTGTTAAAATGATAAAAAAATTAATAAGTTAATAAGTTAGTTAAAATATAAAAATTGTTGTCCAAAGGTTTCATCTGGAAAGCGTTGGGAGTGAGACCTCTTCTTTTCCAGCGAACGTGCATTCATGCCGAGGGCCAGAGCATCTGTCCCAATTAGCGATCCTTGACGCCAACCTTTTTTCCTCTTTTCAAGCACGTTTCTCAGCGCCTGTGAGGCTTAAAAGTAACATCGACGAACTTGCTCTGCCAGCTAAGCCTAGGCTAACCTTCGTCTTTGTAAGGTTTTAGTTAGTTTGTATATTGAGTTTGAAAAAAAAAATGTATTTTTTATTTTAGGCGAACTTTTTCACTATCCATTGATTTCACTAAGACATTCTGTTGTGTTTCTGCTAAGCTACTCACACGTAGGAAGATATTACTGTTTTACATTTTGAATGTATTCATTTGTATTTTAGTTACCAACAAACAATTTGAGACCTCCATAAACCCAAGAAAAGTACGCCTTGTCTCTGGAGAGTTTCATTTTTTGGTTCGCTGGCTGAAGAGCAACACATGTCACGTGTTGTGAGGACAGCACAGCGATGTTACTTTCAGCAGAACCTTCATCACTTTAAGCAGGTTCCCTTCTCGACTTCAGGCAATTATCTCATTTGTTGCAGGCTGTCAAGGTGCAGCATCACAAAGAAAGGATGTATTTCATTGGCTGAGGCTCTCAAGGTAACCCCCTCCCATCTTCTAGAGCTAGACCTGAGGTGGAACAATCTGTCCGATGAAGGGGTTGAGATCCTCTCGAAAGGACTGGCCAGCCCAAACTGCATCTTAAAAGTCCTCAAGTAAGGAGGTCCTTCAATTCGTAATCTTCAATGAATCTGGTCAACTAATCAAAAGAATCACTGCTGCTGTTAGCAGCAACTCTAATAAATTATGTAATAAAAAAAAAAAAAATCTCGTCAAGTTTGCATAATTTTAAATGCCTCAAACATGTAGTTTAATGCTTTTTAAGGCCTGAATTTTCACCCCCCAAAAAGTTAATGAGTTTTGATGCTTTTTAATGACCCTCATCAAACCTGTACTAGTCAAGGAAAAGGAAGACACAATGTTACTTTGAGCAGAACCTTCATCATTTTAAGCAGGTTCCCTTCTTGACTTCATGCAATTATCTCATGTTGCAGGCTGTCATTGTGCAGCATCACGAAGAAAGGATGTGTTTCATTGGCTGAGGCACTGAAGCTAACCTCCTCCCACCTTCAAGAGCTGGACCTGACCGGGAACAATCTTTTGGATGAAGGGGTTGAGATCCTCTCGAAAGGACTGGCCAGCCCACACTGCATCTTAAAAGTCCTCAAGTAAGGAGCTCTAATAGTTCATAATCTTGCATGGATCCCGTTGACTATTCAAAGGAATCACTGCTGCCATTAGCAGCAACTCTCGTAAGTTATGTAAAAAAAAATGTTAACAGTCAAGTCTCCCTAAACTTTAATCTTTTAGGGGGTGGCGTGGCTCAGTAGTAGAGTAGTTGTCCCCCAACCCAGAGGATGTGGGTTCAGTTCTCTCCCCTGATGAACTCACCCAAGTATCTTTGAGCAAGATACTGAACCCCACATTACTCCTGGTGCTGCGTCACCAGTAGGTGGATGGCGATGTAGTGCAAAGTGCTTTGAGAGCCTTGAAAGGTCGAAAAGCACTATAAAAGTATAACACCATTTCCCATTTTTGATGCTTTTTAAGGCCTGAATTTTCACAAAAAAAGTTAAATAGTTTTGATGCTTTTTAATAACCCGCATCAACCCTGCATTAGTCAAGGAAAAGGAAGACACGATGTTACTTCCTGCAGAACCGTCATCACTTTAACCAATTTTCCATTCTGGACTTTTGTTACAGGCTGTTCCGCTGCAGAATCACCAGTAAAGGATGTGTTTCATTGGCTGAGGCACTCAAGTTAAACCCCTCCCATCTTCAAGAGCTGGACCTGACCAGGAACGATCTGTCAGATGAAGGGGTTGAGATCCTCTCGAAAGGACTGGCCAGCCCACACTGCATCTTAAAAATCCTCAAGTAAGAAGCTCTGCCAGTTCGTAATCTTCCGTGGATCCAGTCAACTTATCAAAAGAGTCACTGCTGCTGTTAGCAGCAACTCTAGTAAATTATTTAATTAAAAAAAAAAAAATCTCGTCAAGTTTAAATAATTTTAAATGCCTCAAACATGTAGTTTCATGCTTTTTAAGGCCTGAATTTTCACAAAAAACTGTTAATGAGTTTTGATGCGTTTTAACAACCCGCATCAACCCTGCATTTGTCAAGGAAAAGGAAGACACGATGTTACTTCCAGCAGAATCGGCATCACTTTAACCAATGTTCCATTCTGGACTTCAGGCAATCATCGAATTTGTTACAGGCTGCACAACTGTGGGATCACCCATAAAGGATGTGTTTCATTGGCTGAGACACTCAAGTTAAACCCCTCCCATCTTCAAGAGCTGGACCTGAGTGAGAACCATGTGTCAAATGATGGGGTTGAGATCCTCTCGAAAGGACTGGCCAGCCCAAACTGCATCTTAAAAGTCCTCAAGTAAGGAGCTCTAGAGCAAGATACTGAACCCCACATTGCTCCTGGTGCTGCATCAGCAGTAGGTGGATGGCGATGTAGTGTAAAGCGCTTTGAGAACCTTGAAAGGTGGAAAAGCGCTATACAAGTATAACACCATTTACCATTTTTAATGCTTTTTATGGCCTGAATTTTCACCAAAAAAAAAAAAAAAACAGTTGAAGAGTTTTGATGCTTTTTAATAACCCACATCAACCCTGTATTAGTCAAGGAAAAGGCAGACACGATGTTACCTTTAGCAAACATTCACCACTTTTACCGGGTTCCCTTCTTCATGCAATTATCTCATTTGTTGCAGTCTGGAACACTGCGGGATCACCAGTAAAGGATGTGTTTCATTGGCTGAGGCTCTCAAGGTAACCCCTTCCCATCTTCAAGAGCTGGACCTGACCAGGAACGATCTGTCGGATGAAGGGGTTGAGATCCTCTCAAAAGGACTGGCCAGCCCACACTGCATCTTAAAAATCCTCAAGTAAGAAGCTCCCACAATTCGTAATCTTCCCTGGATCCAGTCGACTAATCAAAGGAATCACTGCGGCTGTTAGCCGCAACTCTATTAAAATATGTAATAATAAAAATAAATAAATTCCCGTCAAGTTGACATTATTTTTAATGCCTCAAACATTTAGTTTAATGCATTTTAAAGCCTGAATTTTCACAAAATCCATTCATACTTTCAATGCTGTTTAATGACCCGCATCAACCCCGCATTAGTCAAGGAAAAGGAAGACGCAATGTTACTTCCAGCAGAACCGTCATTAACCAATGTTCCCTTCTTGACTTCAGGCAATTATCTCATTTGTTGCAGGCTGGATGAGTGCAAGATCACACAGCAAGGATGTGTTTCATTGGCTGAGGCACTGAAGGTAACCCCCTCCCATCTTCAAGAGCTGGACATGAGCGACAACAATCTGTCGGATGAAGGGCTTGAGATCCTCTCGAAAGGACTGGCCAGCCCACACTGCATCTTAAAGGTCCTCAAGTATGAAGCTCCTCCAGTTCGTCATCTTCCGTGCATCCGGTCGACTAATCGAAAGAATCACTGTTACGATTAGCATAACTATAATCAATTATGTTAAGAAAAAAAAAATCCTGTCAAGTTTACATAATTTGAAATGCTTTTGACACATTTAGTTGAATCCTTTTTAATTTTCACAAAATCCATTTAATGACTTCATGCTTTTTAATGACCCGCATCAACCCTGTATCAGTCAAGGAAAAGGCAGACACAATGTTACTTTCAGCTAGAGGTGCACGATAATGATCGGTCCGATAATAGGAATTATGACGTCATCCCAATAAATCCGATAACAATATATGTTATCGGGCCTATTCATAATATTTTTGGCACAGTGTCGGATTGGGATGTGTGCATTTCCACTCCTGTTTTGTCAGTATGCAAAGTTTTATTACTGTTCTAGAGGCCGTATTTTTCCTTCACTGAGTTATAAACCTTACTATGGCAATTAGCAAATGTTTGCATTTTACAGTGTTATGTTTACAAGTTCTCAAGAGGTCTTTTGGCTATTGATATGTAATTGCCAGGTTAAGAAAGTTGTTTCATGGACCAAGATGACAGAAGTCTCCTCTCCTGTTGCACCAAATATTTTATCTGCTGACAAAGCAGAATACCTGTTGGGTTTATGTTTGTTAAGCATCTGTGTTTATTGTTCAGGGGAACACATCGTCAATGATATTGACTGATTGATTGTGATTGACTCAGATTTATTTGAAAACATTAATATGGACAATTTATTTGAAGTCAAAACTGTTCTTGTCTTTTTTTGTTCTATATAATAATGTTCATGTTTCTGGTACGGTCAAAGGCAAATCAGGCAGAATCAACCACTAGTATTTTTGACCTACATTCGTTCAAAAACTCAGGTACATACATTGAAATATTATAAATATATTATCGGATTTCGTATCGATATCGGCCTTGAGGAGCAGGAAGTTATCGGTATCGGTTTCAAAAAATGGATATCGTCCACCCCTACTTTCAGCAGAACCTTCATCACTTTAAGCAGGTTCCCTTCTTGACTAAAGGGAATCATCTCATTTGTTGCAGGCTGTCAGAGTGCGGGATCGCAGATAAAGGATGCATTTCATTGGCCAAGGCTCTCAAGTTAAACCCCTCCCATCTTCAAGAGTTGAATCTCAGGGACAATCGAATAGAGGAAAAAGGAAAGAGGGTCTTATTGGACATCAAGGAGGATCCCAGCTATAGCCTGAAGACTGTCAAGTAAGATCTCAGCAATGTTACTTATCAGAGTGTAAATTCATGTTCAATACCAATTGTTTATGTCTTTCTTCAGATTTGAATGGTTTGACGGAATGATTCCGTAATTCCGACAACGTTTGGTCCTTGGCGTCAAGAAGGATGAGTCATTCCAAATGTTGATTATTATTATAAAAAGTTGAGTCCATTTGGTCTTCTACGGATTTAGTTCGGTCTCATGTACTCTCCGACGATTGGAAGAGGACCGGGTGTCGACCCTATGGGCTAAGTGGCCTCGCACACAGAATTCGAGGAGGCAGTCGTCGGGTTCTTTGCAGCGACATGGAGGGGGAAGGTCTATGACGTTCCCACCAGCATTTGTTTTTCATCCATTTGTACTGGGAGGGGCTGTCCAAAAGGATTGGACTTTGAGCACCTTTAATGACAGCCAATGAGTTCAATATGTACCCTTTAAAGGGTTAACTTATGTTTTTCACAAATTTAAAAGACAATGTCATACGTACACTTGAAATAGTTTTGCGCATTATGAAATCTATGTTTTAATTTTGATTGTTTTCACTTCTTTGTGTAAAATGTTGTTTTGGATGAGAACATTAAAATCCTAACTTGCTAGTTTTTAAAAATCATCTAAAAATGAAAAAAGAACTTGAATCAATACACTGGAAACATTTCATTTTGTTGACTTATTTGAAATGCAGGAAGGTCAGGAGGTCGAGTCGCCAATATAATGAAAAGAATTTCAATGCCAAGTAATACGACTCTGATTATATGATTTTTAAAAAGAAATGATAAGCAGTATTTGAGTATTCTTTGAACCAAATACGTTCTACGTGAGTGCATTTATTGGATGACCACTTTTACTTTAACTTGAGTCATGTATTTGGAAGTAAAGCTACTCTTTTCTTGGGTACAATTTTAGGCTTCTCTACCCAACATTAGAAAAGCAACAAACGACTCGTGGATGCTAAAGTAGCATGAGTAGCATTTTTTCTTCACACATCTATTTAAGGGAAATGTTTGGTGTGGTGAAACTGTTAAAAGTACATTTTTCCCCCCCAAAAGTCGATGTAACGGAATAAAAATTATGCATCACTACCCGCCTCATTGACAAAGAAATCATCTGTTCAAATTTTCAAAATATTTGTTCGTCAATGGCAACAAATGAGTTCACAGAGACATTATTGGAGTGGAAAAAACGGTAGCAACCTGTTGGTTTCTTTATTATTATTGTTAATAATTAATTAGAAAAATATATGCAAATAACAAAAAAAAAAAAAAAAAAAAAGAAAATCCAAAAATAATTGCATATAAGAAAACGCAACAACAGATCTCAAAAATAATAAATTCATTTACTCCCAAAGATGTGTTTGATAGAACACTTAGGTTCGCGTTCAAAAATGTATAGGAAAAAAAAAAATGCTGATTTTCAACTGCTCATGACTAAAGAACGGAAAAGATGGGGAAAATGATTTTCATCATTCAAGATTGGAATCCAGTTGTTGTTCTTTTTGGGTTTGTGTAGCCATCAAACACAATATTCTGTGCCGCTTGACAGATCAGCTAAAATCAATGTAAATGAACAAAAGGCAATGGCTTCTAAAAAATGGATTGGAGTGAATTTTTTTGACCACAAACTGAGTAGGAGTTTTTTCTCCAGTGTCTCCCAGTCAATATGGATTGGACTTCCAGCGCCATCAGTGGTAGCCAATGAGTTAAATTTAGGGGGGGGAATCACAATTCATGCATGAAAGGTTTAATATTTTTTAACAAAAAAAACTAATTCATTTGAAATATCAGCAAAATGGATCACTTTAATATACAGGCATGGGTCAGGGGTAAAAAAGGTGAGAAGGGTGTGGAGGAAATATGTTCCAGTACACCGTACAACTAGGTCTGTCCCAAACGACTAATTTTCTCCCAATTAGTTGACTAATCTAATAATCCTCCCCCTTTTTTTTTTTTCTAATTTAGCAATGAAATTGTTGATGGCACTTATTCATTCAAAAAAACATTTTGGAACACTTATATTCTTTATTGAAGTACAAATAAACACGTCAATAACAATAAATTGCAAATAAATAATCAGGTCAAATGCTCAAGCATTAATTAGTGAAAAAGAAAGGAACGTAAACAGATTCAGAACACTGACTTTGCCTTTCCAACATGATTCAAAACAATCTATAAAAAAAGATCTAGCATTAATATATATACTACAATATATAATAGTAGCACAATAATTATTCATTGCCAATCAGATTTTTCACAAAGGGTGTCATTTTAAAGCTACTCTTAGTGTAGAATCTGAATTCTCAAGTATGTGGGAATAACTCCAGAAATCGTTATTTATCAGTATCGGATTCGCGCGTGTGTATGTGCTGGGTTGTGACGAACATGACGTGCTTTTATTTTGAAATGTTCACCAGAAGTACGTTCGCTAAACCGCTAACAGGCAGATTTACACTCTGCAAAAAAAAAAGCTCTTTTTGTCATTGCATGTACTGTCAGTAATCTTTTTTTTCCCCTTTATTTTTCGTTTGCAAATGCTGTTAAGCAGCGATTTTTCATATCTGAAGTGTCACCTTTTAACCGCAAGTTTGCGATTTGGAGAAGACTGCCAATGTTTTATAGCAGGCTAAAGTAGGTTGTCCTTTTCCCCTATCAGCCTCAATGTAGCAATGCTAATGTTTACAGTGTTCAATATAGATGTTTCATTATTTTGTATGTCTGAACTTTAATTCTATGGCGTGTTGATGACCAATAAACATCTGTGAAAAGAACTGGAGGCTCATATGCCATCAACACGCAAGTGTACAAGCACGCACCCAACAATAAACGCAGCCTTGAAAATGACCACCCTCATTTTTATTTACCGTGCGATAAATGGACTCATGGCATATCGCGACAGGCAATAAAACATGACGTTAGTTAGGCTACGTTCATACTACAGGTCTTAATGCACGAATCCGATTTTTTGTCATATCCGTTTTTTTGGCGTGCCTGTTCAGACTGCCTTTATCCATTGAGACCGTTCAAGTATTACGCATGCGCACTAATTCACAGTCGGACACGCGCGAAGCAAGAAGACCCGCATGCGCAGAAGCATCAAAACAAATGACAGACGTCATCCGTCATTCCAGGGATATTATATTTTGCTTTTCAAAAGGTGGACACAAATAACAGACATAAATAATCCCCGTTTAGGCTTATATTCAAAGTTTATATGGATCGATAGCATGCACGCACTGTCCGTGCACGTCACACACACATACGGGCAGTTTGTCCCGACTCTCGGCCGTGGAGGCAATGTTGAAATATTGCTCACTTGGAACAGAGAGAAAACTGAGCATTCTCAGGCTTATTCTCAACCCATTTTTATTTTTTATGACTGTTGTCAAGGCCAGCCCTTCCTCAAAAGCCCTGTTCACTGCAAGCTAGGCGCTAATAACGCACAGGTGCATCGCTACGGTAACGACTCTCTCGCTATTTGATGACGTAATTGCTGCATGAAATCCGATTTGCGGTACTGGACAGTACAGACCGCCGCGACAGTCTGGAAAAATGTGGCCCAGATCGGATTTAGACCACATACGAAAGTGAGCCAGATCGGATTTGAAATGGTCCCGTTCTATGCGACTTGTCACGTTCAGACCGTCAAGTTAATGCCTGACTCGAGTCGGAAAAACATGAAAAAATCGGATTCGTGCATTAAGACCTGTAGTATGAACGTAGCCTTAGTTAGATGATCCATACAGGCCAGAACATCACGACTGTCCAACAGTCTGTACCCACAGGCTGTGAGGCTACTGAACTCTGCCCCTCTCCCCTCTCTGCCCCCCTCTTACGGACAATAATCCACATCCACCAACAACAATAACTCTGAGCTGGTTTGCATTGTTGCAGTATGTCACTATCCACTATTTCCTTCTCCCTGACACTTACCCATTGGTTGTCAACCAGTAGGCTGTACTTGATTATACTTGATTAACTTATCTGGGTTTTGCACTGATTTTTGCCTGTTTTCAACTGGTATATTTTTGCTCTGCACTTTAGCATTGACACGACCTCATGCTGCTGTTGAATCTTTGCTGTACATATGTCCAAAACTGTGTCAATGTTTACACTTGGTACTGATGGGTATTTATTTTATGGGTTTGCACTTTACCACCTTAGCTGTATGAGCTGGATGGATGCTCCCAAAAAAGTTTCGTTGTGCTTTTTTGTAACAATGACAATAAATATTCTGAATCTGAATGGATTTGCAATCAGCCAGTTCCTGTCGTCTTCCAAAATTACAACTAGGTGACGGTGCTTCAGGTATTCATTCATTCAAGCTTGGCACTTTAGAGGCAGGACACAACAGTGTACCCTCCTTTGTTTGGATGAAATAAGTCAATGTTTTGGCCACTGTGGTGCACTTTTTTGGCTTTGTGCCGCCTTCCCCGCTTGCATACCAAGCGTCCGACATTAAAAAAATCTCCCGCTTGCATACCAAGCGTCCGACATTAAAAAAATCTCCCGACCCCCCCCCCTTAAAAATGTTCTCCTCGGATATACACAATTCACATAGGTCACCCTTTTTAACTTCAAAATGGTGAATTTCGCCAAAAGGTGAGAGATTTTCATGCCTGAATATACTGTATATTAACTCAACTTTTCTTGATGAAATTTCTCAAAATAAAAGCATTTCAAGTACTTCCTTTTTCTGTACTGAAAAGCATTGCTTGAAGAAAGCCAATCGAAATGAATCCACGAGATGTACCACTCCACCCCTCCTGTTTACAGTTACTAGGCCTGTTAGGGCACTGCAGCAGGCCTGTGTGTTTTTTGGAAAAAAAAAAAAAAAAAATCCCAGTCATTAGTACTCATTCTACTCAGCTGTACTGCACACCTGATCATCATAGCTTCTCTACTTAGGCCATATATATGGCGGAAAACACTCAGGTGACTTGAAGTTCTGCTCTGAGACCCCCGATTTGGCCAACTTTCAAAATTGTCCGATATGCATGTGTGATACATAATTGGAAAGCTTAAAAGCTTAATTTTCTGGGGGAAGAAAGATTTTGAACAGGAGGGCATTTAAAAGAAAAAAATAAAAATAAAAATTAAACAGCAAATCCCTATCTGTAGGTGAGAGCATGAAAGAGCAGAATTCAAGACGCCATGACTTTAACGAGATATTATCGCGTACTTACCTTATTTCGATCCAAAAACTCCATGTAGCATGTATCACTGAGTGTCAAGACACAGTTGGAGTTTTTTGGGGATTTTATGGTTGAAACATGGTTGAGCTCATAGGACATTGGTGTTTCATTGATAGGCCCACGACACCTCCAGAGGGCTCAACGGCGACATCAGGCGTCCCAGGTGTGCCCCCCCTCCGTCTTTACCCCTGGATGTTATTTTGAACCCCAGATGGGGCCCTTTCTCTTAATCCATATCCACCTGCTGCTTCGTTTGGCTAGATCTGACAACGATTTGACAGCCCGCCGGAAGGCTTGACCTCTCACTCCCATTCCTTTCAAAAGCTTGGTTGTGGACGTGGCAACAAAGCCTCTGCACTCAACTTCAACTAGAAGCACCTGGGAACGCCTGCCGCGTTGCTCTGCCCCGGCTGCAATGTCCGCCTACTTCAGTCGTTTGAGCTCACATGCTTCACTAACTGCTGCTTCCCATGGCACAGTTAATTGTATGAGTACAGTTTTCTGGGAGGATGACCACAAGACCAGGTCCGGCCTGAAGCTGGTTGTACTGATCTCAGGCGGGAAGATGCGTTTTTGGTCTAAGTCAGGGGTGTCAAACCGATTCCACAAAGGGCCACAGTGCGTCCTGGTCTTAGTTCCAACAGATCCAGCACAGACAGTTCAACCAATGAGGTTTCTACTAAAACAAGCAGCGCCTGACTGCAATCAACTGATTATACTTATAAGACAGCAGATTGGTGAAAGGCTGTCCTCATAATGGGTTTGAATAAAAACCTGCACTCACTGTGGCCCTTTGAGGACCGGTTTGACACCTGTGGTCTAAGTCAACCTGCATTTTCTAGTCTCGGGAACTATAACAAGTTGGTAATGGTAATATAACAAGGGTCGCGATGCAGAAATCGCAGATATCAAGGAGTGGTCGAGATTTTTTTTTTGAAATATGTACCCTTTTAAACTTTTTTTTTTTTCGATTTTTCTTTGATTATTTATCATCTAACATATCGGAGAAAATGCAACAGTAGCAAAAAAAAACAAAAAAAAAACAATTAAGTAGGGCTGTCAAAATTATCGCTTTAACAGGCGGTAATTAATTTTTTAAATTAATCACGTTAAAATATTTGACGCAATTAACGCACATGCCCCACTCAGACAGATTTAAATGACAGTATAGTTGAATGCCCACTTGTTAATTGTGTTTTATGAAGTTTTGCCGCCCTCTGCTGGCGCTTGGGTGTGACTGATTTTATAGGCTTCAGCACCCGTAAGCATTGTGTAAGTAATTATTGACATCAATAATGGCAGGCTACTAGTTTATTTTTTGATTGAAAATTTGACAAATTTTATTAAAATGAAACATTAAGAGGGGTTTTAATATAAAATTTCTAACATTTATCTTTTAAGAACTAGAAGTGTTTCTATCCATGGATCGCTTTAACAAAATGTTAATAATGTTAATGCCATCTTGTTGATTTATTGTTATAATAAACAAATACAGTCCTTATGTACCGTATGTTGAATGTATATATCCATCTTGTGTCTTATCTTTCCATTCCAACAATAATTTACAGAAAAATATGGTTTGAATTGCGATTAATTACGATTAATTAATTTTTAAGCTGTAATTAACTGGATTAAAAAATTCAATCGTTTGACAGCCCTAAAATTGAGCAATAGTTATAAGGTAGATGTCCATGACTTTTTTACGGACACCATTTTTTTCATTGTGACATAATTTGTTTAAAAGTTTAAAATTTGCGAGCGAATTTTTTTTTTTTTTTTTTTTTAAACAAAATATTTGGCATCATTAATGATTCTAAGATAAAAATGACAGGCATTTTGAATAATAAATATAATTACCTTCGTTTTATGGCTGGGTTGAAACAAAAGCGGTAGGGCGAGGTCTGTAAACGGGTAAAATGGATAAATTAAAAATAGTTTGGGGTGCTTAAAATTTATATCTGCTATGGCAGCATATAGACATATTTTTCTATGAAATACAACAGTTGTTTTGGCTTAAAAGACAGCAGGGAGTGCAAGAGCAGAAACTGCTTTTTCAGTCTTGTCTGTGTTTTCCGCCATATACTGTATGTGTGCTGAGGAGTACAGATTGGGATGAGATCACTTAATTTATGGTTTATTTTATGGATGACCTGATAAATTATGCAAGCATTTTGAAAGTAGTTTTGTTCTTTTAGCCTCAGAAGGTGGTGGTGGTGAAATATTAATTTAGTTGGAACAATGAACTCGGACCACGTTAGGGCATGTATAACTTTTTTTCTGTAGTGTTTCAAGCTTTTTTAGAGTTGGAAATGTGTTGCACCCAGAGGCGTAGCAAGGGTCCCCGGGGCCCCAGGCAACAAGCAACATGGGGCCCTTGCTCCAAATCCAACTGTCCCCCTTACTTGCACATGTGTATGCGTAAAGGCTTTACACATACCGTATTCTACTGACTAGCTGGTAAGTTATATTGCTTTTACTTAGTAAGGATAACATTCTGGCACAAAAGTGAATCATGTAACATCTTATCAGTTTGGCTGATCGGTATGTATGTTGATTCTAAACACTGATTTTATGTTCTAGGTGACATCTTTATGTATGAAGAAACGCTAGCATACTGCAATGCTGTTAGCAAACGCTAACAAGCTAGTTACAACAAGTCAAGGCAGTTAATTGGTTTAGGACATAAAAATACTACTACTACTATTCTGCAGTGCTTCTACTACATTAGGACATAAAACTACTGTAACATAGTACATTCACCGCTGTCTTGCTTCCTTTTCTCCTGTTTTTTTTCCTTTCTTTTTTTGCTTCCAGAAGGATAACTTCTCTTCATTTTGCCAATTAGAATAGGCCAGATCGCCACCCACTCTCACTCTGAGTCACGTGATACACATACATACTCGTGCGGTCATCTTGGCCATAAAAGTGTGAAAACTAAGCACTTTACACTGACTCATATGGATGTACTTACACTGGTTCATGGACGCACACATCAAGTGGGCGTCCTCTGCTCGAAATGCCTTACGCCTATTCTCGCTCCCAGAATACGAAGCGCTTGTGACGTAAGACAATAACAGGACCGGTTGCTATGGGAACGTACGCATACCCAAGGAACCTTGCTAAAGGAGTATTAAAATTGCTAATAAAATCGTTTATGATTATTTTAGATGCATATGTTATATTTTTCTTATAGAGTATTCCACAAGGAATACGATAGACTCATTAATAGACTGTCTTGGAAAAATCATTTATTTAAGTAGTCACATGAATAATGAGGTGGCCTGTGAAAATCAACGTAAAACAACTCAGCAAGGACTTTCCAGAGAGTACTTGGTGAGTCACTCTTTAAACAATCATGTGGTGTTAATAGCTGGTTGGACTTTCTTAAACATGTGTAATCTACATGACATGGTTAATGCTGATTGGGATTGATAACAGAATCGTTAGATAATCTGCCAAATGATTCCATGGTATTGAAACACTCCCAACACTTGTCGCTGCGACAGTGCAGTAAAGCTGTGTGTGCTAAATCTGTTGGCCCTCTGGGGGGCCCTGCTGGCTGGGGGCCCTAGGCAATTGCCCACGTATGCCTAATGGGACGCTACGCCTCTGGTTGCACCATATGATATTACAATATTGTAAATGTGGTTCAAATAAAGATTTATACAGAGTGAGAAGTGCAGAGGGGTTGTGATGTCGCAGTTTAAAAACAGAGCAGCATATCTCTCATGCAAAACAACATTTTACACAAAGAACTGAGAATGATCAAGTTTAAAATATTGATGTGAAAATGAGCAAAACAATTTCAAGTTTTTAAAAAAAAATTTATGAACACAATTATACAATTTACGAACAAAAGCGGGCTTACAAAATTGCGATACTATATCAAGAAAACAACACACTCCATCATAATTTACCAAATCCTACTTGCTTGCCAAAACAATTTCAAGTGTACGTATGACATTTTCTTTTAAATTTGTGAGAAACATAAGTTAACCCTTTAAAGGGTACTTATTGAACTCATTGGCTGCCATTGACGGTGCTCAGAGTCCATTCCTTTTGGACAGCCCCTCCCAGTACAAATGGATAAAAACAACTGCCAGCAGTTTGTTGGGAACGTCCTAGACCTTCCCCTTGAACTCCACCTCCATGTCGATGCAAAGAACCCGACGACGACCTCCTCGAATTCTGTGAGCGAGGCCGCTTTGCCCGTAGCGCCGACACCCGATCCTCTAGCAATCATCAGACAATACGTGAGACCGAACTAAATCTGAAGGAGATCAAATGGACTCGACGTCTTCTAATAATGAAAATTTGGAATGACTCGCCCTTCTTGACGCCAAGGACCAAATGTTGTTCTTGTTCCCATTTGTTAAATCTGAAGAAAGACACAAACAATCGGTATTGAACATGAATTTACACTCTGATAGGCAACATTGTTTTTAGATCTTGACAGTCTCCAGTCTATAGCTGGGATCTTCCTTGATCTCTAATAAGACCCTCTTTGCTTCTTCCTTTATTCGAGTGTTGATGAGAAATAACTCTTGAAGATGGGAGGGGTTTAACTTGAGAGCCTTGGCCAATGAAATGCATCCTTTATCTGCGATCCCGCACCGTGACAGCCTGCAACAAATGAGATGATTCCCTTTAGTCAAGAAGGGAACCTGGTTAAAAGTCAAATGTCTACTTTATCCTTGGCTAGTAGCAGGAGTGATTAATTTATGACAAATTATTTAAGAATACTTAAACTTGATGGGTTTTTTTTTCTTCTTGTAAAGAATTTTGTAGAGTTGCTACCAATGGCAGCAGTGATTCTTTGGATTAGTTGGCCGGATCAACGGAAGATTACGAACTGGAGGACCTCCTTACCTGAGGACTTTTAAGATGCAGTGTGGGCTTGCCAGTCCTTTCGAAAGGTTTTCAACCCCCTCATCTAACAGATTGTTACAGCTCAGGTCCAGCTCTTGAAGATGGGAGGTGTTTAACTTGAGTGCCTCGGCCAATGAAACACATCCTCGCTTTGTGATCTTACACTCTGAAAGGCTGCAACAAATGAAATAATTGGCTTAGGTCAGGAAGGGAACCTGGTTCAAGTGACGAAAGTTCTACCCAAAGTCAAATGTCTACTTTATCCTTGGCTAGTAGCAGCAGTGATTCTTTAATTTATGACAGAGTATTTAAGAATTATTTAAACTTGTTTGTAAAGCTTTTTTTTCTTCTTTTAAGTAATTTTGTAGAGTTGCTACTAATGACAGCAGTGAGTCTTTTGATTGGTCGGCTGGATCAATAGATGATTACGAACTGGAGGACCTACTTACTCGAGGACTTTTAAGATGCAGTGTGGGCTGCTCAGTCCTTTCAAGAGGATCTCAACCCCCTCATCCGACAGATCGTTCAGGCTCAGGTCCAGCTCTTGAAGATGGGAGGTGTTTAACTTGAGAGCCTCAGCCAATGAAACACATCCTCGCTCTGTGATCAAGCATTTTCTTAGACTGCAACAAATGAGATAATTGCCTGAAGTCAAGAAGGGAACCTAGCAAAAGTGGTGAAGGTTTGCTGAAAGTGACAACGTGTTTGCCTTTTCCTTGTCTAATACAGGGTTGATGTGGGTCATTAAAAAGCATTAAAAGTCATTACATTGATTTATTTGAAAAATTCAGACCTTAAAAAGCAATAAATTAACTGTTCGAGGCATTAAAAGTTATGAAAACTTGACAGGAAAAAAACATTTTTTTTTTTTTTACATAACTTATTAGAGTTGCCGCTAACAGCAGCAGTGATTCTTTTGATTAGGTGACCGGATTCATGGAAGATTACGAACTGAAGGAGCTCCTTACTTGAGGACTTTTAAGATGCAGTTTGGGCTGGACAGTCCTTGTGAGAGGATTTCAACCCCCTCATCCGACAGTTTGTTACCGTTTAAGTACAGCTCTTGAAGATGTGAGAGGTTTAACTTGAGAACCTCAGTCAATGAAATGCATCCTCTTCTTGTTATCCAGCACATTGACAGGCTGCAACAAATGAGATAATTGCCTGAAGTCTGGAAAGGAACCTGGTTAAATTGATGAAGGTTCTACTCAAGTAAAAAAGGGCCAAAATATACTGGACGCGTTGACTGCGTGCTCCGCAGTGTGTAAAAAATCGGCAAGACATACCGGCTGCGCTCCGGCAACTCCGTCCCGTCGTGAGCTCTCACTTAACCGCGCACGATAATGTGGCATTAAAAACAATGACAAACACTGTACTCATCAGAGAAGCAGAAAGGGAGGTGGTCTTGATTTGACCAAACATTTTTGCCGAATTCTTATTTTGCTTTTACTATGAGTTTGTGACACTTTTTCTGTTTTAAATTACGTAACTTGCATAATAACCCACCGTCCATCCTCATAGCTTCTGCTGTGACGTCCCATGTGTGATTGAATGTTTTCCAAGGCACCTTGAAGTGCACGCAATGGGGATAATGTTTTGGTCAAGTGACGTGGGAGTTTGGGAGACAGACACAGCCTGCCCAGAGACACAGGTTGTGGAAGTAGTTTTTATTTTTTTTTCCCGTGTGTTAATAGAAAACAAAGTTGTCAGCAGGTCGTTTGTTTGATATCTTTGCCAGAAAAACGCACAAACTAAGACACTGTGCATCTACCTTTGTTTGTTGTTCTTATAAAAATGATCTGCTGCATCATAGGTCACATTGTGATTTTCCAACTCCATGATGAAGAGTTCTTCGTCCATGTTCGCAGGTGTTTTAACCGTGAATAATCAACTGGGCTGTTGAATCCAAGCCTTGCTCCGCCCATTTTGACGGATGCATCTCTGGCAAAAATAGAAAATAGCCTAAACCACAGATGTCAAACCGATTCCAGAACGGGCCGAGTGGGTGCAGGTTTGCTTTCCAACCAATGAAGAGGACACCTTTTCACCAATCAGATCTTTTACATGTGTAATCAGCTAAACTTTGTCAGGTGCTGCTTGTTTCAGTAGGAAGTTCATTGGTTAAACTCTCTGCACGGTATCGGTTGGAACAAAATCCAGCACCCACTTGGCCCTTTCTGGAATCGGTTTGACACCTGTGGCCTAAACCGTCCGGCGGGCTCTTGGGTGCATGGTCCGTAGTCAGTCCTTAGCGCTGACGCGGCCACTATACTTTGAAAAATAGTAGAGAATGGAAACAGGTTGGCTCCGGTGCTATATCTTGCCAGACCCGAACGGAAGATGCTTCTGGTATATTTTGACCCTTATCGTTGGCTAGTAGCAGAAGTGATTCATTAGATAAGTCAACCGTATCCAAGGAAGGTTACGAACTGGAGGTAGATTTCAACTTGGAAGAGCTCCTTACTTGAGGACTTCTAAGTGGCAGTGTGGGCTGGCCAGTCCTTTTGAGAGGATCTCGACCCCCTTGTCCGACACATCGTGGTTGCAGCCCAGGTCCAGATGCCTCAGGTTGGATGGAGAACTGAGAACGGAAGCCAGCAGGTGACAGCTGCCTCTGTCCAGCCAACACTGATTTAGACTGGAGAACACAGGAAGAAGTCGTGAGAGTGAGCCAAACCTAACTTCTGCTGACTTTAGTATGGTGCTATGAATAATAATAATAGATTTAATTTCAAGATTAAAAAAGGGACAGCAAAAAGAATTAAGAGCAAATTACAAAACCCAAAGATAGAAAGAGCTTTTATTTTCTTGTGATAATATTACTAACATTTCTTGTGCTGGATGGACGCAATCTTTGGCCATGTCTACACCTAGCGTTGGGGAAAAATAATTGTGTCCACACCTGCACGTTTGTGTAAAAAAAAAAAAAAAAAAAAAACCTTCCACAGCTAACAGCTTTCATTCATTCTTAAGTACATTCATAACAATAAAAATAATGGTCTATCATACCAATTCTTCAATAAGAAGCTCAGCAATAGTTTGTGAAAAATAAATGGAAGCAAAAAAGCGCCTGTTTAATTGACTCCAAACGTAAACATTAGTTTCATGTGTGACGTTAGGAAAAAGTTAGTCGCAGTTAGTGACGTTTCCACGCTTAAATATTCAGTTATCAGTGTCCACATGATGGCGCAACAAACGCAGACTTCGCACTTCTTCACTTTCCCTGTCGTTCTTAAGAACCCTGGTTTAAATGTGCGTGTGCGTGTGGATGATAGGCCAAACCACAGAAAAATGTCTTCTTTTTGCCAAATATACTGCTACGTGTGGACGTGGCCTTTGTTTCGGATGTCGTCAACAAGGACAATCATCCCGTACGACCAAAATGTGTGAATCGTAGTCTTTGTTTTTTTTCCCCCAAGATTATAAATTGGATTTAACTCAAATTTTGAGATCTTTCAATATTTTGGATTTTCCACTGTTTCAGGATTAACTTTAGTTAAACCTGTGACACTGACCCAGCTTTGTGTTTGCTCGTATAGAGAAACAATTTATTACCGTCTTTACTTATGTCAATGACTTTGGCTAGGTTCATACTACAGAATCCAATTTTTTTGCGTTTTTCCGACTCGAGTCAGGCATTAAGTTGACGGTCTGAACGTGACAAGTCGCACAGAACTGGACCATTTTAAATCCGATCTTGGTCACTTTCGAATGTGGTTCAAATCTGATCTGGACCACATTTTTCCAGACTGTCGCGGCAGTCTGTACTGTCCAGTCTCCCAAATTGGAATTCATGCAGCAATTACGTCATCAAATAGCGAGAGAGACGCTACGGTAGCGGTGCAGCTGTGCGTTATTAGCGCCTAGCTTGCAGTGAACACGGCTGTTGGGGAAGGGCCGGGCTTGACAACAGTCATAAAACAATAAAAATGGGTTGAGGGTAAGCCTGAGAATGATCGGTTTTCTCTCTGCTCTATGTGAGCAATATTTCAACATTGCCTACACGGCCGAGAGTCGGGGCAAATGTGTGTGTGACATGCATGGACAGTGCGTGCATGCTATCAATCCATATAAACTTTGAATAAAAGACTAAATGGGATTATTTATGTCTGCTATTTGTGTCCTCTTTTTGAAAAGCAAAATATGATATCCGTGGAATCATGGATGACTGTGTCATTTTTTATGCTTCTGCGCATGCGGGTCTTCTTGCTTAGCGCGTGTTGGACTGCGAATTAAAGCGCATGCGTAATGCTTGAATGGTCTCAATGGACGAAGGCAGTCTGAACAGACACGCCAAAAAAACAGATATGACAAAAAATCGGATTTGTGCATTAAGACCTGTAGTATGAACCTAGCCTTGGTTGGAGCATTGAAATTAGGGTTGGGGAGTGTTGAGTTAATTATCGAGGGTTGATTGAATATTTGCTTGATTGATTGAATATTTGCTTGTGCTCATACATACCTATTACATACATAACACACATTGCCATATTTTTTCTTATTGATATAACCAGTAAATGACTATTGCTTGCTATACTAGGTTGTAGTATAACGTTTAAGTGTTACAAAGAGTAAAGAGGGTCGGGATGACAACTGCCTTGCTTCATGGCCGCATTGCGTAGCTAGACCTTCCGGGACATATTCAGCATCTGGCGTCTAGACTTTCGTCTAGCCCTTCGAGGACAATTTTCCATTCGAGGACATCTTCCATGGCCGCAGCGTTCCATAAATGAAGTGTCTGGGTCATTCTGACCACTTTACCTGTGCCCTTGCTTACACACGTGTATTTAGTTAGTTCCACCTACATGCTCACACATAGCCAACCAAAATCACATGGGTGTCTCCAGCTTGCTTTCCCCCTCCCTTCAGGGCGGCACCCTTCTGTGTTAGGACAAACCCCTAATAAAAAGAGCAAGGAGGGTTTTTTCCTTAGATCAATTTTGGTGACTATACAGCGTAATCTAGCATTTCTTTGTCTAATCCCTCTTTGCTCTCCTTGGCCAAGAAAACTGAGTGTCTTCTCTCCTTATTTTTGGGTAATTTTACAAATGTCTACCTAAGGGTCTATTTTTGAACTTGACAGGGAGCAATGAAAATTGTTCATCTCGAGTAATAGCATGAAATCTTTGCAATGAATCACAAAGTCATCATCACTTCAAAAGTAGCAATAGACGCAGTTATAAAGTCTTTCCTCTCATCCAAACAGCCACGAGTCTACTTTGCCACCAGTGCCAACTATTTCCAGTGTCTTAACTCATTTTTCAGAAGTGATCGACTTTTGTTCATTTGTAATGATTTTGGGTGATCTGTCAAGCACCACGGAATACTGAATTTGATGGCTACAAAAACTTAAAAAAAGAAAAACTAATTCCAATCTTTCTTCATAAAAAGATGTCTTTCTACCCTTTTCCGTTCTTCAGTTATGAGCAGTTGAAGATCATTTTTTAACACGTCTTTGGGAGTGAATGAGTTAATTTTGTTTTGTTTCCCGATTTGTTGCTGCGTTTTGCGAAAAGCAATTGTTTTTTAATATGTTTTTTTTGTTTGATTTGCACTAGTTTTTTTGTAATCTGTTTTGTGAATTTTGATTAGTTATTTTTAGTTGTTTTGTTTGTGTTTTGTGCACTTGTTGTTGGATTTGTCATTGCTTTTGGAATTGTCACACTCCACTTTATTTCACTTTGGAGCACATACTCTGATTTTTGAGAAGCCCTGACCACCAACAGCAGCTTCTCCAGCCCCAACGGTGATGGGGAGTAGCTGGCAAGATGAAAGGACTTCATGGTTTTGTCGTCTGTAAGTAAGAAGAAGGCCAGGGCCGACCACATGTCATTTGACATTTGTTGCCAGGACAAACGTCTTGAAGCTAATTCCTGCTGGATCTGCTTCAGCAAGGAGTCGTCCTTCAGCTCGTTTAGGCAGTAGAACAAGTTGACGTTCTTCTCTGGAGTGTTCCGTTTTATCCTTTCCTGGATCAACTCCACTGTCTTTGACTTGCTTTGCCCATAGTCCTGAGGAGCCTTCAGCAGTTCCCCCACTAGTTCCTGATTGCACGGCAAGGAAAGACCAAAGAGGAAGCGGACGAACAGGTCCAGGTTTCCTTCACTCTCTGAGGCTTTCTGCAGAGCTGACTGCTGGACCTCAGTGATTGTGGTCTGCTTCAAAAGTTCAGCCACTTTTTTCAGTAACCATCCTGAATCATCCAGTACGTTCTTGTTGTCATGGAAGAGGCTCATCATTACGTACAGTGCGGCCAGATACTCCTGGATGGTCAGATGAAGGAACTGAAACATCTTCTGTTTGTTTCTTCTGAGCGGAGGGACCTCCTTAAAGACCTCAGTGAATATTCCGGAGTGTTTTGCAGCTTGGCTGTAATCAAAACCGCTGTCCACCAGGTCTTTCTCGTAGAAGATTTGACACTTATTCATGGTGTGGTCAAAAGCCAGCTTGGCTAGCGGTTTCACGTCAAGGATGTACTCCGCTGTATTTCTCTCCTTGGAGTTTTCCAGTAGGTGACCTAAAAACGCTGAGTACATGTCAGTCAGCGTTGTGGGAAGCTCTCCCTCTTTCCTTTTGTCCAAATGATCCTGAAGAACTGTTGAGGTGAGCCAGCAGAAGATGGGAATGTGGCACATGATGAAGATGGTGCGCGATTTCCGAATGTGCTCAATGACGCGCTCCTCATTTGGGAACCTTTTCCTGAAGTACTCCAACCTCTGAGAATCGGTGAATCCTCTCACTTCTGTTCGGCTGTCGATGAAGTCGGAGTGGATATCGCGGGCCGACGCAGGCCGCGTGGTAATCCAAACCCGGGCGCAAGGAAGCAGGTTCCCTTTGACGAGGTGCGCCAGGAGCACCTCCAGCGGGTAAGCCTTCTTCAAATCTATGTCCACTTTGGTGTGGTTCTTTAAGTCCATTTTGAAGCAGCACTCATCCAGTCCGTCCAGTACAAACAAGATCTTAATCCTGCTGCTTTCGTAGTCCCGCCTCCCGGACATCTGCAGGTCGGCAAATATTTTGTTCAGCGTCCCCTCGCTCATGTGCCACAGGTAGAGTCGGATAAGCTCGGCCAACGTGAAGCTTTTTCCTTTGTCCATGTTCAACTCGCGGAAGGTGAAGGGAAATATGAAGTGCACATCCTGATTGCTATTTCTAGTGGCCCAGTCCAACACAAACTTTCGAACCAAGAAGGTTTTTCCGATTCCCGCGAAGCCGACAGTAAGAAGTGTGCGTATCAGTCGTTGCGTCCCGTCAGGGCTTTTGAAGATGTCGCATGGCAGGATAGACTCCTTGACCGCGGTGCACGTCTCCATCTGAAGGACCTCGTGCCGCTCGTCGGGGCTGACTTCTGCTCCGTAGATGACATCCAGCTCCGTGTAGACATCTGTCAGGGGCTGCTGCTGCCAACGCTCGGTGGTGCCCTCGGAAGCAAGGCTGTATAAATGCCGCAGGTTGTCTTGCAGCTCCCCCTTCAATCGGTTAATCTGATTATCATCATGAACGGAGAAGACTGCACCTGCACAAAAGCAACAGTAACCCATTATGGACAAAACACAATCACTTTGTGAGCAAACCCAGGGCACACAGCCACCAGAGACATGAATACGTAAAAGTCCCACCCTCACATCACAGACAATGTGGCAGTTTCTGTGGTTGTGTGACCCAAGGCACTTTCTCTTCATAGATACCTCCATGGTTGAGTTGTTCAGCGATGTCTTTGTTTTATTAGTCTTTCACTTTCCACTCCCCACTGTACAATCGCATTCCCTTGTTTTCTGTGGGCCGTAACGCCTGTTTTACTCGTCATTAAGACATCATTTTTGGCCAGTATATAGAGGAATAGTCGCTCTTTCATTCAACACCAGATGGCAGCACTGTCGCATCGTAACTAAATGAGTTTCCCTGCGGTGACTTGACAAAATTTTATATCACGGCTCTGCTAGAATAACCAATTTTTCCTCACAATTACATCAACAAATGAAATCACAACGACAAGGCAGTGGTAGAATAAAGTGGGTAGGGCTTACTGACACTATTCTTCAGTGGTTCACATCCTATTCACATGATAGGGATTTATTTGTGTCAATTGGAAACTATCAGTCAGAACGAACCAAATTCACGTGTGGAGTCCCTCAAGGGTCAATTCTTGGACCACTCTTATTTAACATCTATATGCTTCCGTTAGCTCAGATAATGTAACAGTATGAAATCTCCTATCACGCCTATGCAGATGACACACAACGGTACATTTCTTTGTCCCCACATAATTATAGTCCCTTAGTCTCCCTGAGCAAATGCATTCATCAAATCAATGAATGGATGTGCCAGAATTTTCTCCAGATAAATGTGGAGAAGACAGAGGTGATCATTTTTGGGCCAAAAAAGGAAAGGTCAAAGATAAGCAACCAACTTAGCACAATGTCACTTTCAGCTACAAATCAAGTCAGAAACCTTGGCGTAATTATTGACTCAGACCTAAAATTTGATAGCCATCTAAAGTCCGTCACTAAATCCGCTTATTACCACCTAAAAAATATAACCAGAATTAAGGGGCTTCTGACTCAACAAGACATGGAAAAACTTATGCATGCATTCATTTTCAGCAGATTGGACTATTGCAACGGTATATTTACAGGTCTTGATAAAAAATCAGTCAGGAAGCTGCAGCTAGTACAGAATGCTGCAGCCAGAGTCCTCACAAATACAAGGAAGCTGGACCACATTACACCGGTTTTGAAATCGCTACACTGGCTTCCAGTGAGTCAAAGGATAGACGATAAAATACTACTGCTCGTCGACAAAACACTTAATGGCCTTGGACCAAAATACATGCTTGACTTGTTAGAGTCCCATGAGACATCTAGACCCCTAAGGTCATCTGGAACCGGTCTTCTGCATGTTCCAAGAACAAGAACCAAGCAGGGTGAGGCAGCATTTAGTTATTATGCTCCTCACCTCTGGAACAAGTTACCCGAACGTCTGAAGTATGCTCAAACTGTTAGCTCTTTTAAATCAGGGCTAAAAATGCTTTTGTTTAGCACTGCATATCAATAACTGTCTATATATTGCAATCTACCTGCTTTCTATTCCTCTTGTGCTTATCTCCATTGCTGATTTCAATCATTATTAGTGGTAGTAGTTTTTGTTTTATTTTTATTTTATTTATTTCTTTTTATTCTGTGATTAAATGTGATCTTTTGTCTTCGTTTCTACGTTGTGTTGATTTAAATGTGATTTTTATGATCTTCATGTGATGTAAAGCACTTTGAATTGCCTTGTGTTGAATTGTGCTATATAAATAAATTTGCCTTGCCTTAACTGCTGCCATGTTGTGAAAAAAAAAATCAATGTATTGTTACACTGATCAATGATTTTTTTTTTTTTTGTTAAGAGTTAAGGATTTATTTTTAATTCTTAATGATTTCTCATGTTCTTCATGTGTGGCTAAAAATGACCTCATCTATTGCTCCGGGGATGCATGTCAAAGAAATAAATGAGATGAGAAAGAGCTACTGATGAGATCTCGATAAGAGCTCATCATTCTCAGATGAGTCTTAGATGAAAAAGAGAAACAAAGTCTATCTGTTGTTCCTAAGGGCCTTTTAGGAGCAACAGAGCAGCAACAAATGATCACAAATGGAGAAGCAATAGTTATGTCTCGGGGAATAGATGAGCAACAAAATTTTTGCTACGAGTCGTTTCATGGTTAACTTCCACAGTTTTCAAGTCACCTTCTTTCTACCACGGGAAGCTACGTCAGGGACTAACCTTTTATTTCTACCAGGTCGCTGCGCAACTTCTCTGCCAAATTGTTGTTACCGATCTTCTCCAGAAGCATGATGGTCTGGTCCAGAGTGTTCTCGCCGTGCTTCTTTATCAGCTCGTCAGCAATGTACACCCGGCGGCGGTCTTCGCGTACGCTTTGAGGCAGGTCCGTGTGGAACCTAAAGGACTCAAAGTCGTCCTCCCCCAGCTCCCTCAGCGTGTTCCACAGCAGCTCCTTTCTTCCGCTGTCCAGAGCCATCCTTCTGACTTACATACGTGTGTGGGAGGTGACTGTAGATCAGGTATCTGCGGACGACAACTTTTATTGACTTATTGTAACTTGTGCTCATAAACCGTTTGAGTGATGTGATGCAAAACACAGATGTCAGGTCTTCATTCCTCTAAGCAGTGGTCGAATACAACGAAGAAAAGGTATTTTTCATTACTGTACTTTCGTGCATTTTTGCGAATTTCTACTTAAGTACAAATATGAAGTGGTACTTTTTACGTTTACTTCAATACATTTTCCAGCACATATATTTACTTTTTACTCTACTACTTTCCAAATTGTTTCCTGGGTTGTCCCTTACTTTTGATTTTTCTTTTTTTTCTCATTATAAATTGATCGCTTTCATGCCCTTGGCGCAATCGATAAACCCCATGCAACTATACCTTATCTGAGCACTAGAGGCAGCAACAGCGTTTCCAATAGCAGCTCCTTACGCTCTGTGTCCAGAGGCATCCTTCCACCTTGTAAACGCATGAGCGAGATGACCATGGATCGGGTATCTGTGAACGACAACTTTTCATGGCTTACCATAACTTCAATCTGTTGAAGGACTGCAAGCTGTCCTCCCCCAGCTCCATCAGTGTTTTCAACTGCAGCTCCTTACGCTTGTTGTCCAGAGGCATCATTTCACCTTGTAAACGAGTGAGCGAGATGACTGTCAATCGGGTATCTACAGACGACAACTTATTGTAATTTGAGCTCGTAAACCATTTGAATGACGCAACACAAAGCATAGAGGTCAGGTCAATCTTTTTCCTTCATGTTGGAGCTCCCTTGTTGCTTTGTTAGCTTCAGTGTGGCACTAAATGACTTGTTTTGATATTGAAAATGCCTAACAATATATTGAAAGAAAAGGTATAACAGATTCAGTCTGAATTTCCTTTTTCAAAGAGGCCAGTTTGCAAACAATCGAATAATAGCTGGCAACAAGGAAGCGAGTTGCCACTTGTACATTTCACATGAAGTTGCCTAACCTACTTAAGCACTCATGTCTTTCTAAAAAGGAGAAAAACTTCTATGTCAGTAAACGAGCATCAAAAATGTTGACTTACGCAAAATATAACTGGGTATTTCAAGCTGAAAGACATTTTGAGGGACGCAAAATGTACTGTGCAATTAAAAGATATTTTTGTCTTTCCCGTTACACACGATAGAATTGTGACGCGATAAATGAACCGGTAGGCAAACTGACCAAAGGAGCAAACTATAAACAAACTTTAAAGTGAATAAAGTTAGGACTATTTCACCTTTTCATTTCAGTTAAAGTGAAAACTTACGCGGCCTTGTTGTTGCCTCTTCTTCTCCCGTCCGTGTGACAACTTGTCTTTCTGGTCCTCCTAGGCAGGGCATGCTGGGTGTGAACTTTGGTGACACCCACAACACCATATATGTGCATTATTGCCACCATTTTGTTCAGATTGAGCAGCTTTGTGACCAGTTGGTATCTTTTTAAAGAGTGGGGGCGGGAGAAAAACTTTAAACCAGTGTTGTTGAAAAATATTCGGTTGCAGGCCCGGATCTAGGTTGACCCACCAGAGTGGGCACTAAGAAAACTTGGGGGGGCACCCACAATGCAGGCTTTTTTTTTTTTTTACCCTCTGCATTTCTCTGGGTGTGGGACCGGCACAAGTAGGACACTGGCTTGTGTCCCGTTGAGGCTGCATTATTTTTTATTTTTTTTTCTTCTTCATCTATCTATTTATTTTCGCAGTCGGCATGATGTTATGATGACGTCATCTCGCATGGCAACGTGTCGCCATTTTGAGATGGGGGCACGCACGGGTAAACAGCCGTAGACAAACGCTGTCTGAAATTCATAATTTTCAGCTGGGTTTTGCGTCTTTTTTCATAAAAACGTCTTAACATGACTTATTATTATCACGAGTTACTGCCGACAGACGCGAGGAGGCAATACTACTTAAAATTAGCGTGTATTGGCCTGCAAATCTGCCCATACAAAGTCGCAGCTGATAGCTGGATAAACAATCCTAAGGAATTGTCTGCAGTGGAGTTCGGAAACATCTACAACTACCTCATAAGGAATTGTGGGATTGCCTGTGAAGACAGCAATGAGAGAGGATGTATCCGCATGTCAGTGGAATTTAAACAAGCCAAGTTTTGGCTAAAAGACAACTCATTCTCCGTCAATTCTTCCTACGAATGCAACGTTGAGCTGCAACCACCTCAAATATGCACAATATATGAAATCGCATATTTACTGCACTATCTGTAGCAAACTGCATATGAAAATATGAATAAACAATTAGCAGAGCGCCCGAGACGCCGTTTTGCCGACCCTCTAACTCGTGTGTAATTACCAGCATATCACAAGTTTCATGCTAAGTGAATCGGTCTCCCTTTTCTTGCACTGAAGTACACACATTTACGTTTTTCAACACATTTAAACAAAAAATACTGGCGATGCAACTTCAAATTCAAGGCTAAGTGGTCGCAGAGACGGTGCGAACTGACTGCGACCGTCGTCGTCTGATTCTTTACTGAAAAATATGGGGTTATATTGCTGACACTATTCTGAGCGAGCAATAATGGAAATTGAGCAAAAATAACCTAGATTTCGAGCACAAAAAACTATATTGAGCGAGCAGTTAAAGATTTTAAGCCAGCAATCGTAGATTTTGAGCACAGAAAATAATATTGAGCAAAAAAAATCTACCCTGTGCCGCTCAATTTCCCCCCTCCTGCTCTCGCTACGCATCTCGACTCCGCTCAATTACCCCCTCCTGCTCTCGCTCCGTATTTCAACTCCTCTGCGCGTCGGTTTCTTTTCTCTGCGCGCTGAGTTGAGCACATGTGTCACCAACATGTCACAAAGCCAACCAATCAGAGAGCTGGCGGTATTTCCGCCAACCAATCACAGAGCTGGCGGTATTTCCGCCAGCTCTGTGATTGGTTGGCTTCGGACACGTTGGTGACGCATGTGCTCAACTCAGCGTGCAGAGAAAAGAAACCGACGAGCAGAGGAGTCGAGATTAGAGATGGGCGATACCAGTGATTTTGGATTCGATCCGATACCAAGTAGTACCAAGGCCAAATATTGCGATCCCAATCCGATATTGAAACCGGAAGCTAATATTTTATATATATATATATATATATATATATATATATATATATATATATATATATATATATATATATATATATATATATATATATATATATATATATAGGCTGTTCTCAGCCATTCTGATGATATCTAATGTACAACTACATCAAGCACTCAAAAACTATTTTGTCTATTTGTGTCAAATATGCTTTGCAAAGGAAAACTGCTGCTTTTAATAACGAGCAAAGCAGTTTCCCTCAAACTCACAAACCAATCCATCAACAACAAACTCTGATTAGTCAGTCTCACTCTTTAACCATGACCCTTAAATTCATATGCACAGAACATTTCCCTGCTACACGTTGTATTTGATCAAATTTTAATCTACCTAAATTAAATATTGTTGATCTAATTAAATAACAAATTAATAGTAGCATGTTACCGCCCTCAAATGGTAGATCACTAAAAACAAATCCAATAATCAATAGTCACTTTCCGTTTTTGAATGTTATTTTACTAACACAATTTTCAAACAGATTTTGAAATAAAAAATAAAAAATAAATAAATTTAAAAAATACAGATCTTGAAATAAGTGAAACAGACCTTTAACAAAATAAAAATAAGTAGCAACAAAACATAAGAAATCAAGCATTTAATTGTTTGTAACATAAAAAAAATATGGACAAACATTTCATGAAAAAATAAAATTATGAAACAAAAATTCACAAGAAATAATAATAAATGAATAAGAAATAATAAAAAGGTTAAGTAAGAAATTAGGCGTGAGGGGGCGGAGGAAAAGCATGCCGTTGGACACAGGATAGGAACGTGAATGGGGGCGGGAGCTCACGCCGGTGCACTGCTTGTGTGTGTGCACTCATTACGTGCGTGTAGAATGCGAAAGGGAAAATTAGTACAAAAAGTGTGCACAAAAATACGCTCAAAAATTGACAAAGAAAATATAATATATTAATTCTAGATATCGATATTTTTGCTTAGGGATCGATACCTAAAATTTCATACACTGGATCAAAATATCGATATTTTGGTATCGATCCGTCCATCCCTACAACTCAGCGCGGCGAGCGCGCAGAGAAAAGAAACCGACGCGCAGAGGAGTTGAAATACGGAGCGAGAGCAGGAGGGGGTAATTGAGCGGAGTCGAGATACGTAGCGAGAGCAGGAGGGGGGAAATTGACCTGCACAGAGTAGATTTTTTTTGCTCAATATTATTTTTCTGTGCTCAAAATCTACGATTGCTCGCTTAAAATCTTTAACTGCTCGCTCAATATAGTTTTTTGCGCTCGAAATCTAGGTTATTTTTACTCAAGTTCCATTATTGCTCGCTCAGAATAGTGTCAGCAATATAACCCCATAGAAAAACGTCCCTTCCGTGTTGCAGTTTCATTCAAATAAAGTGCGTATGAGATGCAGTAAATTAAGGCGTCCACTAGATGATGCTAATAAGACGTAAAAGAAACTCAGGTATTCAATCACAAAACCCATCAATCTTTTATGCATAACAGAACACCGTCATTTTGATTGGGTGGGCACGACTCACGTCTGGGTGGGCCGTGCCCACCCTGGCCCCCCCATACATCCGGCCCCGTTCGGTTGACAAACCATTTTTTCATGACGATGACGTGACGAGCTAAAAATGTGTCTTGGTGTAGTCAACCTGCAAGGAGCCGCGCCGAACGACGCGATCTGTCTTCCTTGTCCAGGTCGGGACTTGTACCTGCGTGAAACCTCCCTCCCAATGCTTTCAAGAATGTGCGCTGGAAGCTAAAGGTGCTAGCTTGGGCTTTTGGCTTTGTGGTCATGCACTTGCCTGCCGTGCTAGATGCGTCATATGACGCGGCTCCTTGCAGTGCTCCCCCACTAAGCCAAAACTCTTTAGCTGCCAGCGCACCCTCTTGAAGGCATCAGGAAGGAAGTTTCTATGCACCGCACACAACGGGGACGGATCGCGTCATGCGGCGCGGCTCCATGCAGACTGGTTATGTTGAGAGACGAAAACAATTTTCGTCTGACGTGAGTACAGCAAGTCCAAAATGCGCCATCATTTTCGTCGTATGTTCACGATGTGTGACATTTTCTCAGCCTGGGTAGTATCCGTGTTTGGTTGTGTCACTCATTTGACGTGCTGCACTCCCCCAGTCCCTCCCACCGGTGTCCTCTTGTGATGGCCATGGCAGTTTATTTATTTGCTTGATTGATTCACCTCCCTCTCACTCGCCATCGAGTCAGGAGGGCCTGACCCCACCACTGCCCGAGCGGCGACAAAATGCGCGAGGGTGATATCTCCCGTCTTCGCACGAGCCACGACGGGAGGACCGCCGATGGGTATATAAAATGTATAGGGGAAAAGTAAACAACTAAAGGGAACCGTGGCGTACCCAAAGTCACGAAATTACTTTCACTTTCGTGACTTTCTGTACTGTCAAATTGTCACTACTTCCAGGAGAGCAGTAGTGACGGCATAAACAGTTCACTTGAGGAAATGAATCCATTCCGGTTCGTTCAGTAAAGAGACTCGTTCAAACAAATCATTAAACGAATCGTTGCCCCCCCCATCCCCCACTTGCCCAAATGAATCGTTCGGTGAGTAAACGGGAAGTGACGTTGCCAAACAAATCCCAAAGACTGCTTGGCAATATAACTGAACGGGAAGTGACATTGCTTGGTCCTTCGCCTTCTAGCACACAGGCTCCTCATTGGCCACTCGTCGTAGATTCAGAACTCTTTTCGCTGCCTCGTCTCTCCCCCGCTGCTGCAATAGTGAGAACAATTGAAACGTTTCCAGTGTATTAATTCAAGTTTTTTTTAATTGTTCGATGATTTTTAAAGGCAATTATTTTAAGTTAGGTTTTTAATGTTCTCATTCAAAACAACATTTTAAACAAAGAAGTGAAAATGATCAAATTTAAAAAAATTGATGTCAAAATGAGCGAAACTATTTCAAGTGTACTCATGACATTTTCTTTTAAATTTGTGAAAAACCTAAGTTAACCCTTTTAAGGGTACTTATTGAACTCATTGGCTGCCATTGAGGGTGCTTAAAGTCCAATCCTTTTGGACAGCCCCTCCCAGTACAAATGGATGAAAACAACTGCCAGCAGTTTAGTAGGAACGTCATAGACCTTCCCCTCGTCACTGCAAAGAACCCGACGACGATCTCCTCAAATTCTGTGAGCGAGACTGCTTTGCCCCTAGCACCGACACCTGGTTCTCTTGCAATCATCGGAGCGTACCTGAGACCGAACTAAATCCGTAGGAGACCAAATGGACTCAACGTCTTCAAATAATGAACATTTGGAACGACTCTCCCTTGTTGACGCAAAGAACCAAACGTTGTTCTTATTCCCATTTAAATCTGAAGAAAGACACAAACAATCGGTGTTGAACATGAACTTACATTCTGATAAGCAACATTGTTTAGATCTTACTTGACAGTCTTCAGGCTATAGCTGGGATCCTCTTCGATCCTCAATAAGACCCTCTTTTCTTTTTCCTCTATTCGATTGTTGATGAGAAATAACTTTTGAAGATGGGAGGGGTTTAACTTGAAAGCCTCGGCCAAAGACACACATCCTTTAATGGTGATCTCGCATTTGGACAGACTGCAACAAATGAATTCATCGCCTGAAGTCAAGAAGGGAACCTGCTAAAAGTGATGAAGGTTCTGCTGAAAGTAACATTGTTTCTTGCTTTTTATTGACTAATCCAGCACGGTAGGTGAGCGCGCTGAGCACTAAGCCAAAAGCCCAAGCTAGCTGCTTTAGCAGCCAGACTATCTATGACGACATACTATCAAAATTACAGTAATTTAAAACACGGGTAGCAACGAGGCAAGCAAAAGCTGAGCTGCGGTCGCGTGACAACAGTGAAGGGGGCAGAGAACTGTCACTATATGGAGGCTTCATGGCAGCGATATTTACCTCATATGTGCACAGAAAAAAAGAATATTTAGTATGATCACCATAATACTGATTTGCAATGAAACCGTATTTTCATGTCAATTTTTTCCGAGTGTTTTATTTTTTTTTCGAGTCAGAGCGTGTCGAGTGTTGGTTGGTTTGACAAATTATGTCAATCCGTCCATCATGTGCTACTCAAGCGCCCAAAAACAATGCACACGGACACGGGAGATGTCGCAATATGTCTACCTTTTTTTTAACAGACTAATAAGAGTAGATAGGCGACATCGTAAAGAGCAAACAATTATTTCTCGTCAGCATTTGACGATCTGAGATGCGGGGACGACAGGGGAGCTGACCGGATTATTTTATTTATTAATACCAGTGCAAAAATTCAATACGATCATCTTAATACTGATGTGCAATTAAACTGTCAAATATAAAAATATAGTATTGTTTTTATTTCAGAGCAGCACATTTGACAACTAGCTATTTACACTTATAGTTTTAACAATAGTGACCAAAAATAATAGTGATGAGCATAAAAACAAAAATACAACAGAGCGAGAGGTAAATATGATGTGTTGGTCGTTCCATATTTAGAAAATAAACTTTCGATTTATTTTTATTTTCGTGACAGCAAGCATGCTGCGTTGGCTGGTAGCAGCAGCATTGTATATGTGATCAAGAACATGCTAAAGAAAGTCTGTGCGCCCCCGACCCCCACTACCCCACAAAAGGAAAATGTTTGACCGTGTCCTAAATCGAAATGCAAGTGTAGTAACTACAAAAATATGTAATCATATTATGATAAATTGTGGGTTCACAATTAACAAAATTCACCCTTAGGTTCATTTTGTTATTAATTGTATAATTAAAAGGAAAAAGTAAGTGGAACTTTTGACACCGGAAATGCTGCTGTCTGGCCTCGTCTTAGATGTGGACTTCCGCCCATATTTCAGACTGAATTTGGACAGCACGTGAGCAACATCGTGTCCTCGTTCCTCATGCACTTTTGTCTGTTCCACAGGTCAGTATTCACCAATGTTGACTAATTTTGAGTCAAATGTAATTTTGTTGTATTGATTGTATGTTAAGAGCAAGTATGATGGTCATTTAAGAAGTTTAATTGACAAAAGAAAGTGAAAAGAAACTGCGTTCTCATGGCGAAGTGGTAGCAACGGCTATTTTGCCCTCTGCTGTAGAATTGTAGATTGCGATGTCGATTGCGTCATACAAAACTTGTAGTCACTACTCTCCCCCCTTTGTTTAATAAATGTATATAGCGGACATGTTGTTTAGTAAAGGTATTTAGCGAACTTTCTGTACATTATCTGTGTTGTTCAAGAACGTGTAAAATGATTATTTGTTGATGTGAAAAGAAAAGAGTTGACAATGAAACCGTTATATTCGTCCGCGCGCGTCCCCTTGTGGCGAAAGTATGTTGTACAGCTGAAAAGGACAACAAATGTCAGTTGTATCCATCACAGTAAAGCAAGACTGTTATTGGTTGGAAGAATATGTATTCTTGTAAATGCAAATATTATTTTGAATAGATTTTCGTTTTATTGAGCATGAAGACATTCAATTTAAGCGGATGTGAATGTGATGTTTGAGTCATTATGTGGAAATTAAAAAGACTGAATTTGGACAGCACGTGAGCAACATCGTGTCGTCGTTCCTCATGCACTTTTGTCTGTTCCACAGACTATTGTATTTGTTGTCTGGTACCATTTTTGGGACCCGTAACACAAGCACGAGCCATGACTTTGAGCCCATAGAACTAGGACAGACGACGCGGAAGTTGTCCCTCGCTTTTGCAGCAGCAGGAGGGAGACGAGGCTGTCTGTGAAAGCAGACTGATATCGCCTGTCACTCATTTCTGAAACTACGACGAGTGGTCAGTGTGCAAGAGAGGGAGGGACCAAGCAATGTCACTTCCCGTTCAGTTATACTGCGAAGCGGTCTTTGGTGATTCGTTCGGCAACGTCACTTCCCGTTCACTAACCGAACGATTCATTTGGGCGGGGAGGGAGATGAGGGGGGCGAACGATTCGTTGAACGATTTGTTTGAACGAATCTTTCTACTGAACGAACCGGAATGGATTCGTTTACTCAAGTGAACGACAGATCCCGTCACTAATACTCAAATACTGCTTATCATTTCTTTTTAAAAGTCATATCAGAGTCGTGTTACTTGGCATTGTAATTCTTCTCATTGTATTGGAGACTCGACCTCCTGATTTTCCTGCAGTTCAATCAAGTCAACAAAATGTAACGTTTCCAGTGTATTGATTTAAGTTCTTTTTTCATTGTAACATGATTTTTTAAAACCTTTATTTCAAGTTGGGGTTTTATTGTTCTTGTACAAAACAACATATTGCACAAAGAAGTGAAAATGATCTAATTTAAAACAACTTTCAAAATGAGCAAAACTTTCAAGTGTACAGATGACATTTTCTTTTAAATTTGTGAAAAAACATAAGTTAACCCTTTAAAGGGTACTTATTGAACTCACTGGCTGCCATTGATGATGCTCTAGAGTCCAATCCATTTGGACAGCCCCTTCCAATACAAATGGATGAATACAACTGCCAGCAGTTTGGTGGGAACGTCGTAGACCTTCCCCTTGAACTCCACCTCCATGTGGCTGCAAAGAACCCGACGACGACTTCCTCGAATTCTGTGAGCGAGGCCGCTTTGCCCGTAGTGCCGACACCCGGTCCTCTAGCAATTGCCAGAGAGTACGTGAGACCGAACTAAATCTGAAGGAGACCAAATGGACTCGACGTTAGGCCTGTCGCAATAACAAATTTTAGTGTGCGATAATTATTCTCATAAATTATTGCGATATGCGATATTATTGCGCCCCCCCCCCCAATTTTTTTTAACCAATTTACAATAACACAGTGCGAATACAGTATATATTAATAGATCAAGTACACCCATTTAAACACAATTAATATTTACTCTTAAATTCAAATATACTTTTTAAGAAATCACAACTAAAAACAATAGACCCTGCCTCTTAAGTAAAAAACAACAATATTGATACCGCACAGAAACACAGAATAAATAAAATGTGTTTAATTAAAAAAAATTGCACTTAATAACTTAAGCATTTAATACGAATTTTGATATGGGGGACACGAATTTTGAGCCGATTCAATACATTTAATACTCTGTAAAAAAAAAAAAAAATTGTATTTTTTTTTTTTTTTTTTTTTTTTGCTAATGAGCAAAAATTAAATTGCCGTCATATAAACATGCATTTTAGTGCATAATATTTACGTGCTTACTTCTTACTGATATGAAAAAAAATTGTATAAAAGTGCTGAGAACAATCTTTACTGTTTGTAAAGTGAGGCAGGGCACACCGTTGATTTCTACAGCTCTCTTAGCAGCTAGGTTTACTACATGAGCAAGACATCCTATTTATGGTCCGAATCCATCTGTGTCACGTACTGAATTAACAATATTTGCAACATTATCTATAGTCACTGGTATGGATTGATTTGGCCTTCTTAACCTCATGTGACAAATGACAGTTTAGAATTCAGCGATGTAGTATATGGACTACACGTCCCATAATCACTCTGGGCTCACGTAGCCAATGGCATGGAACGTAGCACATCTAGTTTGCCATTTCATGATATCTAGTGTGTGCGCGCAAGCATATGACGGCTTTCATAAACAGGACGAGTTTGAAGCACAGCGCTCTTAATTTCATTCAGCTGTTCGTTGTCAAAGTGAGGTTATTCGTAGCAGCCAAATCGGTAACAATGTTTTGGCGGACTTCGTTGTAAATATCCAGCGTTGTGCCGAAAAATAGCCGCCCCGCGTGAAATGTCACTCCTGACGGGAGCGCCCACACGTCAACAACACCGGCGCGCCATAGATGGTCCACAGTCACTCCGGGGCACTGACGCGGCCGGTATACGTTGAACAATAGGATATAATGGGAACGATTGGCTCTGGCACTAGTTTTTGCCGGACCTGGAACGAAGATGCATTTTGCGCAGTTGGTAACGAACTTTTAACAGCACGTCTGCCGCACGCGCGCACACACGTGCACGTGAGGCGATAAATCGCAGCGGGAAAATTACCGCCTTCATTTTTATATATCGCGCGATAAATGGAATTATTGCATATTGCGACAGGCTTACTCGACGTCTTCTAATAATGAACATTTGGAATGACTCGCCCTTCCTGACGCCAAGGACCAAACGTTGTTCTTAGACCCACAGGTTAAATCTGAAGAAAGACACAAACAATAGATATTGAACATGCATTTACTCTCTGATAAGCAACATTGTTTAGATCTTACTTGACAGTCTTCAGGCTATAGCTGGGATCCTCCTTGATCTCCAATAAAACCCTATTTTGTTTTTCCTCTATTTGGTTGTTGCTGAGATTCAACTCTTGAAGATGGGAGGGGTTTAACTTGAGAGCCTCAGCCAATGAAACACATCCTTTACTGGTGATCCCACAGTAGGACAGCCTGCAACAAATGAGATGATTCCCTTTAGTCAAGAAGGGAACCTGCTTAAAGTGATAAAGGTTCTGCTGAAAGTAGGGGTGCACGATATCCATTTTTTGAAACCGATATCGATAACTTCCTGCTCCTCAAGGCCGATATGATATCCGATAATCTATATATTTAATTTTTCAATGTATATTCACCTGAGATTTTGAACAAATGTAGGTCAAAAATACTCGTGGCTGATTGAGCATAGATTTGCCTTTGATCAATCAATCAGTCAATATCATTGACGATGTGTTTCCCGGAACAATGAGCACCGATCCTTAACAAACATAAACCCAACAGGTATTGTGCTTTGTCCGCAGATAAAACATTTGGTGCAACAGGAGAGGAGACTTCTTTCGTCTTGGTCCATGAAACAACTTTCTTCATCTGGCAGTTACATATCAATAACTAAAAGGCCTCTCAAGAACTTGCAAGAAAATGCAAACATTTGCGAATTGCCATAGTAAGGTTTATCACTCAGTGAAGGAAAAATACTGGATATACTGGTACACTGGCAAAACAGGAGTGGAAACCAACGCACACATCCCAATCCGACAATGCCAAAAATATTATGAATAGGTCCGATAACATATATTGTTATCGGATTTATTGGGATGACGTCATAATTCCTATTATCGAACCAATAATGATCGGACCGATAATTATCGTGCCTGCCTTTTCCTTGACTGATACAGGGTTGATGCGGGTCATTAAAAAGCATTAAGTCATTAAATGGATTTTGTGAAAATTGGGGCTTTAAAAATGATTAAATGTTTCAAAGCATTTCGAACTATGTAAACTTGACAGGATTTTTTTTTTAACATAACTGATTAGAGTTGCTGCTAACGGCATCACTGATTCTTTTGATTAGTTGACCGGGTTCATTGAAGATTATGAATTGAAGGACCCCCTTACTTGAGGATTTTTAAGATGCAATGTGGGCTGGCCAGTCCTTTCGAGAGGATCTCAACCCCTTCGTCTGACAGATCGTTCCTGGTCAGGTCCAGCTCTTGAAGATGGGAGGGGGTTACCGTCAGTGCCTCAGCCAATGAAACACATCCTTTACTGGTGATCTCGCACTGCTCCAGACTGCAACAAATGAGATAATTGCCTGAAGTCGAGAAGGGAACCTGCTTAAAGTGATGAAGGTTCTGCTGGAAGTAACATCGTTTCTGCCTTTACTAATGCAGGGTTGATGCGGGTTATTAAAAAGCATTAAAAGTATGAATGGATTTTGTATAAATTCAAGCCTTAAAATGCATTAAACTAAATGTTTGAGGCATTAAAAATAATGTAAACTTGACGGGAATTTATTATTTTATTTATTATATAATTTTTTAGAGTTGCTGCTAACAGCAGCAGTGATTCTTTTGATTAGTTGACCGGATTCAGGGAAGATTACGAACTGAGGGACCTCCTTACTTGAGGATTTTTAAGATGGAGTGTGGGCTGGCCAGTCCTTTCGAGAGGATCTCAACCCCTTCATCCGACAGATTGTTCCGGGTCAGGTCCAGCTCTTGAAGATGGGAGGGGGTTACCTTGAGTGCCTCGGCCAATGAAACACATCCTTTATGGGTGATCCCACATTTGGACAGGCTGCAACAAATGAGAAAATTGCCTGAAATCAAGAAGGGAACCTGTTTAAAGTGATGAAGGTTCTGCTGAAAGTAACATTGTGTCTTCCTTTCCCTTGACTAATACAGGTTTGATGAGGGTCATTAAAAAGCATTAAAACTGTTTTTTGTGAAAATTCAGGCCTTAAAAAGCGTAAATGGTGTGATACTTGTATAGCGCTTTTCCACTTTTTAAGGCTCTCAAAGCGCTTTACACTACATCGCCATCCACCTACTGGTGACGCAGCACCAGGAGCAATTTGGGGTTCAGTATCTTGCTCAAGGATACTTAGGCGAGTTCATCAGGTGAGAGAACTGAACCCACATGCTCTGGGTTGGGGGACAACTACTCTAATACTGAGCCACGCCACACCCTAAAAGATTAAAATTTAGGGAAACTTGACTGTTAAAAAAAACGTCTTTTTTTTTTACATAATTTATGAGAGTTGCTGGTAATAGCAGCAGTGATTCCATTGAATAGTCAACGGAATCCATGGACGATTATGAACTGTTAGAGCTCCTTACTTGAGAACTTTTAAGATGCAATTTGGGCTGGCCAGTCCTTTCGAGAGGATCTCGACACCCTTGTCCGACAGATCGTTGTATTTCAGGTCCAGTTCTTGAAGATGGGAGGAGGTTACCTTCAGTGCCTCGGCCAATGAAACACATCCTTTACTGGTGATCCCGCACTTGTACAGCCTGTAACAAACAAGATAATTGCCTTAAGTCCTGAATGGAACATTGGTTAAAGTGATGTAGGTTCTGCTGAAAGTAACACCGTGTCTGCCTTTTCTTTGACTAATCCAGGGTTGATGCGGGTCATTAAAAGGCATAAAACTTATTAACTGTTTTGTGAAAATTCAGGCCTTAAAAATAATTCAACTACATGTTTGAGGCATTAAAAATTACGTAAACTTGACGGGATTTTTTTTTTGTTTTCCATAATTTATTCGAGTTGCTGCTAACAGCAGCAGTGATTCTTTTGATTAGTTGACTGGATTCATGGAAGATTACGAAATGAAGGACCTCCTTACTTGAGGATTTTTAAGATGCAGTGTGGGCTGGCCAGTCCTTTCGAAAGGATCTCGACCCCCTTGTCCAACAGATCGTTGTAGCTCAGGTCCAGCTCTTCAAGATGGGCGGGGGTTACCTTCAGTGCCTCAGCCAATGAAAAACATCCTTTGTGGGTGATCCCGCTGTTGAAAAGACTGCAACAAATGAGATAATTGCCTCAAGTCCAGAATGGAACATTGGTTAAAGTGATGAAGGTTCTGCTGGAAGTAACATTGTGTCTGCCTTTTCCTTGACTAAGGCAGTGTTGATGCGGGTCATTAAAAAGCATTAATGGATTCTGTGAAAATTCAGGCCTTAAAATGCATTAAACTAAATGTTTGAGGCATTAAAAATAATGTAAACTTGACCGGAATTTATTGTTTTTTTCATTACATACATTATTAGAGTTGCTGCTAACAGCAGTACTGATTCTTTTGATTAGTAGACCGGATTCATGGAAGATTACGAACTGAAGGACCTCCTTACTTTAGGATTTTTAAGATGCAGTGTGGGCTGGCCAGTCCTTTCGAGAGGATCTCGACCCCTTCATCCGACAGATCGTTCCACCTCAGCTCCAGCTCCTGAAGATGGGAGGGGGTTACCTTCAGTGCCTCAGCCAATGAAACACATCCCTTACTGGTGATCTTGCACTTTTCCAGACTGCAACAAATGAGATAATTGCCTGAAGTCGAGAAGGGAACCTGCTTAAAGTGATGAAGGTTCTGCTGAAAGTAACATTGTTGTGCTGTCCTCATAACACGTGACATGTGTTGCTCTACAGCCAGCGAACCAAAAAAATGAAACTCCCCAGAGACAAGGCGTACTTTTCTTGGGTTTATGGAGGTCTCAAATTGTTTGTTGGTAACTAAAATACAAATGAATACATTCAAAATGTAATCCGATAATATCTTCCTACAGGTGAGTAGCTTTGCACAAACACAACAGAATGTCTCAGTGAAATCAATGGATAGAGAAAAAGTTGGCCTAAAACAAAAAATACATTTTTCTTTCAAACTCAATATACAAACGAAAAACTTCCAAAGACAAAGGTTAGCCTAGGTTTAGCTGGCAGAGCAAGTTCGTCGATGTTACTTTTATGCCTCACAGGCACTGTGAAACGTGCTTGAAAAGAGGAAAAAAGGTTGGTGTCAAAGATCGCTAATTGCGGCAGATGCTCTGGCCCTCGGTATAAATGCACGTTTGCTGGAAAAGGAGGGGTCTCACTCCCAATGCTTTTCAGATGAAACCTTTGGACAACAATATTTATATTTTAACTAACGTATACAATTTTAACTAACCTATTAACTTATTAATTCTTTATCATTTTAACACAAAGGCATGACAGTCGTGTCTGCCTTTTCCTTGACTAATACAGGGTTCATTCGGGTGATTCAAAAGCACTAAAAGTCATAAAATGGATTTTGTGAAAATTTAGGCCTTGAAAAGCTTTAAACTAAATGTTCGAGGAATGACAAATTATGTAAACTTGGCGGGAAAACATTTTTTTGAATGAAAATGAGGTAATTGCCTGAAGTCGGGAAAGGAACCTGGTTAAACTGATGAAGGTTCTACTCAAAGTAATATCGTGCCTGCCTTAGGGCCAAAATATACCGGCCGTGTTGACTGCGCACTACGCAGTATGTAAAAAATTGGCAAAATACACCGGCTGCCCACAGCTGTGGTCCGGCGAATTGGAGGTAGATTTCTAAGTGGAAGAGCTCCTTACGAGAGGACTTCTAAGTTACAGTGTGGGCTGGCCAGTCCTTTTGAGAGAATCTCCACCCCCTCGTCCGACAGATGGTTCAAGCCCAGATTCAGATGTCTCAGGTTGGATGGAGAACTGAGAACGGAAGCCAGCAGGTGACAGCTGCCTTTGTCCAGGCGACATCTACTTAGACTGGAGAACACAGGAAGGAGGAAGTCGTGAGAGTGAGCCAAACCTAACTTCTGCTGACTTTAGTCCGCAGCCTTGAATAATAATAACAGATTTTATTTTAAGATACAAAACAAAACAACAAAAAATAAAGTTAGATTTTATTTCAAGATACAAAACAAAACAACAAAAAATAAAGAGCAGATTACAAAATCCAAAGACGTTATGCATTTTATTTTCACGTCACCAACATTACTTGTGCTTGATGGAGGCAGTGTTTGTTTTGGATGTCATCAAGAAGGACGTTCATCTCGTACGATGGGTGAATTGTAGTGTTTTTTTTTTTTTCAAGATTATAGATTGGATTTAACCCAAATTTTAACCCTTTTGAGATTTTTCAAGATTTTGCATCTCCTACTGTTTCAGGACTAACCTGTTACACTGACCCAGCTTTTTGTTTGAAATTAGAGTTAGGCAACAATTAATGTGTTCATCTCAAGTAATAGCATGAAGTCTTTGCAATGAATCACACTGTCATCATCACTTCAAAAGTAGCAATAGACGTGGTTATATAGTTATCTTTCCACTCGTCCAAACAGCCACGAGTCAACTTCGCCATCAGTGCTAACCTTTTCCGGTTTCTTAACTTACTCACTCACAGACATTTTTGAGAAACCATCGTTTTTTGTTCATTTACGATTATTTTGGCTGATCTGTCAACCACTACAGAATATTGTTTCATGGCTACAAAAACTTGAAAAAGAACAAGTCAATTCCAATGTTTCATAAGTAAAAGAAGTTTTTCTACACTTTTCCATTCTTCAGTTATGAGCAGTGCTGTTAATCTTACTGAAAAAAAGTAATTAATTATAGTTACAAATTACTTCTCCCAAAAAGTAATTGCGTTAGTAACTCAATTACCTGAATGTAAGAGTAATTAGTTACTTGGCAAAGTAATTGGTGATAATTACTTTTTTTTTTCCCTCAAAAAAAAAAAAAAAAAAAAAAAAAAAAACATTGGCCACACTATGTGAAGTTTTTTGTGAAGGTTTTTGGTACAATTGGCCCGAGCCCAATTCTTTACCCTAATTTACCCTTTACCCTGAATCAACTGTTAAAAGTTGTTAAAATTGCTCCCATTATTGCATTTGTTCCCTTCTCTCTACTTTCGACATATGAAAGTTTTAAAACTGTTTCATCATTTAAAGATAGATTCAAGTCAAGATTTTGCTGATTTAGAAGTATTTTAGATAAAAAGTTACTTAGGTTCGCTAGGAAGGTTCTCTACAACAGAGCCGTCCTAAAAAGTCTACTGCTTTAAAATGGCGGCTGTCTACTAACGCATTTAGTGCCATGCAGTGTTGTTAATTTTACTTTAAAAAAGTAATTAATTACAGTTACAAATTACTTCTCCCAAAAAGTAATTGCGTTAGTAACTCAGTTACCTGAATGTAAGAGTAATTAGTTACTTGGCAAAGTAACTAGTGATATATATATATATATATATATATATATATTTTTTTTTTCTCAAAAAAAAAAAAAAAAAAAAAACACAGGTCACACAATGTGAAGCTTAAAGGGTTTGGGGGACAATTGGCCCTAACCCAATTCTTTACCCTCCGCTTAACTAGACACAAGGGTATTGCGATAACTAGCTAGTAACCTTTGCTATGTGTGGAAGTCATTTAAAGTTGTAAATCAATCGTTAAAGTTGTTAAAATTTCTCCCGTTATTGCATTAGTTCCCTTCTGTCTACTTTAAACATGTGTAAGTTTTAAAACTGTTTCATCATTTAAAGATAGATTTAAGTTAAGATTTTGCCGATTTAGGAGCATTTTAGATTAAAAAAAAAATTACTTAGGTTCGCTAGGAAGGATCTCTACATCAGGGCCTTCCTGAGAGGTCTACTGCTTTAAGATGGCGGCTGTTTACAAACGCATGTAGTCCTTAAAACATGTTGGCAATGCAGCAGTGTCTGTCCTTTGCATCTAGTTCTATAATATGATATCTACCGTGTCATGTGGGCGTAGTTTGTCGGCTATGGCTGCAGTCAGGTATTATTGGAGCCACCTAGCATCGCGGTTGCAACGGCGTCTTCCCCACTCCTGCTCAGCTCTCGTCCCCGTGAGTCCGTTTCTCTCAGACTTTTTTTTTTATTCAACCAACTTAGTAACGCATAGTAACGCACGCCTTTCCCGCCTCAGTAACGGTAACGGCGTTGCCAAGATGAGAAAAGTAATTAATTAGATTACTCATTACTGAAAAAAATAACGCCGTTAGTAACGCCGTTATATTGTAACGCCGTTATTAACAACACTGGTTATGAGCAGTTAAAAATCCTCAATTCTTGTTTCTATATGTTTTTGATAGTAAACGTAAGTGTTCCGAAAAATATATAAACACATCTTTGGGAGTGAATGAGTTAATTTTGTTTTGTTTTCAGATTTGCTGTCGCGTTTTCCTATAAGCAATTCTTTTTTTATTTGATTTTTTTTGTGTGTGTGTGTGTTCCATTTGTTTGTTTTTTTTTATTCATCTGTTCTGTGATTTTTTAACGTTTAGTCATTTTTAGTTGTTTTGTTTGTGTTTTGTGCACTTGTTCTTGGATTTGCCTTTGTGCTTTTGGAATTTTCGGACTCCACTTCATTTCACTTTAGAGAACTTACCTTGATTTTTTAGAAGCCTTGACCACCAACAGTAGCTTTTCGAGCCCCAAAGGCGATTGGGAGAAGCTGGCAAGATTGAAGGACTTCATGGTTTCATCGTCTGTCAGTAAGAAAAAGGCCAGGGCCGACCACATGTCATTTGACATTTTAAGCCAGGACAGACATCCTGAATCTAGTTCCTGCTGGATCTGCTTTAGCAAGGAGTCGTCCTTCAACTCGTTTAGGCAGTAGAACAAGTTGACATTCTTCTCTGGAGTGTTTCGTTTGATCCTTTTCTTGATCAACTCGACTGTCTCTGACTTGCTTTGCCCGCAGTCCTGAGGAGCCTTCAGGAGTTCCCCCACGAGTTCCTGGTTGCACGGCAAGGAGAGGCCAAAGAGGAAGCGGAGGAATAGGTCCAGGTTTCCTTCACTCTCCGAGGCTTTCTGGAGAGCTGACTGGTGGACCTTAGTGATTGTCCTCTGCTTATAAGTCATGAATATTTTATTCCATACTGAATCCTGCTCTGAACCAGCCAGAATGTTGTTGTTGTCATGAAAAAGGCAAATCATCACGTGTAATGCGGCCATATACTCCTGGATGGTCAGATGAACGAACTGAAACATCTTCTGTTTCTTTCTCCTGAGCGGAGGGACCTCCTTAAAGACCTCAGTGAATATTCCGGAGTGTTTTGCAGCTTGACTGTAATCAAAACCGCTGTCCACCAGGTCTTTCTCGTAGAAGATCTGACAGTTATTCATGGTGTGGTCAAAGGCCAGCTTTGCGAGTGCTTTCACGTCAAGGATGTACTTATTTGTATTTCTCTCCTTGGAGTTTTCCAGTAGGTGACCTATTAACGCTGAGTACATGTCAGTCAGCGTTGTGGGAAGCTCTCCCTTCTTCCCTTTGTCTAAATGATGCTGAAGAACTGTGGCGGTGAGCCAGCAGAAGATTGGAATGTGGCACATGATGAAGATATTTCGAGATTTCTGAATGTGCTCAACGACGTGCTCCTTATTTGGGAACTTTTTCCTGAAGTACTCCAGCTTCCGGGAATCGCTGAATCCTCTCACCTCTGTTCTGCTGTCTATGAGGTCAGAGGGGATATCGCAGGCTGCCGCGGGCCGCGTGGTGATCCAAACCCTGGCGCACGGAAGCAGGTTCCCTTTGATGAGATACGCCAACAGTACCTCCAGCGGGTAGCTTTCCCTCACGTCCATGTCCACTTTCCTCACTTTCTTCAAGTCGATTTTGAAGTTGCACTCGTCCAGTCCGTCAAGGATAAACAAGATCTTGATCCCGCTGCTTTCAAAGTCCCGCTTCCCAGAAGTTTGCAGGTTGACAAATATATTGTTCAGTCTCTCGCTCATGTGCCTGTCTCCGCAGACAAAAGTTTGGATCAGCTCGACCAACGTAAAGCTCTCCCCTTTCTCCATGTTTAACTCGCGGAAAGTGAAAGGAAATATGAAGTCCACGTCCTGGTTGGTACAACCACTTGCCCAGTCCGACACAAACTTTTGAATCAGGAAGGTTTTTCCTATTCCTGCAAACCCGACGGTGAGCATCGTGCGTATCGGTCGCCGGTTCCCGTCAGGTCTTTTGAAGATGTCGCATGGCAGGATAGACTCCTTTGCCGCAGTGGCACTGGTCTCCATCTGAAGGACCTCGTGCCGCTCGTCGGGGATGACGTCGGCCCCGTAGGTGACGTCCAGCTCCGTGTAGACATCCTCCAGAGACTGCTGCTTCCAGCGCTCAGTGGTGCCCTCAGATGCAAAGCTGTATAAACCCTTCAAGTGTTCTTGCAGGTTCCCCTTCAATCGGTTAATCTGATTATCATCATGGACGGAGACGACGGCACCTGCAAGAAAGCAGCAGTTACCCATTATGGAAAAAATATAAACACCTTGCAACCAAGCACACAGCCACAAGTGACATGAATAGGTAAATGTCCCACCCTCACATCACAGACAATGACAGACAGTTTCTATGTGTGAATCAAGGCACTTTCTCTTCCTATCTGTTAAGGACAAAACAATTCCACTGAACATCTAAAAATTAATTGATAGGTTGACTTTTATGTGATATTCATGTGTGAATTTCGAAATAGTTTGAAAATGGCTATTCGTTAACAATAGAATATATATATTTTTTTCATTTTTCAGATCGACCGTCTGCCAGAGCTCCAAGGGCTGAGAGGGCGAGAGGTACAGCCAGAGGCATGAACAGAACCCCTCCCAGATGTAAAAGATGACGTTTCATTTCATTGAAATGAATAGAGAGTGTGATTTTTCGAGTTTTGCGATAATATTGTGGATTGTTTACACAATATTGTCAAAAAGTGTCGTTTTTGGAATGTAAATGACACCGTGTTCATTTGCTCAGCCTCGATGTGCAACGTCAAATCGAAGCTAAGATGTTCAATTTTAATGATTAGTTGTCAAAACCTTACTGAGATTAATAGTTTACCAGTCATCAAGCAATGTGTGTGATTTTCTATATTTGGCATGTGAAAATTTTCTTCGACTTAAACTGGTGATGACACTTTCAAAAATGTAAGAAATTTCTGGGAAAAAAATTCATGACATTTGATGATTTAAGATTTAAAATATGTGCAACAAGGCACCGTTTTTGGGGGGTGGTTTATAAATACTGATAGAAAAATCAAGCCCTAATTTCACAAAAATTGCTCGGAGTGTAAAAGGTTAAAAATGAGATAAATCCCTCCCGTTCTTTGAGATGCGGAGACAAACACCACGCCAATGATTAGTTGGAGTAGCAATTTAATTTTATGATGTAATTTTTATGATAAGTGAACTGTTTTTAATTCATATAAACTGCTGTCATGTGCTGAAAAAAAAATCAATGTACTGTTTGAACTGATCAATGACTTTTTTTTTTTTTTAAGAACCTAAGGATTTATTTTAAATTCTTAATTATTTCTCATGTTTCCCATGTGTGGCTCAAAATGACCTCACCTATTGCTCCAGTGATGCATTCCAGAGAAATAAATGAGATGAGGAAGAGCTATTGATGAGATTTCGATAAGAGCTTAGCATTCTCAGATATGTCTTGGATCAGTGTTTTTCAACCGGTGTGCCGCGGCAGACTAGTGTGCCGTGAGAGATGGTCAGTTGTGCCGCGAAAAGTTATCCAATATCGCATTTTTTTTTTTTTTTACGTCGTCGGGTGGAGTTTGTAACAGTCACCTCCTTAAATGGTCTTCCTCCCGACATCCACCACGTGGTGGCGCTGCTTTATTTACATTGAATATGTCCTTCTTCTGTTGCTGGCTTGCTGCTTACTTTTATGTTGGCGCGTGTGTGCAAACCGCTCAGCTCCCGAGTCACGAGTGGTCAAGGTGGATTTATTATTATTTTTTTGTGAATAAATGTGCATAAGTGGAAGCTTCTTCCCTTTTTGTTACTTTTATGCACGCATCCTACTTAACAAGTACAAGTTGCAGTATGAAAGGAGGAGTAGGTATAAGCTTGTGGTCGTGTGCTAATGAGCAATGTATTGCTGGTGTCGCGTTCAAGGACTGCTCAGATTTTTAGCAATCAGCTACCTTGCTGTCCGCAAAAATGTGGACCCCAGCACGTCGACTTTACATCATTTGATTAAAGTCGTCTAGTGCCGATATACACGGAAGTGTCCCTTCCATTTCATCCATTTGAGACCGTCAATCCTCCCCGTGTTTTATTCCAACATATTGTTGAGGACAGCAAGGTAGCTGATGGTTAAAAATCCTAGCAGTCCTTGAACGTGATGCGAGCAGTTGCATTTGCTCTCCTTTCAAACCATGCCGATGGAAGAAGTCGGCGTGATGTCACGATAACGTCATCTCGCTTAGCAACGTGTCGCCATTTTGAGAAGGGGGCACGCACAGGTAAACATTCATAGAAAAACGTCTGAAATTCATATATTTCAGGTGTGTTCTGCGTCATTTTTCATAAAAACGTCATAAACACGGCTTACTATTATCACGAGTCACTGCCGACAGACGCGAGGAGGCGATACAACTTAAAATTTGCGTGTACTGGCCTGCGAATCTGCCCTTACAAAGTCGCAGCTGATAGCCGGATAAAAAATCCAAAGGAATTGCCTGTAGTGGAGTTCGGAAACATCTACAACTATCTCATAAAGTCACTCAGTAAGTTGACCTTTATCAATTACGTGGAATATGTACTTTGTGAAACTAAGAAAACTGGTAGTATATATGGAGTGATTATCCCAGCATTATTTAGCCGTGAGCACGTCACGGCAAAATAACCAATTCCCACCAGGCCAATAATATACCGATTGACCGATCAGAGCAGTTCACGGCAAAAGAAAAATAACTTTGCGAGTTGTCGGTTCCGGTAATAATAACCACTGCCCAGTCTATTGATTCCTAGCAGCTAATTAGGGCAAAAAAAAATCGATTAACGTTTACTCACCGGTAATAAAATGTCGGCTGCAAACGTAAATGTGCTTGGATTTAGGTTCCCACAGGGTAGAATAGTCCACGGAACCGTCTTCTTTTATTGTTCCTCGATTAATTGCTTTAAGCCATTTGTTTTTCGGAAGAATGAAGAACTTCAAATGCGGCTTCGAACTCTTCCTTGTGTGACAACCCGCAACACAGTAACTTTTAGTCATTCCGACGTAAAAAAGACCGCAAATACGACGAAAGTTCAACACGTTTGTATTACAACGCACGACAAAATAACTGCTTGTGACTGGTCTTTTGCCCCTATTTCAATATGGTGACGCTTTGTTGTGGCCGGTGACGTCATTAATCCCCGGATGTCCAACTTTCTCTATTGACTATTTTGTTCGCCTCCATGAAAGCACAGAGAGAAAAAAGGCAACTTTTTTGAGAAACACTATAAAGGTAAATGAGAAAGCCCTCAAAGCCAGTTACTTTGTTCTTAAACTTGTTGCTGAATCCAAAAAGAGGCAATATTACCTGCCTGCAAAGCCATTGTCAGTGAAATGCTTGCGATTAAAGACATTTCTAAAGTCCCCGTCTGACAATTCTGAGCTTTTCAAGCCTAACTGCTATAAAAAATAAAAACAGAGACTAAGAGCTGTTGACGAAGATTCTTGGAAGGATATCGGCTTTGTGTTCATCCATACAGGCTCAAGTTTCACACTGAGTAAGTATAAATATTAAATGATTTCATAATTAAATATACTGTACAGAAAGTAATTTGGGAACAGTTTTGGTTTGTGGTGTGCCGCGAGATTTTTTCCCATGTAAAAACGTGCCGTGACTCAGAAAAGGTTGAAAAACACTGAACAAAGTATCTATTGTTCCTAAGGGGTTCTTTGGAGCAACAGAGCAGCAACAAATGATCACAAAATGAGAAGAAATAGTTATGTCTCAGGAGTTGAGATTGTGAAATAGATGAGCAACAAAATTTTCACGACGGGTCGTTTCATGGTTAACTTCCACAGTTTTAAAATCACCTGCTTTCTACCGCGGTAAGATATGTCGGGGACTAACCTTTTATTTTCAGCATGTCACTGCGTAGCTTCTCGGCCAAATTGTTGTTCCCGATCTTCTCCAGAATCTTGACGGTCTCATCCAGAGTGTTCTCGGCGTGCTTCTTTATCAGTTCTTCAGCAATGTACACCCGGCAGGCGTTTTCACGTATGCATAGAGGCAGGTCCGTGTGGAACCTGAATTCCTCGAAGTCTTTCTCCCCCAGCTCCTTCAGCGTGTTCAACAGCAGTTCCCTATGTCTGCTGTCCAGAGCCATCCTTCGGACTTATATACACGTGAGGGAGTTGACCGTCGATCAGATATCTGCAGACGACAACTTTTATTGACTTATTGTAACTTGAGCTCATAAACCGTTTGAGTGACGTGACGCCAAACACAAATGTCTGGTCAGTCTTCTTCATTCCTCTTAGCAGTGGTCGAATGAAACGAAGAAAAAGTATCTTTCATTTCTGTACATAAGTACATTCATGTGTATATACTGTGGGGAGAACAAGTATTTGATACACTGCCGATTTTGCCGGTTTTCCCACTTGCAAAGCATGTAAAGCCTGTAATTTGTATCATAAGCTCTCTTCAACTGTCAGAAAATCACGGTGTATGATTTTTAAATAATAAATTTGCATTTAATTGCATGAAATAAGTATTTGATACATCACAAAAATCCAACTTAATATTTGGTACAGAAACCTTTGTTTGCTATTACAGATACCAAACGTCTCCTGTAGTCCTTGACAAGGTTTGCACACACTGCAGCAGGGATTTTGGCCCACTCCTCCATGCAGATCTTCTCCAGAGCCTTCAGGCTTCGGGGCTGCTTCCGGGCAACACGGACTTTCAGCTCCCTCCATGGATTTTCTATCGGGTTCAGATCTGGTGACTGGCTAGGCCACTCCAGGACCTTAAGATGCTTCTTACGGAGCCACTCTTTAGTTGCCTTGGCTGTGTGCTTTGGGTCGTTGTCATACTGGAAGACCCAGCCACGACCTATCTTCAGGGTTCTCACTGAAGGAAGGAGGTTGTCAGCCAAGATCTGGCGATACATAGCCCCATCCATCCTCCCCTCACTACGGTGCAGTCGTCCTGTACCCTTGGCAGAGAAGCAGCCCCAAAAAAATGATGTTTCCTCCTCCATGTTTCACGGTTGGGATGGTGTTCTTGGGGTTGTACTCGTCCTCCTTTTTCCTCCAAACACGACGAGCCGAGTTTAGACCAAAAAGTTCAATTTTGGTCTCATCATGACCTTCTCCCATTGCTCCTCTCGATCATCCAGATGGTCAGGGTTAAACTTCAGACGTGTCTGGACATGCACTGGCTTCAGCAACGGGACCTTGCGTTCGCTGTAGGATTTTAATCCATGACGGCGTAATGTGTTTCCGATGGTTTTCTTCGAGACTGTGGTTCCAGCTCTCCTCAGGTCATTGACCAGGTCCTGCCGTGTAGTTCTGGGCTGATCCCTCACCTTCCTCATGATCAGTGATGCCCCACGAGGTGAGATCTTGCATGGAGCCCCAGAACGAGGCAGATTGAGCGTCAACTTGAACTTCTTCCATTTTCTAATAATAGCTCCAACAGTCGTTACCTTCTCACTAAGCTGCTTGCTTATTTTCCTCTAGCCCATCCCAGCCTTGTGCTGGTCTATTATTTTATCCCTGATGTCCTTACACAGCTCTTTGGTCTTGGCCATTGTGGAGAGGTTGGAGTTTGTTTGTTTGAGCATGTCTTTTATACAAGTTCAAACAGGTGCAGTTACTTCTGGTAATGAGTGGAGAACAGGAGGGGTTCATAAAAAAGAACTAAGAGCCGAAATATTTACTAGTTGGTAATGTATCAAATACTTATTTCATGCAGTTAAATACAAATTTATTATTTAAAAATTATACAATGTGATTTTCTGGATTTTTTGTATTAGATTCCGTCCCTCACAGTTGAAGAGAACTTATGATACAAATTACAGACCTCTACATGCTTTGCAAGTGGGAAAACCAGCAAAATCGGCAGTGAATCAAATACTTGTTCTCCCCACTGTATGCTTCAGTACAAATATGAAGTAGTACTTTTTACTTTTACTTCAATACATTTTACATCGCATATACTGTATGTACTTTTTACTCCACTACTTTCCAAATTGTCGCCTGGGTGACGCATTACTTTTGATTGTTTTCTTTTTTTCTCATTGTTAATTGATCGCGGCGCGATCGATCAGCCCCGTGCAACTGTACCTTAACTGAGCACTAGAGATAGCAACAGCCTTTCCAACAGCAGTTCTTCTCGCTGTCGAGAACCATCCTTCCTCCTTGTTAACATGTGAGCGAGGAGACCTGTGAATGACAACTTTTCATCGCTTATCGTAACTTCAGCCTGTAAACTATTTGAGTGACATGACGCAAAAGGCATTTGCCGGGAAAACTACACACATTGCTAACTTTTTTTTAGCTACAAAATGACCTGTTAAGATGTAGAAAATATTTCAAATAACAACATGTCTTACTATCGATTTATCGTTTCATGATTTACTATCGCAGTCCATTACGACTCATAACGAAACTAGCATGTTTATATGACTTGGTATCTGGGGAGATACCGAATCAACTTCCTTACCAACGGTACAATTGATCGACTAGCAAAAGCTGACCAACATCTGACCAATCGAACTAAACTGAGATCGCATGAAATAATAGCTGAACAACCAACCCAGGAAGTGACCGACTGAAGGAAGAAGCTGTACTTACGCGAGCTTCTCGTCTCGTCCTTGTTGTTGTCTCTTCACCGTCTGACTGACTCACTGCATTCTTTGCAAAAAGAAAGGAAAAAAAGCTGAAAAAACCTCGAATGACCCTGCATTGTAAGGACACACCCACATCGCTGTGTGCATGTTTGCGTACACATGCGTGCATGTGAAGCAAAAGCTCCGTGGCGTCGAGTATATTTTTACCGTCTGAATTTGGTATATTTTGAGACATGATTTATAATGTTGCCCTCGGTATTACCCAGGGAAACCAAGACATCGAAAATCTATGTACAATGAGGAGGTTTCTTTATTACAAACTGCAGTTGTAGAAAACACTGACAGAGAGTAGAGTTGGTATGATAGCGTTTCCCCCGAGAGGAGTGGCTTTTCTGTTTTTTTTTTTTTTTTTTACAGTTCCTTCCTTTGGAGAGAAGTCAAACAATGGAGCATCACCTTACATGGGTGTTTTGAGCCAGTGGCATTTGTGGGACTTTTCTGAAACAGGGGCCACATGTCACCCTCTGGGTCCAAATGTCACTGCCAGTGGCGTTCCTAAAAACACACTTCAAAAAGCACTAGTAATTGGTTTAGGAGAAAGCACTGGAGACTTCTAAAGTGAACAGCAATGAGTCCAGACCTGAAACACCTGTGGAGAGATCTGAAAATGGCAGTTTGGAGAAGGCACCCTTCAAATCTCAGAGACATGGAGCAGTTGGCTCCAAAAATCTAAAATTCCAGCAGAGCATTGTAAGAATCTCATTGATGGATACCGAAAGCGGTTGTTCACAGTTATTTTGTCTAAAGATTGTGCTACCAAGTATTAGGCTGAGGGTGCCAATACTTTTGTCCGACCCATTTTGAAATTTGGTCAAATTGGGGGTCTCAGAGCAGAACTCTTAGTCACCAGAGCAGTGTTGTTTTTGGCAGCCATTTTAATTTCAATCTTAGTTTTCGCCTTTCGGACGACAATACTTATTAGTCTTAGTCATAATTTGGTCATTTCAAAATGTGTTTGTCTTTGTCTAGTTTTTGTTGACGAAAACTCATACTAATTTCATCTAGTTTTAGTCGACTTTAACTCAATATTTTCGTATGTAAAATTCAAAAGTTTCACTCCAGAAATAAGGAAGATTTACAATGAAAAATGACATACGAGCACATATTGTAGCATCTACAAATCTATCACGTGATAATACACACTCAGCAGGAAAACGGTAGGCTACATTATTTTCAATTAGTTATACCCACCTGGACGCCACAACCTGTATGTAAAAAAGTTGTCCGAGAGTTGAGGAGGACGCCCGCCGTTAGCAATAGCCTAATGGTAACGTTGATGTGAATGCTATGCTAACGCAACGAGTTACATTTAGCACTCAGCACAGACCTTACTAGGCTAAAACAACATTGCATATTCTTTGCTGCCAAGATAAGAAGACAAATCTTACTGTGTGTGTCTCAAAACAAGCAATGGGGAGACTGGAGAGGACACTAGGCTAGTGGGTGAGTTGAGAGGTCGCAGCACGTCACATGAGTGAGACAACCAGGCAGGCTAATGACACAATAAATGTCACACATTGTGAACATGCGACGAAACTATTGCGCATTTTTGTCTCGTCGGACAAAAACTGGCATTATTGTCGTTAAGTTTTAGTCTCCCAAGATACATTTATAGCTCGTTATCGTTTCTTCATCGTCATGAAAAAAGTTGTTCGTCAACGAAATATTTTTGTTAGTCTTTTTTGACGAAAACAACACTGCACCTGAGTGTTTTCTGCCACAACTTTCAAAATTGCCCGATATGCATGTCTGATACATCATTGGAAAGCTTAAAATCTCAATTTTCTTGGGGAAGACAAATTTTGAACAGGAGGGCATTTAAAAAAATAATACTAATAATAAATTAAACAGCAAACCTCAATCTGGAGGTGAGAGCGTGAAAGAGCAGAATTAAAGATGCTCTGACTTGAACGAGATATTATCGCATACTTACCTTGTTTCGATACAAAAACTCCCCCCCAGAAAATGGATCACCGAGTGTTAAGACACATGTATATGGGGTGGGGGTGTCTATTTATGCTATATATAATAATCGTCTTGGCTTTCTCTACTTTCTAATCATTACTCTCCTACTCACCTTTTCCTCCTCTACTCTGACTGCAACAGTTCAATATAGTTAGTGGAGTGATTATTATTAATGTATTATTATGACTATCCACTGACGATAATCATACGTGAATGAGCTCAGCTCCTGTACTAATCTGCATAAAGTGAGAAACACAGCTGATTCTCCCGAAGGAAGTCACCCCAAAGATAGTGGTAACAAGAGTGCACACTTAACTCTACTAGCATTTTAGACTAACTAGCGAGCAGCAGCTTAGTAGCAGCGTTTTTTTTTACAGCTGGGATGTGACTTTTGATCGGAAAACACAAAAGGTAAAAGACGTGCGCAGAGATCAACTGCGGAAAAAATATAAAGGTAGTACCTACTGCTAGTTAGGTCACAGGGAAAACGCGAACTGGATTTTCAGAGATGTGGGCGTTCTTTATTTGAACAAGTGGATTGGACAGCGAAGCACTGAAGGGACTCTCTACCTTACTCTATGGGGAAATTGACAGATTTATGATGATCATATTTAAGTTAATAATAACAGGTTATATGATTATCAGTGTTGTCACTAACGCATTAGTGAGTAACGCATACTGATTACTTTTTTCAGTAATGAGTAATCAAACGCGTTCATTTTTCTAAACCAGTAATCTGATTAAAGTTCGATTCCTTAGTGTCTGTGCGTTACTATTTTGTTATTGCCGCATAATGGTTGTAGAATGAAGAATATTGTAGTCATGTCTCAAAAGCATTTTGAATAGAAAATGCTCCAAACGTCCCCGGTATGTGTTTCCATGGTAACCGTTCTAACGGCTTCCTGTTTTGGTCTCGAGTCGCACGCGCTAATTGTTTTGGGAGTCGAGACTGAGAAAGGCGCGGCCCAGGCTGCCAGTGCGGTTGCACATTTGCGCCGTGTGTTGAGATGTGCGAGGGAATGTTGATCTGTGTACATCCACGAATAAATGTGAGTACTTTTCCTTCATTCTCGAGGGTATCAGCGATAGTTTGGACCCCCTTAATGTGCGGCCGTTCCGTAGCTTTTGTTTCAACGACTGGCAAGAATTTTTTACATATTTGTTTTGCACTTTTATGCCGTGAGGTGACGTGTTCGTTTTGCATCTTTGGGATTTGTTGTCAGTCCGATTGAGTGTAAAGTGCTCAGTTGCCGCCACGTTTTGTGGCCAAATTGACCGCGTGTGTGTACGGCGTACTTCCGGATTGTGCACGCGCATCCGCTCCCGCCCTCATCTTTGTGTTTATTGGACTGTGCAATTCATAAATGCGTAGTTCATTATTATGCAGTCAATTTGAATTGTTTTACATTGGCATTGATATGTTGATAACCCTAAACCTGAAATTCTGAATTTTTGAGATTAGGCTTAATCTTCGAGTTAGCGTCGGTTTAATTCGTTGGTTGGAGTTGATTTCAACAAATCCATGCAGTTGGTCAGTTATTTGTTAGTTTCAGGGCTCCTAAGCTAGCACGAATCAATGGTGGCTGAAATCAACTCATCGACTAATTAAACCTCCGCGAACTCAAAGATTAAGTCTTATATCAAAAATTCTGATCTCCCACTTTAAATTCAATTATCAGTAAATCAAATCCTTGCGATGACATTTTCCTGCTGTCATTCTTAAAGTGAGAAAAAGTAACTAATAGATTACTTTAAAAATAACTGAGTTACTTTGAAAATGAAGTAATCAGTAAAGTAACTAGATTACTTTTTTGAGGCATAATCAGTAATTAAATTACTTTTTCAAGTAATCCGTGACAACACTGAAGATTATTGATTTCAATTAATATTCCGGCAACTTCATAGTGAAAATGGTAGCAATTTTTGTAACATTATTTTTTTCATTTAAATAAAACACCAAATTATTTAGGGAGGCTTAAGAAAATTTTTAAATTTAAATTTATAATTTAATTTAAAATTTTAAAACACCCCAAACGATGCCACATTTTGAGAAGAAACCTACGCCCTTGATATCCTGTAGCTAGCTGTCAACATAGGGGCAGCGAGTTTCGGACTTCTTTGTTTTCGAAACCTCCTGTAAATGAAGCAAGCACTTCACGGAAACTTCCCTTCATGACTTGACACGCACTTTGAAGGCTCGGGCGCACCTCATTACAGCATTACTAATGAAGGGTTAAGGCAAGTACACAAGAACTGGTATTATCCGAGTTGGATAGATTTGACTCCCCTCCCCTGAATGCAACACACACAAGGTGCGGTGTGGCGTCGACGAGTTGCGGCAAGTCTTCACTCGCACGCTTTGGAAAAGACGTTGGGACAAGGCGGGCTGGGTATGTCTTCTCTTTCACTGAAAGGAAAGGCACGAGTCGCTAGTTCCAAAGTTTGCCCACAGGTTCCTCCTTTGGTCAGGTAGCCTTTTGTCATGCGTGATTACGATCATGTGCTTGAATATTCCTTTCCTTTTCGTCTACTGTTTAGAGAGACAAGGTTTCGTTAGCAGTTACACAACTTCCTGTTGACTTCAGAAGGGTGACTCACCCCACTGGCACTTCCCCGTGCATTTCCTTGATAGCAGTTTATTTTTTGAATGAAATACTTGGTTGAACACAAGGGCGTAGGTTTGGTTTTGGTTTCAATATTGGTAGGGACGATATAACAGCACAACCTGCGTAAACGTTTCACCAGGGCTACATTTCTCACTAATAAGAGCCTTATGTAGGCATGCAAACTTGCCACTTTTCAGTGAAATTTCGCCGTTTTCAAATCAAAATGGGTCATTGTTCTGAATCACATAGATCCGAGGAGAAAAAAAATGGGGCGGGGTGTCTGTCAACGAGCGAGTGAAACCGTTAACTTCATAACCGTAGTCCATGCTCAAAACTACACTCTAGTCAAGGGGTCCCCATCTGCTGGGCCGTGGACCGGTTCCGGTGCGCATTTGCTACCGGGCCGGACAGAAATAATCATTTAATAACGACCGCATTCTGGCCGAATTAATCCTGTGCCCCTGCATAACACACCAATATCCCTGTCTACTCTAGATATAATACTACGGGATGGATTAGAATGTCGTCATAGAAATCCATTGATTGGACTGCTAGCAGTACATCTTTTTTGTGTATATAATGTATCTGTGTGCGCTTGTCCACGATAATAACGTATTACTAGGCTGCGGGCGCAGCACATTTGTTCCCGGAAATAATTAGCCCCCACACGAGCAAAGATGACGTCTTTGGAGATTTTTTTACGGCAAAAAGGGCACCTGACGAGCCTACAACCTCGAAGACCCACGAATGACGAAGGAGTGGATTCGTGACCCGTTTGTGAATAACCGAGTTATTCGGGCATGTCTGTGCAACAGGAGGATGAACTTGTAGATATTGCAAATGACGGCGACCTTATGAAACGTACATTTGAGACAACAACTCTACCGAGGTTCTGGATTTAAGTCATTCAGGAATATCCTGACATCGCTACGAGAGCATTGAAACCTTGCTGCAATTTCCAACATCGTATCTTTAAGTGGGCTTCTTAATTAATGCTTAATGACAAGGCGAAGTCGTTAATGGTGAGAGCGGTGTGCAGCTAACATGGCAGGATGTATCTGTGGAGAACTTTTCCACAAGTCCTTCCATGATCAAACGTAATTTAATATTCTTTTCTTTCAAGAAAGTTTGCGTAGTGTTTACTTTGGAATCGCTGCATTTGCGCATTTTGTGGCTATGTTTAACGTTACGCGCATGCGCAGAACTACATAGTTGCAATTTTTGATGGTTTGCAAAATTTGTCAGAACACCGGTCCATGAAAAAAAGACCCAAATAACACCGGTCCGTGGTGCAAAAAAGGTTGGGGACCCCTGCTCTAGTCCGATGACCGAGACCTATCACCGCGCCTCTCTTCTCGAGACAACAAATGACTGACAATTTTGAGAGACGGGAGTACAGCTGTTCTCTGCTTAATGCAAATGGGACATACCGTGCGTGTGTCCATGTTACTTTATCACCTTTTTCACCCCTAACCAGTTTGCATGCCTGTAATGAATGGATACTGTAGGCTATATGATAAATGCCAAATAAATCTGTATTGACTTATGCTAACTTTCACACTGCAAATTTACAGTATGTGTTAATCCGATGATGTTTCTTAAACCTAGTTGAATAATTTTCTTTGAGTTTTAAATTTAAAAAAGTCATTTTTCACCTAAATCAAGAAAAACAAAATGCTTTCAAATGTTTTGAACAATATCTATTTATGAATTAAGAACATTTCTGACAATTTTTTTTTTATTTTAAATAAGATTAATGTAGAAGCGTTTTGCTTAAAATGAGTCTGCTAAGCTTATTTTCAGCTACGGTAGCTATTTTTCTTATTTCAAGAAATCTGAGTAAAATTTACTTGAAGCACTAATTTCACTTGTTTCTAGTAGATTTACACTCATTCAAACGTTTCAAAAACTACAAAAGAAACATTTTGAAAACTCAAAATAAATCTGGATTTTATTAGCAAATTTATATATTTGAACACAAAATTTGTGTACTAACATACTAAGAAATACAAAATCGTTAATCATCTGTAACTATCCCGGAATGCAAAAAATAAACATTTGTCTTAATACCACTCAAAATTGTCTGTCTAAATAAATTAAATATGACAAAAAAAACTTCTTACTCCGGGAATAACAAAAATGAATAAAAATGGAGGCTTCCTTCAGGAAAACACGACTCCTAATGTCCACGAGCACAGCCAAACTCACAAAACAAAAAAAATGAAGGCTCCTTTGGGCTGCTTTAGGACCACGTAAGCAAAGTAAAAATGAAAACTGGGAAGAAGGTGGTAAACCTTGGTCCACTACATTTCTTAAAGTTGAGCAGAGTTCACTATATTTCTCACAGTTTAATTAACATTAACACCTACACCTACAGCAGAACACTGCTCCTGAAGCAGCTTCTTCCTACTCAGGTTGGCAAGTTCACACCGTTTAATGTAATGTTAATGCTAAACTCTGATGCAGGTCGGACTTTCAGTAGCAAAATTAGTGCTGCGTTTCCCAACTCTTCACTTTTGATGTCACTTATAGCGGCTGCTGGGCGAAAAAAAAACCTTCTAATTAGGCTAGGTTCATACTGTAATACCATTGGTGGTACTCCGATCGTGGCTCACACGGAAATGAGCGTTTAGTCAGCTGCGCGGCTTGCCCCTCCCAAGTCAATGCCGACCGAACTGGAGTACAGTATATAAAATTATAAAATGCGTAGGGGAAAATGAAACCACGAAAAGTGAGCTGCGTAGTACCCCCAGTCACAGAGGTGCGCGATCAGTTTTTTTCATTACATTTCCGCCTGTCAAAACTGCCTCCACTGTTAAGCACAAGCACTCCTGGTTGCGGCTTCCAGGAAATAAACGCAACGCCACATCATATGTTTCTATTTGTTATTTTCCTACTGGTGAGTGCACAACTGACATCCCAGGTAACGATGTCAGGCTTTTGTTGTTTTCTAAAGATTCATTTCAGTAACAACGCGGCGACTGCTCGTAAAAACCGAGCGTGCTCTTCCTTCACTCTACCTCCCGCTTGATGCTTTCAGATGCATTCACAAAAAAACAGTGATCACAAAATGCAGTTCCCGACTCCTGGTCTAGAAGGTGTAATCATTTTGAAATTTCCCGCCGTCGAGTAATGAGTTTCCGGATCATAGGTAAACCGCGCGGACGATTAAGTAACATATGAGGATGCTCCTTTCTACGCATGCGTAGTTTGCGCAAATGCAGGTGTACCTTGCAGAAGCGGCGGGGGGACCTGAAACGCACCTTAAACGTAAGTGTGGACAGGTATAAAAATAGTTGGCAAAATACCCTGGAGAAAATTATTAGTCCTAGTGTAGACGTAGCCTTAATGAAGGAGGAACAGACATTTCAGAGTCTGACTCCAATTTATTGCGTGTTTACTTGAATCATTCAAACAATTGTTCAGCCGTTTTGGGGGTTGTCTGACTTCCCCTTATTTGATGATCAAAGACTTGAGTCGACTAAGGGGAGTCCTGTTACACCTTTGTCTTCTTCAAAGTTTTAACATAACTGGGCTTACTTCTGTGACACCAGATGGTATATGTTAAAACTAACCAGAATGTGAATGCATTATTGCATTGACTAAAGACAAAAACCTACGTCATGCATACAAGTGAACATATAAATGTGAGTCCATAACACACAGTATAATAAGAATACTAATAAATCACATTTTGTATAAATATATGTACCAAGGAGAACACTTAAACTTAAAACATGTTGAATTGTGATGTGAAAACATTTTGGGCTGATGTTTGGATCTGGTCTATTTTGTGGATGTTTTTGAACAATCCAAATGTTCGCAAGCAATTTTTTTTTTTTAAAATCAGTGTACCTGTGGATACCATGAGAGTTCAAATGTTACGTTGCTGCCATTCTTCAGTGGATTTTGCACTAGCCAAGCCAAATGTTGTCTTTTTTTATGTTAATGGTTTATATTATCAAATGTTTTATCTAACTTGTCTGCCAACTTTTTCTTTTGATGAGGTCTTATACATGGAACCCGCGGTTTATTAAAAGTGTTAAAAAAAAGCATTGAATTTAGTTTTCCATCATTAAAGGTATTAAAAGTATTAAATTAGCTGTCGTAAGTCTGGAATTTTTTCACAGTGGTTTTAATTTTCAAGAACATCTCAGTGCAACCTAAATTACATCCGTGACGAAGTTTGTTTTTTTTTTATCCATGATGACGCGTAGAATTTATACGATGCACTGCACTACAAATCTAAACGCATCTCGTGCATTCGCGCCGTTAGCATCATTAGCTTCAACATCACAACAGCAGGCAATCGCACAGTACTGTGTGCTAACGCAAGGAACTGCTCAGATCTCATAGTTGTTATGTTCGACGAAAGCCTCAACAAGACAACCAAGTCCAAACAGTTGGACCTGCATGTCAGGTATTGGATTGGCGACCAAGTCGCATCCAGATGGGGTCGCAGTTTATGGGTCATGCGAAGGCAGTGGACCTGCTTAACATTTCAAAGTAAGTTGCCAATATCTCCAATTAAAATGTGTTGGATGCTATAATGTATTTCTGCACGGTTTGCCTTTCAAATGAATGTGAATTTTGCCGTTTTAACTCAAGAGTTAGCCATGTTCAATGGGGTATTGGCAGGTGTACTAGCCTTAGCATGGATAAACCGGAGTCGTAGATCCACCATCACCCTCAGATACACAACACGGTTGACACGGTCTATTATTGGAACGAGTGCGGGGTAACGTTGATCTGAATAACATGGCATGGTGATAGGCAAATTATAATGTAGTTGATAGTAAAACACCTCCTGGTATATTTAAATGTTTTTTTTGATTGAATAAGAGTATGGATTTTCTCTATCTGATTAAAAGAAATGTCTTCAATAGGTAACAAAGGATTAACATGTGGTTAGTATACTTCTTGTAATGCGATCAGAAAAACAAATTACCAAGGGAAATGGTCATGTGTGGCTTTTTTTTTTTGGTGGTAATTAATGGTAAACTACTGCCATTTAGTGGGTGTTTTTTAAACTTTCACTGCCAATTGCAAGATTTTCCCAAGCACTTTACAGTTAAGGTGGCCAACTTGGCCAATCACCTACCTACCGCCTTGACTAGGTCCCCTTAAAAGGGAAACCTGTTGTATTGCAAATGTAATTTCTGAAGTTGCTTTACAAAAATAGTGTAAAATCCATTTTATCCTGGGAAAAAAATTCTGAAAGACCTTATATTTAAATGGGTTTTAATTGTATCTTCAACAAATGTGCATTCCTTTGTCAAACACACTTAGTAATTGAGGTTAAGTTTGATGTTCAGTGCTTTATTTTTCTAATATGATTCAATATTATCTAAATAATGGGTGCGAGAAAAGTATTCATTTTCAGTTGAAATGGCATTAAAAAAGGTCTTAAAAGTCTTGGATTTAGATTTATCAATCCTGGGGGGACCCTGTTATACATTGTTTACTTATTTCTTGAGCATTCATGTTTGCAAAAACACATTTTTTAGCGGCGTGCAATGACGGGGGCCCCAGGGGTATCTTGCTTGGAGCCCTAAGAGACCCTAGAAATGCCACTGGTCACATTACTCAAATGGTTTACGAGCAGGGGTGAAAGTGAGCGGGAACGGTCAGGAAGATTCAGGGCAGGAACACTGTTCCGGAATGAAAATATGACGGCAACTCTCAAAACGCTATGTAAAAAAAGAAAAATACAAAGCTGCCACACATGCATTTCATCTCCAAGAAGAAAACAATCTACAAACATCAAATTTATATACACAAGTGTTAATAACAAGCATAATAAAGAGCTGTGTAGGGTAATCCGTTTCCACCGATATTTATTATTTATTTTATTCAACGGACGGCATGGAGGTTTCCCCAGCTGCTGCAGTTATCTATGTGTGAAGAATCCACGCAGCAAAGCAAAACGCCTGGACTCATTTATCCGTTCAGTTGGCTGACACACTGACATGTGATCACCAGAGATAGTTAGCTCTTTGTTTTATTTGCTCTGATGGGGAGGTTCAGAACATCTTAGCTGTCAATGTGCACTTTGGACTTATATTTGTTCATTTGTGTTAGGCTACCTATTCATTTCCTTATGATTTAAAAAAGTAAATGTTTGTGCAATCTTCAATTCCTTCCATTCCATTTCACTCTGCATAATACAAGTCATTTGTACGTATTTTTTCTGAATGTATGTTACTTGTATCTTTATTGTTAAAAAACACAAAAAAAAGTAAATGTTTACATTATCTTCAATTTCAATATACATCTTATGTTCTTAAGTAGTTAAAATTGAGATTTGGTATGTAGTATGTGAGGAAGTGAGGGAAAATAGAAATTAGGAGATGGAGGTTGGGGTTATAGCTGTTTTTGTTAACTTTTATTTTTCAAATCAATGAAAAAATTAACATTTTTAATGAAAATCAGTGTTTGTATGTGTTATAGAAATAACTGACCAAAAAAGTTTTCTTTGCATTTCAGTAGTTTTGACCCCCCCCCCCCCCCAAAAAAAAAACGTTTCTTTGCAATTCAGTAGTTTTTAGCCCCCCCAAATAAAGGAATAAATAAAAATTCTGGCTCCGTGGTGACCTTCACTTCGGGGAGTTCCGGCAAGAAATTCTAACCACTTTCACCCCTGCTTCCGAGCTCAAGTTAATAAAAGTTGTTGTCCGCAGATATCCGATAGACGGTCACTTCGCTCACGCGTTTACAAGAAGGAAGGATGGCTCTAGACAGCAAGCGGAAGGAGCTGCTGTTGGGAACGCTGAAGGAGCTTGGGGAGGACGAGTTCGAGGAATTCAAGTTCTTTTCGGACCTGCTTCAAAGCGTACAAGAAAACCCCAGCCGGGTGATCATTGCTAACGCACTGGTGAAGAAGCATGGCGTGAATACTCTGGAGGAGACCATCAAGATTCTGGAAAAGATTGGCAACAAGAACTTGGCCGAGATGCTGCGTGGCAATGTGCTGGAAATAAAAGGTTAGTCCCCAAAGTAGCTTCAGGGGTTCGAACGCCGGTGACTTAAAAACTGTGGAAGTCAACCGTGAGACGAGGAAAAATGGCTTGTCCTAAAATTCTGTTCTGGTTCGCATGAACCTCAGGTTGTACTGATTTAGTTGAGCCTCATTCTCAAATGCTCCCCCGGGTGTTCCTTCTACCCTGGCAGACAGTCGGAGCTTTATCAGTTTTGATCAAAGCCAAAGACATTTGGAAAGCCTGTTTGTCTTGTCAAGCAGCATGTAGAGCCCCTAAAAAACAATTTGTTTCACTTCTTAAGCTCATATTTCACAAAAGCAAAGTAGACTTTTAGCTGATGAACTTTGATGAAAAATGTTTCTTTCAAGTTGTAACATCTATGTCTCTGGTGGCTGTGTGCCCTGGGGTTGTTTGCAAGGTTGTTGTTTTTTGTCCATAACGGCTCACCGCTGCTTTCTCGCAGGCGCCGTCTTCTCCGTCCATGATGATGATCAGATTGCCAGATTGAAGGCGGACCTGCAAGACAACCTGCGGGATTTATACAGCTTTGTTCCCGAAGGCAACATCGAGCGCTGGCAGCAGCAGCCTCTGGACGACGTCTACACGGAGCTGGACGTCACCTACGGGGCCGACGTCAGGCCCGACGAGCGACACGAGGTCCTTCAGATGGAGACGCGTGCCGCCGCGGCCAAGAAGTCTATCCTGCCGTGCGACATCTTCAAAAGCCATGACGAGCAGCCGCGACGGATACGCACGCTGCTCACTGTCGGCTTCGCGGGAATAGGGAAAACCTTCCTGGTTCAAAAGTTTGTGTGTGACTGGGCCAGCGGAAATACCAACCAGGACGTGCACTTCATATTTCCCTTCACATTCCGTGAGTTGAACACCGACAAAGGGAAAAGTTTTACGCTTGCTGAGCTTATCCGTCGCTACGTCTGCGATAGCAGACACATAAGCGAGGAGACTCTGAACATTATATTAGACGACCTGCAGAAGTCCGGGAAACAGTACTATGAACGCAGCAGGATCAAGATCTTGTTTGTCTTGGACGGACTGGACGAGTGCAACTTTAAAATGGACTTGAAGAATCAGATGAAAGTAGACATGGATGTGAAAAAACCCTACCCGCTGGAGGTGCTCCTGGCGCACCTCATCAAGAGGAACCTGCTTCCTTGCTCCCGGGTTTGGATCACCACGCGGCCCGCGACGGCCCGTGATATCCCCTCCGAGCTCATTGACAGCAGAACAGAGGTGAGAGGATTCAGTGATTCCATGAGGCTGGAGTACTTCAGGAAAAAGTTCCCAAATGAGGAGCGTGTCATTGAGCACATCCGAAAAACTCGCACCATCTTCATCATGTGCCACCTGCCCATCTTCTGCTGGCTCACCGCCACAGTTCTTCAGGATCATTTGGACAAAGGGAACGAGGGAGCACTTCCCACAGAGAGAGAGCTTCCCACAACGCTGACAGACATATGCTCAGAGTATGCTTTTAACCAGCTGGACAAGTCCAAGGAGCGACAGACGACCGAGTACGCCGATTACGTGAAAGCGCTAGCAAAGCTGGCGTTTGACCACACCATGAGTAAGCAACAGATCTTCTACGAGAAAGACCTGGCGAAAAGCGGATTTGATTACAGCCAAGCCGCAAAACACTCCGGAATATTCACCGAGGTGTTTAAGGAGGTCCGTCCGCTCAGAAGAAACCAACAGGGCAAGATGTTTCAGTTCGTCCATCTGACCATCCAGGAGTATCTAGCCGCATTCCACGTGATGATTTGCCTCTTTCACGACAATAAGAACATACTGGCTGATTCAGAGCAGGCACCGGGACGTGTCTTCCAAGAAGAAGAAGAAAAATCAGAAGTATTAGAAGAAACAGAATCAGAAGAAGATACAGAAGATGAAGGTGATTGGAAAATCACTGAGGTTCACCGGTCAGCTCTTCAGAAAGCCTCAGAGAGTGAAGGACACCTGGACATGTTTGTCCGCTTCCTCCTTGGCCTTTCCTTGCCGTGCAACCAGGAAATAGTGGGGGAACTGCTGAAGGCTCCTCAGGACTGCAGGCAAAGCAAGTCAAAGACAGTCAAGTTGATCAAGGAGAGGATAAAACGGAGCACCCCAGAGAAGAACATCAACTTGTTCTACTGCTTAAACGAGCTGAAAGACAACTCTTTGCTGATGCAGTTTCAGAAGAAAAATACTTCAGACGATATTGACTTGGACAACATGCCAAATGACATGTGGTCAGCCTTTGCCTTCTTCTTACTTGCAGACGACAAAACCATGAAGAGCTTTTGCCTGAGGATTTACAACCCATCGCCTTTGGGGCTCCAGAAGCTGTTGGTGGTGGTCAAGGCGTCTGAAAAATCAGAGTGCGTGGTCTAAAGTCTTTATGAAGATGCAAAAGCACAATGGCAAATCCAAAAACAAGAGCAACAAGTCACAAACTATGATGACTCAACAAAAACAAAACTGCAAATCACAAAACGGGCGATGAAAAAAAAATCTAAAAACAATTGCGTAATACAGAACCCAACAACGAATCCAAGGTTAGTAATCCAGATTTAGGGTTCGTTTACTTAGCATTTATAATTTCTTAGTTAAGGGACACGTGGGTTGATTAAGGTCAAGTACCGTATCGGCCCGAATATAAGACGGCGCTGATTATAAGACGACCCCCTCTTTTTCAAGACTCAAGTTTGAAAAAAAGACTTTTTGAACACCAAATTAATTTTTATAGAGAAAATAATTACAGTCAGGGCCGGCGCTAGCTATCTTGGTGCCCTAGGCATAAATGTTTTGTGGTGCCCCCCCCCCCCCCCCCCCCCCCCGCGTTTTGGAGTGGGTTTTTTTTTTTTGGTTGTGCACACTAATAAACCGATCATAACCCGATTTCTGGAGTTACCAGATTATTCAAGTGGTCATGTAAAGAGCATGATCCGCTATCCTTTATCGAATAAACACCGCTATTTTACATCTCTGAGCATGTGTACAAATGGAAAAACGGATGTCACTACAGAGGCCTTAGGGACACCAAACTGATTCGCTTTCAGCCTATGGTTCTGCAGTTAGCGAGCTTGTGTAACGCAATCGCCACACTCGCATTTGAAGAGGTTCAGTGGGACAACTTCAAGCAAGCATGGGTTTTTGGTAGACATGGAGGAAGGCCTATGCTGAGACCAAGAGTTTTACGTCATGTACTTGGGAAAGAAATCGAACTATTGACTTAACATGTAAACCAGGTTTTTCCTATCACATCACTGAAGTGCACTTAAATGTGTCAAATCTCATTATTGTCATGACCTGGTTATTCCCAGTTATCAGATTATTGTGGTCATGTAAACGTAGCTGATAATAAATAAACGTTTAAAAAAAAAAAAAAAAAAAATCTTTTTTTTTACAAACTTAATTTTTTGGCCCTTCAGGCAGTTGGTGCCCTATGCGCAGTGCTTGTTATGCATATGCGGAGCGCCGTGTCTGATTACAGTACATCCGAAACCAAAATTATTATAAAAACATATTCGAGAGAAAAATGTTATTTTGCCTCATTCGAATCTTAATAACAGAACATTTTTGCAATCATATTCATAAATCAATGGCTTTTGGTTTTTGAAATGTGAATTAACCAATCTACTGTGATAAAACAACAAAAATTGCAGTAATTGCATTAATCATCAAAGTGAAGTCTAACTGTAACTGTAGTCTTGAAACAAATCTGAATAAGGAAAAACATTGCAATAAGATAATGCAAACTGGTTAAACTTGAGAGAAGCTGAGATCTGTCACGACAGAACATTACTCCTCAAGTTCAGCATTCGCTTCAGTGATATCTGACGCCATCTAGCGTCGTGAACGGGTATAAGTTCTGCACCGCGAATATAAGACGACCCCCACTTTTTCCAGTCTTATTTCAATGCAAAAAACGCCGTCTTATATTTGGGCCAATACGGTATTACTGTGCAAAAATAGAATTTATTGCTCATTTTTTGAACATCAAACGTGAACAAGTAGTAAATTCCAACATCTAAATAATGACAAATTGTCTGACATTGTGTAATGGTAAACCTTTGGCAATAATTACTTGCAGAGTAAATACCTACGTTGCAAAAAAATCCTTTAAAAGTAAGCCATTCCTAACATACGCTTATAATATTAATACACTACAAAAACACACCGCCTTAACACAGTTACATTCCCTTATTGTCAGCATAAATCCATTGGAAATTATCTGCAAGCACTTCAATTACATTTCACTCACTTAGATTTTTTGTAATAAGAAAAATAGCTACAGAAAATAAGATCAACAGCCTTATTTAAGCAATTAATTATTATATTTAACCCTAAAATAACTTATTTGTCAGAAATGTTCTTTATTCAAGAATAGGTATGGTTCAAAACATTATTTGAAAGCATTTTTTTCTTGATTTAGGTGAAAAATGCACAATTTTTTGGATGTATGGGCTTAATAAGAATAAATGGTAATGTTGACTTCAAGTTGCTACGGTCCGCGAACACGGAAAACAAGATTGGACCCAAGAGCAGACAACAACTGGTGGAATAGTACAAGGGTTTATTAATACATACAACCAAAAAACCCGCGATCGTGGAAAAAGGGAGAATAACAAAAGGAGTCCGTGACAAGAGGTGGACGGGGATCGAATAACACTTAACTAAGCGGTGGGCAGCGAGCCAATAAGATGACAAAAATAATCACACTCAATAACTGCACAAGGTAGAGGAATCACCAAACGAAAAAAAACAGCTGACGCATAAACTAGCAAATCTATGAGCCTCGAAAGTACAAGTGTCAAATGGCGAACAGCAAGCAAATATCTCGGCAACGTTGGCTTGGATCGCCGGCGTTATATACTAATGATGATTTGCTGGAATTAGCCGCAGGTGCGATGATGGGAACGCCCACGCCGCCGGCTCTGTAACACAACAAAATCTAACCAGCAGCAAGATGTGACACAAGTAAGTGGAGTAATCTGGCGCATTCATCTGTTAGCTAGTCTTTGACACTCAAAACAAGATGGAGAAAAAATTATTTGCCTAGATTTAAGAAAAATGATCTGATGAAGACGTCATAAATTTATAGCATAATGAATGCATCACTGATTGACTTCTTGAGAGTGTGGTTTGGTCCATGTTGAAATGATCATCTAACCACTGTGCCGTCACGATAACCATGCTTACTTGACGTCATGTGTCCAAATATCTGTGGTGAAACTGATGTGATCGGCATGTTTTTCACAAAGAATGGTTGTCGTATAAACTGCAATATTTTTTCATTCAGGGCTTTGGCTCTTCACTTAGGTAAAAAAAACGTCTCTCGCCCAACCGAGCCTAGTATCTCCTCCCGCCTGTGCTCTTCAATGAGTGGCGGGGGCGCTGCCCGAGACCGAGCCGTCAAAAGCGTCTCTCGATCGTTAAAAGCCCCGTAGCTTAGCTTAGTTTATGTTTGTTTACATTAGCTTTAGCCTTCATGTTCATTCCAAATATTTTTGTGACGCAGCTTTAAATGTCTGATCAGGTTTGTGGTGTTGAATGAGGACGCTTTCTTTCCGCCTCGTGGAACTTCTGCAGTGCATGTTTTGCAGGTGGCGAGCGCGCAGTTTGTTTCACACACGGAAAAAATCAACCCACGCTGGTGACATAGCAGTCATGACATCCAACTGCCTCAACCATGTCGTGTAACGCGTCACTCATGCAACGGGCTTCCGAGGGAGGAGGCGGCGGTGCAGAATTGGACAAAACTGCTTCGACTGCACACAATTGGAGGCCAAATACAGTCTCTAATAATCGAATTTCATTATCGGTTGAATTTTTAAAAATCTGTATTATCCGTGTGACGTCATAATTGCCATTATCGGTAACCGATATTATCGTGCATTTTTACTTTCAACCGTTTGTAACTGAACAGAATCTACAGAATACTACCAAAGCTGGATAGAAAGAAGAATTATTCCTGATCTTCAACTGCTTATCGCTGAAGAACGGAAAAGCCATCAAACACAATATTCTGTGGTGCTTGACAAATTGGCCAAAATGTGTCTTCTGAAAAAGGGCTGGGAGTGAATGAGTTAGGAAACCGGAAATGGTTGGGACTGGTGCCGAAGTTGACTGGCTGTTTGGACGAGAGGAAAAATTCATTTCGAGAGGCCTCTTTTCCCCGGGTCTCTTGCTTTCTTATGATTTGATGATGGTTTTGTGTGATTCATCGCGAGGATTTCATGCTGCTCATTGAGATGAACATTTTTCATTGCTGGCCAGCCCTAATTTCAATGTATCTTTTGCTCCAACGAAGTCATTGATATCTGTATGGCAGTCAAAAAATATTTACCTGAAGTTCATCCTGAAACACTGGCAAATTCAGAATCTTGAAGAATGTCAAATGCATCAAAATTCGAGTTAATTCCTAGTTTCAATCTTGAATTAAAAAAAAAAAAAAGGGACGATTCACTCATCAACAAATGAAGACTGCATCACAGCCAGCACGAGCTTTCCTGTTGCTCACATCCTCACTTGAAAATAGAATGCAAAATATCGATAAACGATTAGTTTTCAGATTTGCCATTGTGTTTTGTAATTTGCTGTTGTTTGTATTTGTCATCTTGAAATATATAATTATGATTCCAGACAGCATACTTATAGTAAGTCAGCAGGCGAAAGTTTGGCTCCCTCTCACGTCTTCCTCCTGCCTGTGTTCTCCAGTCTAAGCTCTTGTTACCTGGACAAAGACAGCTGTCACCTGCTGGTTTCCGTTCTCAGCTCTCCATCCAACCTGAGGCATCTGGACCTGAGCAAGAACGATCTCTCAGACGAGGGTGTTGAGATCCTCTCGAAAGGACTGATCAGCCCAAACTGCATCTTAGAATCCCTTTTGTAAGGAGCTCTTCCTTTTCATAATCTTCTGTGGTTCCGGTCGACCAATCAATAGAATCACTGCTGTTATTAGCAAAAACCGATTCACTCAATATGGTGATACGAAATAAACATCCTTGTTGACAACATTCAAAACACATAAAGACTGTCACAGCCAGCATATGAGCATTCCTGTTGGTGACATCATGACTAGGAAATAGAATCCATCATATCGATAAATCGATCAGGTTTTTCATTTGCCTTTTTTTTTTATTTGTCATCTTGAATTAAAATCTATTATTATTATTCAAGTTTTTTTTTCACTCACTCTCACGTGTTCCTCCTGCCTGTGTTCTCCAGTCTAAGATTGTGTCGCCTGGAAAAACGCAGCTGTCACCTGATGGCTTCTCTTCTCAGCTCTCCATCCAACCTGAGGCATCTGAATCTGAGCTGGAACGCTCTGTCGGATGAAGGGGTGGAGATCCTCTCAAAAGGACTGGCCAGTCCACACTGCAAATTAGAGTCCCTCACGTAAGGAGCTCCTCCTGTTCATTATCTTCTGTGGTTCCGGTCGACCAATCAATGGAATCACTGCTGTTATTAGCAAAAAGAACAATTCACTCAATGTAGTCGTACGAGACAAACGAATCCGAAACAAATGAAGACCTTCACAGACAGCGCATGAGCGTTCCTGTTGGTGAAATCATGACTAGAAAATAGAATCCATCATATCGATCGGGTTTTGTAATTTGCCTATTTTTTTAAATTTGTCATCTTGAACTAAATTGTATTTTTATTAGGGCTGTCAAACGATTAAAATCTTTAATCGAGTTAATCACAGCTTAAAAATGAATTAATCGTAATTAATCGCAATTCAAACCATCTCTAAAATATGCCATATTTTTCCTGTAAATTATTGTTGGAATGGAAAGATAAGACAAGACGGATGTATACATTCAACATACTGTACATAAGTACTGTATTAGTTTATTATAACAATAAATCCACAAGATGGCAATAACTTTCTTTCTGTTAAAGGGATCCATGGATAGAAAGTAATTCTTAAAATATAAATGTGAGTACAAGTTATAGTAATTTTGATAGTTTGTATATTGTGACTAAATATTGCCATCTAGTGTATTTGTTGAGCTAAACAAAATATTTGAATAGTTTGACCAAGTATTATTTTGCAGAGCTATTTTGATTGGGAATGCCAGTTCTCTTCGCATTGAGCGCTTTTCTTTTTGTGAACATGATTTATTTTATTTTTTTTTTTGAGAGAGAGAGATAGGAATATTATTTTTGTTGTGCTTTCACAAAAATGACACTGTAGCGACTTAACTGTTCTTAACTGCCCAAATGCATGATGGGAAGTTGTGCAACCATGACTGTCAGTGATGGCTGCAAATTGTATACTTTCTCCGCGTTGTGTACAATACAGTGTGTTAAGAAAAGATCATCTCTTGTCAATCTTCCCCACATCTGCCGCCACAGTAGATATATTTATGGTGGAAGAGATGCCAAAGTTTATACCAATAAACGGCACGGCGCCAATCAATGCCTGTATCCACTCCACTTGCTTGTCTCTGCCTCTTAGCTCTCAATGTACATAAAACGGCGCCATTGTAGTCTGTTCGCGGCAATGCGTGAGTGGGTCATTCCGCGCATGCGTTAAATATTTTAATGTGATTCATCCAAAAAATGAAATACCGCCCGTTAACGCGATAATTTTGACAGCCCTAATTATTATGATTAGTCAAAGCAGCGGATTTAAGTCAGCAGGCGTTATTTTTCACTCGCTCTCACGTGTTCCTCCTGCCTGTGTTCTCCAGTCTAAGTCACTGTCTGCTGGACAAAAGCAGCTGTCACCTGATGGCTTCCCTTCTCAGCTCTCCATCCAACCTGAGGCATCTGGACCTGGGCGGGAACAATCTGTCGTACGAAGGGGTCGCGATCCTCTCGAAAGGACTGGACAGTCCACACTGCAAATTAGAGTCCCTCAAGTAAGGAGCTCCTCCTGTTCATAATCTTCTGTGGTTCCGGTCGACCAATCAATAGAATCATTGCTGATTCACTCAATGTGGTGGTACGAAAGTAACATCCTTGTTGGCGACATTCAAAACAAATAAAGACTGTCAGAGCCAGCACATGAGCATTACTGTTCGTGACATCATGACTAGAAAATAGAATCCATCATAAGGATCGGGTTTTGTAATTTGCCTTTTTTTTTGTCATCTTAAATTAAAATGTATTATTATTGTTTAAGGCAGCGGACTAAAGTCAGCAGGGGTTATTTTTCACTCACTCTCACATGTTCCTCCTACCTGTGTTCTCCAGTCTGAATGAATGTCGCCTGGACAAAGGCAGCTGTCACCTGCTGGCTTCCGTTCTCAGCTCTCCATCCAACCTGAAGCATCTGGACCTGTCCCAGAATGATCTGTTGGACGAAGGGGTGGAGATCCTCTCGAAAGGACTGGCCAGCCCAAACTGCATCCTAGAAGAGCTCACGTAAGGAGCTGTTCCTGTTCATAATCTTCTGTGGTTCCGGTCAACCAATCAATAGAATCACTGCTCTTATTAGCAAAAAGAACTATTCACTCAGTGTAGTCGTACGAGACAAACGTCCTTGTTGACGACATCCAAAATAAATGAAGACTGTCACAGCCAGCACATGAGCGTTCCTGTTGGGGATTGAAAATAGAATACATCATATCGATAAAACCAAGGGCGTAGGTTTGGTCTCAATATTGGTTGGGATGATATAACAGCACAACCTGCATGAACACTTTTTGATGAGGGACGGGACATGATAAGACCAAGCCGACTGTGTGCACGGAGGTCAGGGCTACATTTCTCACTAATAAGAACCTAATTATTTGATAGGCTAAATGACAAACGCAAAATAAATCTGAATGGACTTTTACTAGTTTACTGCAAATTTACAGTATAACGCGTTAATCTGATCATTTTTCTTGAATCTAGTCGAATCATTTTCCTCATCTTGTTTTGAGTTTTAAAGGCTAGTTAACAGATTAACGTGTCAGATTCTTCCACTTACCTTTAGGACGTATTACCATTTGTTCTTATGAGGCCCAAAAATCATTCATTTTGAACAATATCTATTCTTGAATTAAGAACATTCCTGACAAAAAAACGTTCCTTTAAGACTAAATAAAGAAGCTTTTTGCTTAAAATAAGTCTGTTAAGCTTATTTTCAGCGAGCTATTTTTCTTATTTTAGGAAATCTAAGTAAATTTTACTTGAAGCACTGGCAGATATTTTCACTTATTTCTAGTAGATTTACACTGATTTAAACCTTTGTTTTCAAAAACTACGAAAGAAACATTTTGAAAACTTCCAGAATAAATGTCTGGATTTTATTAGGAAATTTATATTGAAATATTTGAACACAAATGTGTGTATTAACATACAAAGAAATAGAAAATTGTTAATTATCCCTTAGCTATCCAGTAATGCAAAAAAATAAACAAATGTCTTCATACCACTCAAAATTGTCTGTCTAAATAAACTAAATATATATTTTGAAAAAAATCTTAGTCAGGGAATAATAAAAGTGGAGCCTTCCTTCCGGAAAAGCATGACCACTTTTGTCCACAAGCACAGCCAAACTCAACAAAAAATGAAAGGTCCTTTGAGCTGCTTAAGACCACATAAGCAAAATAAAAACTGGGAAGAAGGGGGTAAACCTTGGTTCACTACATTTCTTACAGCTGAGCCGAGTTCACTATATTTCTCAGTTTAGTTAACGTTAGGATAGTAGAATACACATACAGGAGGACATTTCTCCAGAAGTATAGAGATAGATTTGTGTCCTTATTATTCCCAAAAAAAAAAAAAAGTTGCTTCAATCGAAATATATATTTTCAATCAAAAAAAAGAAAAAGAAAATGTGTTGAATGCAGAACATATTATATAATGCAGATAAGGTTGATTAAAAGTTGGTGGGGACAATTTAAGCATCCTGAAAAGTTGGTAGTGTTTTGTCCCTAGGCAAACCTACGCCCTATAATATAAATATATATATATATATTTTTTTTTTTCAGATTTGTCACAGGGTTTTGTGATGTGCTGTTTTTTTCATCTTGAAATATAATTTATTATGATTCAAGGCGGCATACTAAAGTCAGCAGGCGTTATTTTTTACTTGCTTCCACGTCTTCCTCCTGCCTTTGTTCTCCAGTCTATCTAGTTGTAACCTGGAAAAAGGCAGCTGTGACCCGCTGGCTTCCTTTCTCAGCTCTCCATCCAACCTGATGCTTCTGGACCTGAGCGGGAACAATCTGTCAGATGAAGGGGTGGAGATCCTCTCGAGAGGACTGGCCAGTCCAAACTGCATCTTAGAGTCCCTCAAGTAAGGATTTCCTCCTGTTTGTAATCTTCCAGGTTCTCTTCCTGATTTCGAGCAGTTATATCATTTGTTGCAGGCTGATATATTGCAAGATCACGGATAAAGGATGTGTTTTTTTGGCCGAGCCGCTCAAGTTAAACACCTCCCATCTTAAACAGCTGTACCTGTGGGGCAATCCAATAGGTGAAGAAGGAAAGAGGGTCTTATCGGATGTCGAAAAGGATCCCAGCAATCGCCTGAAGACTGTCGGGTAGGATCAAAACAATGTTGCTTGTCCGAGTGTTCGGGGTTTCCGCTCGAATTTTTTGAAGCTGTCGTGGTGGTGTGCTGCATGGGATTCAGACAGTGTGCCGCGGCGAAATTTTTTCGTATCATGACAAATAGGATTTTTTTCTTTTTTTAAAACAACATTTTTTTTCCAAGAAGAACCATTAGCAAGATCTATTTGCAAAGTTGCAAAGCTGATACACAGTGACCGCAAAATAATGTAATGTATAGAATAATTATCATTTATTGTGCTATCATCGGTTTTCGCTCTGCCAACAGACAAATATATGAATGGGATTCGATGATTTGTTCTATATATTTTACGAGCGATAATTCATACATGTGTCCAGTCCTATATCCAATGCGTGATATGTCTTTATTATAAAAGAGTACTCACTCTGGCCATTTCGAGCTTGGCTGCTCTGCTCCTTTGGTTAGCCTGGGGTGGTCTCATCAGAGCCAGTCATCGTCCTCTTTCTTGATATCTCGGGACATTTAGGTGGCTGCACGTATTTGGTGGCTGCTTTCATCAGCAATTTCTTAGCAAAACCTGATTTCATTTGTCTACAGTTCCAATAGCTTTCAGGTGTAAAATGCGCACCACACAAAACCGTGCCGGAGGCTGGGTCTGCAAAATTAGCCCTCTTAGCACGGACAAACTTTACTCATTGTCTGCGTAGTCCAGCTCTTTTTCTCGCGTTCGGGAACTCATGGGTACTACATTGCGACAAATGGCTATTTGTAGACCGCATAGCATGACAGGTTTGAACCATTTTAGCGATTTTTTGATAAAACACGAACGCAACTCTCTCGTCGCTAAACAACGATTGCACTTGCCTCGACCTTTCGTTTCCTTGTTATGACGTCTCCGCCCCAATCGGCTGTTTCCGGAATACTTTCGGAAATGTTCGTAATTTTCGATCTATTTTTGATAATTGCTCATGAATGCGATTAATTTTTTTTGTTAACTTTATTAATTGTTATCTTGACACATAACGGTTCTATTGATATCTCACAGCCCCTTAGTGTTTTAATACCCTTTAAGAAGAGGCTTCCTCCTGGGGTGACAGCCATGCACACCAATTTGACGTAGAGTGCAGCGTGTGGTCTGTGCACTAACAGGCTGACCCCCCACCTCTTCAATCTCTGCAGCAATGCTGAGAGCACTCCTGCGACGATCTTTCAAAGAAAGCATTTGATGTGACGCTCAGCACGTGCGCTCAGCTTTTTTGGACGACCAACCCGAGGCCTGTTCTGAGTGGACCCTTCTCTTTTAAAATCGCTGGATGATCTTAGCTACTGTGCTGCAGCTCAGTTTCAGGGGGTAGGCAATCTTCTTGTGGCCTTGGCCATCTTAATGTAGCGCAACAATACATCTTTTAAGATCCTCAGAGAGTGCCATGTGGGAACTTTCAGTGACCAATATCAGAGCGTGTGAGAGCTGCACTACAAGTTTGAACTTACACATGCTCCCTGTGCACACCTGGACCTAGTAACACTAATGAGTCACGTGACATTTTGGAGGGAAAATGACAAGCAGTACTCAATTTGGACATTTAGGATGTCAGGGAACGGACAAGCAGGTGGTGTTTGGACCCAAACGCAGGAAAAGGGATGCGAGGCAAAAAAGGCGGTGCAATAACGATTTAATGAAATCCAACAAAAACAAAGTGCAAAACAAAGGCTGTGATGATCCAAAGAAAGTACAGAGGCAAACAAAATACTATTACTAACAAAAGACTGGGTATCAAAAACTTACTGAGGAACACAAGGGCTTGGACGGCGAAAACTTAGAACAATCTCTGACGAACACATGGGCATTGACATTGACGCAACAAGGAGTGAAAAGAAACTGGGTGCTTTTTTACACACATGCAGACAAGGGCTAACGAGACAACGAGGAACAGCTGAGTAACACAGGAGGAGGATACACTAGGAGCAGAGACAACAGGTGAAATCAATGGGCAATCACAGGGACAAGTCACACGAGGAGAAAACCAACACAAAACCTAACATATGGATGTACATTCTAAGGGGTGCACTCATTTTGTTGCCAGGGGTTCAGATATTAATGGCTATATTTTGAGTTATTATGAGGGGGAAATGACTTAACTCTATTATATAAGCTGCACAAAGACTGCTTTTCATTGTGTCAAAGTGTCATTTTGTCAGTGTTGTCCCATGAAAATATATACTTCAATATCAGCAGAAATGCGAGGGGTGTACTCACTTTTGTGATACACTGTATAGGCGGGCTTGTGAAGAGCACCGGAGTAGGGTGGAAGTCTGGACACAATTGAGAACCACAGACAAGAGCGTGTGGCTGCCCGAGCACAGACACTCATCGGCCGGCAACCATGGTGTGCGACGAGCCGCAGGTCGTCGGCCGAGTGGCCTTCTTGGTGGACAGGGAGCATTGTCACCCACAAACTGCAAGCCGCCTCCTGATGAAAATGTGTGCCGTGATCCAACTATTTCACATAAATCTCATTTTCGTAGCGCAGGATTCAAAAAATTGAATAACTATATTCCACACACATCCTAGCGGTCCATTTCATTCAGGAGCGTAAAATACCACATGAAATATGAAATAAACATGCTTTTTTTGTCACGGGCACTTAAAGTTAAAACAATACAATTATGATGAATAAAAATAATAGTTGCACAAATCTCAATACTCACCTTAATTTATGTGGGACAGCCAGGGCTTGAACATTGCCAGTTCTGTCCATGTTGGGTCCCAGCCATATTGCCTGTGTTTGCTTTCAGTTCTCCTTCCCTGGACTTAGTGCGTCTTCCTGACCTGAGTTTCAAGCTGTGATATTGCACCATTCCGTTTTTGTACACGTTATCGCAACATTAAAATGCCATAGCCATTTGGTTATTTCTACTCCTCATTTCACTAGGGTGAGGCAAATGCGCTATTAGGACACGATGATTCGGGTCATTGACACGTCATAAAGAACTTCAACGTTATGTCCAAAATAAGGTTGTTTTCAAAGGCTTAAACACCAGAATTACATTTATTAAATTGAAATAGCTTTCTGTGGACCCCCCCGAATTAAAACCCCGCGGAGTCCGCGCGGACGTCAAGCGTAAGTTACAACAGGAGAGCCGATGTGATTTTCAAAATAAAGTGTTTAAAGGAACAATTTGTATTTGACGTGCTATTTCAGATGACTTATGGCAAATAGTGCGTAATCAATTAGCTATATATATTCATATAGACGTCTTGTTTAATTACTCAAATTATAAGTTAGACTATATGTTTAAATCTTAAAAAAAAAAAAAAACATTTGCAAGGCATGGCGGCGCGCCTCAGTCTTTTATGTGTAGGGGAAACCCTGATTCTTTGTGTCTTTCTTCAGGTTTGAATTGTGGCGCTAAGAACGTGTAATCCCTGACGTCATGAAAGGTGAGTCATTCCAAATGTTTGTGATGAGAAGACGTTGAGCCCATTTGTTCTCCTTCAGATTTAGTTCAGTCCTACGTACCGTCTGACGACCTCAAGAGCACCGGGTGTCGGCGCTACGGGCAAAAGCGGCCTTGCTCACCTAACTTGAGGAGGTTCACCCACTGGCATCGGGTGTTTTGCTGCTACTGGGAGGTGGAGTTCAAGGGAAAGGTCTACCATGCTGCCACCAAACTGTTGGCAGTTTTTTTCTGACATGAACTGAAATATGTTTGTCACGAGTAGACGTCCGATCCATTTGGACTGGGAGGGGCTGACCAAAAGGATGGGACTTTGAGCACCGTCAACGGTAGCCAATGAGTTCAATAAGTACCCTATGAAAGTTGAACTCATGTTTTTCACAAATTCAAAAAAAAGTCACACGAACACTTAAAATTGTTTTGCTCATTTTGACATCAATGTTTTAAACATGATCGTTTTTACTTCTTCATGTCAAATAAGAAGATCTAATGTGTTTTTGTACGAGAACAGCAGAACCCTAACCTGAAATAAAAGTTGAAAAATCACCAAGCATACCACAAAAACCTGAATAAATACACTGGAAATGTTTCACCCACTGAAAAAGAATTCCTAATGGTAAAGAAAAATAGGTACGAATCACAACAAGAAGGCAACTTTAAAGACGATAATGATGCTTTACAATTACCTGGAAAGACGTCCATGTTATTTTGATGACATTTATGAACAGTATAATGGCCAAACAGAAAAAAAAAAGAGTATGAGAATAAAGTCTTAATATCATAATCACAATCAAAACGCTACTCTCATGACATGAGTTTAAATAGCAATGATCAGTAATTCCTCAGTACGTGAGTATTCTTTTTACCAAATCCTTTTTTTTCTTCTAAATTTGTACTTGATTAAATCTTTACAGAAGACTACTTTTACTGAAGCAGTATTATTTGGAAGTAACGTTACTCGCGTCCAATTTTTGGCCACCTACTTTTTATAAAGTCAGGAATGACTATCGTAGGCCAAATTAGCAGAGTAAGAGTAGCATTTTTTTCTTCGACTCAAAGAAAAGTCAAATGGATGGCGTGGTAAAATTACTCCTACAAGTACATTTTTCTTCAAAAGTTAGTCGAAAAGTAAATGTAACGGAATTCGTTTGACGCATCCCAACCCACCTCTCGCCCTGAGAGAAGGAGAACTCTGATGTCGCCGGACCAGCCCCACCTCCTCTGGCGTCCTGAAAGGATGAAGGAAAATAGAAAACTTGTGGACATCCATTCAAATGTTTCAATCATTTGGACGTCAATGGCAGCCAATGAGGTAATAGAGACATTATTGTAGTTGTAAAATTGGCTAGCAACCTCCAGCTTCCTTTTTTAAACATGTCACCTTTTGAAAACAATATAGGCCTTCTTGGCGAGACCACAAGGTGATTTATCACCATTCCAATATATTTCCATTACCATAATATATAAAAGTACATTACACTACTGAAGCTCAATTTATTATGATAATTATATTTATTAATTATAATAATTTAAAATGTTTTGATCAAAACAACAGAATACCAGAGGTGGGTACTGAAGCCAAAAATTGGACTTAAGATAGTTCTTAAGTAAAAGTAGTCATCCAATAAATTTACTCAAGTACAAGTAATGATGTATTTGCTGAATAGAATACTGAAGGGAATAGGGGTTGGGCTTCTTCACACCCCTTCTGGAGCTACAAATATGCATATGGCAGAAAACACTCAGGTGATTTGAAGTTCCGCTCTGAACCCCCCAATTTAGCCAACTTTCAAAATGATCCGATATGCATGTGTGATACATCAATGGAAAGCTTAAAATCTCAATTTTATGGGGGAAGAAAATTTTAACAGCCAAACCCTATCTGGAGGTGAGAGCACGCAAGAGCAGAATTACAGACGCCATGACTTTAACGAGATATTTTCGCACACTTACCTTGTTTCAATCCAGAAACTCCATGTTGCATGTATCACTGAGTGTCAAGACACAGCTGGGAATGGCCATAGCAGGTTTTTTGGGGGGATTTCATGGGTGAAACACAGTAATATAACGAGTCGCGATGCAGAAAGCGCAGACATCAAGGAGTGGTTGAGATTTTATATTATAGGCATATAGCGGGAAGGCTATGCAAAGAGGCCCCTGATACTGTCCAGCACATCACTGGAGGGTGTAAGATGCTGGCAGGCAAGGCATACATGGAACGACATAAACAGGTAGCAGGCATAGTGTACAGGAACATCTGTGCCGAGTACGGACTGGCGACCCCGGAGTCAAGGTGGGCGACACCTCAAAAGGTGCTTGAGAACAAACGAGCCAAGATCCTGTGGGACTTCCAGATCCAGACAGACAAACTGGTGATGGCTAACCAGCCTGACATAGTGGTGGTGGATAAACATCAAAAGACAGCAGTAGTGATAGATGTAGACATCCCGAGCGATGGCAACATCAGGAAAAAAGAACACGAAAAGCTGGAGAAATATCAACGGTTGAAGGAAGAGTTGGAGAAAATGTGGGGAGTGAAGGTAAGAGTGGTGCCAGTAGTGATCTGGACACTAGGGGCAGTAACCCCAGAGCTGGGTGCATGGCTCCAACAGATACCAGGAACAACGTCCGACGTCTCTGTTCAGAAGAGCGCAATCCTAGGGACAGCTAAGATCCTGCGCAGAACCCTCAAGCTCCCAGGCCTCTGGTAGAGGACCCGAGCTTGAAAGGAGAGACCATACCGCCCGGATGGGTGAGACGTTGCCTGGCACGGCCAGACTGTTCTCCCTGTGTTTTTCAAACACTGAGAGTATAGTCTGGGACCCAGCCCATTAACGGCCTCTCGGCCCAGTACAAAATCAATCGACAAATCAGATTTGTTTATTTGCGTGACGTGTCTTAACGAGCAACGTCACTCTTCCGCGTCGGAAGTCATCTCCACAGTCCACAACAACACAGATGGCGAACAGGAGGAGAGGAGAGCCGAGAATATGTTCCAATCCACGGTAAAATGAGTTTTAAATTACCAAAAACACATTGACACAAGTCACTGACAACAGTCTGTCTCGCGCTAGCCATGTTGAATAAACGCCGCTCTCCTAGTATGTTTACTTCCGCACGCAAGTCCCTCTTCCCGCCCGTCGCTGATTGGTCCACTCCGCTGTCTGTTTGCTGTAGCTTGCTCCGCCCTGGAAATTTTATCCGCTTAATGGTGGCCAGACTCAATAGCTGGAACAGCGATGAGTCTGGAGTACCAGGCTAGGCGAGACGACGATTTTATATCATAGAGCTTGAAAGGAGAGACCATACCGCCCGGGTGGGCGAGACGATGATTTTATATCATAAAATCCATGATGTTCGACGTCCTGGTCAAGCTGGTGGACAGGGGAGAGCTGGACACAGGAGAGCTGAGCTGTTCTCAAACGGCCATCTCTACCCATGACTCAGAGTAACATTAGAATTTATCAAATAATAAGTTGTGATTGTATATAGAATTTATAATTTATTTGAATATTATTGATAATTGATTCGGCATGCATTCCTTAAGTATTACGTTTTTGATGTGGAAATTGAGTAATTTATTAGCTCTTGAAAACTTATGTAAAATTTGAACTGAATAAAAATTAAGTTGCTATTTTGGGCAAAAGCGTATATTATATGTTAAATATTGCTATTGATTGTGAAAATATAGACGATTATCTCTGCATTTGGTGATTTTTGTACATTTAGTTTACAATCTGAGGATTTTATAGCCATTTTAAGTTTTGTTATACTTATGTACTTAAAAAATAATTAATCTGCAGTTTATTAGCGAAAAACTTTGAATTTTTTGATTCCACTGCTTAAGGAGACTCCTATATGTTTCAGGTAGGTGCCTGTTTTGGTTTTAGGTCGGTAGCAGCTTTGGTTTTGAAAATATTTGAATTTTAAGTTTTCTTTTTTAAATAGGCCCCCTAATATTCTGCCCCGATTCCCGTGTCCCGCCCATATTTTATGAAGTCTATGGCGCAGCACACAACAGACACACGTGCTCCCCTCGAAACCTTTACTGCCGATCCGGGTCGCGGCACCAATGTAACTGGTCTGCATGGAGCCACGCCGCATGACGCGATCTGTCCCCCTCATCTAGGCCAGGAGTCCTAACTGCACTGCACGACACATCCATCAAGGCGAGCGTGCTGACCACTAAGCCAAAAGCCCAAGCTAGCAGCTTCAGCTGCCAGCGCACGCTCTTGAAGGAATCAGGAGGGAGGTTACACGCGGGCACGAGTCCTGACCTGGACCAGGAAGACAGATCACATCGTTCGGCGCGGCTCCCTACAGACCAGTTACACCAAGACACGTTTTTATCTTGACACGTCATCATCACGAAAAAAATTGTTTGTCAACGAAATATTTTTGTTACTTTCATTTTTGTTGAAAACAACAATGGTTTAAAGTTTTTCTCCCGCCCCCAGTCTTTAAAAATAGACCAACTGGGCACAAAACCGCCCAATCTGGAAACACTGGTGGCAATAATGCACACACGGGTGTTGTGGGTGTCACCGAAGGTCACACCCAGTGTGCCCTGTCTCGGGGGACCGGACAGACAAGTCATCACTCAGACGGGAGGTGACAACAAGGCTTAGTAAGTTTTCTCTTATACTGAAAAGAAAATTACAAACAAAAAAAAGAGTCGCAAGTTTGTTTGCTTTAAAGTTGTGTTTTTTTTTAATATAATTTGCTCCTTTGGTAAGTTAGCCGACTGTTTAATTTATCGCGCAGCAATTCTATCATGTGCGTAACAGGAAACACAAAAATATCTTTTAAGACATACAGTACATTTTGTGTCCAAAACCGAAATGTCTTTTGGCTTGAAATACCTCATCATATTTTGCGTACGACGGAATTTTCAACGCTCATTTACTGACATTGGAGTTTTTCTTCTTTTTTAGAAAGACATGGGTGCTTAAGCAGGTTCGGCAACTCCCTGTGGTTTGAAGAAGTGGCAACTTGCCTCAATGACACTTGGAATGCATTTCCTTGTTGCCAGCTATTATTTGATTGTTTGAAATCTTGCCTCTTTGAAAAAGAAAATTTAGACCGAATCTGGTTTATTATGTCTTTAACTATATTCTCTGGTATATTCTCTGGCGTCGCGTGACTCAAATGGTTTACAAGCTCAAGTTACTTAAGTTGTCGTCCGTAGATACCCGATCAACGGTCATCTCGCTCAAGCGTTTACAAGGTGGACGGATGCCTCTGGACACCGAGCGTAAGGTGCTGCTGTTGAAAACGCTGATGGCGCTGGGGGACGACAACTTCCAGTTCTTCAACAGTTATTAAGTAACGATAAGCCATGAAAAGCTGTCGTTAACAGATACCCGATCGACGGTCACCTCGGTCACAAGTTAACAAGGAGGAAGGATGACTCAAGACAGCGGGCAGAAAGAACTGCTGTTGGAAACGCTGTTGCTGCCTCTAGAGCTCAGTTAAAGGGTATGACAACACCTGGGGAAATACTAATATTCCATCATTTATCCATCAACGCATGCCTTCGTGTAATTACACACATCGCAACACCAAGAAAATGATAGAAATTAGGTCGATTGTCAAGCTAAAAGGACCCCCCCCCACCGAGATGCCGGAAATCTAGCTTATTGTGTGCGTGACGTCACTATACGGAAACAACCGGCTCAGTGTTTAGTACTGAATGGCGGCGATGATGGCGGACAATTTTGTTTCTATTTGCAGCGACGAATCCGACGTAACGTACATTCTTCTAATGGTGACGAGGAGAGTTATGAACCTTTCTTTGGTGTTTTGGGTTATCAATTTGAGCCCAAACGAAAGCCAATGCAGCCTAATGAAAGGATCATTGAGGGGACCAATCACATTGATGAAACACCGGTGGCAACAGAATCACCGAATGGTTTGTTTTGCTTTTTTTTTTTTTGTGAAGCTGATACACTGTGACCGCAAAATAATGTAATATATAGAATAATTATCATTTAATATGCTATCATCGGTTTCGCTCTGCCAACCGACACAAATATGAATGGGATTAGAGGATTTGTTCTATATATTTTACGATCAATAATTTATACATGTGTCCAGTCCTATATCCAATGCGTGATATGTTTTTATTATAAACGAGTACTCACTCTGGCCATGTCCCTCCTTTGCTTTGCCTGGGGTGGTGAGGTGGTCTCATCAGAGCCAGTCATCGTCCTCTTTCACCGGAAACTGCATCTGCTTTCAGCAGCAATTTCTTAGCAAAACATGATTTCATTTGCCCATAGTTCGTATAGCTTTCAGGTGTATAATGCGCATCACACAAAACCGTGCCGGAGGCTGGGTCTGCAAAATTAGCCCTCTTAGCACTGATGAACTTCTCTCATTGTCTGCGTAGTCGAGCTCTTTTTCTCGCGTTCGGGAACTCATGGGTACTACATTGCGACAAATGGCTATTTGTAAACCGCATAGCATGACAGGTTTGAACCATTTTAGCGATTTTTTGATAAACACGAACGCAACTCTCTCGTCGATAAACAACGATGGCACACGCCTCGACCTTTTGTTTCCTTGTTATGACGTCTCCGCCCCATTCGGCTGTTTCCGGAACACTTTCGGAAATGTTTGTCATTTTCGATCTATTTTCGATAATTGCTCATTAATGTGATTGATTTTTTTTGTTAACTTTATCAATATTTGTTATCTTGGCACATAACGGTTCTATTGATGTCTCACAACCCTTTGTGTTTTCATACCCTTTAAAGTCAAAGTTATGTTTGAAATGTATGCTTTAACAAAAAGTTCAATTTCTCCGTTTTTTCATCAGAAATTGGAAAATTGCTCAAACTAAGCTATTTTCTAATGCTGATTTCTAAAGAATGGAAAAAGATATGAACCAAACTTTTTTTTCTGCTGAAAGAAGAGTCTAATCTTTCTTTTGGGGGGTTCCATGTTTATATAGCAATAGAACATAATTTTCTGTGGGCCTTGCAAATCATTTAAAATCCAGGAAAACGGCCGGGAGCGAAGGGCCTTGCTCCGGTGAAAATGGATGGGTGTGAATGAGTTAATATGGTTTCTCTTCCTCCTCCTGCGTATTCTCCTATTTAATGTCCTACTTAATGATTTCGAGCGCATCCGGTTTGCACGGTCTGCCCCGGAACAATGCGTAACCTATCATTTGGACTATGAATGAATGAATGAATGCAATTGATTCGGCCCAAGAAACGCTGAATCCTCTGTCCTCCGTTTTTCTTTTCCTCTTTGGAATCCATGTCACATCATAGAGCCGCCGTTTCGTTTACCACAGCCGCCCTGCTGATAGGAGCGTGCGTAGCAGGCTATGACGCAAATCTTCGTTGACAAAAATGTTGAAATTTAATAATTATTGTACACATTTTTACAGCGTTGGAAAATGTAAAGATTGTTTGTGTCATGTTTGTCCTCCTAGAGAAACCATGTTAAAACAAAAAGTATATTTCCCTCCCCCATCTTATTCCATTTTCAAACATTTTTGAAACGCTCCAGGGAGCCACTAGGGCAGCGCTAAAGAGCCGCATGCGGCTCTCAAAACACAGGTTGCCGACCCCCAGGCTAAATGATCAATGCAAATTAAATCTGTATTGACTTATAGTAACCTTCATGTGTGTTGGTTCAGGTGATACACTCTTCCATTCAAACCTTTGTTTTTGAAAACTACTATTGGATGATTCTTGCAACAACGCATTTCTTTTCTCCATTCCTGTATTTTCAGACACGAATCAACATCAACTGGCAAACGAGTATCCATGCCTAGGACCTGTTACAGTTTCCCAAACAAATGTAACCTGTTACAGTTTCCCAAGAAGGCATTACAATTAGGAAGATTCAATTTATGTTGAAGCAAAAAATGAATTAGGATTGGACACAAACACACTGGATAGGCTTTATACACAGGTAGGTTGGTAGCATTATTAGCGTTACTTAGCTTCCATTCCCACCTCATCTAAAAATGTTCATTACATTGGTGCCATTCGAAATATGTATACCTTTAGCAAGACAACATATTGCCTTGTTGAAATTATTCATCTTCATACCTTTTGAAAATGGAATGGTTTTTTTCCCCCTAGTAGATCCTGGTGGTCCATATAAACCCAATGGAGTTTCACAGAGGGATACAAACCCGGAAGAGGGTATGACAGCATGTGAATTACAACCATTCCTATGTATATGACTTTCCAACTTTTCTGGTTGAAAAAATGAAGAGGAGTCATCCTTTTGGAGCTGAAACGGCAACGGAAGAAAAAAGAAAGAGAGATAATGGTAGGTGAATTGCTGTCAACTGTTACTGATTGGTTGTGTCATTGTTACTGACTCCGTAGAGATAAACACAGGTACTACCTAACTTCCGTGAATCCTATGATCCTATTACTCAAAAGAGCGGACTTTAAACTTTCAGTTTTTATTTGGTAAGAATTTTGGCAATGATGATACTAATAGCATCGTATTGTGGTGACCCTTTGTTGACATAATTCACCCACTGTACTTGTTTGTCTGATTGGCCGAGCGCGTTACCGGCTGCGTCACAGTCACGTGACAGACACTTAGGAGCCGCGCGCGTTCCGGCTCATTAGAGAGTGCACGAGAGTTACAGAGCTGGACACAGCAATTCGAGATTGGAGCAATAAAGACTCTTAACAAGCAAACCGCTTCACTGGTGACCCCGACTGCCTCGCTGAAGTCTCAGAGGCATTTTGAACACTTTCGGCAATGGCGGCTATTAGCTTTTTCGAGCTTCCGATGTTTTCCGAGTCTTCTGCGGCCGCGTGGTTCGCTAACGCGGAGGAGCAGTTCGTCCTCCGTGGTGTTTCCGACGACACCATGCGCTTCTACCACGTGGTGGCCGCGCTCGGGTACTCTACGGCGGTTAGACCACAGCGCTTCGTGGTCTATCCGCCGAAGGTGGGCAAGTACACGGGGCTCAAGGCGCACCTCCTCAGACTTTTTGAACCGTCGTACAAATCGACTTCAATGGCGCCCAAAAGGCCCGCCACGAAAGCCCGACTGCCCGAGGTTCACGCCTGCGTTGGTGGCCCTTCCGCCCCGTTTCCTCGCAGACGTCCTCCCGTCCCAGTACCCACGCCACCGCCGCGCGCTTCCACTCTGGCTCTTCCCGACGCCGACGTTGCTGTCTCGCCTCCGGCCCCGCTCTCGCTCGCCTCGGCTCTCTGTCGACGCCGCTGCGCCCGTCCCTGGCTTTCCCGGCAGTGGCGCCATTGCGCCCGCCTGCGGCCTACTCGACGACGGTGCGCCCGCCTGCGGCCTACTCGACGACGCCCCGTCCGCCTCGGGCCGACTCGACGGCGTTCCGTCCGGCCCTGGTTTTCTCGACGGCGTCACGTCCGGCCCTGGTCTTCTTGTCGACACTGAGCCTGCTCTTGGCCTTCCTCACGACGTCATTCCTGTGCCTGCGTCTCTGGCCTCTGCTGACGTCGCTCCAGCACCTGCGCCTTTGGAAGTCTCCGAGGTCACCCCTCTCCCGGCGCCGCTGGACGCCGCTGTCTCTGACCTGGCCCCTGTGCCTCCGGGTGTCTCCGAGGTCAGTCCTCAGCCTACGCCGCTGGCCATCGCCGCTAGCCCCGCTGCTGTTCCGGCGCCTCAGGAAGTCTCCGAGGTTGCACATCGGCCAGCGCCAGCGAACGTCGTCCCCGACGTCTCTCCTCGTCCGCCGCCTTTGGACAACGATGGCGTCGCTCCGGTTTCGGCGTTTCCCCCGCTCCTGCTACGACCGGTCGACTTGGTTCGTCTCGCCTGTCGCCCTTGTCCACGGCCGGGCGACTCTGACCGCCACGCCGGTCGCCCTCGTCTCCGGCCTCATCCAGTCCATTCCGACCGCCGCGCCCGTCACCCTCGTTTGCTGCCTCGACTGGGTGGTGCTGCTCGTCGCACGTCTCGACCTCTTCCTCGACCGCTGCTGAGCACCTCGTGCCGCCTCTCTCGGCGTCCGCTTCTCCAGCCTCGCCTGCGCGGTGCTGCACGGCGCGCTCCTCGTCACGGGCGTCCTCCAGACCGTTCTGCTCGAACGTCCCGCTTCTGGCGTCCTGGACGGCCGCCTGATCGTCGCGTTCCGTTGCCCGCTGCCTGGCATCCTGGGCGTCCTCCAGACTGTTCTGCTTGGGCGTCCCGCATCTGGCATCCTGGACGGCCTCCTGACTGTCCGATCGGTCGTCTTCCACAGTCGCCCAGGCTGCGCAACCCTTCCGTTCCGTACTGTTGATTCGGGTTGCGCCTGGCGTCCTGTTTGGGTGAATTCTGGGGGGACCTGTGTGGTGACCCTTTGTTGACATAATTCACCCACTGTACTTGTTTGTCTGATTGGCCGAGCGCGTTACCGGCTGCGTCACAGTCACGTGACAGACACTTAGGAGCCGCGCGCGTTCCGGCTCATTAGAGAGTGCACGAGAGTTACAGAGCTGGACACAGCAATTCGAGATTCGAGCAATAAAGACTCTTAACAAGCAAACCGCTTCAGTATATTATTAATAGGGGTGTACCAAAAGCAAAATTCTTAGGGTTATTCATTTTTCCTGTACACAAATGAGGTGAATATCGCTGCCGCGAAGTCACCATTGACTGACAGCTCTCTTTCCCCCGCGCTGCCATGACGTATCTGTAGCTTAGCTTATGCTCGCCTTGTAGCTACTGGCGAAAGAGTTTTAAACGTTAATAAAAGTTGAAAGTATGTTGTCATATGTAGTCTCGAGTTTAGTTGAGAAAAGTAGTACACTAAACATTGCTCACTATGTTTGCGTGGTATTTTTGTGCGTTTGAGTAGCATATGATAGGTTACACATTAAAGAATATGTGACAAAGCCCTTTCCTTTCAGTTTTTGACCTGTTCACTGCAAGACTGGGAAGTCAAGTTACACGTCGTGTGCAGCAATCTCTGTCTGGACCGAGTACCGTATTTTTCGGACTATAAGTCGCACCAGCCATAAGATGCCCAACGAAGAGGAAAAAAACATATATAAGTCGCACCGGAGTATAAGTCGCATTTTGGGGGGAAATTTACCTGATAAAATCCAACACATAGAACAGATACTGTATGTCATCTTGAAAGGCAATTTAATATAAAAATACTATTGAGAACAACATGCTGAATAAGTGTACAGTATGATAATGTTACATGATGCATGAACAACGAAATGCGAATATACTGTCCTCACCAGGATGCTACGGCTCGGTCCTGGCTAAACAGCGAGCTAAACTCCCAAATGACTATGCTGGACGCCCGTATAATTGGCTGACTTCATTTTGGCTGTCGTTATGACATCATTTGAAGAGCGAAACTAAAAATAGAAATATTACAAATAAATTTCGTCCTCGATACCAAACAGGTTCACATCACCGTAAATAAATGATAATTAGCTGATATTACAGCAATGACACAAATGGTTAGCATGCATTCGCTAGCATTAGCACATCGCTCAAACAACCACACAACTGGCTGTAAGTGTCCGATCGCGGGTGGAAAACACACAACAACAACAGAAAACATACACACAGGCGTTGCCTCTGTAGAGATATTTTACATGCATAAACAATGAACGTAGGTTCGCAGCCGTGTTTTTCTCTCTCTCTCGCTCACTCGCTCAGATGCCTCATAGCTGTCCGTCTTCTTCTAGCGTGTGAGCGCTCTTCTTCGCGCAAACAAGTGCAAGTGCGTCTCCACTTGGGCGTGAAAGTGCCACGAACTAAAAGCATGCATTTCAATATAAAAAAGAATACTACAATTGAACACACATTGCCAAAGGCAGAACGCGAACGTACGGAGCCCCCTGGGTGCCAGGATAGAAAAAAATGTCACACTTGGATGGAATGGAGCGGACTCACGTGCAGAATTCAGTTCAGTCTTTTATTCAACACAAACAATAAGAAGGAGGAACAAACTGAGGGCGCTCCAGAAGGAGGGAATAACTAGCTATAAAATAAAATGATACAAACGAGAAACAAGAGAGCCAGGCAAAATGCACTGGAGTTTACAACTACAACGAAGGGCTATGCATGAGGCACGAAATAACAAAGAGCTATGGCAAAACACTATGAGCAACTTACAATTTAGAATACTGTATCTCGGCTATGGTCTGGCTTTGGTGGCAACGAAGGGCGAAGGCACTTTGGCACGAGACAAGAGAGAGGCAAACAATTTAAGCACATGAGGAATGGGGCACAGGTGGGAAAAATTGGTAATCATAATCAGAGGCAGGTGAGACTGCAGGAAGGGTGAATGGTGGAAACAGGACAGTGAGGCTACAAAATAAAGCAGGAAGAGACAATAATACCATAACATGACAACCCTCACCCAGACGTGACAGAACCCCCCCCTCTAGGACCGGATCCGAGACGGACCAGGCAGTTCAGGATGGTCCCTGTGGAAGTCTTTGATGAGGCTAGGGCAAAGAATAAAGCGGGAGGGGACCCACTGTCTCTCTTCGGGGCCGTATCCTTCCCAATCCACAAGATACTGTCGGCCCCTGCCCCTGGACCGGACCGCCAACAGCCGCTTGACCTTGTAGGCGGGGCTACCGTCAATCTCCAGCGGGGGTGGCGGGGGCGGAGTCGGCAGCACGGTGCTCTCCACCACAGGTTTCACTTGACTCACGTGGAACGTGGGGTGGACTCGAAGGGTGCGGGGAAGGCGTAGTCGAACAGCCGCCGGTCCCACCACTTTGGAGATGGGAAACGGTCCAACAAAGCGGGGTGCCAGCTTCTTGGATGAGGCTCGAAGGGGGAGGTCCCGAGTGTTGAGCCAGACCCGCTGCCCCGGCCGGTACGAAGGCGCCGGGCGTCGTCGACGGTCTGCCATCCTCTTCATTCGGTCCCCCTGACGAGCAAGGACCAGACGGGCAGCCTCCCAGACGCGCCGACATCTGCGGACTAAGGCGTGGGCGGAGGGGACTGAGACCTCCGGCTCCTGGGACGTGAAAACTGGAGGGTCATAGCAAAACACACACTTGAACGGTGACATACCTGTAGCTGAGGTGGGCAGCGTGTTATGGGCGAACTCAACCCAGACCAGGTGGTTGCTCCATGTTGATTGGTTCTGGGAAACCAGGCACCGGAGGCCGGTTTCCACTTGCTGGTTCAGGCGCTCGGTCTGGCCGTTGGATTCCGGGTGATATCCAGAGCTGAGGCTGGCTTTGGCTCCGCTCAGCTTGCAGAAGGCCCCCCAGAATCGGGACACAAACTGGGGCCCTCGATCTGAAACTATATCCTTGGGGAACCCATGAACCCGAAACACTTGCCTCATCATGATCTCGGCGGTGTCCTTGGCGGAGGGCAGGGCTGGCAGAGCAATAAAACGAACCATCTTTGAGAATCTGTCGACCACTGTGAGGATCGTGTTGTTGCCTTGTGAGACTGGGAGCCCCGTGACGAAGTCCATGGATATCTCTACCCATGGCCTGGAGGGGATGGGCAGTGGCTGTAGCAGTCCCATGCGTGGACGTTGGAGTTCTTGTTCTGGGCGCAGACCGAGCATGCCTTAATGTACTCCCGGACCTCCGGCTCCATCCCTGGCAACCAGAACCTCCGGCAAATGGCATGAATAGTCCGCCGAACTCCCGGGTGGCAGGAAAGCGGCGAGGTGTGGGCCCATTGTAACACCCGGGGGCGTAAGTCGATCGGGACAAACAGCCGGTTCTCTGGGCACCCCCGTGGTGACGGAGCCTTCCCATTAGCCAGCTTAACCTCCTTTTCTATTTGCCAAGTCACCGCCCCTACCACACAATTCAGTGGCAGGATGCGTTCAGGTTCCTTGGCCACAGGCTCAGGGTCGTAGAGGCGAGAGAGTGCATCTGCCTTCTTGTTTAGGGACCCCGGCCTGTAAGAGATGGAAAACGAAAAGCGGTTAAAGAAGAGCGCCCACCTGGCCTGACGAGCATTTAGTCTCTTAGCGGTCTTAAGGTATTCCGAGTTCCTGTGGTCTGTCCAGACGAGAAAAGGGTGCTCCGCCCCCTCCAACCAGTGACGCCACTCCTCCAAAGCTGTCTTCACGGCCAGTAACTCTCGGTCTCCCACGTCATAGTTTCGCTTAGCTTTGGAGATTTTCCGTGAAAGAAAAGCGCAGGGATGAATCTTTCCATTCTGTTCGGAGCGCTGTGAGAGGATGGCCCCAACACCTTCATTAGAAGCATCAACCTCCACCACAAACTGTCGGAGGGGATCAGGCATGTTCAGTATGGGTGCTGTGGTGAAATGGGTCTTGAGGGTCTGGAAGGCGGTCTGTGTCTCAGGGGTCCACGAGAACCGCACCTGCGGAGAAGTGAGAGCATGGAGGGGAGCCGCTATTGCGCTGAAGCCTCGGATAAACCGCCTGTAGAAGTTAGCAAATCCCAGGATTTGCTGGAGCTTCTTGGGGCTATCGGGGGTTGGCCAGTTAACCACAGCGCTGATTTTAGCCGGATCCATCTGAACCCTTCCAGGGGCTACGATAAAGCCCAGGAAGGAGATGGTGTCGGCATGGAATTGACTTTTCTCTGCCTTAATGTACAATTTGTTAGCCAAGAGCCTTTCTAGAACTGTGGCTACATGCTGCCGGTGGGTGGCTAAATCGGGTGAGTAGATAAGAATATCATCTAAATAAATGAATACAAAGCGGTCTAAGAAGTCACGTAGGACATCATTAATCATAGCCTGAAAAAAAGCCGGCGCGTTGGTAAGACCAAACGGCATCACAAGGTACTCGTAATGGCCATCTGGCGTGTTAAAAGCAGTTTTCCACTTGTCCCCCTCTCGTATTCTAACTAGGTGGTAGGCATTTCTTGAGTCAAGCTTTGTGAACACCTTGGCTTGCTGCAACTGATCGAAAACTGATGACATTAACGGGAGTGGATAACGGTTCTTAATCGTGATATCGTTCAGCTGTCGATAGTCAATACATGGACGCAGGCCTCCGTCCTTCTTCCCTACGAAGAAAAAGCCTGCCCCAGCGGCAGAGGACGAAGGGCGGATCAAACCTGCCTTTAACGAGGACTGAATATAGTCCTTCATGGCTTGTCTCTCGGGGCCAGAGATCGAATAGAGCCGTCCCCTTGGAATGGTGGACCCAGGAATGAGGTCGATGGCACAATCGTAGGGTCTGTGAGGAGGTAAGGACATTGCACTGGTCTTGCAGAAGACCTGGCTTAGATGATGGTAACAAGGGGGGACTGCGCTCAGGTCGATCTCCGGTCCTGAGGAGGTAGAGAGAGACACGTTATTAACATCAACCTTCTTAGCTCTCGTATCACACACCCTCCCAGAGTTCCCTGCACAGTCACTACCCCAACCCGTAATTGTCCCAGTTCTCCATTCAATTTGCGGGCTGTGTTTACATAACCAGGAAAACCCCAGAACCACAGTATGTGTTGATGCTGAGAACAGGTGAAAGCTCATGGTCTCGGTATGTCCTTGTACCCCCACCCCCACTGGTTCGGTAGCGTGGGTTACTGTGAAAAGACTGGTGCTGTCGAGGGACCTGGCCACCAGAGGTCGCTTGATAGGAACAGCCCGCAGTCCCAACAGTTTACACACCCCCCAAGGCATCAGGCTTTCATCTGCTCCCGAGTCTATGAGTGCCTGGAGTGTGTTGGTTCTAGCCTTGTGCGTTACCATGATAGGGGTGGTCGAGCGTGGTGTACTTTGCCGAGTACGTTGCATTTCTTTAGGTCGGTCGCGGCGGGAAGGACAGGCGGCCACCAGATGTCCTGAGGCCCTGCAGTAGTAGCAGCATCCCACCAGCTGGCGGCGCTTGCGCTCCTCTCTGGAGAGACCGGTCGGCCCTAGCTGCATGAGCTCGACATCTACTCGTTGCGATGGGGCAGGATGCAGAGAAGGGGGGCACCTCTCGGGATGCTCAGATGCCCGGGGAGGGGGCCTCTCAGGGCGATTTGGTTAGGTTGGTTAATGGAGCGGACTCACGTGCAGAATTCAGTTCAGTCTTTTATTCAACACAAACAATAAGAAGGAGGAACAAACTGAGGGCGCTCCAGAAGGAGGGAATAACGAGCTATAAAATAAAATGATACAAACGAGAAACAAGAGAGCCAGGCAAAATGCACTGGAGTTTACAACTACAACGAAGGGCTATGCATGAGGCACGAAATAACAAAGAGCTATGGCAAAACACTATGAGCAACTTACAACTTAGAATACTGTATCTCGGCTATGGTCTGGCTTTGGTGGCAACGAAGGGCGAAGAGACTTTGGCACGAGACAAGGGAGAGGCAAACAATTTAAGCACATGAGGAATGGGGCACAGGTGGGAAAAATAGGTAATCATAATCAGAGGCAGGTGAGACTGCAGGAAGGGTGAGTGGTGGAAACAGGACAGTGAGGCTACAAAATAAAGCAGGAAGAGACAATAATACCATAACATGACAACCCTCACCCAGACGTGACAAAAAATAAAAAATCATAGCTAATCTGTACCCACAGTTTACTAATCTGTACCCACAGATTTCTAAACTGTACCCACAGATTAGTAAACTGTACCCACAGTTTAGCAATTTGTACCCACAGATTACTAATCTGTACCCACCTTTTAAAACCCCTTTGTTCGCCGAGGGCAAATGATGCGGATGCTTGCTCGGTCGGTCCCTCGGCGTTTGGGCTCGGAGTCCCCGCCAAACATTGGTGACTACTGTTTCCGGGTCATTGCTAAACTGTGGGTACAGATTAGTAAACTGTGGGCACAGTTTAGTAAACTGTGAGTACAGTTTAGTAATCTGTGGGTACAGTTTAGTAAACTGTGGGTACAGACTGCTTGCCTGGCTCTGCCAGACTATTCTCCCTGTATTTTTCAAACACTGAGAGTATAGTCTGGGAACCAGCCGATTAACAGCCTCTCGAGCAGGTACAAAATCAATCGACAAATCAGATTCGTTTATTTGCGTGACGTGTTCTTTACGAGCAACGTCACTCTTGCGCGTCGAAAGTCGTCTCCGACACAGATGGTGAATGGGAGAGCCGAGAATATGTTCCAATCCACGGTAAAAATCCGTTTTAAATGACCAAAAACACATCGACACGAGTCATTGACAACAGTCTGTCTCGCGCTAGCCATGGTAAATAAACTCCGCTCTCCTCGTATATTTCCTTTCGCGCGCAAGTCCCTCGTCCTGCCCTCGTCGTTTCACTAACGTCACGTCTGCCCGTCGCTGATTGGTCCACTCCGCTGTCTGTTTGCTGTGGCTTGCTCCGCCCTGGAAATTGTATCCGTGTGAATGGTGGCCAGACTCAATAGCTGGAACAGCAGTGAGTCTGGTGTACCAGGCAAACAGATTGCTAAACTGTGGGTACAGTTTACTAATCTGTGGGTACAGATTAGCTATGATTTTTTTACTTTTTCAATCCTGGCACCCAGGGGGCTCCGTACGAACGTGCCCATAGCTATTAAGTTATTCAGATACTATATACAGGGGGGGCCTGAAATGCACCTTAAACGTAAGTGTGGAGAGGTATAAAATAGTTGGAAAAATACCCTGGAGATCAGTCCTAGTGTAGACGAAGCCTTAATGAAGGATGCACAGACATTTCAGAGTCTGACTCCAATTTATTGGGCATTTACTTGAATCATTCAAAGAAATTGTTTAACAGTTCTGGGGGTTATCTGACTTCCCCTATTTGATGATCAAAGACTTGAGTCGACTAAGGAGAGTCTTGTGACTCCTTTGTCTTCTTCAAAGTTTTAAGATAACTGGGCTTACTTCTGTGACACCAGATGGTACATGTTAAAACTAACCAGAATGTGAATGCATGATTGCATTGACTAAAGACAAAAGGCTACATAATGCAAACAAGTGAACATACAAACGTGAATTCATAACATACAGTAAAATAATAATACAAATAAATTTTGTATCTGGCGAAAAACACTCAGGTTACTTGAAGTTCTGCTCTCCCAATTTGACCAGATTTCAAAATTGTCCGACATGCATATGTGATACATCATTGGAAAGCTTAAAATCTCAATTTTCTGGAGGAAGACATATTTTGAACAGGAGGGCATTTAAAAAATAAAATAAAATAAAATAAAATAAAATGCAAAACCCTAACTGGAGGCGAGTGCACACGAGAGCAGAATTAAAGACGCCATAATTTTAACCAGATATTATCGTGTACTTACCTTGTTTCGATCGAAAAACTCCATGTAGCATGCATCATCCAGCGTCAAGACACAGATGTGAATGGCCATAGCCAGATTTTGGGGGGATTTTATGGGTAAACATGGTAATATACCGAGGGTCCCAATGCAGAAATCTCAGACATCAAGGAAAGGTCGAGATGTTGTTTTTCATATATTTACCCTTTTAAACATTGTTTTTTTTCCAATTTTTCTTTGTTTGGATCGATCATTTATCATCTAACATGTTGGGGAAAATGTGACCAACAAAAAAATACAATTAATCGATAGTTATGAGGTAGATATTCGTGACTTTTTTACAGACGCCTTTTTTTTCATTGTGACATAATTTGTTTAAAAGATTAAAATATGCGAGTGAATAATTTTTTAAAGTCGTTTTTTTCCCCTTTTTTTAAACAAAATATTAGACATCAATTAATGATTCTAAGCTAAAAATAACTGACATTTTGTTTGATAAATATAATTACTTTCCTTCTTTTTATGGCGGGGGTTGAAACAAAAGCGGTTTCGTGACGTCTGTAAACGGAGGTTTCCAGGGTAAAAGGCACAAATTAAAAATAGTTCGGGAGCTTAATGCTCCATGAATCTGCTATGGCAGCATATAGACATATTGTTCGATCAAACGCATTTTGGCTTAAAATACAGTAGTTTATTTTAAAGAGGAGTGCAAGAGCTTGGAGACCCAAGAAACGACACTAGTCACATCATTCAAATGGTTTACGAGCTCAAGTTAAAAAAAGTTGTTGTCCTCAGATACCCGATCAACAGTCACTTCACTCCCGCGTTTACAAGAAGGAAGGATGGCTCTGGACAGCAAGCAGAAGGAGCTGCTGTTGAAAACGCTGCAGGAGCTTGGGGAGGAAGAGTTCAAGGAATTCACGTACTACACTGATCTTCCTAAATGCGTACGTGAAAAGCCCGACCATGTGTACATTGCTGAAGAGCTGGTGATGAAGCACGGCGAGAATACTCTAGAGGAGACCATCAAGATCCTGGAAAAGATGAGTAACAAGAACTTGGCCGAGAGGCTGCGTCACAACATGCTGGAAATAAAAGGTTAGTCCCCAAAGTAGCTTCAGGGGTTAGAACGCCGGTGACTTAAAAACTGTGGAAGTGAACCGTGAGACGAGGAAAAATTACTTTTCCTAAAATTCTGTTCCAGTCTGCATGAACCTCAGGTTGTTCTGATTTAGTTGAGCCTCCATTCTCAATGCTCCCCCGGGTGCTCCTTCTACCCTGGCAGACAATCGGAGCTTTATCAGTTTTGATCAAAGACATTTGGAAAGTCTTTTTGTCTTGTCAAGCAGCATGTAGAGCTCCTAAAAAAATAATGTTTCACTTCTTAAGCTCATATTTCACAAAAGCAAAGTAGACTTTTAGCTGATGAACTTTCATCAAAAATGTTTCTTTCAAGGTGCAACATCTATGCATTCATGTCTCTGGTGGCTGTGTGCCCTGGGTTTTTTTGCAAGGATGTTGTTTTTTGTCCATAACAGCTCACTGCTGCTTTCTTGCAGGCGCAGTCTTCTCTGCCCATGATGATGATCAGATTGCCACATTGAAGGCGGACCTGCAGGACAACCTGCGGAGTTTATACAGCTTTGTTCCCGAGTGCAACACCGAGCCCTGGAAGCAGCAGCAGCCTCTGGCGGAGGTCTACACGGAGCTGGACATCACCTACGGGGCCGACGTCACGCCCGACGATCGGCACGAGGTCCTTCAGATGGAAACGCGTGCTGCCGCCGCCGCCAAGGAGTCTATCCTGTCCTGCGACATCTTCAAAAGCCCTGACGGGAAGCTGCGACCGATACGCACACTCCTCACTGTTGGCTTCGCGGGCATCGGAAAAACCTTCCTAGTTCAAAAATTTGTGTGCGACTGGGCCAGCGGGAATACCAACCAGGACGTGCACTTCATATTTCCCTTCACATTCCGTGAGTTGAACACGGACAAAGGGAAAAGTTTTACGCTTGCTGAGCTTATCTGTCGCTACGTCTGCGGGAGCAGACACATCAGCGAGGAGACTCTGAACATTATATTCGATGACCTGCAGAAGTCCGGGAAACAGGACTATGAAAGGAGCAGGATCAAGATCTTGTTCATCTTGGACGGACTGGACGAGTGCAACTTTAAAATGGACTTGAAGAATCAGATGAAAGTAGACATGGATGTGAAAAAGCCCTACCCACTGGAGGTGCTCCTGGCGCACCTCATCAAAAGGAACCTGCTTCCTTGCTCCCGGATTTGGATCACCACGCGGCCCGCGACGGCCCGAGATATCCCGTCCGACCTTATTGACAGCAGAACAGAGGTGAGAGGATTCAGCGATTCCAGGAGGCTGGAGTACTTCAGGAAAAAGTTCCCAAATGAGGAGCGTGTCATTGAGCACATCCGAAAAACTCGCACCATCTTCATCATGTGCCACCTGCCCATCTTCTGCTGGCTCACCGCTACAGTTCTTCAGGATCATTTGGACGAATGGAAGGATGGAGAGCTTCCCACAACGCTGACAGACATGTGCTCAGAGTATCTGTTTAATCAGCTGAAAAGGTCAGAGGAGAGAGAGACGACAGAGTACATCCATTACGTGAAAGCGCTAGCAAAGCTGGCGTTTGACCACACCATGAGTAAGCAACAGATCTTTTACGAGGAGGACCTGGCGAAAAGCGGATTTGATTACAGCCGAGCCGCAAAACACTCCGGAATATTCACCGAGGTGTTTAAGGAGGTCCGTCCGCTCAGAAAAAACCAACAGGGCAAGATGTTTCAGTTCGTCCATCTGACCATCCAGGAGTATTTGGCCGCATTTCATGTGAGGATATGCCTCTTTCACGACAACAAGAACATACTGGCTGATTCAGAGCAGGCACTGGAGTGTGTCTTCCAAGAAGAAGAAGAAAAATCAGAAGTTTTAGAAGAAACAAAATCAGAAGACGGAGACAAAGAATCAGAAGAAGAAACAGAATCAGAAGAAGAAAAATCAGAAGTTTTAGAAGAAACAAAATCAGAAGATGGAGAAAAAGAATCAGAAGAAGAAACAGAATCAGAAGATAGAGAAAAAGAATCAGAAGAAGAAATAGAATCAGAAGATGGAGAAAAAGAATCAGAAGAAGAAACAGAATCAGAAGATGGAGAAAAAGAATCGGAAGAAGAAACAGAAGATGAAGGGGATTGGAAAATCACTGAGGTTCACCGGTCAGCTCTCCAGAAAGCCTCGGAGAGTGATGGATACCTGGACATGTTCCTCCGCTTCCTCCTTGGCCTTTCCTTGGCGTGCAACCAGAAACTAGTGGGGGAACTGCTGAAGGCTCCTCAGGACTGCAGGCAAAACAAGTCAAAGACAGTCAAGTTGATCAAGGAGCGGATAAAACGGAACACTCCAGAGAAGAACATCAACTTGTTCTACTGCTTAAACGAGCTGAAGCACGACTCTTTGCTGAAGGAGTTTCAGATAAAGAAAAATCGCTCATCCCTTATTGACTGGGAGAAAATGCCAAATGACATGTGGTCAGCCTTGGCCTTCTTTTTACTGACAGACGACGAAACCATGAAGTCCTTTAAACTGCGGAAATACGCCCCATCGCCTTTGGGGCTCGAGAAGCTGGTGGTGGTGGTCAAGGCTTCTCAAAGATCAGTGTGCGTGGTTTCAAGTCTTTTTGAAGTGGGAAAGATCCCAAAACAGAACGGCAAATCCAAAAACAAGTGCAACAAGTCACAAAACATGATGACTCAACAAAACAAAACAACTGCAAATCACAAAACAGGCAAAAAGAAAAAGAATCTGAAAACAATTGCATATCACAGAATCCAACAACAAATCTGAAAAAGAAAGCAAATGAACGCATTCACTCCCAAAGACGTGTTTGTACATTTTTTGGGAGCACTTAGGTTTGCGAACAAAGACTAACAGAAACAATCCTTCCAGTCCTTTCAACTAGCGATGTAGGATAATACATTTTTCAATCGATAACCGACAATTTCCTCCTCGTCCCAGCCGATGATCGATAATGTCAAGCCAATAATTCTATTAAATGGTATATGTAAAATTTTTAAGTATATACAAGAGCAAATATTAATGTGTAAAAATAGAATTTTTTTGCTCGTTTTTTCAACATCAAATGTGAACAAGTAGAACATTCCAACATCTAAATCACGACAGATTGTCTGACATTGTATAATGGTAAACTTTTGGCAACAATTACTTACAGAGTAGATACCCATGTTGCACAAAAATGCCTTGCAAATTCAGAATCTTGAAGAATGTCAAATGCGTCGAAATTCGAGGAAATTCCGAGTTTCAATCTTGAATTAAAAAAAAACAACAACAAAAAAACATCGCGGTGGGACTAGATGAACGGCCTTGTTGACGACATCCAAAACAAATGAAGACTGCATCACAGTCAGCACATGAGTGTTCCTGCTGCTCACATCCTCACATGAAAATAAAATGCAAAATATCGATAAAAGGATTAGTTTTCAGATTTGTCATTGGGTTTTGTTATTTCATTTGTCAATAAAATCTATTATTATTATTCAAAGCAGCATACCAAAGTCAGCAGGTTTTATGTTTGGCTCACTTCTTCCTCCTGCCTGTGTTCTTCAGTCTAAGAGAGTGTGGCCTGGACAAAGGCAGCTGTCACCTGCTGGCTTCCGTTCTCAGCTCTCCATCCAACATGAAGCATCTGGACCTGTCCCAGAATGATCTGTCGGACGAAGGGGTGGAGATCCTCTCGAAAGGACTGGCCAGCCCAAACTGCATCTTAGAGTCCCTCGAGTAAGGAGCTCCTCCTGTTCATAATTTTCTGAGGTTCCGGTCGACCAATCAATAGAATCACTGCTATTATTAACAAAAAGAACGACTCACTCAATGTGGTCGAATGAAACAAACATCCTTGTTGACGACATCCAAAACTAATAAAGACTGTCACAGACAGCACATGAGCGTTCCTGTTGGTGACATCATGACTACAAAATACAATCCATCATATCGATTAAACGATAAATCAGGTTTTGTAATTTGCCTTTTTGTCATCTTGAAATAAAATCTATGATTATTATTCAAAGCAGCATACTAAAGTCAGCAGGTTGTATGTTTGGCTCACGTCTTCCTCCTGCCTGTGTTTTCCAGTCTAGGCGCTTGTGACCTGGGCAAAGCCAGCTGTCACCCGCTGGCTTCCGTTCTCAGCTCTCCATCCAACCTGAAGCATCTGGACCTGTCCCAGAATGATCTGTCGAACGAAGGGGTGGAGATCCTCTCAAAAGGACTGGCCAGCCCAAACTGCACCTTAGAAGAGCTCACGTAAGGACCTGTTCTTAAAGTCCCTCGAGTAAGGAGCTCCTCCTGTTCATAATTTTCTGAGGTTCCGGTCAACCAATCAATAGAATCACTGCTATTATTAGCAAAAAGAACGATTCACTCAATGTGGTCGAATGAAACAAACATCCTTGTTGACGACATCCAAAACTAATAAAGGCTGTCACAGACAGCACATGAGCGTTCCTGTTGGTGACATCATGACTAGAAAATACAATCCACCATATCGATAAAACAATAAATCAGGTTTCGTAATTTGCCTTTTTGTCATCTTGAAATAAAATCTATGATTATTATTCAAAGCAGCATACTAAAGTCAGCAGGTTGTATGTTTGGCTCACTTCTTCAGCCTGTCTGTCTTCTCCAGTCTATTCAATTGTGACCTGGACAAAGGCAGCGGTCACCCGCTGGCTTCTGTTCTCAGCTCTCCATCCAACCTGAAGAGTCTGAGTCTGAGCGGGAACAATCTGTCGGACGAAGGGGTGGAGATCCTCTCAAAAGGACTGGCCAGTCCACACTGCACCCTAGAATCCCTCCGGTATGAAGCTCCTCCTGTTCATAATCTGTGGTTCCGGTCGACCAATAGATAGAATCACTGCTATTATTAGCAAAAAAAGAACGATTCACTAAATGTGGTCGAACGAAACAAACATCCTTGTTGACGACATCCAAAACTAATACTGTCACAGCCAGCACATAAGCGTTCCTGTTGGTGACATCATGACTAGAAAGTACAATCCATCATATCGATGAGACGATTAGTTTTATCGATGAGGTTTTGTAATTTCTTTTTTTTATTTCTCATCTTGAATTAAAATCTATTACTATTATTCAAGGCAGCGGACTAAAGTCAGCAGGCGTTATTTTTCACTCGCTCTCATGTCTTCGTCCTGTCTGTGTGCTCCAGTCTAATCAGATGTGGCCTGAGCAAAAGCAGCTGTCACCTGCTGACTTCCGTTCCCAGCTCTCCATCCAACCTGAGGCATCTGTGCCTGAGCCTGAACGATCTGTCGGAGGAAGGGGTGGAGATCCTCTCAAAAGAACTGGGCAGCCCACGTTGCAACTTTGAATCCCTCGAGTAAGAAGCTCCTCCTGGTCAAAATCTTCTGTGGTTCCGGTCGACCAACAGATAGAATCACTGCTGTTATTAGCAAAAAGAACGATTCACTCAATGTGGTCGTACGAAACAAACATCCTTGTTGACGACATCCAAAACTATTAAAGACCGTTACAGCCAGCACATGAGCGTTCCTGTTGGTGATATCATGGCTAGACAATACAATCCATCATATCGATATAAAACGATTAGTTTTTTCAGATTTGTCACTGGGTTTTGTAATTTGCTCTTTTGTATATTTGTCATCTTGAATTCAAATCTATTATTGTTATTCAAGGCAGCGGATTAAAGTCAGCAGGCGTTATTTTTCACTCGCTCTCATGTCTTCCTCCTGCCTGTGTTCTCCAGTCTAAGTGATTGTGGCCTGGACAAAGATAGCTGTCACCTGCTGGCTTCCGTTCTCAGCTCTCCATCCAACCTGAAGCATCTGGACCTGTCCGAGAACCATCTGTCGTACGAAGGTGTGGAGATCCTCTCGAAAGGACTGGCCAGCCCAAACTGCACCTTAGAAAAGCTCACGTAAGGAGCTGTTCCTGTTCATATTCTTCTGTGGTAACGGTCGACCAACCAATAGAATCACTGCTATTATTAGCCAAAAAAAGAACGATTCACTCAATGTGGTCGAATGAAACAAACGTCCTTGTTTACGACATCCAAAAAAAATAGAGAGTGTCACAACCAGCACATGAGTGTTCCTGTTGGTGACATCATGACTAGAAAATACAATCCATTATATCGATAAAACGACCGGGTTTTGTAATTTGCCTTTTTTTTGTCATCTTGAAATAAAATCTATGATTATTATTCAAAGCAGCATACTAAAGTCAGCAAGTTGTATGTTTGGCTCACGTCATCCTCCTGTCTGTATGTGTATTATTGTTATTCAAGGCAGCGGATTAAAGTCAGCAGGCGTTATTTTTCACTCGCTCCATGTCTTCGTCCTGTCTGTGTGCTCCAGCCTTGTCAAGTGTGAGCTGGACATAGGCAGCTGTCACCTGCTGGCTTCCGTTCTCAGCTCTCCATCCAACATGAAGCATCTGGACCTGTACGACAATGGTCTGTCAGACGAAGGGGTGGAGATCCTCTCGAAAGGACTGGCCAGCCCAAACTGCACCTTAGAAGTGCTCACGTAAGGAGCTGTTCCTATTCATTATCTTCTGTGGTTCCTGTCGACCAATTAATAGAATCGCTGCTATTATTCGCAAAAAAGAACGATTCACTCAGTGTGGTCGAACGAAACAAACATCCTTGTTTACGACATCCCAAAAAATAGAGACTGTCACAACCAGCACATGAGCGTTCCTGTTGGTGACATCATGACTACAAAATACAATCCATCGATAAGACGATTAGTTTTATCGATGAGGTTTTGTAATTTCTTTTTTTTATTTGTCATCTTGAATTAAAATCTATTACTATTATTCAAGGCAGCATACTAAAGTCAGCAGGCGTTATGTTTGGCTCACGTCTTCCTCCTGCCTGTGTTTTCCAGTCTAAGTGATTGTGACCTGGGCAAAGCCAGCTGTCACCCGCTGGCTTCCGTTCTCAGCTCTCCATCCAACCTGAGGCATCTGGACCTGAGCCTGAACGATCTGTTGGACGAAGGTGTGCAGATCCTGTGGAAAGGACTGGCCAGTCCAAACTGCATCTTAGAGTCCCTCAGGTAAGGAGCTCCTCCTGTTCATTATCTTCTGTGGTTCCGGTCAACCAATAAATGGAATCACTGCTGTCATGAGCAAAAAGAACAATTCACTCAGTGTAGTCGTACGAGACAAACGTCCTTGTTGACGACATCCAAAATAAATGAAGATTGTCACAGCCAGCACATGAGCGTTCCTGTTGGTGATTGAAAATAGAATACATCATATCAATAAAACCAAGGGTGTAGGTTTGGTCTCAATATTGGTAGGGATGATATAACAACACAACCTGCATGTACAGTACACTTTTTGCTGTGGACGGAACATGATAAGACCAAACAGACTGTGTGAACAATAAGAATTGAATTAATTGATAGGCTGAATGATAAAATACAATGGGGCAAATAAGTATTTAGTCAACCACCAATTGTGCAAGTTCTCCTACTTGAAAAGGTTGGAGAGGCCTGTAATTGTCAATATGGGGAAACCTCAACCATGAGAGACAGAGTGTGGAAAAAAAAAAAAAAATTTTAATTACATTGTTTGATTTTTAAAGAATTTATTTCCAAATTAGAGTGGATAATAAGTATTTGGTCACCTACAAACAAGCAAGATTTCTGGCTGTCAAGAGGTCTAACTTCTTCTAACGAGGTCTAACAGGGTTCCACTCGTTACGGCACCTGTTTTAACTCATCATTATAACAGACACCTGTCCACAAGCTCAGTCAGTCACACTCCAAACTCCACTATGGCCAAGACCAAAGAGCTGTCGAAGGACACCAGAGACAAAATTGTAGACCTGCACCAGGCTGGGAAGACTGAATCTGCTTGGTGTAAAGAAATCAACTGTGGGAGCAATTATTAGAAAATGGAAGACATACAAGACCACTGACAATCTCCCTCGATCTGGGGCTCCATGCAAGATCTCCCCCCGTGGCTTCAAAATGATAACAAGAACAGTAAGCATAAATCCCAGAACCAGACGGGGGGACCTAATGAGTGACATACAGAGCGCTGGGACCACAGTAACAAAGGCTACTATCAGTAACACAATGCGCCACCAGGGACTCAAATCCTGCACTGCCAGACGTGTCCCCCTGCTGAAGCCAGTACACGTCCAGGCCCATCTGCGGTTTGCTAGAGGGCATTTGGATGATCCAGAAGAGGACTGGGAGAATGTGTTTTGGTCAGAAGAAACCAAAATAGAACTTTTTGGTGGAAATAAACGACTGATCTGTGTAAAGGAAAGCCTGAATGAGGCCATGTATCGAGAGATTTTGAGTGAAAATCTTCTTCCATCAGCAAGGGAATTGAAGATGAGACGTGGCCGGGTCTTTCAGCATGACAATGATCCCAAACACACAGCCAGAGCAACAAAGGAGTGGCTTCGTCAGAGGAATGTCAAGGTCCTGAAGTGGCCTAGCCAGTCTCCAGATCTTAACCCCATAGAAAATCTGCGGAGGGAGATGAAAGTCCATGTTGCCCAACGACAGCCCCAAAACATCATTGCTCTAGAGGAGATCTGCATGGAGGAATGGGCCAAAACACCAGCAACGGTGTGTGAAAAGCTTGTGAAGAGTTACAGAAAACGTTTGGCCTCCGTTATTGCCAACAAATGGAACATAACAAAGTATTGAGATGAACGTTTGGTATTGACCAAATACTTCTTTTCCACCATGATTTGCAAATAAATTCGTTAAAAATTAACAATGCAATTTTCAGTTTTTTCCCCCCACATTCTGTCTCTAATGGTTGAGGTTTACCCATGTTGACAATTACAGGCCTCTCTAATATTTTCAAGTGGGAGAACTTGCACAATTAGTGGTTGACTAAATCTTTATTTGCCCCACTGTACATCTGTATTGACTGACACTAACTCACACACTGCAAATTTACAGTATAATTTGTTAATCTGATCGTTTTTCTTCAATCTAGTCGAATAATTTTCGTCATCTTGTTTTGAGTTTTGAAGGCTAGTTAACAGGTTTATGTGTCAGATTCTTACATTTACCTCTAGTAAATATTACCACTTGTTCTAATTAAGCCCAAAAATCAGTCGGTCATTTTTCACCTAAATCAAGAAAAAAATGCTTTCAAATGATGTTTTGAACAATATATAATTGAAGAACATTTCTGACAAGTTTTTTCTAAAGATTAAATATAGAAGCTTTTTGCTTAAAATAAGTCTGTTAAGTTTATTTTCAGATAGCTATTTTTCTTTAGGAAATCGGATTAAAATTTACTTGAAGCAATGGCAGATAATTTCTCTTATTTCCAGTAGATTTAGACTGATTTAAACCTTTGTTTTCAAAAACTACAAAGGAAACATTTTGAAAACTTCCAGAATAAATGTCTGGATTTTATTCGGAAATTTAAATTGCAATATTTGAACACAAATTTGTGTATTAACATACAAAAATACAAAATTGTTAATCATCTCTTAACTATTCAGGAATGCAAAAAAATCAATGTCTTAATACCACTCAAAATTGTCTGTATAAATAAACTAAATATAACAAAAATTCTTAGTCAGGGAATAATAAAAATAAATAAAAAAAGACCCTTCCTTTCGGAAAAGCACGACTGCTTTTGTCCACAAGCACAGCCAAACTCAACAACAAAAAAAAGAAAGCTCCTTTGGGCTGCTTAAGACCACATAAGCAAAATAAAAATTGGGAAGAAGGGGGTAAACCTTAGTCCACAACATTTCTTTAAGCTGAGCAGAGTTCACTCTATTTCTCAGTTTAATTAACGTTAGGATAGTCGAATACACATAGGTAGATTTGTGTCTTTATTATTACAGCAAAAAAAAAGCTGCTACAACAACAAAAAAGTCGCTTCAATCGAAATATTTTCAATTTGAAGGGAAAAAATCACTTCGATTAAAAAAAAAAAAAAAACGTGTTTGAATGCAAAAATACATTTGAAACTCAAAAAATGCATTTGTAAACTTTTTCTTAGAATTTTTTTTTTTTATTCAAACAACTTTTTATTGATTGAAGTAACTTAGGTTTGCGTTTGGGCCACATTTTGGCTAGGACAGCTGTGGTTTTATTATTTAATCAAAAAAATAATAATTTGCTTCAAACAAAAAAAAAATATTTTCAAAAGAAAAATCACTTCAATCAAAAATGAAAAATTTTCAATCATAGAAAAAAAATGTTTGAATGCGAAAAATATTTGAAACTCGGAAATTTGCATTTGAACACTTCATTTTTCATTGAAACTGTTTTCTTTGATTAAAGTAATCCTTTTTGCGTTTGGGCCATATTGTGGGTAGGACATTTGTGTCTGAATCATTCAATCCCAGGAAAAGTTGCTTCAATCAAAAAACTATTTTCAATCAAAGAAAAACATCATTTGCAAAAATAAAATTGCCCTTCCCTAAAAAAAAAAAAACATATATAAATATATAGTACAGCGGCCTCGCTCTCATATTATTATGCACTTTTTGAGAAAAGCATGACATTTCTACCATAGCTAGTACACACCGTAAGATTTATTTTCAGATGTGGAGGTATTTCTGATTTGACCCCTGAGGCCCGGGAGAGGTCAAATTCAAAATGGCTGCCAGTCCAGCGTATCTAATGTTCAAACACACATCATTTTGGAACCAAACAGAGTAGGAAGACACTTAAGGTGTCATTTCCAACAAAGTTAGGGATGCCCATTCATTTGGGGATACTTTTGAGATTGTTGATATTTGATAGTTCGAGCAGTAACCTTGATTCTTCACTGACCTCACTTGGCGTAGACAGGAGTTCAAGGAAAGCATCATTGACCTCTGGAAAAGACTTAACCAAAGTCTCCCAGGCAGTCCTCTTTCCTCGGCCAGCGAATGCAGAGACAGTGTCACACCCAGTGAAAGCGTGTGACTGGAAGAGCTAGGCACTGTGTGTGATTCATTTTGGCAACAATTTGGTGAACAGCTATGTTATATAATATGCCACAAAGTCCTTTCCTTTCACTTTTTGACTCGTTCACTGCTTTCACTGCTCACTGCTCGTTTCCGCTCCCTCCCCGCGATGAGGCTGGCGTCTGATTGGTCGTGCGCGATGTCAGGCGGTGCCGCTTGCTCAATGCCTTCCCACGCAAGTCCCGACTCCCAGCTTCCTTAAGAACTAATCAGTGCAGAAGGTGATTAGTTCGGTCTCATTCCTCCAAACAATTCATTCAAAAAGAACGAATCGTTCACGACCGATACAACACTATAAGCGACCGGCCTCCGCGCCGGGGCGGTGGTGTGACGTCGGTATCTTGTCACTCAAACATGTCAGAAATAGCGGCGAAGTGTGATCTTTGTGTGAAAATGATTCAATCCAAACTTTTTCTACTTCAAAAAAAAAAAGTGCGTTCCAAACTTTTAGTACTTCAAATAAATGAGTTCAAAACTTTTTGCTCGACAAAAATGTGAAACTTTACCCACAACATGGCCCAAAGACAAAAATGATTGCTTCAAAGAAAACAGTTTCAATGAAAAATGAAGTGTTCAAATGCAAATTTCTGAGTTTCAAATATTTTTTCACATACAAAAACTTTTTTCTATGATTGAAAATTTTTCATTTTCGATTTAAGTGATTTTTTCTTTTGATTTTTTTTTTTTTTTTTTGGGCTGAAGCATCTTATTTTTTGATTGAATATAAAGACACAAATGTCCTAGCCAAAATGTGGCCCAAACTAGGGCTGGGCGATATGGCCTTAAGCACGTATCACGGTAAATTGAGCAGATTTAACGATAAATGGCGATAAATTCGCCCAAGCGGACCGTTATATAATTCGAAAAAATCTGAATAAGTGCATGGATTACAGATTAACTGTTTCTCATTGATTTATTTACCAGCTTTAAATTTTATTTAACAATCGTACATGCAGTCTAAAGGTTAAGTATATAAAAATTTATTGTAAACAATGAGAATTCAAGTATGAACATTTATAACAGCTTCTATGGCTTGAACAATGTACATTGTCAAAATCAATATGCCTGTGCAAACATGTCTTTGTAACACAAATGAATTACAGCTTGAACAGTACACTTCAAAAAGACAATTTGTTGTTAATGGCTGCAGTGACATAATTACTCAACACAAGTGTTTACTTCAAGGTTTCAGGGTTTTTTCCCAGTGCATTTTTTAATACATGCAAGCACACATGAACCCCAACACAGACACACACACACACATTAAAGCTATATTGATCTTCTGCAAATGAAATATTTAAGATTTTATGGCGGCAGTAATGACACAGAATTAAGGACATACAGAAAAATAGCTGGGGCCCTTAAACGGTCATATTATAATTTTCACTCTTGGATTGTTCTTTTTGCTAAATGCTTTACCATCACAAAAGGCTATCAGAGAAATCACACACAAACAGAGATACAAAATTACGCGACTTACTAATTGCTAGATGCAGTCCGTGCCCAATCCATTCATTAAGTTCAGCCGTTTCGACGAGGTTAGAGCTGCCATCCGGCTCCATCACGTTCATTTGTAGCATTAACCGCTAGCGTTAGCCGCTAGCGTTAGCCTTTGGCCTGGCTACCAGTAGAAAGCACTGCAAGCACCCTCTCTGGAAATTGTGAGAACAAGGGAGGACAGCGAGTGAACGCCTGTCTGGATGCTGCCAAGAGTTTACTTAGGCTACGTTCATACTACAGGTCTTAATGCACGAATCCGATTTTTTCGTGTTTTTCCGACTCGAGTGAGGCATTAACTTGACGGTCTGAACGTGACAAGTTGCATAGAACTGGACCATTTCAAATCAGATCTGGGTCACTTTCGTATGTGGTCTAAATCCGATCTGGGCCACATTTTTCCAGACTGTCGCGGCGGTCTGTACTGTCCAGTCCCGCAAATCGGATTTCATGCAGCAATTACGTCATCAAATAGCGAGAGAGTCGTTACCGTAGCGATGCACCTGTGCGTTATTAGCGCCTAGCTTGCAGTGAACAGGGCTTTTGAGGAAGGGCTGGCCTTGACAACAGTCATAAAAAATAAAAATGGGTTGAGGATAAGCCTGAGAATGCTCAGTTTTCTCTCTGTTCCAAGTGAGCAATATTTCAACATTGCCTCCACGGCCGAGAGTCGGGACAAACTGCCCGTATGTGTGCGTGACGTGCACGGACAGTGCGTGCATGCTCTCGATCCATATAAACTTTGAATATAAGCCTAAACGGGGATTATTTTGTCTGTTATTTGTGTCCACCTTTGGAAAAACAAAATATAATATCCCTGGAATGACGGATGACGTCTGTCATTTGTTTTGATGCTTCTGCGCATGCGCGTCTTCTTGCTTTGCGCGTGTCGGACTGCGAATTAGTGCGCATGCGTAATACTTGAACAGTCTCAATGGATAAAGGCAGTCTGAACGGGCACGCCAAAAAAACGGATATGACAAAAAATCGGATTTGTGCATTAAGACCTGTAGTATGAACGTAGCCTTAGTGTCTGGTGAAAGTTTGGCGAACCTCCCTTAAGCCACACTCCATCACGTTTGCTTGTAGCGTTAGCCGCTAGCGTTAGCCGGGCTTCTGTTTGTTTGGCTTCCTGATAACCATGTGACTCCATACGTAAGCACACTGACTGCTTTCTTAAAGGGGAATGAACATAGCCGAACAACACAGCGTCAAAGCGGGATGAAAAGACTGTATTTTCTTGTTTTATTAAGTTACCGAATTCACCGACATGGTCAAAATTACATCTGTCATCGTGAAGAATTTCGGTACCGGTAAATTTTTGGTTTACCGCCCTGCTCTAGCCCAAACGCAAAACTACATTACTTCAATCAAAAAAAGTTGTTTCAATCAAAAAAGAAAATTCAATCAAAGTTTTGAAATGCATTTTTTTGCCTTTCAAATTGATTTTTGGATTCAAACACATTTTTTTTTTGATTGAAGTGACTTTTTTTGTGATTGAAAATATATTTTTTGATTGAAGCGACTTTTTTTGGGAATGAATAATAGACACAAATCTACCTCCATACTGAAGCAGATTCCTGATCAGTTTGGCAACTTCACACAGTTTAATTTATCGGTAATGCTCAACTGAGATGCAGGTCGGGCTTTCAGTGGCAAAATTTGTGCTGCGTTATGCCACCTTTTCACTTTTGATATTACTTACAGTGGCTGCCAGCTGGAAAAAACAACAACATCTAATTAGGCTAGGTTCATACCGCAGGTCTTAATGCACAATTCCGATTTTTTGTCGTATGTTTTTTTTTTTTTTTGGCGTAGCCGTTCCGACTGCCGTTGTCCATTGAGCACATTCAAGTGTTACGCATGTGCATTAACTCGCAGTCCGACAGGCGCTGAGCGAACGGACCCGCATGCGCAGAAGCATCAAAACAAATGACTACACATGCTGGGTCTGCATCATTCTAAGGTGATCACATTTTTATTTCCAAAAAGAGGACACAAATAAGAGACATGAATAATCCCTGTTTAGTCTTATACTCAAAGTTTATATGGATTGATTGAACACATGCACCGTATGTGTGTATGTCGTGCACGCACGCACACACATACGGTCAGTTTGCCCTGACTCTCGGCCATGGAAGCGATACTGAAATAGAGTACTGCTCATTTACCACACAGAAAGAAAACCGAGCATTCTCAGCCTTGACCTATGATTTTATTTTTTCTTTCTGACTGTTGTCAAGCTCGCCTCTTCTCAGAAAGCCGAGTTCAAGCTCGGCGCTAACGCCTAAATCGCTGCCGTCCTCCGTTCCTGTCGCTCTTTGCTGACGTAATTGCTGCATGAATTCCGACTTGGGAAACTTGACAGTTCAGATCGTCGCCACGTTCTGGAAAACTGTGGGCCAGATCGGATTTAAACCACATACGAAAGTGACCCAGATCGGATTTAAAATGGTTCACTTCTGTGCGACTTGTCCCATTCAAACCGTCAACTTAATGCCTCACTCGAGTTGGAAAAACACAAAAAAATCGGATTTGTGCATAAATACCTGCGGTATGAACTTCCTCCTCCTAATATCCCTCCTCTTCGAAGCCAGCAGAGGAGGCGGCGGCATGTCGACATGTAACGTAATTCTGTGATGTGAGAGAGTGGGGGTGGGAGGTGGGAATAATCAGCCAATCAAACGTGCGTTTGAGGAAAAAAACATGGACTGGCTCATTAGCAAGTGAAAAAGGGGTAAATAGAAGTCTGATAATATTAAAAATAATTCACTTAATAATGCTAGGGTCAATTCTATCGTCACATCATATAGGAAGACAATCTAAATGAGCCATATACATAACCCAACACATTATATAATGCAAATAAGGTTGCTTAAAAGTTGGTGGGGACAATTTGAGCATCCTAAAAAGTTGGTAGTGTTTTGTCCCTACCGTCCCAATGCAAACCTACACCCTTGGATAAAACAATTAGTTTTTTCAGATTTATCACAGGGTTTTGTGATGTGCTGCTTTTTTTTTCATCTTGAAATATAATTTCTTATTATGACTCAAGGTAGCATACTGAAGTCAGCAAGCGTTATTTTTCACTTGCCCTCACGTCTTCCTCCTGCCTTTGTGCTCCTCCAGTCTACATGGTTGTGACCTGAAAAAAGGCAGCTGTCACCCGCTGGCTTCCGTTCTCAGCTCTCCATCCAACCTGAAGCATCTGAACCTGACATGTAACAATGTGTCGGACGAAGGGGTGAAGATCCTCTCGAAAGGACTGGCCAGTCCACACTGCATCTTAGAGTCCCTCGAGTAAGGAGCTCCTCCGGTTGGTAATCTTCCAGGTTCTCTTCCTGACTTCACGCAGTTATATCATTTGTTGCAGCCTGGAATGGTGCCATATCACCAATGAAGGATGCGTTTTTTTGGCCGAGGCGCTCAAATTAAACCCCTCCCATCTTGAAGAGCTTGACCTGAGGAACAATCCATTAGGTGAAAAAGGAAAGAGGTTCTTATCGAACGTCCAAGAGGATCCAAGCTATCGCCTGCAGACTGTCAGGTAGGATCAAAACAATGTTGCTTGTCAGAGTGTTCAGGGTTTCTGCTAGAATTTTTTGAAGCTGTGGTGGTGGTGGGCTGCATCGGATTCAGACAGCTTGCCGTGGTGGAAATTTTTTCATATCATGACAAAAAGGATTTTTTCTTTTTTTGAAACAATTTATTAAATAATTGATTATTAATAATATATTTTATTTTTTCCAAGAAGAACCATGACCAAGACCTATTTGCAAAGTTTGCATCCTGCTTGCACTTGATTTAAAAAAAAAACAAACAATTTGAAGGCTCTTTCATGAAGGAAATCAGTAATAAGTGGTCCATATATAGTCAATGTGATGCGTGCCACCAGATTGTCCCCAGCCGGTTTCCTCAGGTCTGTCTCAGTCTTCGCCCATACAAAAAAAAAAAAAGCTTTGGGAAATTAAAACACACAAACATCTGTAACTTACATACACGTAAACTGGATTAGCCGTTAGGACTACAGTATTTCAAATCCATGTTTTCAAAGATTACATTAGTCAATTGACTTTAAGTCAAAACTGAAGTGTCTTTGAGGGAGTTACTTTTCTGATTGTTTGAAAGTTAGTCCCTAGTACAAATCGATATGAAAATATATGTGTTTCAATGAGATGAAAAATACTTATTTCAATGCAAATTCACCATCTGTTTTGTAATTTTTGGGACAAGGGGTGTGCCAAGTTATAAACAAACCTTTTTCAACACCGTACCTTAACCCTTTAACACCTACGCCAATGTTGGCCGAATTTGCATGCCTCTAATGTTGCCTTTATATTTCAAAGAAAAAATTGTTCACAATGGCCAGGTTGGGTCCCTTTTTTCAGGACACCATAATCTTCATATCCAAACTGTTGTTTTCTTCACTGACCAATGATAATCAACATTTTAGAAAATTTGTGATGTTGATGTCCCATTGACAACCAAACATACTCGACCAACCGTTTTGAAGCTTGATCATATTTATTCAACTTGTTAGGGTAAACATTCAACAGAACAAAATAAGACTGAATAGTTTTATGTTTGACATTTCAACACAAACAGCAAGTATGGTCATAGGCGTTTTTGGCTGAGGCTCTCCAGTTAAACCCCTCCCATCTTCAACAGATGGACCTGAGCCTCAACAATCTGTCAGACGAGGGGGTGGAGATCCTCTCGAAAAAAGTACAATAAAATTTACACAGGTGGAATGAATTCCACATTTTCTTTCAAAGTATCTTTAAAAATAAGACTTTTAACCAATATACCTTGTTTTCACAGATTTCTGCACTATTTCTCATTTTTGTCGTATTACCGCTGTACTTAATAGTGGTTTTACACGTTCTGCATATGGTATACATGTTAGCGAATTAGGTTAGCGCTCGGCACAAACTATTAAAATCTCAAAAACAACAAAAATAAAGGCTAAACACTTCAAGAGGGTTCGTGTACTAACCTCTTATAGACGCACACGGGTCTTAGCAACACACTCAGGACATTTTTCAATTGACATGATTTAAAACTGCTGCACAACTGAAAGACGAGGAGCAACGAACGATCTCTCTTCCCCTCTCTCTCTAAAAAATAACTCGCGCACAGAAGCGCAACCGCCTGTCTCATACCTGCCTGTCTCAAACACAAACTTATTTCCCAGTCTTTCGAAACGGAGTAAATATCTCGCTCATTAGCCGACAGCATCCATCATAACTTTGTGCGTGCGTCCGTTAAAGGTTTCCGGGCGGCAGACGTGTCTTGAATTTTGCTATGCTACGAACGGCTGTCATAAAGTTATAAGGAATAATTATCGTTTTTGAACATTTATGAATCGTAATCGAAATGTCACGTGCCGAATCGCGATGCATGTAATAATCGATTTTTTGGAACTCCCTTAGGTTCGAGTCGGAATCCGACACTGAAAGCGAATCAGAGGAGGAAGAAAGTCCCGAAGAACATGATTCTGAGGAGATTTGACCGTACAGGTTCTAACCGGAGGCAGAATCACCATAACCGTAAGCACCTGACACACAAGCAACTTGGATTCCATTAACATCAGATCTCAGGCGCTTGAATGGTAAATATCTTCCATTGACACCCTCGTCGCCACACGACAGCACGGCTAGCGATTGAGAAACTAATCATTACAATCTAAAACAATTTTAAAGCAAGATTTTTTACTGGTGCACTTTTGACCAACAAAGTTTCAGTTCTAAATATCATCGTTAACAACTCTTCATTGGCAACACGTCATTTGCCACTTGGTCAAAGCGGTAAAATGTTTTGATCAAAACAACAGAATACCAGAGTTGGATAGAGTGGCCAAAAATTTGACTATCGTGACATAAAAAAAAAAACAATAGTTCTCAAGTAAATGTAGTCATCTAAATTATGTGCTCAAGTACAAGTAATGATGTATTTGCTGAAAAGAATACTGAAGGAAATAGGGTGTGGGGCCTAAAAGCTCGGCTTCCTCGCACCCCTTTTCGAGCTACATTTATGCATGTATACTTTTTTATTATCATTATTGTTTTTCTTTCCTTGTTGTATTTCTTTTATGACTGCCCGAAATAAAAATCATATCTTGAGTAACATTGTAATTCCTTACAGTGTCTGATTTTTTTTTTTTTTAAACAATGGTGTACTGTTTTTCTCGGCACGTTATCTATTTGAAGAGTTATTATTATACTGTACTATAACCCATTACATGACTATATTAGACCAAACAAATACACAAAATGAATCAAATTCAGACTAGAACTATCACCTGACCAGGAGTGCCATCTCGTGGAGAAAAACACATTTTCTACCGTGAAACTAAAATGATCACATTTTGGCTTCCCCATGGTCTTTCAGTGTCAAATAAAAACTGGGAGAGAGTTTGACATCCAGCCATGTTGACTCCATGTCAAATAGTTTCATTTTTGCAGCGCTTTCATGATGCCACATCAGTGGTCCCTAGCGACGGAATAAACAGTTTACTTGAGCGGGAGTGTCAAACCAATTCCACAAAAGGCCAAGAGGGTCCTGGATTCCGTTCCAACCAATGAAGAGGTCATCTTTTCACTAATCTGATCTCCTACAAGTGTAATTGGTTGATAGCAGTCAGGTGCTGCTTATTTCAGCAGAAATTTCATTGGTTAATCTGTGTTTTGAAACAATTCTGATACTGCTTATGATCAATCACAGTATCAATGAAAATGAATAGTAGCGAGGCTGATACCCAATCACCAGGCTACAATGGGTTAATTTGTCTGTTATATCCAATCAGACAAGTATTCTTCGAGTAGACACTGCTTATAATCAATTACAGTATCAAATAATACAATAGTCACAACTCATAATCAATTGCTATGACTTATTATTAACTTCAGGATCGCGGATCGTCGGCGACTTACATGGACAGCAAACAATAACACTTCACTGCGTTAAACAAGCGGCACATTTTATTTAACCCACAGTATAAAGTGTACAAGCAAGCAAGCAACAATTGTGTTTCAGCTCATAGATTACATGCAATAACATAAATCTCATTACCGTGTGCTGGAAGGACGGAGAGCCGGGGCGTCCTCGGTAAAGTGAGCAAGGAAACACCAAAACTGGACGTCCGCGCGCGTGAACTCTCAGTAGACTCTAAGTGTACTTGTCGCCGTCGCTTCTTTATAGCAAGTACCGCGCCTCGTAACTTCCCCTCCCGTTCGAGTTTCACACGGCTTCAGAGAATGTTTGGATCTCCCTTAGACGTTTCGCACGGTTTACGGCCTTCGAGAATCCTTACTCCCCTTTTGATTTTGCGGTCAGGCTGTACCTTGCAGCTTGATAAGGTTGAGAATAACACATTCCCTTCGAGAAAACATGTTATGTTCACTATTTTGCGGTATCGGCGGTACCTTGCTCCCCTTTTCGCATGAGTCAGCTTGATAAGGTTGAAAACAATTACCTTGCAGCTTGATGTCAGTTGATGAGGTTAAAAACAACATTCCTTTATATAAGGCTTTGGGGCCTTGTCTTACAATCTGTTTGCGTAGTCTTGGTTGAAATTAAATCCAGGACCCTCTGGGCCCTTTGTGTAATTGGTTTGACAACCCTGCACTTGAGGGAACGAATCCAGTACGATTTGTTCAGTCAAAAGTTTCGTTCAAACGAATCATTTGCCCCCCACCCGACCAAATGAATGGTTCGGTAATCGACGTTGCCAATCGCATCACCAAAGACCAATCAGCAACTTAATAGAACAGGAAGTGCCTACACTCACGGTGAACAGTTGAAATCATCTAAACTTTAATATTAGAAGCAATTGCATTCAAGATATATGTTATCATCAAGTATTTCCATTCCCGGCCAAGGATGCGAAAACTTTAAGATGCAAATTTCTCAGATTTTTGATTGCACCAAAAGCAAAAGAAATTCATTTTGAAAGTATAAATGGTGTTTACCCTTCTGGGGAGTTTCTACATAGGATATTTGAAGTTAAAAATTGTTCCCTTTTGTAAGGAATTTACTGGAAAGTACACACCACATCTTCTACAACCCCTAGCAAAAAGTATGGAATCCCCAGTCTCGGACGAGCACTCACTCAGACATTTTATCATGTAGAACAAATTCAGATAAATAGCTTGAAAAAAATAATGAATTTGTTCAAAAAGTGCAACTCTTTAGCATTCAGAAATACTAAAAGAAATGAAGAAAAAACATTGTGGTAGTCAGGAAATGTTAATTTTATCGAGCAAGTGCAGGGAAATATATATGGAATCACTCCATTCCTAGGAAAAAACATGGAATCATAAGAAACAAACAAAGAAATAATCAAAACACATCTGTAGTAGCACCACCTCTGGCTTTTATGACAGCTTGCAGTCTCTGAGGCATGGACTTGATGAGTATTCATCATCATTTTGGTGCCAACTCCCTCTGATTGCAGTTGCCAGATCATCCTTGAGGTTCGGAGCCTTGCTGTGGACCATTTGTTTTCAATTTCCATCACAGGTTATCAATAGGATTGAGATCTGGACTATTTGCAGGCCATGCCATTGACTGGATGAGTCTTTCTCCAAGGAATGCCTTAACAGTTTTAGCTTTGTGTCATGATGCACTGACAATTATATTTTCAATTGAAGGGATAAGAAAGCTGTCTAAAATTTCAATGTGCAAACTTGCATTTTTTGAAGATTGAAGCACAGCCATCTCCCCAGTGCCTTTGCCTGACTTGCAGCCCCATATCATCAAGGACTGAGGGAATTTTGATGTTTTCTTCAGGCAGTCATCTTTGTAAATCTCACTTGAACATTACAAAACAAAAGTTCTTGCATCATCACCTTGTCCAATGCAGATTCTTGACTCTTGACACCTTGTCCAATGCAGATTCTTGACTCTTGGCCAAACCTGTGCAGCAGTTGTGTGTGAAAACAATTTCCCGTGTGGACTGACAAGAAGATTACGCGGACATTTCACTGGTCGAGTCTTAGTTTCATGTCAGGGACTTTCTCGGGAAGCGATGTGCGTGAAAGCAGGCCTTAAATACCTGGGTCACAGCACGATGGCTGATGACGTTAATATCATCGCGGGGCAATCGCCACTTCATCTCTCTTCGCAGTAAGAAGAAAAGTGGTAAACAAACATAGCTGGGAATAGCTAAATTAAACTGAAAACAACTAAATTAAATTGCTACGGGATGGTTGAGCGGAGGAAGAGATGCGTTCAAGTGTCCATTAAATACATATTCGCCACCAAGATCTGCACCTGCGGCGGCTCCACTCGCACCTGCGCCCGAGAATTCCGTGCGCACCGCGAGAGCGAGCCTCTCCCCTCTGCTGCCCTGCAGATAGAAAAGGGGGAATAACACAATGAGTCTGTGACAGTAGGTCGACAGGAATCTTCTCTTGGATTGTCTGGTCTGAAATACAGTCTTGATAAGCTTGAACTGGCTGCATTGATGACGTAGGGAACGCGCACTCTGGAATAAAACACAATTTGACCAACGTTGTGACAGCCGACGCTGACCAAAAATGACCTCATGTCCGGGTTATAAAATCGCGCCAGCAGCCCTCCCCACACATAGGGCACCAGTGGGCAACACTGGACAAGTCTGTGAAAGCGTCCAACCCGCGTCATTCTCGGGACATCCCGAGTAAATCCCGCGTCACCTTACATAGGAATTTCCCTGGATATGTGTGTGAAAAGGGCTTGAGTGACCGACGCTATTGTTGTGTTTCCACTCTCTCCTTCCCCTGCCGCTGCAGTCGTGAGAGAGAACTTCCGCCGCGTCGTCGGTCAGGCCTAGGGCTGGCCAGGTGTGTGGCTGTGTGTGTCATTCATTTACAGGCCCAGCACCTGACGGGTAGAGCGACGGCAGCTGTCAGCAATCACCATCACCAGCCTACATCAGCCAGCCAGAGCTCCACCACGTCGCTGGATCGTCTCTTTCAGTATACTCTTAGTGCCTTCTCCCATTTTGAATGTTTCTGAGTGACCTTATCTGATCATCGACCTTTTTGCCTTGTCCTAGGATCCCGCCAACGCCTCACGTCTTTTACTACCTCTGCCCAGGCTCTCTACATGGAAGAACACCATGGCTCTGGAACAAATAAACTTTTTTGACTTCCTAACCACGCCATCTCATGTACCTGCTTTAGGGTTCTCTGCTCACGATCGTAACACGTATTTTCATGGGATCAAAGTCATGCTTCTGTGTGACACGCTTGCTGCTGTGTACCTGAAATAAAAAGAGAGACCGAACCTTTAAAAGAGCATACGACACGAGAAAAAGTCTTAAATGGCATTATTATGTGAATTAGAATCATATTTTGAGACGATTCGACTATATACAACAATTTAGCAAAGCACAGATGACGAGATATTAGCCTTTTAATCTGCCAGTTAGCCACGCCTACCATTATAGGGCTTTAGCGACCCCAACAGGTGGATGACGTCAGCGGTAGACTGGTCTCATTGATTTTACTATTCAGCCCATTGAGGGGGAATTATTCAGAACGAGGAAAACGCGACGAAGAAAGCCGCCAAATGTCATTGTTTCAGTCTCTCTACTCCAATATTTTTACAGGATATTCTTTTTATCCAAGTATTTTTCCCCAATAGCAATATAAATGGCTTGAGAAGGACCAGTCAGCCCGTCGAGGGAGAACTATTCAGAACGAGGAAAACGCGACGAAGAGAGCAGCAAAATGTCATTGTTTCTGTCTCTTTACTTCAATATTTTTACAGGATATTCTTTTTATCCAAGTATTTTTCCCCAATAGCTATATAAATGGCTTGAGAAGGACCAGTCAGCCCGTCGAGGGGGAACTGAAATATTCACAATGAGGAAAACGCAACGAAGAGAGCGGCAAAATGTCATTGTTTCTGTCTCTTTACTTCAATATTTTTACAGGATGTTCTTTTTATCCAAGTATTTTCCCCAATTGCTAAATAAATGGCATGGTCATGACAAATAACAGTCTTGTGCTGAATGGAATATGAAATAATAAAAATGCATTTATTCAGGACGACATGGCAAAATTACTCCATAATGGTCAAAACTGTCGACTTCACCTTTAATGTCGCACCTCCCGAACTATATTTTATGACACCTAAATCGGACATATGTCATTTCCCTTCCCCGGCTTCGGAGAATGTAAACAAACCAGAAGATGTGACAGCTAGCCGACATGCTAACCCGAACCGAGTGATGTTTCAAAGTCTTCAAAGCGGAAAATCACACATAACTATCCTGGATTATTCGACATGACGACCCGGTTGTCTATTGTCGTTGCGGATCGGCAAACCGCCCGGCGGAGAGCAATTTACAGTTCGTTCCCCGGAGGAGGGTGGCTGGAGTTGTGGTGCAGCTAACGGGCTGCTGCTAATGACCATTAGGACAGCTTTTTACATGCCTATCAATGATCAAACGTAAGTAGTCCTTCATTTAAAGGAAGTTTGTAGTGTTTACTTTGTAATCGCTGTATTCGTATTTGACATAATACAAAACAAGATGTTCACTCACTTCCTCGTAAGTCCAATGGTCCCACAGTAAATATCCACGGTGAATGGGAACCTTTTGAAACTCCAAAAAGGCGCATACGCCTCTCCCTCATACAGAATGATTTTTCTGCAGCCGTTTGGCTGGCGTGATGCGAAAAATAAACGTATTAATCCGCAAAATCAGCTGAATCATTCGTCTTCCCATACACAACAGTACGCTGTATAGTGAAGAGGACGTCTTCTACCGTACACGTCACAGCGCCCTCCTCCTCAATGCGAGACCAAAGCCGGAAGTCACTCATTTTCCTGGCGCGGGATTCAAAAAACTAAATAAATATAGCGATCGCCTCCACACACATCCAAGCGGTCCATATCAATCAGGAGCATAAAATACCGCGTGTATTATGAAATAAACATGCTTTTTCGTGTCACAGGCACTTTAATTTCCAAATATGGAACAACCAGCACATCAGATTTACCTGACGCGCCGTTGTATTTATGTTTTGGTGCTATCGTTTAAAGTGTGTGTATAGCTAGTTCTCAAATTTGTTGCTCTGAAACAAAAACTTATAATCAAACGATACTGAAAAACAGTAGTGGGAAGTCAAGTCACGTTGCAGAACGAATCATCTCAACAATCTTGGTCAGGACCGAGAATAAGTGAACGAGAAGTGACATAACTCGGGTTTTTCCCCTGCCTGCAAGCTGGCTGCTTATTGGCCACACGTGGAAGTAAGTGGCAGACGCTCTGATTCTGTTTCCGCTCCCTCTCCTGCCTGCAATGAGGCTGTCTCAACTCTCAACGCCCTCCCACGCAAGACCCAACTTCCTTAAGAATGAATCATTGCAGAAGGTGATTACTTCAGTGTCATTCGTCCAAACAATTTGTTCAAGACAACACTAGAGCACTGAGACAAGTGGCCACTCGCACACTCTGGAAGAGTCGACGCGACAAGGCTGTCCGGGTAAGTTTTCTCTTTCACTGAAAGGAAACACATGAGTGGCTAGTTCCAAAGTTTGCCCATAGGCTGCTCCTTTGGTCAGTTAGCCTCCTGTTTTGTGTGATGACTATTATGTGCTTAAATAGTGCTTTCCTTTCCATCTTCTTTTAGAGAGACAAGGTTTCGCTAGCAGTTACACAACTTCCTGTTGTCTTCAGATGTGTGACTCACTTCACTGGTGCTTGCCATACATTTCCTTATTTTTTGAATAAAATACTTGCATACAAAGTATGTACAAGGGTCATTGGAGAATTTGAAAAAGTAGCATAGGATTCATGGCCTGCCAGACGTTCAATCCACTTTGACTGGGAGGTAGGGATGGGTGATACAACACTTTACGGAGATTCTACAGTACTAGCCAAAAGTATTGGCTCCCCTGCAATTCTGTCAGATAATGCTCAATTTCTCCGAGAAAATGATTGCAATTACAAATGCTTTGGTAGTTATTTCTTAATTTATTTTGCTTGCAATGAAAAACACAGAATGGGGGCGGGGGATTAAATCATTATTGTTTGACACAAAACTCCAAAAATGGGCCAGACAAAAGTATTGACACCCTTTGAAAAATCATGTGATGATTCTCTAATTTGTGTAATTAACAGCACCTGTTACTTATCTGTGGCACATAACAGGTGGTGGCAATAACTAAATCACACTTGCAGCCAGTTAAAATGGATTAAAGTTGACTCAACCGCTGTCCTGTGTCCTTGTGTGTACCACATTGAGCATGGAGAAAAGAACTGTCTGAGGACTTGAGAAGCAAAATTGTGAGGAAGCATGGGTAATCTCAAGGCTACAAGTCCATCTCCAAAGACCTCAATGTTCCTGTGTCTACCTTGCGTAGTGTCATCAATAGGTGTAGAGCCCATGGCACTGTGGCTATGATGTGGACATTTCAGCAAAAGATTGTGCAGATGGTGGATAAAGAACCTCGACTAACATCCAAACAAGTTCAAGTTGTCCTGCAGTCTAAGGGTACGACAGTGTCAACCCGTACTATCCTTTGGCGTCTGAATGAAAAGGGACTCTATGGTAGGATACCCAGGAAGACCCCACTTCTGACCCAGAGACGTAAATAAACCAGGCTAGTTTGCAAAAACTGACCTGAGAAAGCCAAAAACATTTTGGAAGAATGTGTTCTGGTCAGATGAGAAAAAATTAGAGCTTTTTGGGAAAAGGCATCAAAATAAAGTTTCCAGGGAAAAAAACAAGGCCTTCAAAGAAAAGAACACTGTCCCCACAGTCAAAAATAGAGGAGGTTCCCTGATGTTTTGGGGTTGCTTTGCTACCTCTGGCACTGGAGTGCTTGACCGTGTGCATGGCATTATGAAGTCTGAAGACCAACACATTTTGCAGCATAAATTAGGGCTCAGTGTGAGAAAGCTGGGTCTCCCTCAGAGGTCATGGGTCTTCCAGCAGGACAATGACCCAAAACACACTTTATAGAGCACTAGAAAATGGTTTGAGAGAAAGCATTGTAGACTTCTAAAGTGGCCGGCAATGAGCCCAGACCTGCATCCCACAGAACACCTGTGAAGAGATCTGAAAATGGCAGTTTGGAGAAGACACACTTCAAATCTCAGAGAGCTGGAGCATTTGGCCAAAGAAGAATGGTCTAGAATTCCAGCAGAGCATAGTAAGAAACTCATTGTATACCGGAAGTGGTTGTTCGCAGTTATTTTGTCTAAAGCACAGGTGTCAAACCGATTCCGGAAAGGGAAAGTGGGTGCAGGTTTGCTTTTCAACCAATGAAGAGGACACCTTTTCACCAATTAGATCTTTTACATGTGTAATCAGTTAAACTTTGTCAGGTGCTGCTTGTTTCAGCAGGAAGTTTATTGGTTAAACTCTGCGCGTTTATGGCTGGAACAAAATCCAGCACCCAATACGCCCTTTCTGGAATCGGTTTGACACCTGTGGTCTAAAGGTTGTGGTACCAAGTATTAGGCTGAGGGTGCCAATACTTTTGTCCGGCCCATTTTTGGAGTTTTGTCAAAATTTAAATGATTTATTATTTTTTTCATTCTCTTTTGTGGTTTTTCATTGCAAGCAAAATAAATGAAGATATTGCTGCCAAAGCATTTGTAATTGCAATCACTTTCTGGGAGAAATTTAGCATTATCTGACAGAATTGCAGGGGTGCCAGTACTTTTGGCCAGCAGTGTACAAGTATGTACAACAGTCATTGAAGAATTTGAAAAAGTAGCATAGGACTCATGGCCTGCCAGACGTTCAATCCATTTTGACTGGGAGGTAGGGATGCGCATGACCACGCTTTACGGAGATTCCATATCATATCAATTTGATTTAATTTAAATGTACAACTTACAATGTAAATAGACATGAAAAGAAAGGGCACAAATGATGAGGTGTGTCCAAACATTTGGCCTGTACTGTACAGTATATTGTCAGGTATTTTCAATATCAAATCTCGTCATTTTGTGCCACAATTGTAAAGAACCAAGTGACAAGGGACTTCCAACAGGAATGAAGAAGATTGACCTGACGTCCCTGTTTTGCATCACGTCACTCAAACTGTTTCCTAGCTCACTTTACTCTAGCTAACTTTGTAAGTCAATAAAGGTTGTCGTCCGCAGATACCCGATCATAGGTCACCTAGCTTACGCGTTTAAGAGGAAGAAGGATGACTCTGGACAGCGGGCGGAAGGAGCTGCTGTGGAAAACGCTGATGGAGCTGGGGGAAGACGACTTCAAGGCCTTCAAGTTCTTCACGGACCTGCCTCAAAGGGTACTTGACACCCCCAGCCAGGTGGACGTTGCTTACGAGATGGTGAAGAAGCACGGCGAGAACGCTTTGGAGGAGACCATCAAGATTCTAAAGAGGATCGGTAACAATAACTTGGCTGAGATGTTGCGTTGCAACGTGCTTGAAATAAGAGGTTAGTCCCAAAAGTAGCTTGTGGGGTTAGAACGCTGGTGACTTAAAAACTGTGGAAGACAACCATCTCTGGTGGCTGTGAAGTTGTTGATTTTTGTCCATAACGGGACATCGCTGCTTTCTTGCAGGCACCGTCTTCTCAGTCCACGATGACAATGATCAACTTGCCAGATTGAAGGCAGACCTGCAAAGCAACCTGCATAGTTTATACAGCATTGTTCCCGAGGGCAACACCGAGCGATGGAAGCAGCAGCCTGTGGTGGATGTCTACACGGAGCTGGATGTCACCTACGGGGCCGACGTCAGTCCCGACGAACGGCACGAGGTCCTTCAGATGGAGACTCGTGCCGCGGCGGCCAGGGAGTCTATCTTGCCTTGTGACATCTTCAAAAGCCCTGACGGGAAGCCGCGACCGATACGCACGCTGCTCACAGTCGGCTTTGCGGGAATTGGAAAAACCTTCCTGGTTCAAAAGTTTGTGTGCGACTGGGCCAGCGGGAATACAAACCAGGACGTACACTTCATATTTCCCTTCACCTTCCGCGAGTTGAACACGGACAAAGGGAAAAGTTTTACGCTGGCCAAGCTCATCCGACGCTACGTTTGCGAGAGTAGGCACATGAGCGAGGAGACGCTGAACAATATATTTGCCGAACTGCAGACGTCCGGGAAGCGGGACTACGAAAGCAGCAGGATCAAGGTCTTGTTTGTCTTGGACGGATTGGACGAGTGCAACTTCAAAATGGACATGACGAATGAAATGAAATCATCTTCATCATGTGCCACCTGCCCATCTTTTGCTGGATCACCTCTACAATTCTACAGGATCATTTGGACAAAGGGAAGGTGGGAGAACTTCCCACAACGCTGACCGAATTGTACTCAGAGCATGCCTTTCGCCACCTTGACAAGAGCAAGGAGAGACAGACGACGGAGTATGCCTGTGACGTGAAAGCGCTAGCAAAGCTGGCCTTTCACAACACCATGAGTAAACGTCAGATCTTCTATGAGAAGGATCTGGCGGACAGCGGCTTTGATTACAACCAAGCCGCAAAACACTGCGGAATATTCACCGAGGTGTTCAGGGAGGTCCGTCCGCTCAGAAGAAACTTACAAGGCAAGATGTTTCAGTTCATCCATCTGACCATCCAGGAGTATATGGCCGCATTCTACGTGATGATGAGCCTCTTCCACGACAACAAGAACGTACTGACTGATTCAGAGCTGGAACCGGGAGGTGTTTTCCAAGAAGAAGAAAAATCAGAAGAATTAGAAGAAACAGAATCAGAAGACGAAGAAACAGAATCAGCAGAAGAAGAAAAAGAAGATGAAGGTTCTTGGAAAATCACTGAGGTCCTAAGGTCAGCTCTCCAAAAAGCCTCGGAGAGTGAAGGAAACCTGGACTTGTTCCTTCGCTTCCTCGTTGGTCTTTCCTTGCCGTGCAACCAGGAACTAGTGGGTGAACTGCTGAAGGCCCCTCAGTACTGCAGGCAAAGCAAGTCAAAAACAGTCAAGTTGATCAAGGAAAGGATCAAACGGAACACTCCAGAGAACAACATCAACTTGTTCTACTGCTTAAACGAGCTGAAGGACGACTCCTTGCTGAAGCAGATCCAGAAGGAAATAGTCATAAGTTTTCACTGGGAAGACATGCCAAATTATATGTGGTCAGCCCTGGCCTTCTTACTTACCAACGACGAAACCTTGAAGTCCATTTACCTGTCGGAATACGCCCAATCACCTTTGGTGCTCGAGAAACTGTTGGTGGTTGTCAAGGCTTCTCAAAAATTAGAGTAAGTGCTATAAAATCTTTTCTGAAGTGCGAAAAATCCAAAAGCATAATGGCAAATCCAAAAACCAGTCCAACAAGTCACAAAACACGATGACAAAAAAACAAAAGAACTGCAACTAGCCAAAAAAAAAACATCTCAAAACAAGACAAATACAAAAAAAATTGCATATCTCAACATCCAACCCAAAAACAAAATGAAAATAACTCAATCACTCCCAAAGATGTGTTTGTACTTTTTTTTGGAACACTTAGGTTCGCTACCAAAGGCATATACAAACAGGAGTTTCTAATCTTTCACTGAAGAACCGAAAAGATTAGAAAAACTTATTTTCATGATGAAAGATGGGAATCTAATTGTTCGTTTTTAAGTTTGTTTCGCCATCAAACACAATATTCTGTGGCGCTTGACGGAACAGCCAAAATCTTCGCAAATCAACAGAATGTCTTGTGAAGATGGCTGGGAATGAATGAGTTAAGAAACCGGAAATAGTTGGCACTGGTACCAATGTTCCCTGTAAGCTGCACACGTGCGCATTGGCGCATTTCTTGCACATACTTAGTGCACAGGAAAAATTCAACGAAAACATATTGTAGCTTTAGTAAGACTACTGTTGGCACCTTAGGCGGAGGGATTTGTAAGCGCGACACTCCTATTGGTGCGCTCGATACGGCAACGCGACGCTCCCATTGGTGACACCATAGTTGTATGTTGTTGCAATGCTGCAATCTCTTTCTGTTGTGATCAGGGGTAAAAGTGGCTAGAATTTCGTGCTAGAACTCCCTGACATAAAATTCGACACAGAGCCCTTTTTTGGGGGGTTGGGGGTAAACCTCCTAAAACCACAGAAATGTAAAAACTGCTTTTGGCACTCTTATAAATGTAATACACATTAAAACACAACAGATCAAGGGTTCAATCCTGGGCTCCAGCCTTCCTGTATGTTGTTTGCATGTTCTCCCCGTGCCTGCGTGAGTTCTTTACTGGGTACTTCGGTTTCTCCCCACATCCCAAAAACATGCATGGTAGGCAGATCGAACACTCTAAATCAGTGGTCTCCAACCCGGTCCTCAATGGCCAGCTGTGGGTCGTGGTGTTTGTTCCTGCCGATCCAGCACAGATAGTTGAACCAATGAGCTTTCTGCTAAAACATGCAGCACTTGACTGCAATCAACTGATTGCACTAGTAAAACACCAGATTGTTGAAAAAGTAGTCATCTTGTTTGGTTGGAATAAAGTCCTGCACCGACAGCGGGTCTTGAGGACCGGGTTGGAGACCACTGCTCTAAATTGTCCCCAGGTATGACTGTGTGCCCGAATGGTTGTTCATCTCCTTGTTCTCTGCTATTGGCTGGCAACCGATTCAGACTGTACCCCGTATACTGCCCTTAGTTAGCTGGGATTGACTCCAGCACCCCCGTGACCCTCTTGAGGATAAGCGGCTCGGAAAAATCATGAATGAATGAAAGGTTTCACACATGCATTAGGCTACTGCATTACACTGGATCAAGGCATAAATGAGAAACTGATATCCATGCAAAATTGTATTTTTTCACTGATTCACAAAATTCCATCTAAAATGCCACCGAATGTATATGGCGGAAAACACTCTGGTGACTTGAAGTTCCGCTCTGAGACCCCCAATTTGGCCAACTTCAAAATTGTCCGATATGCATGTGTGATACATCATTGGAAAGCTTAAAATCTCAATTTTCTGGGGGAAGAAAAATTTTGAACAGGAGGGCATTTCTAAAAAAAACAGCAGAACCCTATCTGGAGGTGAGAGCATGAAAGAGCAGAATTAAAGACGCCACGACTTTAACGAGATATTATCGCATACTTACCTTGTTTTGATCCAAAAATTCCATGTAGCATGTATCACTGAGTGTCAAGACACATCTGTGAATGGCCTCAGCTGGATGGATTTTTTGGGGATTTTCTGGGTGAAACATCGTAATATAACAAGGGTTACGATGCAGAAATCGCAGGCATCAAACAGTGGTCGAGATGTTCTTTTTCATATATTTACCCTTTTAAACATTTTTTTTTCAATTTTTCTTTTTTTGGATCGATGATTTATCATCTAACACATCGGACAAAATGCAACGATAACAAAAAAAATAAAATTAAGCGTTAGTTATGAGGTAGATATCCGTGACTTTTTTACAGACGCCATTTTTTTTTCATTGTGACATAATTTGTTTAAAAGTTTAAAATATGTGAGTGAATAATTTTTTAAAGTTTTATTTATTTATTTTTTAAACCAAATATGAGACATCAATTAATGATTGTGAGCTAAAAACGACAGACATTTTGAATAATAAATATATTTAATTACCTTCGTTTTATGGCTGGGTTGAAACAAAAGCGGTTGCACGACGTCTGTAAATGGGGGTTTTCAGGGTAAAACGGACAAATTAAAAAAAGTTTGGGGGCTTCATGCGCCATGAATCTGCTATGGCAGCATATAGACATATTGTTCTATCAAACACAACAGTTGTTTTGGCCTAAAATACAGCAGTTTCTTTTAAAGAGGAGTGCAAGAGCAGACACTGTTTTTTTTAGCTTTGTCTGTGTTTTTCGCCATATTTTCCCCTTATTTCTTCAAATCTAAAAGCAAAACCTCAATTTTAACTATTCAAGAACACAGGATGTGAACATTGACTTTTTTTTTTCTGTACAAAATCAGTACAAATGACTTACATTATGCACAGTGAAATGGAATATATTTTGAAGACAAAGCAAACATTGACTTTTTTTTTTAATTATAAGGAAATAAATAAGTAGCCTTACATAAATGAATAAAAATAAGTACAAAGTGTAGAAAGTCTAGAGTCTTGGTTTAAAGCAAAAAATTATGTTTGGCTCGCTCTCACGTGTTCCTCCTGCATGTGATCTCCAGGCTAGTCGAATGTTACCTGGACAAACGCAGCTGTCACCTGCTGGCTTCCGTCCTCAGCTCTCCCTCCAACCTGAGGCATCTGGACCTGAGTCTGAACGATCTGTCGGACGAGGGGGTCGAGATCCTCTCGAAAGGATTGACCAGTCCTCACTACATCTTACAATTCCTGGGGTAAAGAGCTCCTCCTGATCATAATCTTCTGTTGTTCCGGTCGAAAAATCAATAGAATAACTGTTGTCATTAGCCAAGGAAAAGCAGATAAAATGTTACTTTCAGTACAACCTTTATAAATTTCACCAGTTTCCCTTCGCTGGCTTCAGTCAATCATCTATTTTGTTGCAGGCTACAATGCTGCGGAATGACGAAGCAAGGATGCATTTTGTTGGCGGAGTCTCTCAAGTTAAACCCCTCTCATCTTCAAGAGCTGCACCTGAACTTCAACAATCTGTCGGACGAGGGGGTCAAGATCCTCTCGAAAGGACTGGCCAGTCCATACTGCATCTTACAAGTCCTCAAGTAAGGATCTGCTCCAGTTTGAAATCTTCCGTGGATCCGGTCGTCTAATCAAAAGAATCGCTGCAATTATTCGCCAAGAAAAAGGCAGACAAAATGTTACTTTCAATCATAACTCCAACCAGGTTCCCTTCCTGACTTCGGGCTGTTATCTCATTTGTTGCAGTCTGTCACAGTGTGGTATCACGGGGCGAGGATGCGTTTCTTTGGCTGAGCCTCTCATGTTAAACCCCTCTCAACTTCAACAGCTTCACCTGAACTTCAACAATCTGACGGACGAGGGCGTCGAGGCCCTCTCGAAAGGACTGGCAAGTCCACACTGCATCTTGCAAGTCCTCGAGTAAGACTCTCCTCCAGTTAGAAATCTTCCGTGGATCCAGTCGACCACTCAAAAGAATAACGACTATTATTAGCCAAAGAAAAGGCAGACAAAATGTTACTTTCAATCAAACCTTTATAACTAACCAGGTTCCCTTCCCGACTTCAGGCAATTATCTCATTTGTTGCAGGCTGTCAGAGTGCGGGATCACGAAGCAAGGATGCATTTCATTGGGGGAGGCTCTCAAGTTAAACCCCTCCCATCTTCAAGAGCTGGACCTGTGCCGGAACCATCTGTCGGACGAGGGGGTCAAGATCATCTCGGAAGGACTGGCCAGTCCACACTGCAGCTTAAAAGTCCTCCAGTAAGGAGCTCCTCCAGTTAAAAATCGTATTTGGTTCCGGTCAACCAATCAAAAGAATCGCTGCTATTATTAGCCAAGGAAAAGGCAGACAAACTGTTACTTTCAGTCGAACCTTCTTAACTCTAAAAAGGTTCCCTTTCTGACTTCAGGCAGTAATTTCATTTGTTGCAGGCTTTCATGGTGCAATGTCACGGATAAAGGGTGCGTTTCCTTGGGCAAGGCGCTGAAGTTACACTCCTCCCATCTTCAAGAGCTGTACCTTTGGGGCAATCAAATAGGAGAAGAAGGAAAGAGGGTCTTATTGGACGTCCAAGAGGATCCCAGCTATCAGCTAAAGACTGTGTGGTAGGATCAAAACCAAGGGTGTAGGTTTGGATAGAGACTGAAGGGACATAACACAACCCACTTTTTAGGATGCTTAAATTGCCCTCACCAACTTTTAAGCAACCTTCTTTGCATTATATCATGACTTCAGTTAAAGAGGAAATTTAGATTGTCTTCCAATATGTTGTAAGGATTGAATTGAACCTACTATTATATTAGCAAGTGAATTATTTTTCTTATGTTCAGACTTAAGGGCCGTTTACATGGTGACGCTGCAACACCAAGACACAGCAATTGTGTTACGGAATGGCCTCGCCTTTACAGTATATGGTGACAGCAAAAATGGAAAGCCAAACCTTTGATTCAGGGCTCCCAAGCGGAAGAGTGTGTTTTATCGTCCCTACCAATGTTGAGACCAAACCTATGCCCTTGATCAAAAAAAGTGTTTATTCACGTTCCATTCTGATTGTTTGTGTCTTTCTTCAGCTTCACCGGGTGAAACGAAGAACAACGTTCGGTCCTTGGCGCCAAGAAGGGCGAGTCATTCCAAGTGTTCATTTTTAGAAGACGTTGAGCCCAATTGATCTCCTTCAGATTTAGTTCGGTGCTACGTACTATCCGATGATCTCAAGAGCATCGAGTGTCGGCTCAACATGCAAAAGTAGCTTCGCTCACTGAATTTGAGGCAGTCCGCCCGCCGGCGTCGGGATTGTTTGCAGCAACGCCGCTACTGGCAGGTGGAGTTCAAGGAGGAAGGTCTACGACGCTGCTACCAAACTACTGGCAGTTGTTTTCTGACATGAATTGAAATGGGTTTGTCACGAATAGACGTCCAGTCCATTTGGACTGGGAGGGGCTGACCAAAAGGATTGGACTTTCAGCACCGTGCACAGCAACCAATGAGTTCAGTAAGTACTAGAGGCGTGCAAAATTTCCGATTCTTTGATTATTCGCGATTTGGCCGTAGAAGATTTGAGATTGATTCACATACATCCATTTTTCGATTACTGAAATATGTCAAGGAAAGCGGAACTAAAACACAGTCGAGAGTAAATGTCACAGGGTAGAAGTGTTGTTATATTATTTTGATTGTTTTGGGGGTTTTTGGGATGTTTTGCTTTTTGTATTTACTGCTTGTAGTGTTTAGTTGAACCTCCAGCCTAAATGACCCCAATTAGAACACCTGTAGCACTGTGGCCATTCTCAATAGACTGAGGACTAAGCCAATTGGAGGCCGACAGGGGCGGGACAAGTTTGGCCTATCATCCACACGCACACCTAAACCGGAGTTCGCAAGAACGATGCGGAAAGTGAATAAGTGCGAATTCTGCGTTTGTGGCACCATCATGTGGACACTGATAACCGAAGATTTAACCATGGAAATGTCACTGGCTGCGACAAACTTTGTCCCCACGTCACACATGAGACCAACGTTTACATCTGGAGTCAACATGGATATTGTCGCTGTGTTTAGATCTAATTATTAGACGGGTAGTGTTGGCAACCATTTATTTACAAACTCTTGAATTGCTCCATATAGACCCTACTCACCTACGTCACAAAATGGGCGTGTCGCTGTTTCCGGCCGCCATATTGTACCTCTTTTTCAGACCTATTCTCATTGTTTTCAATTAGTCGAGCAAGTTATAGAGCAATTCATGGAAGCCCCGGTGTTATCTGACGCTGTAAACTCATTGGATCCGTTGCATAAAAGGCGTTACGTGGAAAAGCTTCAGTTTATCTATTCGCCAGATCCGTATTTGATGCCTAAATCGATGTTTTTCGACCCGCTGGCTTCGCCTGTCATCTGATGTCCTGATATTTACAACTATCTTGTCCACACAAAATCAGCCTATTCTCACGAAAGTTTGAAAAACTTTAAGAGCTTGGAGGCTTATAAATGCTACGTTGCTGGTTGGGTGAAACAGGTCCTCGTACACGAAAATTCGGCAGGAATCTTGTGCTCGGAAGGTGAGTTACGAAATTTTCAATTCAAAATCTTTTGTTCTTGCTAACATCCACTGTCAAGTCTAATGTATTTCATGTCATTTGTCAATGGAGTTAGGGCTTTTAATGTTTATATGGTTTAGCGATAGCACTCACTACATACATACGTGTATGTTGTCGGCGATTAGCGTAGCAATGATCTTAATTGTGGTGTCAGCCCAAAACCCTCTAAATATATATTAAATGCATCTTACCAGATATAAAATGACTACTACATAATCTGTGGTAGTCGTTTGGAGTAGTGACGGGATCTGTCGTTCACTTGAGTAAACGAATCCATTCCGGTTCGTTCAGTAAAACGATTCGTTCAAACGAATCGTTCAACGAATCGTTCGCCCCCCTCATCTCCCTCCCCACCCAAATGAATCGTTCGGTTAGTGAACGGGAAGTGACGTTGCCGAACGAATCACCAAAGACCGCTTCGCAGTATAACTGAACGGGAAGTGACATTGCTTGGTCCCTCCCTCTCTTGCACATTGACCACTCGTCGTAGTTTCAGAAATGAGTGACAGGCGATATCATTCTGCTCTCAGAGACAGCCTCGTCTCCCTCCCGCTGCTGCAAAAGCGAGGGAGAACTTCCGCGTCGTCTGTCCTAGTTCTATGGGCTCAAAGTCATGGCTCGTGCTTGCATTTCGAATTAGGACACGGTTAAACATTTTCCTTTTGAGGGGGAAGTCGGGGTTTGGGGTCGGGGGCGCACGGACTTTCTTTAGCATGATCTTGCTCACATATACAATGCTGCTGCTAACAGCCAACGCGGCATGCCTGCTGTCACGAAAATAAAAATAAATCGAAAGTTTAATTTCTAATTATGGAACGGCCAACACATCATATTAACCTCTCGCTCTGTTGTATTTTTGTTTTTTATTATTAAGATGATCGTTTTGAATTTTTGCACTGGTATTAATAAATAAAATAATCCGGTCAGCTCCCCTGTCGTCCCCGCATCTCAGATCGTCAAATGCTGACGAGAAATAATTGTTTGCTTTATGATTTCGCCTTTCTACTCTCATTAGTCTGTTAAGAAAAATGTAGACATATTGCGACATCTCCCGTGTCCGCGCGCTTTGTTTTTGGGGCGCTTGAGTAGCACATGATGGACGGATTGACATAATTTGTCAAACCAACCGACACCCTCTGACACGAAAAAAAAAAAAAAAAAACACTCGGAAAAAATTGACATGTATATACAGTTTCATTGCAAATCAGTATTATGGTGATCATACTAAATATTATTTTTTTTCTGTGCACATATGAGGTACATATCGCTGCCATGAAGCCTCCATATAGTGACAGTTCTCTGCCCGCTTCACTGCCGTCACGCGACCGCAGCTCAGGTTTTGCTTGCCTCGCAGCTACGCGTGTTTTAAATTACTGTAAATTTGATAGTATATCGTCATAGGCACAGTCCCGAGTCTGTTGAGAAAAGTAGAACACTAAACCATGCTCGCTAGATTTGTGTGGTGTTTTTGTCTTTTTGAGCAGCATTTGATAGGCTCCACGTTAACAAATATGTGACAAAGTCGTTTCCTTTCATTTTATGACTCGTTCACCGCATAGTCATTACTGGAAAGTCAAGTTAGCAGCAAGCTAGGTCAGGAACCGGAGGACCGAATCACTGAACGGGAAGTGACAAAACTCAGTCTTTCCCCCCTGCCTGCACGCTGGCTGCTTATTGGCCACACGTGGAAATGAGTGACAGAGGCCTTGATTCTGTTTCCGCTCCCTCCCCTGCCCGCGATGAGGCTGGCGTCTGATTGGTCGTGTGCGATGTCAGAAGACGCTGCCGCTTGCTCAACGCCCTCCCACGCAGCGAACAAGCGCCACCAACTTCATAGAACGAATCAGTGCAGATGGTGATTAGTTCGGTCTCGTTCACCCAAACAATTCGTTCAAAAAGAACGAATCGTTCGCGACCGATACAACACTAGTTTGGAGCCCAGTTTTCTCGTCGAATTGCAGCAGTCAATCGCGGTCTCCTCTTCGGGTCTCTCGGAATACGGTAAAAATTCAAGTCTCTCCGTCTATCTTCTCTGTTTTTGCAACCGACCGCCACACACGACTTCACCATTTTGATTATTAATGTTAACGAGCAGAAAAACACGCCATAATAGGAGGAATTTACGAAGCGCTAATGCATTAAAATGACTAGTATCCGGACAACATGGCACGGGGGCGTGGCTGTGACGTCACGTGAGTAGGGTCTATAGAGGAACACAAGCGGAGGACGGGATTACTGACAATTATGTGTCGGCGTATGAGACTGACGCCATGTTTTCCAATTTGAAGAAGTGACGTCGCGAGAAGGGAAGCTTACTCTGATTGAATGGGATTTGGGGATCTGCTGCCACCTTGAGGCCTGGCATTGTTATGAATGTATTTAAAATAAAAAAATGCGGTTGGCTGTGGATGCTTTATTTTTTCTACAAACGTGCAGTTGTGGACGTAATTATTTTTTTCCTGGCGTATTACAGTAGAAATCCTCGTTTTCAAACAAAAAACAAACAAAAAAACCCTGCTAGGTGTGGACATGGCCTGGCACAGAATTGATGACCTTGCATGTAAAATAAAATCATTCAATTCATCATTCATTCAAGTCTTTGATTTCATATCGCATTATTCCATATCTTTAAATTATGTGAACATATATTATAATGTAAAAAATCTAAGTAGTAATGAATGAGTGAATGAGGTTGCTTGTGGACTTTTTGTTCTGATATAAAATTATTCAAAAACATAATTTTTTCAATGTTTAAAATCTAGTTTATATTTATATATATATATATATATATATATATATATAAAACAGAAACGGTAACAGTGGCAGTCAGATACCATTGTAATTCTTTTCAGGTCATTCATTGTCAGACAGAAGCAGTACAGCACAGCGTTACGCTAAAAAAATAAGTTAAAAATATAAAAATGGCTTACCTCTTTGTCCTCTGAAAGACCATGCCAACCCAACATAATGTTTACTGCATATGAAATGTGAATGGATTCACCGAGCTGGTGTTAAAGTCAGCGCAAGTGGATTCGGTCTTCACATTTTTTCCTCCCGAGTTTTTGGTTTCCGGAAACGTATGAAGAAAACATCCTTCATGTGTTGTAATGTCCAGAGTCGTTTCTACAAGTTCCAAAAAAGCAATGCGTGAGTGGCATGTTCGTTTTTGAAAGATTACCGGAGAAAAGTAGCACAAATTACGTTGTGTCTATGCGAGGGCGGGTTTATAATGTCCCACTTCGGCTTTACTTCCGCTTTATGATGCGATGTTACGGTCTAAAAATAGCCTGCGCGCGGTACGCCATTGGATGGATGCCAGAAAGATGCTAGCCATTAGCCAATGGCAGAGCAGCTATGTATGTATGCCACGTTCAGTAAACTCTGGGAGCAGTGAGTCCAAGCCATTTAAGCTTTTCTTATCCTAAAATTTCTTTCTTAACAAGAGGCAATATTTTCCCTTTCAGGCGTGTCTTAACCCGAAAATTCTGTGGGTAGAGACGTTCTTCAGTAGAGGTACCACTGTATTTACAGTACTTCTGCCTGCTTGTACCTCTAAAGTTATTGTCACTTATTCAGTAATATCATTTTAGCACAAATTTTGCTCCAAGCTGGAACATCATGTGAGCAAAAGCAGTAAAAGACACTTTAACCCTTTCAGGTACAGCAGTGGACAGCAAAAGTGGCCACTTAAGATATTGGCACTGTGATGAGAATGGTTTAGTGTTCCATTTAGCTTGCCGTAGCAAAGCATGAGTGATGTGACGTATGAGGAAATACGAGTTGTTAAATGTACGCAGTTACTGAGTGGATGCTAATAAAGAGCTTGTTGCTATATCTCATCTTCGTTGCAAGTCCATTTCATGACAGGCACCCTTTTTAGAGAAGGAACTATTTTGGGTCATTCAAAAAATTTTTTTTTAAAGTAATTCATTATTGTAATTTTTTATGATTGTAAATGAATTTAGGAATTAATGCAACATCAACAATAAAATGAACTGAAAATGAATAAAAACAGAAATACAGACTGTTTAGAGTTTTTCTCCCGCCCCGAGTCTTCAAAAATAGACCAACCGGGAACAAAGCTACCCAATCTGCCCACATGGGCGTTGTAGGTGTCACCGAAGGTCACACCCAGCGTGCCGTGTCTGGGAGAACCGGACAGACAAGTCGTCACTCTGACAGGAGGAGACGAGGCGACGACAAGGCCGCGTAAGTTTTGTCTTTTAACTGAACAAAAAGGCACACACACAAAAAAAGTCGCAAGTTTGTTCGCTCCAAAGTTTGTTCATTTAAACGTTGATAAAAGATGAAAGTATGTTGCATATGTACTCTCGAGTTAAGTTGAGAAAAGTAGTACACTAAACATTGCTCACTATGTTTGCGTGGTGTTTATGTGCGTTTGACTAGCATATGATAGGTTCCACATTGAAGAATATGTGACAAAGCCCTTTCCTTTCAGTTTTTGACCTGTTCACAGCAATACTAGGAAGTCAAGTTACGCTTTGTGAGCAGCAATCTCTGTCCCTCCCCTGCCAGCGATGAGGCTGGCGTCTGTCTGGTCGTGTGCGATGTCAGACATTGCAGCTTGCGTCTCAACTCTCAACACTCTCCCACGCAAGACCCAACTTCCTTCAGAATGAATTAGTGCAGAAGGTGATTAGTTTGGTCTTGTTCCTCCAAACGATTCATTCACGATCGACACAACACGAGGGCACTGAGACAAGTCGTTACGACTGGAAGAGTCGACGTGACAAGGCTGGCCGGGTTAGTTTTCCCTTGAACTGAAAGGAAAGACGCTAGTCGTTCCAAAGTTTGCCCATAGTTTGCTCCTTTAGTCAGTTAGCCTCCTGTCGTGTGTGATTACGATTGTGTGCTTAAATACCCTTTTCCTTTTCATCTTTTTAGAGAGACAAGGTTTCACTTGCGGTTACACAACTTCCCGTTGTCTTCAGAAGTATGACTCAGCTCACTGGCGTTTGCCATTCATTCCCATATTTTTTAAATAAAATACTTGGTTGAATATGTATATACGCGAGTCATTGGAGAATTTGAAAAAGTAGCATGGGCTTCCAGACGTCCAATCCATTTTGACCGGGGGGTAGGGAAGGGCGATACTTTACGGAGATTCTATATCAGGGGTGGGCATTTGCAATTCAATTTAAATTGATAACTTACAATGTAAATTGACATTAAAATAAAGAAAACGCACAAATGATGAGGTGCATCCAAAACTTTGGCCTATACTGTATATTGTCAGGTACAGTATTTTCTACATCATCAAAACTAGTTGTTTTCGATACCAAAGTACCGGTAGTCATTTTGTGCCACAATTGTAGCTAACAATGCGACATGGCAGTTCCGACAGGAATGAAGATGAACCTGTCGTCCCTGTTTTGCGTCACGTCCCTCAAATGGTTTACAAGCTCAATAAGTCAGTCTCAAATACTGAGAGTCTCAAGGTGCGGTCAAACAAGAAACAAAAGCTTGAGGCTACGTCTATGCTAAGACGGATAACGGCTTTAAACGTGTAATTAGTTAAACTTTGGCCATGTCGGCCACACTAGTACAACACTTGTCCGGATACGTTGTTACACGGATAATTTGGGCGGGTAATATTACCCACTGCTTAATATGGACTGCTGTCTCCATACAAAAATTGGACACTAAGGAAGTGACGTCTTTTAGTGCGGCACGTTAGCATGGTAAATAATGGAGGCGGACGATCAAGACTGGCATTCCCACTCCTCTTTTCTTTTCCACAATCATTGTTTACAGTTTATCATCTGTAGTGTATGTTTTCGCGAGTCATTTCTGGCTCTTTTGATGAAGGCATCTGCCTCTCCTCCACCCCATAATTTTAAATGTGGTACCAGCCGGCTCGTTCGATCGACGTGAAGCGCTGATAATGCATTCACACATTTTTCTTGTACTTTCAAACGTGCGTCGCAATAATATGCTTCAATTTGGTACCCGTTGTTGGTCCTCCGATCGCGATCGTGGATCACACGGAAATGAGCGTTTTATGACAGAGCTCGTCTACCGCATAACGTCGGCTGCGCGGCTGGCCCCTCCCAAGTCAATGCCGACTGAACTGGAGTACCGTATATAAAAATGCATAAGGGAAAATGAAACCACAAAAAGTGAACTGCGTGGTACCCCCAGTCACAGAGGTGCACAATCAGTTTTTTCATGACATTTACGCCTGTCAAAACTGCCTCAACCGTGATGCACTAGCACTCATGGTTGCGACTTCCAGGAAATATACGCAGCGCCACACCATATGTTTCTATTTGTTATTTTCCTACTGGTGAGTGCGCAACTGAGCATCGATAGTAAGATCCAAAGTAACAAGATCAGACTTTTGTTGTTTTCTAAAGATTCATATCAGTAACAACCTGGCGACTGCTCGTAAAAACCAAGCATGCTCTCCCTTCACTCTAGCTCCCGCTAGATCACGTGTCAAACCGATTCCAGAAAGGGCCTAGTGGGAGCTGGATTTTGTTCCATCCGATAACGTGCAGAGAGTTTAACCAATGAACTTCCTGTTGAAACAAGCAGCACCTGACAAAGTTTAATTTTTTACACATGTAAAAGATCTAATTGGTCAAAAGGTGTCCTCTTCATTGGTAGGAAAGCAAACCTGCACCTACTAGGCCCTTTCTGGAATCGGTTTGACACCTGTGCGCTAGATGCTTTCAAACACATGCACAAAAAAACAGTGATCACAAAACGGAGTTCCCGACCCCTGGTCTTGAAGGTGTAATCATTTCAAAATTTCCCGCCGGCGAGAAATGAGTTTCCGGTTCATAGGCAAACCGCGCGGAGGATGAAGTAACATATCAGGCTGCTCCCTTCTACGCATGTGTAGTTTGTGCAAATGCAGGCGCACCCTGCAGAAAGCCCGCAAACAGTTTACTGAAGACATGTCAACAAAGCACATGGATTACTGGAACCATGTCCTTTGGTCTGATGAGACGGGTTGGCTTTCTTGTGTACCGTCTTCAGAAGAGGCTTCCTTCTGGTGTGAAAGCCATGCACACCAATTTGATGTTGAGTGCGGCGTATGGTCTGAGCACTAACATACTGCCCCCCCCCCCTTCAAAATCTGCAGCAATGCTGACAGCACTCCTGTAACGAGTCACATGACATTTTGGAGGGAAAATGACAATCAGTACTCAATTTGGACATTTAGGGATGTGCGTAGTAGTTTCTAAGGGGTGTACTCACTTTTGTTGCCAGGGGTTTAGATATTAATGGCTATATTTGGAGTTATTTTGAGGGGAAAATAAATGAACTCTTATATAAGCTTCACTTAAGACTACTTTTTATTGTGTAAAAGTTTCATTTTGTCAGTGTTGTCCCATGAAAAGATATACTTAAATATCTGCAGAAATGACAGGGGTGCGCTCGCTTTTGTGATACACTGTATATAACTTGTCTGCTACCTTGTTCTTTTGATGAGGTCTTATACACCGTTTACTTATTTCTTGCGCATTCTTGTGTGGAAAAAACAATTTTTAACGGCGCGCAATGACGGGGACCCCAGGGATATCTCGCTTGGAGCCCCAAGAAATGCCACTGGTCACATCACTCAAATGGTTTACGAGCTCAAGTTAATAAAAGTTGTTGTCCGCAGATATCCGATAGACGGTCACTTCGCTCACGCGTTTACAAGAAGGAAGGATGGCTCTGGACAGCAAGCGGAAGGAGCTGCTGTTGGGAACGCTGAAGGAGCTTGGGGAGGACGAGTTCGAGGAATTCAAGTTCTTTTCGGGCCTGCCTCAAAGCGTACAAGAAAACCCCAGCCGGGTGATCATTGCTAACGCACTGGTGAAGAAGCATGGCGAGAATACTCTGGAGGAGACCATCAAGATTCTGGAAAAGATCGGCAACAAGAACTTGGCCGAGATGCTGCGTGGCAACGTGCTGGAAATAAAAGGTTAGTCCCCAAAGTAGCTTCAGGGGTTAGAACGCCGGTGACTTAAAAACTGTGGAAGTCAACCGTGAGACGAGGAAAAATGACTTGTCCTAAAATTCTGTTCTGGTTTGCATGAACCTCAGGTTGTACTGATTTAGTAGAGCCTCATTCTCAAATGCTCCCCCGGGTGTTCCTTCTACCCTGGCAGACAATCGGAGCTTTATCAGTTTTGATCAAAGTCAAAGACATTTGGAAAGCCTGTTTGTCTTGTCAAGCAGCATGTAGAGCTCCTAAAAAAATAATGTGTTTCACTTCTTAAACTCATATTTCACAAAAGCAAAGTAGACTTTTAGCTGATGAACTTTCATCAAAAATGTTTCTTTCAAATTGTAACATCTATGTCTCTGGTGGCTGTGTGCCCTGGGGTTGGGTTGTTTGCAGGGTTGTTGTTTTTTGTCCATAACAGCTCACCGCTGCTTTCTTGCAGGCGCCGTCTTCTCCATCCATGATGATGAACAGATTGATAGATTGAAGGCAGACCTGCAAGAAAAGCTGCATAGTTTATACAGCTTTGTTCCTGAGGGCAACACTGAGCGCTGGCAGCAGCAGCCTCTGGCAAACGTCTACACGGAGCTGGACATCACCTACGGGGCCGACGTCAGGCCCGACGAGCGACACGAGGTCCTTCAGATGGAGAAGTGTGCCGCCGCGGCCAAGACGTCTATTCTGCCGTGCGACATCTTCAAAAGCCATGACGGGCAGCCGCGACCGATACGCACGCTGCTCACCGTCGGCTTTGCGGGAATAGGGAAAACCTTCCTGGTTCAAAAGTTAGTGTGCGACTGGGCCAGTGGGAATAAAAACCAGGACGTACACTTCATATTTCCCTTTACCTTCCGCGAGTTGAACACCGACGAAGGAAAAAACTTTACGCTGGCCAAGCTCATCCGATGCTACGTCTGTGAGAGCAGGCACATGAGCGAGGAGACTCTGAACATTATATTAGACGACCTGCAGAAGTCCGGGATACGGGACTACGAAAGCAGCCGGATCAAGATCTTGTTTGTCTTGGACGGACTGGACGAGTGCAAGTTCAAAATGGACTTGAAGAATGAGAAGAAAGTAGACATAGACGTGACGGTGGCCTACCCGCTGGAGATACTCCTGGCGCACCTCATCAAGAGGAACCTGCTTCCGTGCGCCCGGGTTTGGATCACTACGCGGCCCGCGACGGCCCGCGATATTCCTTCCGACCTCATCGACAGCAGAACCGAGGTGAGAGGATTCAGTGATTCCCAAAGGCTGGAGTACTTCAGGAAAAAATTTCAAAATGAGGAGCGTGTCATTGAGCACATCCGGAAAACACGCACCATCTTCATCATGTGCCACCTGCCCATCTTCTGCTGGCTCACCGCCACAGTTCTTCAGGATCATTTGGACAAAGGGAAGGAGGGAGAGCTTCCCACAACGCTGACAGACATGTACTCGGAGTATGCTTCTAACCAGCTGGACAAGTCCAAGGAGAGACAGACAACCGAATACACTGATTACGTGAAAGCGCTAGCAAAGCTGGCCTTTCACCACACCATGAGTAAGCAACAGATCTTCTACGACAAGGACCTGGCGGACAGCGGCTTTGATTACAGCCAAGCCGCAAAACACTCCGGAATATTTACCGAGGTGTTTAAGGAAGTCCGTCCGCTCAGAAGAAACCAACAGGGCAAGATGTTTCAGTTTGTCCATCTGACCATCCAGGAGTATCTGGCCGCATTCCACGTGATGATTTGCCTCTTCCACGACAACAAAAACATACTGGATGATTCAGAGCATGCATTTGAATGTGTTTCCCAAGAAGAAGAAAAATCCAAAGTATTGGAAGAAACAGAATCAGAAGATGGAGAAAAAGAATCAGAAGAAGAAACAGAAGATGAATGGGATTGGAAAATCACTGAGGTTCACCGGTCAGCTCTCCAGAAAGCCTCAGAGAGTGAAGGATACCTGGACATGTTCCTCCGCTTCCTCCTTGGCCTTTCCTTGCCGTGCAACCAGGAACTAGTGGGGGAACTTCTGAAGGCTCCTCAGGACTGGAGGCAAAACAAGTCAAAGAGTGTCAAATTGATCAAGAAAATGATTAAACAGAACACTCCAGAGAAGAATATCAACTTGTTCTACTGCTTAAACGAGCTGAAGGACGACTCTTTGCTGAAGCAGTTTCAGAAGGAAAATAGTTCATACGATATTGACTGGGACAACATGCCAAATGACATGTGGTCAGCCTTGGCCTTCTTTTTACTGACAGACGACGAAACCATGAAGTCCTTTTACCTGGCGAATTATTCCCGTTCGCCTTTGGGGCTCGAGAAACTGTTGGTGGTGGTCAAGGCTTCTCAACAATCAATGTGCGTGGTTTATAGTCTTTTTGCACTGGGAAATCCAAAAGCACAATGGCAAATCCAAAAACAAGTGAAATAATTCACAAAACATAATGACTCAAGAAAAACAAAACAACTGCAAATCATAAAACGGCAACAAAAAAAAAAAAGAATCTAAAAACAATTGCATATCACAGAACCCAACAACAAATCCGAAAAAGAAAGGAAATGAGCGCATTCACTCCCAAGGTTTGCTACCAAAGACTTATAGAAACAATCCTTCCGGTTCTTTCAACTAGTAATGCACGATAATACATTTTTCAACCGATAACCGACAATTTCCTCCTCTTCCCAGCCGATGATCGATAATGTCAAGCCAATAATTCTATTAAACGTTATATGTAAAATGTTAAAGTATACACCAGAGCAAATATTACTGTGTAAAAACAGAATTTTTTTGCTCGTTTTTTCAACATCAAATGTGAACAAGTTGTAAATTCCAACATCTAAATCATGACAGATTGTCTGACATTGTGTAATGGTAAACCTTTGGCAACAATTACTTACAGAGTAAATACCTATGTTGCACAAAAATGCTTTTAAAAGTAAGCCATTCCTAACATGCATCTAAAACATTACTACACTGCAAAAGCACACCTCCTTAAAACCAGTTAAATTCCTGTGTTTTCAGTATAAATCTATTGGAAATAAGTGAAATTATCTGCCAGCGCTTCAAAGTACATTTCACTCAATTAGATTTCTTGAAATAAGGAAAAATAGCTAGCTGAACATAACCTTAACAGCCTTATTTTAAGCAATACATTAATATATATCATCCTAAAAAACGTGTCTGTCAGAAATGTTCTGTATTCAATAATAGGTATGGTTCAAAACATTATTGGAAAGCATTTTTTTCTTGATTTAGGTGAAAAATGACAAAGTTTTTTGAAAATTTATGACGACTTCATCATCTCCTCTTCATCACTCCTCCATGTCAACTCAAAGCAATTATCATAACGTTCGCAAATCAACTCTCAACCCAAATTTTCGTTCTCCTTATTTCAAAGTTCTGATGTTTTTAAATTTTTGAGGAAAGGGAAGGCTTCCAAAAATGCTGGCGCAGACCATCTAGATCCATATCTTCTTCAATTAAGTGCTCATTTTATCAGTCCATGTTTAGCTCACATTTTTAACCAAACCCTTCTTTCCGGCATCATCCCATCCCCTTGGAAAACTGCTACTGTAATCCCGCTACATAAAAATGGTGATATCTCAGACCTCAATAATTACCGTCCAATATCCAAGCTTCCGTTTGTATCCAAAATTCTTGAATCATTGATCAATTCTCAACTACGTTCTTTTATTGACTCATCTAACATACTTTAGCCGCAACAATCTGGTTTTCGCCCAGGTCACAGTACAATTACAGCTTGTTTCTGTCCTAAATAACATTGTCTCCTTTCTTGATAATAAACAGTTCTGTGCTGCTCTTTTCATTGATCTTTCAAAAGCATTCGATACCGTTGATCATAAAATTCTACTCCATAAACTACAGGCCATAGGTTTAGACCAGGGGTGTCCAAACTTTTTGCAAAGGGGGCCAGATTTGGTGTGGTAAAAATGTTTGGGGCCGACCTTGGCTGACGTCCATATATTTAAGGAAATTTTAGCAAGCCATTCTGTGTGTCACATTTGCTTTATTATTTATTTTTTGGTGCTGAAACGATTAATCGATTAACTTCAGTATTCGATTAAAGAAAAAAGATTCAAATTAAATTTTGCTGCTTCGAGTATTCGTTTAATTAAAGTGAGAAACTGCCCTCTAGTCTGCCTTATTTCAGATGTCTGAATCCAGCTGCTCCATGTTAAAACCAACATAAGCCAAGTTTTTGTTTGAGCTAATGGTTTTTTTATGCATTCGTAACTTAGTTTATTGGTATATTTAACAGTTGTTTTTTTTCTTTTTTTTTGTGGGAATATGTTTCTCAACCATTTGTCAAGAGCATTGTAAAAACAAAAAACCGTTAGTGTTTTACAGCACTTAAGTTAGCAGACATTTGCTATGTAAGTTAGCCATTGTTCTTTTGTCGATCCTTATTTATTTTTTTATACCATTTGAGGCTCAGCTCAGGTATTTTAATTTTTCGTGTTCCTTATCCGATTACTCGATTATTCGAACTAACTAGTTCATCGATTAATCGACTACTAAAATAATCGATAGCTGCAGCCCTAATTTTTAAAATGAATAATTTCAACAATCTCGCAACTAGCCTTTGTGGCGTTCTCTTTCGACTCTCGGGCTCTTGCGAAATACTGCTCTTATATGTAATGTAATAATGCTGCTGTAAAATTAAACTAGCTTCAAGTTGCTTCAATTTCTCTCCCCTGTAATCTTTTCGTACATGACAGCGTGAACTATTTAAAAATAGCGCACTCTTTGCAAATGAGGCAGACACAGCTGTTGCGTATATTAGTGAAGAAATAGTCCTTTTTCCACCTATCCCTGAAGCATCGGCCGTCGCAGTCAACAGTTTTTGTTGATTGTCGCCATTTTAGAAAATTGGGAGTAAAGAGTCACACGGGGTAATGTTGCTTAGAGTGCTGCTGCCTTTTAGTGGGTAAATGAGGAGCAGCACTTAGTGTGTAAGCTACTTCATATGCTGGTAGCAGTACAGCTGACCAATACCACCCAGTCTGTGCGGGCCAGATGTTAATGATTATTATGACAGAGGCTGGGGGCCGGATGAAATTTGACCAAGGGCCGCATTTGGCCCCCGGGCTGCTGACGATGTTCAATCAAGTCCACTTACTATTAAAAATGGGGTGCCACAGGAGTCTGTCCTTGGACCACTCCTTTTTACGTTAAACATTAATATTTTTCTTCCTAATCAATATTGTAATGTCCACTTTTTTGCTGATGATTGTATTCTATATGCGCCCGGTTTTTCCCCATCCCTAACTCTGACTCATTTACAGACTGCTTTTGATAGCTTACAAATATCTCTGAAGCGCCTGAGCCGGAGCGCCAGGCCTCAGTCTGGCCGTGGTGCTTAATGAGTTGAACCGGAGATGAGTGGGGCGGGGCTCCCCGAGACCGAGCCGCCAAAAGCGTCTCTCGATCGTCACAAGCCCTGTAGCTTAGCCTAGTTTATGTTTGTTTACGTTCACTTTAGCCTTCGCGCTAGCAGCAGCCTCGTATTCGTTCCAAATATCTTTGTGATGCATCTTTAAATGTCTGATCAGGTTAGTGGTGTTGCATGAGGACGCTTTCTTTCCGCCTCGTGGAACTTCTGCAGTGCATGTTTTTGCAGATGGCGAGAGCGCCGTTTGTTTCGCACACGGAAAAATCAACCCACGCTGGTGACAGAGCCGCCATGACATCCAACTACCTCAAACATGTCGCGTCACTCATGCATCAGGGGCTTCCGAGGGAGGAGGAGTTGAGGAGGCGGCGATGCAGAATTGGACAAAACTGCTTCAATTGCGCACAATTGGAGGCCAAATCAAGTATCTAATTATCGGATTCCATTATTGGTCGGATTGACGTTATAATTGCCATTATCGGCCGATATTTATCGGTAACCGATATTATCGTGCATCTTTACTTTCAACCGTTTGTAACTGAACAGAATCTACAGATTTCCAGAATGCTACCAAAGGCGTATAGAAAAAGGAATTATTCCTGATCTTCAACTGCTCATTGCTGTAGAACGGAAAAGAGTTTAAAAAAAAAAAGTTTGTGTAGCCATCAAACACAATACTCTGTAGTGCTTGACAAGTCGGCCAAAATCATCGCAAATGAACAGAAGGCGATGTCTTCTGAAAAACGGCTGGGAGTGAATGAGTTAGGAAACCCGAAATAGTTGGCACTGGTGCCGAAATTGACTCGCAGCTGTTTGGACGAGAGGAAAAACTCATTTCGAGAGGCCTCTTTATATTCGGGTCTCTTGCTTTCTTTTGATTTGATAATGGTTTTGTGTGATTCATCGCGAGGATTTCATGCTGCTCATAGAGATGAACATTTTTCATTGCTGGGCAGCCCTAATTTCAATGTATATGGCGACAAAGAAAATGTTGACCTGAAGTTCATCCTGAAACACTTGCAAATTCAGAATCTTGTATGCGTCGGAATTCGAGGAAATTCCGAATGTCAATCTTGAAAGTAAAAAAAACCCCAAAAGGAACGATTTACTCATCGCGGTGGGACGAGATGAACGGCCTTGTTGACGACATCCAAAACAAATGAAGACTGCATCACAGCCAGCATATTAGCGTTCCTGTTGCTCACTTCCTCACTTAAAAATAAAATGCAAAATATCGATAAAAGGATTAGTTTTCAGATTTGTCATTGGGTTTTGGTTTTTTATTTGTCATCTTGAAATAAAATCTGTGATTATTAATCAAAGCAGCATACTAAAGTCAGCGGGCTTTATGTTATACTCACGTCTTGCTCCTGTCTGTGTGTTCCAGTCTATATGATTGTCACCTGGACAAAGGCAGCTGTCACCTGCTGGCTTCCGTTCTCAGCTCTCCATCCAACCTGAAGCATCTGGACCTGTCCGAGAACGATCTGTCTGACGAAGGGGTGGAGATACTCTCAAAAGGACTGGCCAGCCCAAATTGCACCTTAGAAGAGCTCACGTAAGGACCTGTTCCTGTTCATAATCTTCTGTGGTTCCGGTCGACCAATAGATAGAATCACTGCTGTTATTAGCAAAAAGAACGATTCACTCAATGTGGTCGAACGAAACAAACATCCTTGTTGACGACATCCAAAACTAATAAAGACTGTCACAGCCAGCACATGAGCGTTCCTCTTGGTGACATCATGACTAGAAAATACAATCCATCATATCGATAAGACGATTAGTTTTTTTCAGATTTGTCACAGGGCTTTGTAATTTGCTCTTTTGTATATTTGTCATCTTGAATTCAAATCTATTATTGTTATTCAAGGGAGCGGACTAAAGTCAGCAGGTGTTATGTTTGGCTCTCGACTTCCTCTTCCTTCTTCGCTCCAGTCTAGTCGGTTGTAACCTGGACAAAAGCAGCTGTCACCCGCTGGCTTCCGTTCTCAGCTCTCCATCCAACCTCAGGCATCTGGACCTGTCCGAGAATGATCTGTCAGACGAAGGGGTGGAGAACCTCTCGAAAGGACTGGCCAGCCCAAACTGCATCTTAGAGTCCCTCACGTAAGGAGCTGCTCCCGTTGGTAATCTTCTGTGGTTCCGGTCCAGTTATCAATGGAATGCTGTTATTAGCAAAAAGAACGATTCACTCAATGTGGTCGTATGAAACAAACATCCTTGTTGACGACATCCAAAACTAATAAAGACCGTCCAGGGCCGGCCCAGGCCATTTGGGGGCCGTAAGCAAAATAATGCAAAGGAACCCATTTTTTGGGCCACCATTTCGTCACAGTGTACTGTGAAACCCATACATGCAATCCAACCCAAACGTCCATATTTTGTCAGATTTTGTTGCACTGCATACTTCAAACTTCTCACCCCAAATGATTGTCAGTACTTACAGTAGATAGTGCCAAACCTTTTTCTAAAAGAGGAAAGAAAGAAGTTAAGGAAGAACTTTTATTTTTTAAGCTTGTAATCAAGTATCAAAACTCACAAAAATCAAATGAAGCAAACTGTAGTAAACCAAATAGAAATTAAACAATTGCCAGATAGGGGGCCCCCTTGTGGTCAGGGGCCCTAAGCAGCTGCATAGTCTGCGTGTAGACCCTACCCACCGACGTCACAAAATCACGTGCTCGCTGTATGGTTCCGCCCCCTTGTCCGTCATTTTTTGTCTGTATTATCAATGGTCTCAATTGATCGAGCAATTTATAATGCATTTCATGGAAGACCCGGTGCTTTCGGATGCCGTAAACTCACTTGATGCGTTGCATAAAAGGCGTTATGTGGAAAAGCTTCAGTTTATCCATTCGCCAGATCCATATTTGATGCCTAAATCGATGTTTTTTGACCCGCTGTCTCCGCCGTATTTGCCTGACATCTGCTACGCTGACATTTACAATTATCTTGTCCACACAAAATCAGCCTATTCTCACGAAAATTTGAAAAACTTCAAGAGCTTGGACGCTTAAAAATACTTCGTTGCTGGTTGGGTGAAACGTCCACGAAAATTCGGCAGGAATCTATCTTGTGCTTGGAAAGGTGAGTTACGAAATTTTCAATTCAAAATCTTTTGTTCTTGTTAACATCCACTGTCAAGTCTAATGTATTTCATTTCATTTGTCAATGGAGCTAGGGCTTTTAATGTTTATATGGTTTAGCGATAGCACTCTCACTACATACATACGTGTATGTTGTCGGTGATTAGCCTAGCAATGATCTTAATTGTGGTTGTCAGCCCAAAACCCTCTAAATATATATTAAATGCATCTTACCAGATATAAAATGACTACTACATAATCTGTGGTAATCGTTTGGAGCCCAGTTTTCTCGTCGAATTGCAGCAGCCCATCTCGCTCTCTTCTCTCCGGGTCTCTCGGAATCCGGTAGAACTTCAAGTCTCTCAGTCTTCTCCGTCGGTCTATCTTCTCTGTTATTGCAACCGACCGCCACACACGCCTTCACCATTTTGATTATTAATGTTAACGAGCAGAAAAACACGTCGTAAATAGGAGGAATGTACGTAGCCGTAACAGGTAAACATGATGTGTTGACGGACAATTGAGCGGCACCAGTCAGGAGGAAGGAGTTGTGACGTCACGTGGGTAGGGTCTATAGGCTGGGCCCTGAGACCGTCACAGCCGTTCCTGTTGATGACAGCATATCATATCAATAAAACGATTAGTTTTTTCAGATTTGTCACAGGGTTTTGTAATTTGCTCTTTTGTATATTTGTCATCTTGAATTCAAATCTATTATTGTTATTCAAGGGAGCGGACTAAAGTCAGCAGGCGTTATGTTTGGCTCACGTCTTCCTCCTGTCTGTGTGTTCCAGCCTAACCAGATGTCACCTGGACAAAGGCAGCTGTCACCTGCTGGCTTCCATTCTCAGCTCTCCATCCAACCTGAAGCGTCTGAGCCTGAGCCGGAACGATTTCTCAGACGAGGGGGTAGAGATCCTCTCTAAAGGACTTGCCAGTCCACACTGCAAATTACAGTCCCTCAGGTAAGGAGCTCCTCCTGTTCATAATCTTCTGTGGTTCCGGTCCAGTAATCAATGGACTCACTGCTGTTATGAGCAAAAAGAACAATTCACTCAGTGTAGTCGTACGAAACAAACGTTCTTGTTGACGACATCCAAAATAAATGAAGACTGTCACAGCCAGCACATGAGCGTTCCTGTTGGTGATTGACAATAGAATACATCATATCGATTTGGCGTAGGTATGGTCTCAATATTGGTAGGGATGATATAACAACACAACCTGCATGTACAGTACACTTTTTGCTGTGGACGTGACACGATAAGACCAAACAGACTGTGTGAACGGCGGCCAGGGCTACATTTCTCACCAATAAGAATCAAATTAATTGATAGGCTAAATGATAAATGCAAAATACATCTGTATTGACTGAGACTAACTTACACACTGCAAATTGACAGTATAACGTGTTAATCTGTTCATGTTTCTGAAATCTAGTAGAAAAATTTTCGTTATCTTGTTTTGAGTTTTAAAGGCTAGTTAACAGATGAATGTGTCAGATTCTTACATTTACCTTTAGAAAATATTACCACTTGTTCCTATTAGGCCAATCAGTCGGTCATTTTTCACCTAAATCAAGAAAAAATGCTTTCAAATAATGTTTTGAACAATAAATGAATGAAGAACATTTCTGACAAGTTTTTTAAAGATTAAATATAGACGCTTTTTGCTTAAAATAAGTCTGTTAAGCTTATTTTCAGCTAGCTATTTTACTTATTTTAGAAAATCTGATTAAAATTTACTTGAAGCACTGGCAGATAATTTCACTCATTTCTCGTAGATTTACTGTTAGGTTTTGTGTTTGTTTTCTCCTAGTTTGACTTGTCCCTGTGATTGCCCATTGCTCTCACCTGTGTGTGTTCTCCCAGTGTATCCTGCAATCATCATCCACCTGTGTTACCCAGCTGTTCCTCGTCTCTTTACCCCTTGTCTGCGTGTGTGTATATAAAGACCCAGTTTCTTGTCACTCCTTGTTGCATCATTGTCTATGTCTGTCCTTGCCAAAGTCAAGACCCGTCCAAGCCCTCGTGTACCTGTCCATCCGTTTACGTAAGTTTTGTTGATCCATTGTCCTTTTGTTTAAACTTCGTGATTTTTGTTAGTTATTATTAAAACGTTTTTTTTAGTTCACTGCCTCCTGCCTTGCATTTTTGTTTCACTGCTTTTGGGTCCACACAACCTGCCTTCCCGCGCATTCCCTGACATTTACACTGTTTTAAACCTTTGTTTTCAAAAACTACAAAAGAAACATTTTGAAAACTTCCAGAATAAATGTCTGGATTTCATTCGGAAATTTAAATTGCAATATCTGAACAGAAATTTGTGTATTAACATACAAAAATACAAAATTGTTAATCATCTCTTAACTATCCAGGAATGCCAAAAAATAAACATTTGACTTAATACCATTCAAAATTGTCTGTATAAATAGACCAAATACAACAAAAATTCTTAGTCAGGGAACAACAAAAATAAATAAAAAGGAGCCTTCCTTTCGGTAAAGCACGACTGCTTTTGTCCACAAGCACAGCCAAACTCAACAAAAAAATGAAAGCTCCCTTGGGCTGCTTAAGACCACATAAGCAAGATAAAAATTGGGAAGAAAGGGGCAAACCTTGATTCACTACATTTCTTACAGCTGAGCAGAGTTCACCTTATTTCTCAGTTTAATTAACGTTAGGATAGTCGAATACACATACAGGAAGACACTTCTCCTGAAGTATGGAGGTAGATTTGTGTCTTTATTATTCAATTAAAAAAAAAAAGCTGCCACAACAACAAAAAAGGTCGCTTCAATCGAAATATATTTTCAATTAAAAGAAAGTCACTTCGATTAAAAAAAAAAAAAAAAAGGTGTTTGAATGCAAAAACTAAATTTGAAACTCAAAAAAACCTTTTCTTTGATTTTTTTTTTTTTTTGATTGAAACAGCTTTTTTGATTGAAGTCACGTAGTTTTGGGGTTGGGCCACATTTTGGCTAGGACATCTGTGTTTTTATTATCTAATCAAAAAATAATTTGCTTCAAACAAGAAAAAAATATTTTCAAAAGAAAAAGCACTTCAATCAAAAATGACAAATTTTCAATCATAAAAAAATTTTTTTGAATGCGAAAAAATATTTGAAACTCGGAAATTTGCATTTGAACACTTCATTTTTCATTGAAACTGTTTTCTTTGATTGAAGCAATCCTTTTTTGCGTTTGGGCCATGTTGCGGGTAGGACATTTGTGTCTAAATCATTCAATCCCAGGAAAAGTTGCTTCAATCAAAAAAATATTTTCAATCAAAGAAAAAAATCATTTGCAAAAATAAAATTGCCCTCCCCTAAAAAAAAAAAAAAAAAAAATATATATATATATATATAAAAAAAATATATATATATATATATATATATATATATTTTTTTTAATTGAAATATATATATATTTATTTATTTTTTATTGAAGTGTCACATTTTTTGGAGAGCAAAAAGTTTTGAACTCATTTATTTGAAGCACTAAAAGTTTTGAATGCACTTTTTTTAAGTACAAAAAGTTTTGATTGAATCACTTTGACACAACGATCCAATTTTGCCGCTACTTCCGACATATTTAAGTTCAAAACTTTTTGCTCTCCCAAAAATGTGACACTTCAAAAAAAAAACAAAAAAACTTATAAAATATATATGATATTTTTAATTGAAATATATATATATTTTTTTTTTTTATTGAAGTGTCACATTTTTTGGAGAGCAAAAAGTTTTGAACTCATTTATTTGAAGCACTAAAAGTTTTGAATGCACTTTTTTTAAGTACAAAAAGTTTTGATTGAATTTTTTTGACACAACGATCCAATTTTGCCGCTACTTCCGACATGTTTAAGTGACAAGTGACTCCGCCAATGGCGTAAGCCATAAAAGCATGATGAAGCAAGAATAATGGCCACCAGGGTTCCAGCCAGCCATCGGACTTGGCTCTGCTCGGAGCCTGCTGCTTAATGTGATTCAACACGGGAAACTTGACCCGCTGCCCTGACGTGACGGATGGCAATCGGCGTTCAACCGGGACGTGACGTGCCGGTACAGGGGTGTAAAGCCTCGTGTCTTAAGCGACCGACCGCCGGGGCGAGGGTGTAACATCGGTATCTCACCAGAGTGCCCGCGACAGTACGGTGCCCTGTTGCGGCACACTGGTGGGACCCCGAGATCACCTCCTTGGAGGGTCCCGTGTCGCGGAATGGTCATCATGCTTTTATGGCTTACGCCATTGGCGGAGTCACTTGTCACTCAAACATGTCGGAAGTAGCGGCGAAGTTGGATCTTTGTGTGAAAATGATTGAATCAAAACTTTTTCTACTTCAAAAAAAAAAAGTACGTTCAAAACTTTTAGTACTTCAAATGAGTTCAAAACTTTATGCTCTACAAAAATGTGACACTTCAAGAAAAAAAAAAATATATTTCAAATTAAAAAAATATTTTCAAAAAATATATATATTTTGAGGTAAGGGCAATTTTATTTTTGCAAATGATTTTTTCTTTGATTGAAAATAGTTTTTTTTGATTGAAGCAACTTTTTCTGGGATTGAATGATTTAGACACAAATGTCCTACCCGCAACATAGCCCAAACGCAAAAAGGATTGCTTCAATCAAAGAAAGCAGTTTCAATGAAAAATGAAGTGTTCAAATGCAAATTTCTGAGTTTCAAATATTTTACGCATACAAAAACTTTTTTTCTATGATTGGAAATTTTTCATTTTCCATTGAAATGATTTTTAAAAAAAATTTTTTTTTGTTTGTATGAAGCAACTTATTTTTTGATTGAATATAAAGACACAAATGTCCTAGCCAAAATATGGCACAAACTAGGGCTGGGCGATATGGCCTTAAGCACGTATCACAGTAAATTGAGCAGATTTACCTCGATAACGATAAATGATGATAAATTCGCCCAAGCGGACCGTTATATAATTTGAAGATCTGAATAAATTCATGAAATACTGATGAACCGTTTCGTATTGTACATGCAGTCTAAACATTAAGTATATAAAAATTCATTGTAAACAATAAGAATTCATGTATGAACATTTCTAACAGCTTTTATGGCTTGAACAATGTACATTGTCAAAATCAATATGCCTGTGCAAACATGTCTTTGTAACACAAATAAATTACAGCTTGAACAGTACACTTCAAAAAGACAATTTGTTGTTAATGGCTGCAGTGACATAATTACTCAACACAAGTGTTTACTTCAAGGTTTCAGGTTTTTTTTTCCCCCAGTGCATTTTTAATTCATGCAAGCACACATGAACCCCCACACAGACACACATACATTAAAGCTATAATGATCTTCTGCAAAGGAAATATATAAGATTTTACGATGGGAGTAATGACACAGAATTAAGCACATACAGAAAAATAGCTGGGGCCATTAAACGGTCATATTATAATTTTTACTGTTGGATTGTACTTTATGCTAAATGCTTTACCATCACAAAAGCTATCGGAGAAATCACACATAGAGATACAAAATAACGCGACTTACTAATTGCTAGATGCAGTCCGTGCCCAATCCACTCATTAAGTTTAGCCGTTTCGACGAGGTTAGAGGTGCTATCCGACTTCATCACGTTCATTTGTAGCGTTAACCGCTAGCGTTAGCCGCTAGCGTTAGCCTGTGGCGTGGCTACCAGTAGAAAGCACTGAAAGCACCCTGTCTGGAAATCGTGAGAACAAGGGAGGACAGTGGGTGAACCCCCGTCTGGATGCCGCCAAGAGTCTACTTAGTGTCGGGTGAAAGTTTGGCGAACCGCCCTTAAGCCGCACTCCATCGCGTTTGCTTGTAGCATTAGCTGCTAGCGTTAGCCTACCGGGCTTCTGTTTGTTTGGCTTCCTGATAAACCTGTGACTCCATACGTAAGCACACTGACTGCTTTCTTAAAGGGGAATGAACATAGCCGGACAACACAGCGTCAAAGCGGGATAAAAAGGCAGCATTTTCTTGTTTTATTAAATTACCGAATTCACCGATATGGTCAAAATTACGTCAGTCATCGTGAAGAACTTCGGTACCGGTAAATTTTCGGTTTACCGCCCTGCTCTAGCCCAAACGCAAAACTACATTACTTCAATCAAAAAAGTTGTTTCAATCAAAAAAAGAAAATTCAATCAAAGAAAAAGTTTTAATACTGAGGGGTTGTGTGATATCAATAAAACTGTTATATGGCAAGATAACAAATATTAATAAAGTTAACAAAAAAATCAATCACATTCATGAGCAATTATCGAAAATTACGAACATTTCCGAAAGTATTCCGGAAACAGCCGACTGGGGCGGAGTCGTCACAACAAGGAAACAAAAGGTCGAGGCGGGTGCCATCGTTGTTTATCGACGAGAGTTGTGTTTGTGTTTTATAAAAAAATCGCTAAAATGGTTCAAACCTGTTCTGCTATGTGCTGTACAAATAGCCATTTGTTGCAATGTAGTACACATGAGTTCCTAAAAGCAAGAAAAAGAGCTGGACCACGAAGACAATGAGTAAAGTTTGTCCGTGCTAAGAGGGCTAATTTTGCAGACCCGGCCTACGGCACGGTTTTGTGTGGTGCGCATTTTACACCTGAAAGCTATTCGAACTATGGACAAATGAAATCGGGTTTTGCTAAGAAATTGCTGCTGAAAGCAGATGCGGTGCATAAATTATCGCTCGTAAAATATATAGAACAAATCCTCTTATCCCATTCATATTTGTGTCTGTTGGCAGAGCGAAAACCGATGATAGCACAATATATGATAATTATTCAATGCATAACTTTATTTTGCGATCACGGTGTATCAGCTTCACAAAAAGAAATGCAAAACAAACCTTTCGGTGTTTCCCACACAATCTGTCGCCGGTGTTTCATCAGTGTGATTGCTCCCCTCAATGATCGTTTCATTAGGCTGCATTGGCTTTCGTTTGGGCTCAAATTGATAACCCAAACACCAAAGAAAGGTTCATAACTCTCCTCGGGACCTCATCGCTACAACGAGAAACAAAATTGTCCGCCATCATCGCTGCCATTCAGTACTAAGCACTGAGCCGGGTGTTTCCTTGTTGTGACGTCACGCACACAATATGCTAGATTTCCGGGATCTCGTGCGCTGGTCGTTTTAGCATGACAATCGATCCAAATTTCTATCATTTTCTTGGTGTTGTGATGTGTGTAATTACTAGGGCTGTCAAACGATTAAAATTTTTAATCGAGTTAATTACAGCTTAAAAATTAATTAATCGTAATTAATCGCAATTAATCGCAATTCGAACCGTCTATAAAATATGCCATATTTTTCTATAAATTATATATATATTCTGTAAAATAAATTGTTGGAATGGAAAGATAAGACACAAGATGGATATATACATTCAACATACGGTACATAAGGACTGTAGTGGGCATTTTACTCTACTGCCATTTAAATCTGTCTATGCTGTCCTAACTCCGAAGCGTCTACTTTTTCCAAAGCTAGACAGCTAGTGAACGACGCCTTAATAATTAGACGTCTTCCTTTTTCATCTGATTTATTAATAAAATGGCCTCAAACCATTGTCCTCTTTAGACCGTCGTAAAACTACAAAATAAAAGTACACAAGCATTGCATTAGCAACAACGTTAGCTTAGCACGCTATACAGGTTCACTAAACATAAACAAAAAGCGTCTCATACAAAAAATATAACATTTCGCTTACTAACATAATATGTACATTCTTTACAACAACCATACTTACGGACAAATGTTGTCCAAGGATCATATAAGCACAACATTATCAGCCCGAGACGTCGTGCAGCCATAATGAAGAAAGAAAAGAAGAAAATAATAAACCATGTCGCAAAGCGACCACAAGAGTTCACTGTTGGACAGCGCAAAAAGCCTTGCTGTAAAACTTACCAAAAGGCAGAATACTTTCTGAGCGGGACATGTGCGTTAATTGCGTCAAATATTTTAACGTGATTAATTGAAAAAATTAATTACCGCGCGTTAACGCGATAATTTTGACAGCCCTAGTTGTAGCTGCAGGCATCTGCATTCGTTTTTGAATACGTCGTGCTTTTATTTTGACACGCTAACCAGAAGTGCGCACGCTACGACGCTAACCGGAAGCTTTACATTTTTGGAGCGAAAGAGAGCAGGTGCGTTCGGGTTTCTCACGCATGTGATGCATATTGTATATCTTTATAATTTTCTCATCGTTAACAATGTTGTAAATGTAACAGTTTCATGCAAGTTTAATGTTGAAGCATCACCTTTGACTGAGAAGAGTGCGTTTGAGAAGACTGCCATTGGTTGAATGCAGGCTAAAGTGGTCAGTGCAACTTTGTATTGTATTTTGCCATTAGCGTCTTTGCTGCTATGCTAGCGTTGTTCAAATTGAATATATGTTTGTTTTTATTTAGTTCTACGTTGTTTGGTGTTCTGAAGAGCAATAAACATCAGTGAATGGAACTGAAGCCTCCTTTGAAATCAATGAGCAGTACACTAGTAATTACACATAGTGGCATGATACGAATCCAAAAGGCATGCGTTTATGGATAAATGATGGAATATTAGCATTTACCCAGGTGTTGTAATACCCTTTAAATGCATATTTTTTCTTTCGAATTTATTTTTGCATTCAAACACTTTTTTTTTTTTGATTGAAGTGACTTTTATTTTGATTGAAAATATATTTTGATTGAAGTGACTTTTTTTGGGATAAAATAATAGACACAAATCTACCTCCATACTGAAGCAGTTTCCTTATCAGTTTGGCAACTTCACACAGTTTAATGTAATGGTAATGCTAAACTGAGATGCAGGTCGGACTTTCAGTAGCAAAATTAGTGCTGCGTTATCCCACCTTTTCACTTTTGAAATTACTTACAGCGGCTGCCGGCTGGAAAAAAAACAACTTCTAATTAGGCTAGGTTCATACAGCAGGTCTTAATGCACAATTAGAGTTTGAATTTTCGTCATATCTGTTTTTTTGGGCGTGCCCGTTCCGACTGCCATTGTCCATTGAGCACATTCAAGTATTACGCATGTGCATTAAGTCGCAGTCCGACAGGCGCTGAGCGAAAGGACCCGCATGCGCAGAAGCATCAAAACAAATGACTATACATGCTGGCTCTGCATCATTCTAGGGTGATCATATTTTTATTTCCAAAAAGAGGACACAAATAAGAGACATAAATAATCCCTGTTTAGTCTTATACTCAACGTTTATATGGATTGATTAAACGCATGCACTGTGTGTGTGTACTTCGTGCACGCACACACATACGGTCAGTTTGCCCCGACTCTTGGCCATGGAAGCGATACTGAAATAGAGTACTGCTCATTTACCACACAGAAAGAAAACTGAGCATTCTCAGCCTTGACCCATGATTTTATTTTTTTTTCCTGAGTGTTGTCAAGCTCGCCTCTTCCCAGAAAGCCGAGTTCAAGCTAGGCGCTAAAGCCTACGTCGCTGCCGTCCTCCGTGCCTGTCGCTCTTTGCTGATGCAATTGTTGCATGAATTCTAACTTGGGAAACTTGACAGTTCAGACCGCCGCCACGTTCTGGAAAACTGTGGGCCAGATCAGATTTAAACCACATACGCAAGTGACCCAGATCGGATTTGAAATGGTCCACTTCTATGCGACATGTCCCGTTCAGACCGTCAACCTAATAATGCCTCACTCGAGTCGGAAAAACACGAAAAAATCTGATTCGTGCATTAAGACCTTAAGAACTTAGCCTAATATCCCTCCTCTTCAAAGCGGGCAGAGGAGGCGGACACATGTTGACATGTAACGTAATTCTGTACTGTGAGAGAGTGGGAATCATCAGCCAATCAAACGTGCGTTTGAGGAAAAAAACATGGACTGGCTCATTAACAAGTGAGGGGTAAATGTTGGGGTAAATGTAAGTGATAATAATAAAAATAATTCACTTAATAATGGTAGGGTTAATTCTATCGTTACATCATATAGGAAGACAATCTATATGAGCTATATAACTGAACACATTATATAATGCAAATGAGGTTGCTTAAAAGTTGGTAGGTACAATTCGAGCATCCTGAAAAGTTGGTAGCGTTTTGTCCCTACCATCCCTATGCAAAGCTCCGCCCTTGGATAAAACGATTAGTTTTTTTTCTGATTAGTCACAGGGTTTTGTGATGTGCTGTTTTGTTTGTCATCTTGAAATAAAATCTATGATTATTATTCGAAGCAGCATACTAAAGTCAGCAGGCGTTATGTTTGGCTCACGTCTTCCTCCTGTCTGTGTGCTCCAGTCTATGGAATTGTAAGCTGGGAAAAGGCAGCTGTCACCCGCTGGCTTCCGTTCTCAGCTCTCCATCCAACCTGAAGAGTCTGGACCTGGGCGGGAACAATCTGTCGGACGAAGGGGTAGAGATCCTCTCGAAAGGACTGGCCAGTCCACACTGCAAGTTAGAGTCCCTCGAGTAAGGAGCTCCTCCTGTTGGTAATGTTCCAAGCTCCCGTCCTGACTTCACGCAGTTATATCATTTGTTGCAGGCTGATATATTGCAAGATCACGGATAAAGGATGCGTTTTTTTGGCCGAGGCGCTCAAGTTAAACCCCTCCCATCTTCAAGTGCTGAATTTAAATGTCAATGAAATAAAAAAAAAAGGAAAGGCGGTCTTATTGGACGTCCAAGAGGATCCCAGCTATTGCCTGAAGGCTGTCTGGTAGGATCAAAACAATGTTGCTTGTCCGAGTGTTCATGGTTTCCGCTAGAATTTTTTTAAGCTGTGGTGGTGGTGTGCTGCAAATCCTTTCATATCATGACGAATAGGATTTTTTCTTTTTTTAAATAACATTTATTTTTTTCCAAGAAGAACCACAACCAAGATCTATTTGCAAAGTTTGCATCCTGCCTGCACTTGATTTTTAAAAACAATTTGAATGCTCTTTCATGAAGAAATTCAGCAATAGGTGGTCCATATATAGTCAATGTGATGCGTGCTACCAGATTGTCCCCAGCTGGTTCCTCAGGTCTGTCTTCACCTACACACAAAAAAAAGATATAGGAAATGGAGACACACAAGCATCTCTAATGTACATACACATTGTTTTACGAAATGTCAAGGTTCGTAGTGAGTCGGCTATAGGCACACTTTTGCGAAATAGACAATGTTTATTGATTAGAAATTCCAAATAAATGAAGTCTATTGATTACAATCCCACAAAGGCAAGCAAAAAACAAGCATAACACAGAATAACTACAACGCTAGGTCTAAATTGTCACTTGTCATCACCTAAGACCCCCACGATGCAGTTAAAATACACACAAGCACAAGAAACAATGGCACTAGATATATTCATTGTCGAAGCTAAAACACCCCCACGCCACAGTTAAAGCACAACGAGTTCCCTGATGATGAATCAAGCTCCTACCTGTCGACAATGAGCGGAGAGCCAAACGCTCCGGGTCTGAGCATTCAAGGAACCACGCCAAGCGATCACGTTAATCCTCTGGCAGACTCTGGCATGGCCCGGAAATGTCCGGCTCTTTATTGGCACATGCCACGTGAGAACAGAGATGGCCAGCTCCTGCTCTCAGGATGCACGCTGCCTGCCCAAAAATGGCAATCTTAACATGTTTTGCTCAACCTCTTAAGGAGATGAGTCTCGTGTCCAAATATGATTGGTTCACTCGTTGTACTTTTTAGCAGCAGATGGTTCGTATCAGGTAACTTGGTAACCATAGCAATGAGCTAAACAGCGTCAAAGTAGCGGGCATAACCTGATAAGAAGTTGTACAGTCAGTCCAAAAGAACGTGTGCACATAAAAACAGCAATACACAGTTACTCCTATATGTGTGTGCAGTTATTGCTATATGTGTGTATTTATATATGTGGAACACAATTCGGGTCACAAAAAGGTCACAAGAAAGGTACAAGTGTTTTTCTCCATTCACACATAAACTGGATTAGCCATCTGGACAGTGTTTCAAATCCATGTTTTCAAAGATTACGTGAGTCAATTCAGTTTAAGTCAAAACTGAAGTGTCTTTGAGGGAGTTACTTTTCTGATTGTTATAAAGTTAGTCCCTTGTGCAAACTGATATAAAACTATATTTGTTTCAATGAGATAAAAAAATAGTTATTTCAATACAAATTCACCATCTGTTTTGTAATTTTTGGGACAAGGGCTGTGCCAAATTATAAACAAACCTTTTTTAACACCGTACCTTAACCCTTTAAGACCTAAGCCTATTTTGGTCGAATTTGCATGCCTCTAATGTTGCCTTTAATTTCAAAGAAAAAAATGTTCTCAATGGCCAGGTTGGGTCCCTTTTTTCAGGACACCAAAATCTTCATATCCAAACTGTTGTTTTCTTCACCGACCAATGATAATCAACATTTTAGAAAATTTGTAATGTTGAGGTCCCATTGACAACCACACATGCTCGACCAACCGTTTTGAAGCTTGATCATATTTATTCAACTTGCTAGGATAAACATTCAACAGAACAAAATAAGACAATAGTTTTATGTTTGACAATTCAACACAAACAGCAGGTATGGTCATAGGCGTTTTTGGCCTTTATATACAGTGTAAAGTGGGGAATATATATATATATATATGTGTGTGTGTATCATCTAACATATATCTCATCTAACATAAAAAGGGTTTGGAAGATATCTCTTTGTGAGGTGAGGAATTGTACCCATCATCTTATCAAAAGTATACACAGGTACATGCAATTAACCTTCTCGAACACACACATATACAGTATATGAAAATGGAAAAGATTGATAGTGAAGAAAAAAAACTCAAATATAACATTGAAAAAAAAAAGTCCTGAAAAAAATATTGACAATAACCTAGTCCAATTCAATTTTTCAGGCATGCGACTTAAGAAAGTTTGCTCTTGAACAGGACACGGAGCTACGTCAGACAGCCCACTCGCCACTCTTCCGCCATTTGCGCGCTGCTGTCACTCACCGAGACGCCGGCTCATCCGAGTAAAACAACGGCAAACCCGGCTCATGCTCTTCCTTGAGTTGATGAAATAATGCATAAGCTTGCGCAAAATTTAGTTTTCAATTCATTAATCACGCTGCAAAGTTGCTCGCTCAATCCTACGGGCCATCGCTTACGACGTCGCCTCCATCTCCTTAGGTGGCGCCACCCTCGACAATTTATGAAAAATGTTAACATTACGTCCGTCCTTCTTGACCCTACAATGGCTCTTGGGATATGTAGTCTTTGGTGGTGCTTTCGGTTTTGAAAATGGACAAGAAATGATGGAAATATGGACATAAACACATGGTCCATGCAGCGTTTTAAAGCTTATCTATGAGTGCAATAAAACTCAAAAGACAATTTCTCCCGTTTTACTTGACTTGAAGTAAAAACTGACGTGCACCTCAAATTTCGCACTTTTAAATGAGACCAAGATGTGGCACGTGGGTGAGGTACAGTATCTACAGCGGCACGAGGCTTCAAAGATGATATGGGTAAAGTGTCGCAGCCGACACGTTCGGTGTTAAAGGGTTAAAGTGCCTGTGACGCGATAAAAAAATTCTTAAATCGCATTTATTCATTCAATCATTTATTTTCCATGCCGCTTATCCTCAGGAGGGTCGCAGGGGTGCTGGAGTCTATCCCAGCGAACTACGGGCAGTAGGCAGGGTACACCCTGAATAGGTTGCCAGCCAATCACAGGGCACACTGAGAAAAACCACCAATCATGCGCACACTCATACCTATGGATAATTTAGAGTGTTTAATCAGCCTACCACCCATGCTTTTGGGATGTGAGAGGAAAACAGAGTCCCCGGAGAAAACCCACGCAGGCACAGGGAGAACACGCAAAATCCACACAGGAAGGCCCGGGATTTTTCCCTGGATCTCAGAACTGTGAGGCGGATGTGCCACTTGGCCACTGTGCATCATTATTGGAATCAAAATGTTTCATATTTTTTTATATTTTGAGACAATTTGACTTAATACAACACTTTGGCAAAGCGCAGATGACGAGAAATGAGTTTTTTAATCTGCAGTTTAGCCACTCCTGTCATTATAGCGCTCTTGCGCCTCCAGCTGGGTGGTGACGTCAGCAGATGATTTCAGCTGATATAGAACTTCGCCGATTGAGGGGGAAGAGTTAGAACGAGGAAAATGCGACAGAGAGAAGCAAAATGTCATCATTGTTTTAATCTCTCTACTCCAATATTTTTACATGATATTCTTTTTATTTAAGTATTTTCCCCAATTGCTAAAAAAATGGTATGGTCATGACAAATAACAGCCTTGTGTTAAATGGAATATTAAATAATAAAAATGCATTTATTCAGTATGGCAGGGCTAAACTACTGCATAATAGTCAAAACTGCCAACTTCTTAAACCTCCCGAACAGTATTTCATGCCACCGTAGTCCGGCTTTTGTCATTTCCCTGTCCCGGCTTCGGAGACGGCGGTAAGAGCGTAAACAAAACAGGAGGCGTGACAGCTAGGCGACATGCTAACCCGTGCCGAGCGGCACTTCCAAGTCTCTTTCTCGCCTTTCGAAAAGGAAGAATCACACAAAACTACCCCGAGTCGTGTCACACAAGGCAGCGGCGGTGATTGTCTTCACTGATCGACCAGCCCCCGGCTTGTCGTTCTGCTGCGGCCCCGGCAGGCTGGCAGTGCTCGTCGCCGGGGATATGCGCATGGGAGAAGGAAAATAAGGCACTTGATATGCGTTACAGACCAAACTCATTTATTTCCGGGCAAATTCTCCTTTTAAGCAACATGGATACATATTCATGAAGCAGAATAAACATTCAAACATGGCAATGGTCTATTGGTTGTATTCAAATCAGGTAAAAGTGAGTGGCCCTCCTCTTCAATCGTCCTGGGTCACATGCCTCTCCCCCATGTGGTATGTGGTGTCAGATAACACTGTTATCTTCCCCTAAGCAGTTTAAGCAATTTAAGAAATACCTTTTGTTCAGCGAACGTCTGTTTCTCGTAAAGTTTTCCCCAGGGGAGGTAATGGAATGTGACCTGCGACTCTTTCCCCTGGATACAGTTACAACTCAGACTCATAGTAAATATATGGGTTACAATTTAATAAAACCACTAACTAGGATAAATGCAATTCCCTTTTTCTTCCTAACATTTTCCTAACAGTCACCCACAAAATGCAAGCCACCTCTTTATTAAAACGTGTGCCATGATCCCAGTGTTTCACATAAATCTCATTTTGGTAGTGCGGGATTAAAAAAATTGAATAAATATATCGATTGCTTCGACATACATGCAAGCGGTCCTTTTCATTCAGGAGCATAAAATACTGCGTGAAATATGAAATAAACATGGTTTTTTGTGTCACAGGCACTTGAAGTTAAAACAATACAATTAATATGAATAAAGATAATAGTTGCACAAATCTTAATACTCACCTTGATTTATGTGGGACAGCCAGGGCTTGAACTTCTCCATTTCTGTCCATGTTGGGTCCCAGCTCGATTGCCTGTGTTCGCTTTCATTTCTCCTTCCCTGGACTTAGTGTGTCTTCCTGAGCGGAGCCTCAAGATGTGATCTTGCATCATTCTGTTTTTGAAGACGTTATCCATAACGTTAGCCATAGCCATTTGGTTATTTCTACTCCTCATTTCACTAGCCTGAGGCAAATGTGCAACTAGGACCCGACGATTCGGGCCATAAAGAACTTCAACGTTATGTCCAATGTCAATATTAAGGTTGTTTTCAAAGGCTCAAACACCAGAATTACATTTCTTAAATTGAAAGAACTTTATGTGGATTTTTTTTTTTTTTTCATGATTTCCAACTCCGCGGAGTCGGTGCCAACGTCAGGCGCAAGTTTACAACAGGAGAACCGATGATTTTCAAAATAAAGCGTGTAAAGAAACAATTTGTATTTGACGTGCTCTTTCAGATGACTAACGGCAAATACTGCGTAATTAATTAGCAACAGAATATATATATATATATATATATATATATATATATATATATATATATATATTAGGGCTGGGCGATATGGCCTTAAGTACATATCACGATAAATTGAGCAGATTTACCTCGATAACGATAAATGACGATAAATTCGCCCAAGCAAACTGTTATATAATTTGAAAATTTGAATGAATGCATGGAAGACAAATTAACAGTTTCTCGTTAAATTTATTTACCAGCTTTCAATTTAACAATTGCACATGCAGTCTAAACATTAAGTATTAATAAAAATCTTGGAAAACAATAAGAATTCTTCCGTTTACTTGTAGCGTTAGCCGCTAGCGTTAGCAGCTAGCGTTAGCCTACCGGGCTTCTGTTTGATTGGCTTCCTGAAAACCATGTGACTCCAAACGTAAGCACACTGTCTGCTTCCTTAAAGGGGAATGAACATAGCCGAACAACACAGAGTCAAAGCGGGATGAAAAGACTATATTTTCTTCTTTTATTAAATTACCGAATTTACCGACATGGTCAAAATTACGTCGGTCATCGTGAAGAATTTCGGTAACGGTAAATTTTCGGTTTACCGCCCTGCTCTAATATATATATATATATATATATATATTCATTTAGACGTCTTGATGAATTACCCAAATTATAAATTAGAATGTATCTTTAAATCTTTTTTTTTTTTTTTTTTTTTTTTTTAAATCTCATTTGCAAGGCGTGGCGGCGCGCCACAATCTTTTTTGTGTAGGGGAAACCCTGGTGTTTATTCACGTTTAATTGTGATTTTTTTGTGTTTTTCTTCAGGTTGAACAGTCAGCAGATGACTAAGAACAAGGTTTGATCAAGACGTTAAGAAGGTCGAGTCATTCCAAATGTTCATTTTTAGAAGACATTGAGCCCATTTGGCCTCCTTCAGATTTAGTTGTACTGTCCGACGACCTCAAGAGCACCGGGTGTCGGCGCTACGGGCAAGAGCGGCCACGCTCACCTAATTTGAGGAGGTTCGCTCGCCGGCGTCGGGTGTTTTGCTGCAATGCTGCTGCTGGCAAGTGGAGTTCAAGGGGAAGGTCTACGATGGTGCTACCAAAATGCTGGCAGTTTTTTTCTAACATGAATTTTTGTCACGAGTACACGTCCAATCCATTTGGACGGGGAGTGGCTGACCAAAAAGATTGGACTTCCAGCACCGTCAACGGCAGCCAATGAGTTCAATGAGTACCCAATCAAAGTTTGATGTTTTTCACAAAATAAAAAAATGCACACTCGAAATTGAAATTGTTTTGCTCATTTTGACATCAATGTATTAAACATGATGGTTTTCTCTTCATGTCAAAAAAGAGGAAATAATGTTGTTTTGTACAAGAACAGTTAAACCCTAAACTGAAACAAGTTGAAAAATCACCATGAACAATCAATGTTGAGGTGATTATCGGGGTTTGATTGATTAAATATTTGCTTGCTTGATTGATTGATTGAATATTTGCTTGTGCTCATATATACCATAAATAATACATATTGCCATATTTTTCTTATTGATATAACCAGTAAATGATTATTGCTTGCTATACTAGGTTGTAGTATAATGCTTAAGTATTACAAAGAGTCAAAGAGGGTCGGGATGACAACTGCCTTGTTTCATGGCCGCATCATTGCGTAACTAGACCTTCCGAGACATCTTCAGCACCTGGCGTCTGGACTTTCGTCTAGACCTTCGACAATTGGACAATTTTCCATCCGAGGACATCTTCCATGGCTGCAGCGTTACATAACTGAAGTGTCTGGGTCATTTTGACCATTGTTTACATGAGCCTTTGCTTACACACGTGTACTCACTTAGTTCCACCTACATGCACACACATATCCAATCAAAATCACATGGGTGTCTCCAGTTTGCTTCCTCCTCCCTCAGGGCGGCACCCATTTCGTATTAGGACAAACACCTAAATAAAAATACCAAGGAGGATTTTTCTTTAGATCAATTTTGGTGACTGGACAGCGAAATCTAGCATTCCTCTGGCTAGTCACTCTTTTGCTCTCCTTGGCCAAGAAAACTGAGTGTCTTCTCTCCTTATTTCTGGGTAATTTTATAAATGTCTACCTAAGGGTCTATTTTGGATATTTTTGAACTTGACAATCAACAAAAACTTGAATAAATACACTGGAAATGTTTCATCCACTTAACAAGTATTCCTAATGGTAAAGAAAAATAGCTACTAATCACCAGTGGAGGGCAATTTTAAGGAAGATGATGATGCTTTACCATTACCTGGACAGATGTGCATGTGTTTTTTATGACATTTATTAACAATATTATGGCCAAACAAAGAAAAAAAAATATGAGCACAAGAATAATGTCACAATATCATAATCACAATGAAAAATAACGCTATTCTGATGACATTATTTGAAATAGTCATGATCGGTAATTCCGCAGTACTTGAGTTTTTTTTTTTTTTTTTTACCAAATACTTTTATTTTTTTATTTGTTCTTGAGTAAATATTTTCAGATGACTGCTTTTACTTTAGCTATATTATTTGGAAGTAACACTACGCTTATTGAGTCCAATTTTTGACCAATTACTCTCTGTAAAGTAACAAATGAGTATCGTAGGCCAAATTAGCAGAGTAGCATTTTTTTTCTTCGACTCAAGAAAAAGTCAAATGGATGGCGTTGTGAAACTACTCCTCGAAGTACATTTTTCTTCAAAAGTTAGTCGAAAAGTAAATGTAACGGAATTAATATTACGCATTCCAACCCACCTCTGACCTACTGTTGTATCGGTCGTGAATGATTCATTCTTTTTGAACGAATTGTTTGGGTGAACGAGACTGAACTAATCACCTTCTGCGCCGATTAGTTCTAGGAAGCTGGGCGTTGAGCAAGCGGCAGAGTCTTCTTACATCGCGCGCGACCAATCAGACGCCACCCTCATCGCGGCAGGGGAGGGAGCGAAAACAGAATCAGAGCGTCTGTCACTCACCTCCACGTGTGGCCAATAAGCAGCCAGCGTGCAGGCATGGGGCAAGACTGAGTTATGTCACTTCCCGTTCACTTACGCCAGGGGTGTCCAAACTTTTTGCAAAGGGGGCCAAATTTGGTGCGGTAAAAATGTGGGGGGCCGACCTTGGCTGACGTCCTTTATGTAGAACAATATATTTAAGCAACTTTTAGCAAGCCATTCAGTGTGTCACATTTGCTTTATTATTTTTTTTTAAATTGAATAATTTTAACAATCTTACTCTTAGCCTTTTTGGTGTTCTCTTTCGACTCTCGGGCTGTTGCGAAATACGGCTGCTGTGAAATTAAACTAGCTTCAAGTTGCTTCAATTTCTCGCTGCGGATCTTCCCTGTAATCCTGCCGTGCATGTCAGCCTGTCTTGTTTGGTAATATCGGCTAACATTGAAATCTTTAAAAACAGCGACTTTCTCTTTGCAGATGAGGCAGACACAGTTGTTGTGTATTTTAGTGAAGAAATAGTCCAATTTCCACCTATCCTTGAAGCGTCGGCCGTCACAGTCAACTTTCTTTTTTTTTGTTGATTGTCGCCATTTTAGAAAATGGAAGTAATGGGTCACACGGGTAATGTTGCGTAGCCCTTCACTACCTGCAACATGAAGCAATTATCAGAGAATCCCAAAATTTGAAAAATAACGTCCTAATGAAACAATTTTTTGAAAAATTTGTAAAACGAAAAGTCAAAATGAATATGTGTAATAAGCGCTCTAATATCTATAACTCATGCTACATCATGTTTTTTTTTCTCATAGAACCTGCAAATGCATGTGTTGACTTGCATCCATTGTTTTTTTGTTTTTTTTTTTCCAAAAGAAATGTCAAAATTCTAAATTAGTCTCAAAATCATGAAATTTTAGGTGTATCAAATGTGGCATTTGGAACAAAGGGTTAAAGTGCTGCTGCCTTTTAGTGGGTAAATGAGGAGCAGCGTTTTGTGTGTAAGCTACTTCATATGCTGGTTGCAGTACTGATGACCAATTTATTAAGTCTGTGTGCGGGCCAGACGTTATTGATTATATGACAGAGGCTGGGGGCCGGATGAAATTTGTCCACGGGCCGCATTTGGCCCCCGGGCCGGACTTTGGACATGTCTGACTTACGCGGTCCTCCGGCTCCTGACCGAGTTTGCTAACATGACTTTCCAGTCACGCCGAGAACGAGTCAAAAAATGAAAGGAAATGACTTTGTCACGTATTTGTTAATGGCGAGCCTATCTTATGCTGCTCAAACAGACAAAAACACCACACAAACCTAGCTAGCATGGTTTAGTGTACTACTCAGGACTACATATGACGACATACTATCAAATTTACAGTAGTTTAAAACACTTCCGCGAGTGGCTACAAAGCAAGCAAAAGCTGAGCTGCGGTCGCGTGACGGCAGTGCAGGGGGGAAAGAACTGTCACTGTATAGAGGATTCATGACAGCGAAATTTACCTCATATGTGCACAGGAAAATATTGAGTATGATCACCATAATACTAGAGCTGTCCCAAACGACTAATTTCCTCCCAATTAGTCAGCCGACTATTTTTACGATTAGTCGATCAATCTTTTTTAAATTTTTTTGTTTTACTAATTTAATAATGAAATTTTTGTTAAAGCTTATTAATTCACAAAAAACCATTTTGGAACACCTAAATTCTTTATTAATGTATGAATAAATAACATAAATATCAATAATAAATCACAAACAATGAGGGCAAATGCTGCTGGCATTAACTGGTGCAAAAAAAAATGTAAAAGGAAGCACTGTGATTTCACCTTTTTAATAGGAGTCAAAACAATTCTTACTCTTTTTGCGGTATGTCATTGTCTATATTGTTCTAAATGTTAAAATGAATTGCAATGTCCCGGACAATCATTTTCAGAATACGTTGTGTGAGTTCAGATGCTCTTTCCGGTGTGCATTCCGCATTTTTGGGGGAAGGAAAAAACTGTTCAACTTTTGTTTGTTTTAACTTGAAGATAACGCAGAGGGCACACTGAAATATTACCACAATTATTTTGAATAAAAGGCACACATACCCACAGTAACAAAAATTAAGTATATAGTATTAATTTTATAGTACACTACTATATGTAAATATATAATATATAATGTACTGTATATATTATTGTTATATATTATATTATAATATATATATATAATATTAAATAACTAGTTTAATTAGTGCAGTCATGGATTACAGTAAGCAGACCAGTGGTTTCCATATATATTATTTATATTATGTACAGTGGGGAGAACAGGTATTTGATACACTGCCAACGGGACCCATTGGCAGTGTATCAAATACTTGTTCTCCCCACTGTATATATAGGATATATGGATATATTTTCCCTAAGTGGGAGCTTCCATGATCCTAATAAAATTAATAATAATTTTTTAAAAATATATAATTATATTAATTATTTTATTAAATAAAAATGCGCGTTGACACGACGCACATAAAGGCAACTTCCTTTTAAAATATCGTTAGAGAGTTGTATGGACCTATAATCCGCTAGTTTGTTGTTTCTTGTTGTCTTCGAAAATTACACTTGGGTGACGGCGCTTCAAGTGTTCAAGTGCTACCATGGTATGCTTATGCGAGCTCAGCTTAGCAAAGAGTACACACTGTGGCACCCTCCATATTTTCCTTGAAATAATTCCAGGCTCTGGTTATTCTGCTCCGCTTTTTTGGCTTTATGCCGCTTTCACGTGTAACCATCTCTGCCCTTTTTGGAAATTGGCGGTGTTTTCAACTCCTCACCGGCGATTCACTTGGCTCGTTGTCGTCGGTTCGTCTGGGTTCGTCCGATTTCCTCCTCGGGAAGGCGGCGGCGTGCATAAAATCACCGAGAGGCGTCGGATGGCTCTTTAAGGATACTTTTATTGACCAAAACAAAAACGTGGGGGATGTAGCCACTCAACTCGGCGCGACCCACGCACTTTTCCAACTCGCCGATCTCGCTCCCTCTCTCTCGCCCACTTTCTTCCTCTTTGCTCAATCTGACAACGCCGGTCACATTGAAATAACAGCGGCCCCCTTGGGGGTGCCAGTAACAACCGTTTGTATCGCAAACGCCTGCCATTCTAAACTTTATCTGCATGTATTTTTTTTTTTAACCCGTCGACGGTATGTTTTGCCCGTCGACGCATTTACGTCATCGACAACGTCGACTAGTCGGGACAGCTCTACTTGAATTTAGATTTATCAATCCTGCGGCGACCCTGCAAACACTTATGACACCAAATGGTATATGTTCAAACTAACCAAAATGTGAATGTATCGTTGCTTTTACTGAGAATAAAAGGGTACATAATGCACACAAGTGAACATATAAATATGAGTACATAACAGTAAACAAGCACCTTTCGCGCCCCCACCCCTCATACCTGTTAAGTTGTAGAAATTGCAAATAGGGAGATTTCTGTTTGCCAACCCCGATGACGCGTGCGCGCGACAATCGCTAAGACAAAATGCAACCATTTTTTTTCCAAGTTCATTTTGGTCACAACACTTGTGTAAAAATTAACTACACTGTCAAAGAACCTCTTTTTGGTGGCATCAGAGATAGTCTTCAACTTGCTCCATGTATTGTCTGGCATCATGTGATACTGCTATGTTGCCTGTGTCATGCCAGTTCTCCTTGTTCCTGTAATCAACATTAAGGATATCCCCAGCTTTCCTGATCACATCCATTTGCACAAATTTGGACATCAGCTTCCTCAGCAGCCTCTTCATCTCATCAACCATCACTCCAATTAGGGTTTCGTCAGACTAAATCAGCAAGATTAAAAACATGAATTACATCATTTAGAAAATTAATCATATTTGTTTTTAAAAGTATCTTTGTCATGGCAGTTTTTTAATTGAATTGTAACCTAGAATTGAAACTTTATATTTTTTGTTTCAGCACAGTAATAATGATATAATGTAATAAAGTGTATAGTATACACTTTAGCTTTAGAATAATAGCGAATCTAAATGATTAAACTTCAAGTAAGTAACGATACGCTTTCTCACTTAAATTCATATATTGTGGGGGTAGGACCGCAGTGGTTTAATATTCCACGATGTTTGATCCACGAAAACACAGAGTAAAGCAGCGACTTCTTCCTCGTCATCGTTCTCCCATCATTAGCTCTAATGCTATTAGCATTAGGCTAGTTAGCTATCGCTGGCAGGTAAGACTTACGGCAATTACGTTGACGAACGTCGTTTTTCCCGAATACTGGAGGCCGACCAGGGTCAGCTCCATCTCTTCCTTCCAAAATAAAGACTTGAACCAGTCGAAAAGCCGGTTTATTAGTGCCAGCATCTTGGGAAGTCGGTGGTGCTTCGCCTCTTCCCTCCCTGTCAGATGTTTGGTTGGGCTATTCCAGCTCTGAAGGGGAGGGAGGGCAGGGAAGTCGGAGACGGCCAGGCTATTCGTTGTTGGTCACTTTCCGAATCGGGCCGAATGGTATCGTTACAAAACGGTGACAAACAAAAACGTTAAAAAAAAAAAAAATTGACATTTTTGGAAAATCGGGTGATTTGGCTTTCTAATCGTGAGGCGTGAGCATTGGGGTCAAAATCGGGAGTCTCCCGACCAAATCGTGAAACTTAACAGGTCTGACCCCTATGCACGTGCCAGTAAAGAAAACAGTACACTCGTCTAATGTATTCACACAACAGACAAAACGCAATGCTATGAGACAATGATGATATGTAACGATGTGAAATGAACATCAAGAAGATCATTTGATTGTGAGGGAGCAAATTAAGCAGTGTCATATGATTAGTCATAGAGAGAAATGAGCATGCTTTCAAGTAAGCAGTTCAAAAGCAGCATTCTTCCAAGTCATCAGGCGGATAAAGCCAGCCGATGTGGAAGTGTGACAGCTTTTTTGACCAGCATTACTAACAGCAGCTCTACAGCAGCATTACAAAGTTCAAAGACAAAGTCGTCCTCTCGTCTTCTGCGCCAAAACTTATCGTTTGCCTGGCTTCAAGGTACGTGTTGGTTCATTGCACCATTATTAGGAAAAAAAAAAAAGATCTAGCTAAGTAGTTGCTTGCGCCACAAATTGGCCAAGGCTAAGCTTATAGAGGAAGACAAACTTTAAAAATCTCGAATCTTAGCTATGCCCGCAATAAATGTGGCAAAGAGAGACCGCATTAACTTCAGAAGCTAATGCTAAATAACGCTAATGTGCTAGCTCGGCTACAGGTAGCTAAGGTTTGAGTGAACATGAAAGAGAATCTAAACTTTGACTGCGCTGACTACGTCAAGACTTTTACTCATCCATGCAGTTCGGCATCAGAATATGAGAAGCTGTTTTGCATTGGTTTAATTAAGAAAGTTGACTTTTGTAAAGAAGCACCTTTGAACTCAGATAAAATAATCCACTCAGCAGTTAACATGATGGAAGGAGGAGAGGAAGGGAGTCATTTGACAAGTATGGAACAAGGAAGGTGTCGTAGGCCAACTGAGAATGGATGAGAAGAAAAAATTACAAAGACGCATTTGATTGAGAAGACAAAGAATGAAAGCTATGTCTAATCCAATGAATGTAATAGAAGCCATGATGAGGAATGAACAAAAGGGGCGTTTGGTGCACTATGGAATCCAAAATGAGTGTATTGAGGAATTCAAGCGTCTTTACAAAGAAATATTGAATCTTTTTTTTGAAGATGAACAATTGCTTGACCAACAGAGTTGGTTTGAACATAAAATGGCACACATCAAAGACGTTATGAGAGCAACTAAAGCACAGATAATTGCTGCGCATGTGTCAAATGCAATGAGGAAAAGGCAGCAACTAGAGCTAAAAGAAGCTGAATTTGCAACGTTTGGAACTAGAAGCCAAGCAGCAGCATTGCATGGAAATAGCCGGAGTAAAAGTTAAAAAAGAGGAGCTCGAGATGGAGACCGCGTAGGCCGAAAGTAGTCCAAAACTGAAAGTGATCAGCGAATATGAAAGATTAGACGTTGGTGGGACTAGCAACACGAGAGGGTCAAGAAGTGGAAGGAAACTGGATAGAATTCCCCTCTCGCCTCAAGCCATTCCCAAAACAAAAAAATAATACAAAACCCAAGTCAGTGTAACCATAAACCACAAAATAGAGTCCAAACAAATGTTTCCAATGAGGACAATATGCTAAAAGTTCTACAAAAATAGAATATGACAGGGGCTATCTTAGCTATCGACAAAGGACATTCCGTTGTTTAATGCCGCCAACACAATTACACATTTAATCTCCGAAAACTCGTCACGCTGTACAGTCCCTGACATAAGTCTTGTCGCTTATCCATTTTGTAGAAATAATTGCTAATAATCTGACTTTTAATTATTCAGTTGGTTGCAGAAATGGCTCATATGAAAGCTAAGACCCTTCCAAATGATGTTGAATGTACGAAAATATATTTGTTTCACTGAAAAAAAGATAGATCATTTAATGAAGACATAAAGGTCAAATTTTGGCAAGACAAACGTTTTGTCATCGACAGAAAGTAGTGTGAAAATTGAACAAAAAATGTACTTGAAATGCAAAAATATGTTGCATAACATCAGCGAATTAAGTAGTGGTGCTGTGAGATCCAAATTGAATATTTTGTATGACTTGCATGGGCTTCGGCAAGGATTCATACAATTTATTGGTGAAGTCATCAGGAACATCAAAGAAAGCAGTCTTGCAGGACCTTTAATGGTAGCCTGAAACAACGGTGTATGAGAAGGCCATTATATAAGTCAGCCGAGAGCCGGGCCTATTATGGTAGCATGAATCCACTATATTTTCTCCTTTTGTAATTTTAACTACCAACACAATAGTAGAACTTTAACATTCAGCAACCCCACACAAAACATGAGTTTTCCCCAACGATTGACACAACATTGTCACACGAGAAGCCACCTGCATCACTGAGGCCAGCGAATCTGAATATGTGTCATTATTAGTACTGGTGAGAATTAAATCAAGAAAGAGTGACAAATATGTTTTGACACTTTTATGGACCAGGGGCATGTTATGACAGTGAAAACAAAACACCTCATTGTCAGGAACGCGGGCAGGCAGGTTGTGTGTGGACCCAAATGCAGGGATGGGAGACGAGGCAGATTGACGGTGCAAAATGATTTAATTATGGCAAGCGAAAAACAAAATACCAACAAATAATGACGAGATTCCAAAAAACACAGCGGAAAACAAAACTCAGGTTACTAACAAAAGGCTGGGTATCAAAACTTACTGAGGGAAACATGAGGGCTTGGAGAGACGCAAGAATGTTGACCAGAGCGTGGACATGGACGTAGACAGACTTTGACAATGACGCAACAAGGAGTGAAAAGAAAATGGGAGCTTATATACACACATGCAGACAAGCGGTAACGAGACAACAAGGAACAGGTGAGCACAGGAGGATACACTGGGAGAAGGCACATCAGGTGAAATCAATGGGCAATCACAGCGACAAGTCACACTAGGAGAAAACAAACACAAAACCTAACACTCATTATGCAGTGAGATCACAGTGATGGAAATTAAGAGCTCCTTGTTCAGCCATATACCACTGACTTTCCCTAGAGGAACTACGATGACGAGGAAGAGATGTCTCAAGAAGATTAGTGGCTCATGTAGTCTATGGGGCAAACAACAACCTTTGTGAACAGCTGTCACTGCATCAGACTACCTATTAAGAATGAAAAACTGCCAATGGCCAACAACCGATGCATAGGGCAGCAGCACATTACTAGTTTGTCACAGAAGCCCAAGAAGAACCCTCAAATCTATGAGGACCTCAAGGGTTTCATGGACAAAGTCATCCAAAAGGGCAATGATATTCAAGTTGTAGATGACGAAACAGAGGCGATGGCAGAGTATCTTACATCCCACACAATAGGGTGTGACACCACCAGAAGAAAAAGATACAGGTGGTCTTTGACTTTGCCGCTTCTTTTCAAGAGCAGTCTTTGAATCCGAGGTTGGGCAAGGACCCGACTTGACAAACACGTTCATTGGCGTCCTCTTAAGAGTCCGTGGGGCACAAGTAGCAATAATGGCGGACAGTGAGTCAATATTTTACCAATTTATTCATTCATTATCTTTTTTTTGTTTTGTTTTTTGAATAATTTGTACCTCACAGAAATCCCTATTTTTCTCCCTGTAGCATGGACCTTGGCGCCTTGCTCACCTTTAATAGTTATAATTTCCCTGGTAACAACCCAGTGGAGTTGTCCGGCAAAAATTTTAAAGTCCCGCTCGTGCTGCCGCGTTATCAACATGTTTGATAAAAATATTGTCCGCTAACTATTTCTTTGGATCTGGTCTTAAACATGGTTTACTTATTCATTGTGCATTCATGTGTGCAAAAAACAATTTTTTTTACGGCGTGCAATGACGGGGGCCCCTGGGATATCTTGCTAGGAGCTTAAGCAACGCCACTAGTCACATCACTCAAATGGTTTATGAGCTCAAGTTAATAAAAATTGTTGATCTCAGAAACCCGATCGTTTGTCACTTCGTTCACAGGTTTACCAGGAGGAAGGATTGCTCTGGACAGTGAGCAGAAGAAGCTTCTGTTGAAAAGGCTGATGGATCTTGGGTAAGATGATTTCAAGCATTTCAAGTTCTGCACGGACCTGCCTAAAAGGGTACGTATAAACCCCCGCCGTGTGTACATTGCTGACAAGCTGGTGATCAAGCACGGCGAGAACACTCTAGATGAGACCATCAAGATTCTGGAGAAGATAGGCAACAAGAACTTGGTCAAGATGTTGCGTCGCAACATGCTGGAAATAAGAGGTTAGTCCCCAAAGTAGCTTCTGGTGTTAGAACCACAGAGACTTGAAAACTGTTAACCGTGAGACGAGGAATAATGAGTTATCCTGAAACCCCGATCTAGTCTGCATGAAATTCAGGTTGGACAGATTTGGTTGGACCTCCATTCTGAAACACTCCCCCACCTGCTCCCTGTACCCTGTAAAATGATTGGAGCCTTATCAGTTTTCTGAAAAATTGCATGTTTTGCTTCTTAAGCACATTTTGCACAAAAGCTAGGTGGACTATGAGTTGAGGAAGAGCCTTCATCAAAAATGCTTCTTCTCTTTCTGGGTGTGACGTTTCTCTGTTCATGTCTCTGGTGTCCATGTGCTCTAGGGTTGGCACAAGGGCGTTGTTTTTTTGTCTAAAAGGTTTCACTGCTGCTTTTTTGCAGGCACTGTCCATTATGATGTTCAGATTGCCATATTCAAGGATGACCTGCAAGACAAACTGCGGGGTGTATACAGCTTTGTTCATGAGGGCAACATCGAGCTCTGGCAGAAACAGCCTCTGGCGGACGTCTACACAGAGCTGGACGTCACCTACGGAGCCGACGTCAGCCCCGATGAGCGACACGAGGTCCTTCAGATGGAGACACGTGCAGCCGCGGCCAATCAGTCTATCCTGCCGTGCGACATCTTCAAAAACCATGACGGGAAGACCCGCCCGATACGCACACTTCTCACCATTGGCTTTGCAGGAATTGGAAAAACCTTCTTAGTTCAAAAGTTTGTGTGCGACTGGGCCAGCAGGAATACCGATCAGGATGTCCACTTCATATTTCCCTTCACCTTCCGTGAGTTGAACACGGACAAAGGGAAAAATTTTACGCTGGCCAAGCTGATCCGACGCTACGTTTGCGAGAGTAGGCACATGAGCGAGGAGACACTGAACAATATATTTGCCGAACTGCAGATGTCCGGGAAGCAGGACTATGAAAGCAGCGGGATCAAGATCTTGTTTGTCTTGGACGGACTGGACGAGTGCAACTTCGAAATGGACTTGAAGAATGAGATGAAAGTAGACATGAACGTGACGGAGGCCTACCCGCTGGAGATGCTCCTGGCGCACCTCATAAAAAGGAACCTCCTTCCCTGCGCCCGGGTTTGGATAACCACTCGGCCCGCCACGGCCCGCGATATCCCCTCGCACCTCATCGACAGCATTATCGAGGTGAGAGGATTCAGTGATTCCCGGAGGCTGGATTACTTCAGGAAAAAGTTCCCAAATGAGGAGCGTGTCATTGAGCACATCCGGAAAACTCGCACCATCTTCATCATGTGCTGCATGCCCATCTTCTGCTGGCTCACCGCCAAAGTTCTTCAGGATCATTTGGATTTGAAAAGAAAGGAGGAAGAGCTTCCCACAACGCTGACCGACATGTACTCACAGTATGTGTTTCAGCAACTGAAAAGCTCAGAGGAGAGACAGATGACGGACTACATCCATGACCTGAAAGCGCTAGCGAAGCTGGCCTTTCACCACACCATGAACAAGAGTCAGATCTTCTACGAAAACGACCTGACGGACAGTGGCTTTGATTACAGCCAAGCCGCCAAACATTGTGGAATATTCACCAAGGTGTTTAAGGAGGTACGTCCGCTCAAAAGAAACCAACAGAGCAAGATGTTTCAGTTCGTCCACCTGACCGTCCAGGAGTATCTGGCCGCATTCCACGTGATGATTTGCCTCTTCCTCGACAACAAGAACATTCTGGCTGATTCAGAGCTGGCACTGGAGGGCATTTTCCAAGAGGAAGAATCAGAAGAACCAGAATCAGAGGAAGAAGTTGAAAGGGAATCAGAAGATGAAGGAAAAGGTACAGAGGAAGAAATTGAAACAGAATCAGAAGATGACGATGAAGGTGGTTGGAAAATCACTGAGATCCACTGGTTTGCCCTGAAGAGAGCCGCAGAGAGTGGAGGAAATCTGGACCTGTTCCTCCGTTTCCTCTTTGGCCTTTCCTTGCCGTGCAACCAAGAACTAGTGGGGGAACTGCTCAAGGCTCCCCAGGACTGCAGGCAAAGCAAGTCATGGACAGTCAAGTTGATCAAGGAAAGGATAAAACGGAACCCTCCGGAGAAGAATATCAACTTGTTCTCCTGCTTAAATGAGCTGAAGGACGACTCCTTGCTGAAGCAGGTCCAGAGGAAAATAGAGTCAAAATATATTGACTGGGACAACATGCAAAATGACATGTGGTCTGCCCTGGCTTTTTTCTTAATGACAGACGACGAAACCATGAAGTCCTTTGACCTGTCTGAATACAACCCATCGCCTTTGGGGCTCAAGAAGCTGTTGGTGGTGGTCAAGGCTTCTCAAAAATCCGCGTAAGTCCTCTAAAGTCCTTCAAAATACGTAAAAAATCAGAAAGTACAATGGCAAATCCCCAAACAAGCGATACCAGTCACCAAACACGACGACCAAACAAAAAACAAAACAACTGCAAATTACAAAACACACGACAACAACAAAAGCCCAAAACAATTGCATCTCACAGAACCCAACAATGAACGAATTAACTCCCAAAGATGTTTTTGGAACACTTAGGCTCGCTAACATTTAATTTAATTTAATTGCTAGCCAGCACTAATTTCAATGTATATTATGCTCCCAACTAAGTCTTTGATATCTGTATGACAACAAAGAAAATGTTGACCTAAGGCTCATCCTTAAACACTGGCAAATACAGAATCTTTAAGAATGTCAAATGCGTCGAAAGTCGGGTTAATTCAAAGGTTTGATCTTGAATAATAAACAAAAGGAACGATTCATTCATCGTCGTGGTACGAGACGAACGTCGTTGTTGACGACATCCAAATATCGCAAAAACGTTTAGTTTTCAGATTTGTCATTGGGTTTTGTGATTTGCTCTCTTTTATTCCTCATCTTGAAATATAATTTATTATTAGGATTCAAGACAGCGTACTAAAATTAGCAGGCGTTATGTTTCGCTCACCCTCACGTTTTCCTCCTGCCTTTGTTCTCCAGTCTAAGCCATTGTCACCTGGACAAACGCAGCTGTCACCTGCTGGCTTCCGTTCTCAGCTCTCCATCCAATCTGAGGCATCTGAACCTGAGCGGGAACGATCTGTCGTACGAAGGTGTGGAGATCCTCTCGAAAGGACTGGCCAGCCCACACTGCATCTTAGAGTTCCTCATGTAATGAGCTCCTCCTGTTCGTAATCTTCTGTGGTTGCAGTCAAACAATCAATAGAATCACTTCTGTTGTTATCCAAGGAAAAGGCAGACAAAACGTTACTTTCAGTAGAACCTTCACAGCTTTAACCAGGTAAAAACATTTGTTGCAGGCTGATAAACTGCGGAATCACGAAGCGAGGGTGCGCTTTTTTGGCTGAGGCTCTCCAGTTAAACCCCTCCCGTCTTCAAGAGCTGGTCCTGGGCGGCAACCATCTGTCGGACGTGGGAGTGAAGATCCTCTCAAAAGGACTGGCCAGCCCACACTGCATCTTACAGGTCCTCGAGTAAGGACCTCCTACTATTCTTCATCGTCTGTGGTTTCGTTCAACCAATCAATTGAATCACTGCTGTTATTAGCATAATGAACGATTCACTCATCGTGGTCGTACCAGACGAACGTCCGTGTTGATGACATTTAAAACAAATGAAGACCGAAGCAGCGCATCCTGTTGGTGACGTCATCACTACATAATACAATACGTCATATCAATCAAACGATTTGTTTTTTTCTGATTTGTTTTGTAATTTGCTCTTTTGTTTATTTGTCATCTTGAATTAAAATCTCTTACTATTATTCAACGCAGCGGACTCAAGTCAGCAGGCCTGATGTTTAGCTCACGTCTTCCTCCTGTCTGTGTGCTCCAGTCTATGGAATTGTAAGCTCAGAAAAGGCAGCTGTCACCCGCTGGCTTCCGTTCTCAGCACTCCATCCAACCTGAAGCATCTGGACCTGAGCGAGAACAATCTTTCTGACGAGGGGATAGAGATCCTCTCTAAAGGACTGGCCAGTACGCACTGCAAATTAGAGTCCCTCAAGTAAGGAGCTCCTCCTGTTCATAATCTTCTGTGGTTCTGGTCGACCAATCAATAGAATCACTGCTGTTATTAGCAAAAAGAACGATTCACTGAATGTGCTGGTACGAGACGAACGTTCTTGTTGACGATATCCAAAACGAATAAAGACCGTCACAGCCAGCACATGAGCGTTCCTGTTGTTGACATCATCACAAGAAAATACAATACATCATATCGAGAAAACCAAAGGCGTAGGTTTGGTTTCAATATTGGTAGGGATGATAAAACAGCACAACCTGCAGGTACACTTTTTGCTTGGGACGGGACATCATCATAAGACCAAGCAGACTGCGTGAACTGCGGTCAGGGCTGCATTTCTCACCAATAACAAGCTATTTAATTGATAGGCTAAATGATAAATGCAAAATAAATCTGTATTGATGTATACTAAATTACACACTGCAAATTTACAGTACAATGTGTTAATCTGATCATTTTTCTTCAATCTAGTCGAATAATTTTCTTCATCTTGTTTTGAGTTTTCAAGGCTAATTAACAGATGAATCTGTCAGATTCTTCCACTTACATGGAACATAATTTTGTACTGTGAGAGAATGAGGGTGGGAGGTGGGAATAATCAGCCAATCAAAGCAAGTGAAAAAGGGGTAAATGTAAGTCTGATGATCATAAAAAATAATTCACTTAATAATGGTAGGGTCAATTCCATCGTTTCAATATATGGGAACACAATCTAAATGAGCTATATAACTGAACACATTATATAATGCAAATAAGGTTGCTTAAAAGTTGATGGGGACAATTTGAGCATCCTAAAAAGTTGGTCGTGTTTTGTCCCCATCGTCCCAATGCAAACCTAAGCCCTTCGATAAAACATGTTTTTTTCAGATTTTATAATATATTTTTATGATTCAAGGCAGCATACTAAAGTCAGCAGACGTTATTTTTCACTTGCCCTCACGTCTTCCTCCTGCCTGTCTTCTCCAATCTACATGATTGTAACCTGGAAAAAGGCAGCTGTCGCCCGCTGGCTTCCGTTCTACGCTCTTCATCCAACCTGAAGCATCTGATCCTGTACGAGAACGATCTGTTGGACGAAGGGGTGGAGATCCTTTCGAAAGGACTGGCCAGTCCACACTGCATCTTAGAGTCCCTCGAGTAAGGAGCTCCTCCCGTTGGTAATCTTTCAGGTTCCCTTCCTGACTTCAGGCAGTTGTATCATTTGCTTTAGGCTGTCATCGTGCAAGATCACCAATAAAGGATGTGTTTTTTTGGCCGAGGCGCTCAAGTTAAACCCCTCCCATCTTAAAGAGCTATACCTGACGGACAATCAAATAGGATATGAAGGAGAGAGGGTCTTATTGGACGTCCAGTGGGATCTCAGCTATCGCCTGAACATCGTCAGGTAGGATCAAAACAATGTTGCTTGTCTGAGTGTTCAGGGTTTCCCCTAGGATTTTTTTAAGCTGTGGTGGTGGCGGGCTGCATCGGATTCAGACAGCGTGCCGTGGCGAAATGTTTTCATATCATGCCAAATAGGATTTTTTCTTTTTTTAAAACATTTATTTTTTCCAAGACGACCCACAGCCAAGATCTATTTGCAAAATTTGCATCCTGCCTGCACATGATTTTTAAAAAACAATTTGAGGGCTCTTTCATGAAGGAAATCAGCAATAGGTGGCCCATATATAGTCAATGTGATGCGTGCTACCAGATTGTCCCCAACCGTTTCCTCAGGTCTGTCTTCACCCCCCCCCCCGCCCCCCCCCCAAAAAAAGATGTAGGAAATGAAGACACACGCGCATCTCTAACTTACATACACATAAACTGGATTAGCCATCAGGACGACAGTGTTTCAAATCCATGCTTTCAAAGATTAGCCAATTCAATTTAAGTCAAAACTGAAGTGTCTTTGAGGGAGTTACTTTTTTGATTGTTTTCGAGTTAGTCCCTAGTGCAAACTGATATAAAAATATATTTGTTTCAATGAGATGAAAAATACATATTTCAATGCAAATTCGCTATCTGCTTTGTAATTTTTGGGACGAGGAGTATGCCAAGTTATAAACAAACCTTTTTCAACACCGTAACTTAACCCTTTAAAACCTAAGCCTTTTTTGGCCGAATTTGCATGCCTTTAATGTTGCCTTTACAGTATATCGGGATGGGATGATCCTTGGGTCCTTTTTTCTGGACACCATAATCTTCAAGTCCAAACTGTTGTTTTCTTGACTGACCAATTATAATCAACATTTTGGACCCAAAAAGACAAAAAAATCTCAAAATCTTTTGTGAAAATTTGTAATGCCTTCGTCCCATTGACAACCAAACATGCTCGTTTTGAAGCTTGATAATATTTATTCAACTTGTTAGGATAAACTAAGACTGAATAGTTTTACGTTTGATAATTCAACAGAAACAGCAGTTATGGTCATAGGCGTTTTTGGCCTTTACACATACTATGGTCAAAATAGGTTATATACAGCGCAAAATATGGAAAATAAACATATATACATATTAGGGCTGTCAAACGATTAAACATTTTTATCGAGTTAATCACAGCTTAAAAATTGATTAATCATAATTAATTGCAATTCAAACCATTTCTAAAATATGCCATATTTTTCTGCAAATTATTTTTGGAACAGATAAGACGACACGGATATACTGTATACATTCAACATACTGTACATAAGTACTGTATTTGTTTATTATAACAATAAATCCACAAGACGGCATTAACATTAACAATTTTTCTGTGAAAGGGATCCACGGATAGAAAGACTTGTAATTCTTTATAAAAGATAAATGTGAGTACAAGTTAGAGTAATTTTATATTAAAAGTAAAACCCCTCTGTATGTTTTCGTTTTAATATATTGGTAAAATTTTGGGCAAAATGAATGTCAGTGGTGGCTGCAAATGGTATATCTTCTCTGCGTTATGTTCAATACAGGGTGTTTAGAAAAAGTTGATCTACTGTTATTTTTCCCCACGTCGCTCACCACAATAGTTATAATTGTTGTGAAAGAGATGCCAACGCATATGCCAATAAGTAGCGCAGCCCCTCTCTTGAAGGCATACATACCGGGTTATATTGCTGCCACTATTCTTAGCATACATACAAACCTCGTTCGTGTGTCGTCCTTTCCTCCTCCTGTATCTGTCTGTGGCTGCGCAGACAGACATGTGCTCAGCGTACCTAGCATCAAGCCCCTCGGCCCTCCCCTTTCTCTTCGCGTCTCTCTGAGTGCCGCTTCGAATGGGCGGCACTCATCGTTCACTTCACTCTTTGTACAGGAGTTTACCCCACTCACTTGTCTCTACCTCTTTGCTCCCAATATACATAAAACGGCGCCATTTAGTCTGTTTGCGGCAATGCATGAGTAGGTCGTCCCGTGCATGCGTTAATTGCGTCAAATATTTTAACGTGATTAATTTAAAAAAATAATTACCGCACGTTAACGCGTTAATTTTGACAGCCCTAATATATATATACAGTGGGGATAACAAGTATTTGATACACTGCCGATTTGGCTGGTTTTTCCACTTGCAAGCCATATAGAGGTCTGTAATTTGTATCATAAACTCTCTTCAACTGTGAGGGATGGAATCTAATACAAAAATCCAGAAAATCACATTGTATAATTTTTAAATAATACATTTGTATTTAACTGCATGAAATAAGTATTTGATACATTACCAACTAGTAAATATTTCGGCTCTTAGTTCTTTTTTAACAACCCCTCCTGTTCTCCACTCATTACCGGAAGTAACTGCACCTGTTTGAACTTGTTACCTGCATAAAAGACACCTGTTCACATGCTCAAACAAGCAAACTCCAACCTCTCCACAATGGCCAAGACCAAACAGCTGTGTAAGGACATCAGGGATAAATTAATAGACCTGCACAAAGGTGGGATGGGAAAATAAGCAAGCAGCTTGGTGAGAAGCTAACAACTGTTGGAGCGATTATTAGAAAATGGAAGAAGTTCAAGTTGACGGTCAGTCTGCCTCGTTCTGGGGCTCCGTGCAAGATCTCACCTCGTGGGGCATCACTGATCATGAGGAAGGTGAGTGATCAGCCCAGAACTACACGGCAGGACCTGGTCAATGACCTGAAGAGAGATGGAACCACATTCTCAAAGAAAACCATCGGAAACACATTACGCCGTCATGGATTAAAATCCTACAGCGCACGCAAGGTCCCGCTGCTGAAGGCAGTGCATGTCCAGACACGTCTGAAGTTTGCCACTGACCATCTGGATGATCCAGAGGAGCAATGGGAGAAGGTCATGTGGTCGGACAAGACCAAAATGGAACTTTTTGGTCTAAATCCGGCTCGTCGTGTTTGGAGGGAAAAGAAGGATAAGTACAACCCCAAGAACACCATCCCAACTGTGAAACATGGAGGAGGAAACATCATTTATTTGGGCTGCTTCTCTGTACAGGACGACTGCACCATATTGAGGGGAGGATGGATGGGGCTATGAATCGCCAGATCTTGGCTGACAACCTCCTTCCTTCAGTGAGAGCCCTAAAGATGGGTCGTGGCTGGGTCTTCCAGCATGACAACGACCCAAAGCACACAGCCAAGGCATTTAAAGAGTGGCTCCGTAAGAAGCATCTTAAGGTCCTGGAGTGGCCTAGCCAGTCACCAGATCTGAACCCGATAGAAAATCTATGGAGGGAGCTGAAAGTCCGTGTTGCCCGGCAGCAGCCCCGAAACCTGAAGGCTCTGGAGAAGATCTGCATGGAGGAGTGGGCCAATATCCCTGCTGCAGTGTGTGCAAACCTTGTCAAGGACTACAGGAAACTTTTGGTATCTGTAATAGCAAACAAAGGTTTCTGTACCAAATATTCAGTTAGATTTTTGTGATGAATCAAATACTTATTTAATGCAATTAAATGCAAATTTATTATTTAAAAATCATACAATGTGATTTTCTGTTTTTTTGTATTAGATTCCGTCCCTCACAGTTGAAGAGAACTTATGATACAAATTACAGACCTCTACATGCTTTGCAAGTGGGAAAACCAGCAAAATCGGCAGTGTATCAAATACTTGTTCTTCCCACTGTACATACATATATGTGTGTGTGTATCATCTAACATTTTTATATCTAATATACAAAGGGTTTGCAGAATAAGCTGATGAAATAATGCATAAGCTTGCGCTAAATTTAGTTTTTGATTCATTCCGCACGTTTCAAAGTCGCTCGCTCAATCCAACCGGCCGCCGCCTCGCTCGGCAATTTTTTCACGTTACGTCCGTCCTTCTTGACCCCACAACGGCTCTTTGGTGGTGCTTTCGGTTTTGAAAAAGGACAAGAAAAGATGGAAATATGGACATAAACACATGGTCCATGCAGCGTTTGAATGCTTATTTATGAGTGCAGTTAAACGCAAATGACATTATCTCCCGTTTTACTTGACTTGAAAACTGACGTGGACCTCAACTTCTGCACTTTCAAATGTGACCAGGCAGTTGCACGTGGGTGACGTAACTACAGCGTGCCGAGGCTTCAAAGATGATATGGGTAAAGTGTCGCAGCCGACACGTTCGGTGTTAAAGGGTAAAAGTGCCTGTGACACGATAAAAAAAAATCTTAAATAGCTTTATTATTCATTCATTCATTTTCCATGCCGCTTATCCTCACGAGGGTCGCGGAGGTACCGGAGCCTATTCCAGCGAACTACGGGCAGTAGGCAGGGTACACCCTGAATTGGTTGCCAGCCAATCGCAGGGCACACTGAGAAAAACAACCAATCACGCGCACACTCATAGCTATGGACAATTTAGAGTCTTCAATCAGCCTACCACGCATGTTTTCGGGATGTGGGAGGAAATCGGGAGTCCCCGGAGAAAACCCACGCAGGCACAGGGAGAAGATGCAAACTCTACACAGGAAGGACGGAGCCCGGGATTGATCCCTTGATATCAGAATTGTGAGGCGGATGTGCTTACCACTTGGCCACCGTTCATAATTATTGGAAATATATTGTTTGATATCTTCTAATATATTGAGACGATATGACTCATACATGACGATACAACAATTTGGCAAAGCACAGATGACGACAAATGAGTCTTTCAATCTGCTGTTTAGCCACGCCTGTCATTCTAGCGCCTAGAGTTGGGTGGTGACGTCAGCAGAGTAACGATTTCAGCTGATTTAGACCTCCGCCCATTGAGGGGGAAGAGCTAGAACGAGGAAAATGCGAAAGATAGCAGCAAAATTTCATCATTGTTTTAATCTGTCTACTCCAATATTTTTACAGGATATTTGTTTTAATTAAGTATTTTCCCCAATTGCTAAATAAATGGTATGGTTATGACAAATAACAGTCTTGTGCTAAATGGAATATGAAATAATAAAAATGCATTTGCTCAGTACGGCAGGGCTAAACTACTGCATAATGGTCAAAACTGCCGACTTCTTAAACCTCCCGAACGGTATGTTATGCCTCCGGACTTAGTCCGGCTTTTGTCATTTCCCTGTCTCAGCGTCGGAGACAGAGGAAAGAGCCAAAAAAAAACAGAAGGCGTGACAGCTAGGCGACATGCTAACCCGAGCCGAGCGACACTGTCAAGTCTCTTTCTCGCCTTTAAAAAAATGAAAAATCATACAAAACTACCCCGGCTTGTGTCACACAAGGCAGCGGGGGTGATTGTCCTTACCGATTGTCCAGCCCCCGGTGGCGAGCAAGTTTCGGCTCGTCGTTCTGCTGCAGCCCCGGCGGGCAGGCGGTGCTCGTCACCGGGGACGCAGAGGGGAATGAACGCCGAAAATAGAGCAATCTCAGTGGACAAACCGACCAACGTCGGCGCACGTGGCTGTCCGATGCCAAGCCGAGGATAGCCTCTATAGGCGGGCTTGCGAAGAGGACCGAAGTGGGAGTCTGGACTCAATAGAGAAAGGCTTAAACACCGAAATTACATTCATTAAATTGAAATACCTTTCTGTGGATTTTTTTTCCCCCCGATTTCCAACTCCGCGGAGTCCGCGCCTACATCAGGCGCAAGTTTACAACAGGAGAAATGATGTGATTTTCAAAATAAAAAGTGTAAAGGAACAATTTGTATTTGACGTGCTATTTCAGATGACTTACGGCAAATAGTGCGTGATTATTTAGCTATATATATTCATATAGACATTTGTTCAATTATCCAAATTATGAATTGGAATATATCTTTAAATTTTCCCCCCCAAACAAATCTCATTTGCAACACGTGACGGGACGCCTCAGTATTTTATGTGTAGGGGAAACCCTGGTGTTTATTCATGTTCAATTCTGATTCTTTGTGTCTTTCTTTAGCTTTGACTAGTCGGACTAAGAACGCTTGATCCCACACGTCAAGAAGGGTGAGTCATTCCAAATATTTGTTATCACAAGACGTTGAGCCCATTTGATCTCCTTCCGATTTAGTCAGGACCTACCTACTGTCCGACGACCTCAAAAGCATCGGGTGTTGGCGCTACGGACAAAAGCGGCCCCACTCACAATTTGAGGAGGTTCACCAGCTGGGGTCGGGTGTTTTGCTGCGACGCCGCTATTGGCAGGTGGAGTTCAAGGAGAAGGTCTACGATGCTCCCGCCAAAATGCTGGCATTTTTTTTCTGACCTGCATTGAAATATGTTTGTCACGAGTAGACATCCAATCCATTTGGACTGGGAGGGGCTGACCAAAAGGATTGGACTTTCATCACCGTCAATGGCAGCCAATGAGTTCAATTAGGACCCTTTGAAAGTTTAACTTATGTTTTTCACAAATTAAAAAGAAAAACGTCACACGTACACTTGAAATTGTTTTGCCTATTTTGCTCAAACATGGATCGATTTCACATCTTCATGTATAAAAGAGGATTAAATGTTGTTTTGTATGAGAACAGTAAAACCCTGACCTGAAATAAAAGATCGAAAATCACCAAACAATCCACCAAAACCTGAAAAAAAATACACTGGAAATGTTTCATCCACTAAGCAAGTATTCCTAATGGTAAAGAAAAATAGGTCCTGATCACAGCAGGAGGACAATTTCAAAGATGATGATGTTGCTTTACATTTACCTGGACAGATGTCCATGTTATTTTTGTGACAAACAAGAATAAAGTCATAATATCATAATTACAATGAAAAAAACGCTACTCTGATGACATTATTTTAAATAGTCATGATAGTAATAGTAAAAAGGATAATTCTTCAGTACTTCAGTATTCTTTTCACCAAGTACTTTTTTACTTGAGTGAATAATTTTAGAGGACTACTTTTACTGAAGCAATATTATTTGGAAGTAATGCTACTCTGACTTGAGTACAATTTTGGCCACCTACTTTTGGTAAAGTAACAAACAACTAACTTAGGCCATATTAGCAGAGTAAGAGTAGCATTTTTTTCTTCGACTCAAGAAAAAGTCAAATGGATGGCGTGGTGAAACTACTACTTGTGGTGACCCTTTGTTTGGCACAATTCACCCACCGTACTTGAGTGTCCATTTGGCCGTGCGCGTTACCGGCTGCGTCACAGTCATGTGACAGACACTATAAAGAGCCGCGCGCGTTCCGGCTCATAAGAGAAAGAGAGAGAGTGCACGAGAGTTACAGAGCTGGATACAGCAATTGAGCTAAAGACTCTAAAAACATTGCAGACCGCTTCATCCTACAAGTACATTTTCCTTCAAAAGTTAGTCGAAAAGTAAATGTAACGGAATGAATTTGACGCATCCCAACCCACCTCTGGCCCTGAGAAGAAAGAGAACTCTTTGATGTTGCCGAACCAGCCTCTAGCGTTCTGACAGGATGAAGGGGAAAAGAAAACTTGTGGACACCAATTCAAAAGTTTCAATCACTTAGACATCAATGGCAACCTATGACGTAATAGACATTATTGTGGCTAGCAACCTACTGCTTCCTTTGGGGAGACCATAAGGTGATATATCACCATCCGACATACAGTGCCTTGCAAAAGTATTCGGCCCCCTTGAACCTTGCAACCTTTCGCCACATTTCAGGCTTCAAACATAAAGATATAAAATTTGAATTTTTTGTCAAGAATCAACAACAAGTGGGACACAATTGTGAAGTGGAACAAAATTTATTGGATAATTTAAACTTTTTCAACAAATAAAAAACTGAAAAGTGGGGCGTGCAATATTATTCGGCCCCCTTGCGTTAATACTTTGTAGCGCCACCTTTTGCTCCAATTACAGCTGCAAGTCGCTTGGGGTATGTTTCTATCAGTTTTGCACATCGAGAGACTAACATTCTTGCCCATTCTTCCTTGCAAAACAGCTCGAGCTCAGTGAGATTGGATGGAGAGTGTTTGTGAACAGCAGTCTTCAGCTCTTTCCACAGATTCTCGATTGGATTCAGGTCTAGACTTTGACTTGGCCATTCTAACACCTGGATACGTTTATTTTTGAACCATTCCATTGTAGATTTGGCTTTATGTTTTGGATCATTGAAGATAAATCTCCGTCCCAATCTCAGGTCTTGTGCAGATACCAACAGGTTTTCTTCCAGAATGTTCCTGTATTTGGCTGCATCCATCTTCCCGTCAATTTTAACCATCTTCCCTGTTCCTGCTGAAGAAAAGCAGGCCCAAACCATGATGCTGCCATCACCATGTTTGACAGTAGGGATGGTGTGTTCAGGGTGATGAGCTGTGTTGCTTTTACGCCAAACATATCGTTTTGCATTGTGGCCAAAAAGTTCAATTTTGGTTTCATCTGACAGAGCACCTTCTTCCACACGTTTGGTGTGTCCCCCAGGTGGCTTATGGCAAACTTTAAACGAGACTTTTTATGGATATCTTTGAGGAATGGCTTTCTTCTTGCCACTCTTCCATAAAGGCCAGATTTGTGCAGTGTATGACTGATTGTTGTCCTATGGACAGACTCTCCCACCTCAGCTGTAGATCTCTGCAGTTCATCCAGAGTGATCATGGGCCTCTTGGCTGCATCTCTGATGAGTTTTCTCCTTGTTTGAGAAGAAAGTTTGGAAGGACGGCCGGGTCTTGGTAGATTTGCAGTGGTCTGATGCTCCTTCCATTTCAATATGATGGCTTGCACAGTGCTCCTTAAGATGTTTAAAGCTTGGGAAATCTTTTTGTATCCAAATCCGGCTTTAAACTTCTCCACAACAGTATCTCGGACCTGCCTGGTGTGTTCCTTGGTTTTCATAATGCTCTCTGCACTTTAAACAGAACCCTGAGACTATCACAGAGCAGGTGCATTTATACAGAGACTTGATTACACACAGTTGGATTCTATTTATCATCATCGGTCATTTAGGACAACATTGGATCATTCAGAGATCCTCACTGAACCTCTGGAGTGAGTTTGCTGCACTGAAAGTAAAGTGGCCGAATAATATTGCACGCCCCACTTTTCAGTTTTTATTTGTTAAAAAAATTAAATTATCCAATAAATGTTGTTCCACTTCACGATTGTGTCCCACTTGTTGTGGATTCTTGACAAAAAAATTAAATTTCATATCTTTATGTTTGAAGCCTGAAATGTGGCGAAAGGTGTCAAGATTCAAGGGTGCCGAATACTTTTGCAAGGCACTGTATTGTCATTACCTTAATATATAAATGTAGTTTACGCTACTGAAGCTCAATTCATCACATTGGTTATTTTTTCATCTTCATTTATGTAAAACAACATACTGAAGATTCCCACATTGATTTCAACATGTTGTAATGGTTTAACTCTTGAGCACATGGAGAAGCACCAATTCAGTGACTCACTTCAGCTAGTGTTAAATGATGAGAAATGCAACAGAGTGATCCCGTTCCCCCCCCCCACATGAATTAAATGTTTGGATCTTGTCAAAGAGTATTCAAAAATCAATGATCAAGACTTGCACGGATCCGTAACTATTAAAATTGTGTAATAAATCAATTTTTTGCCTCTGCATGGTTCAAACCGATGACGTCATCAAAGGTAAGGATTCCGGCAGAGGGCATTTGACTTGCGGGAAAACGGCAGTTGAGACTCGTCTACTTGCTCGTGCCACGAGTCGGAATTCCTAATTGAAAGTGGGTCAGAGGAGGAAGTAAGTCCCGAAGAACATTATTCTGAGGAGATTTGACCAATCGGGTTCTAACCGGAGGCAGATTCATCATAAAGGCTGAGGTATGCTTCCGCGGCAGACGTGCGATGTCAAGGAAGACCCGATTTACGACCCTCTGCCGTATCCTCTCTAGTTCCTTCACAATTTTCTGACTTGGCGTCGTGTCAATGCGTGTGACGTGTTGGAAGTTTCACAACCCAGCACATACACACGCACATACACACGCACAAATCCGATACGGATAAATAACGATTTCTGGAGTTATTCCCACATACTTCAGAATTCAGATTCTACACTAAGAGTAGCTTTAAAATGACACCCTTTATAAAAAATCTGATTGGCAATGAATAATTATTGTGCTACTATTATATATTGTAGTAGAAAAATTAATGCTAGATCTTTTTTTAAAGATTGTTTTGAATCATGTTGGAAAGGCAAAGTCAGTGTTCTGAATCTATTTACATTCCTTTCTTTTTCACTAATTAATTATATGAGCATTTGACCTTATTATATATTTGTGTTTATTTGTACTTTAATCAAGACTTTAAGTGTTCCAAAATGTTTTTTTTTAATGAATAAGTGCCATCAACAATTTCATTGGCAAATTAGAAAAAAAAAAAAAAGGGGGGGGGGGGGGGGATTATTAGATTGGTCGACTAATCGTAAAAATTGTTGGCTGACTAATCGGGAGAAAATTAGTCGTTTGGGATGGACGGTGTACCGGAACATATTTCCTCCACACCCTTCCCACCTTTTTTACCCCCTTCCCAATTTCATGCCTGTATATTAAAGTGGCCCATTTAGCTGATATTTCAAATAAATGAGTTTTCTTGTAAAAAAAAAAAAAAAAAAAAAAATTTAACCTTTAATGCATGAATTGTGATTCCCTCCCTAAATTGAACTCATTGGCTGCCAGTGATGGCGCTAGAAGTCCAATGTATATTGACTGGGAGACACTGGAGAAAAACTCCTACTCAGTTTGTGGACAAAAATTCACTCCAATCCATTTTTTAGAAGCCATTTCCTTTTGTTCATTACCTGGTCTTTCCTCTGGAAAGATCAGGTAGTGAGATTGTACGGCCTCCCCCCTATATGTTATTGTGTTTTTTTTTTTGAATGGGAATCCTTCGGCGCGCTGCGCAGCCCGAACCGCTTGATCGATCGGCACCATTCAAGTACCGACACGTCCGGAATTTTTGCGCGACGATGGGAATTTTTCAAACGACCCCGAAAAATTTTCCTTTTGCCCGTAAACGGCAAATTTCCGAAAAAAAAAGCAATTTTCAAAATGTATCTAGTCCTACAATTTTTTACCAAATTACATAATTTAGGTATCAAAAATTCCGGGACGGTGAGGGGCATAAAAGTTGTATACAGAATTTGGAAAAAATTTACGGTCATTTTTATGCCCCTCGGTTTCCCGGCAAATTGCCAAAAACTGGCCCATTCATTTTTAATGGGAAACGAAGAAAAGTTTCAAAATGTATCTAGTCCTTCAATTTTTGACCAAATCACACAATTTGGGCATCAAAAATTCCGTGACGGTGAGGGGCATAAAAGTTGTATACAGCATTTGTAAAAAATTTACGGTTTCCCAGAAACTTGCCAAAAACTTTCCCATTCATTTCTAATGAGAACATTTCCCTTTCACTTACAATGGGATTTCCAATTGAATTTTTGACATTGCATTGATGCCATTGACGGCCATGCATGTCGAATCTATTGATGCCAATGTACTTGGATTCAATTGACTTTATGGATGTCGGTGCCATTGACGTCCATGGACGTCCAAAATGTTTCCCATTCATTTTCAATGGGAAATGTTTTTTTTCCCACAATCAACAGAAAATGACCAGATATCAATAGGACGTGTCCCCCAAACTTCTCCAATTTCATTGACGCTTATGAAGGGTGCCACCATTGACGGCCATGGACGTCCAAATTTCCCATTCATTTTCTAATGGCATTTCAGCATGTTTTATATTTTATTGATGCTAATGTACTTGGATTCCATTGACGCTTATGTAAGTTGATACCACTGACGTCCATGGACGTCCAAAATTTTTTCCATTTATTTTCAATGGGAATTCCCCCCCCCCCCCCAAATCAACAGAAAATGACTAGATATCAAAAGGACGTGTACCCCAAATGTCCCCGATTGCATTGCCACTTATGGAGGGTGATGCCATTGACGTTCATGGACGTCCAAACTTCCCATTCATTTCCAATGGCATTTCTTCATGTTTGTTCATTCTATTGATGTCAATGTACTTGGATTCCATTAACGCTTATGTAAGTTGATACCATTGACGTCCATGGACGTCCAAAATTTTTCCCGTTCATTTTCAATGGGAATCCCCCCCCCCCCCCCCAAAAAAAAAAAATCAACAGAAAATGACTAGATATCAAAAGGACGTGTACCCCAAATGTTCCCGATTGCATTGCCGCTTATGGAGGGTGATGCCATTGACGTCAATGGACGTCCAAACTTCCCATTCATTTCCAATGGCATTTCTTCATGTTTGTTCATTCTATTGATGTCAATGTACTTGGATTCCATTAACGCTTATGTAAGTTGATACCATTGACGTCCATGGACGTCCAAAATTTTTCCCGTTCATTTTCAATGGGAATTTTTTTTCCCCCCAAATCAACAGAAAATGACTAAATATCAATAGGACGTGTCTCCCAAATGTCCCCGATTGCATTGCCGCTTATGGAGGGTGATGCGATTGACGTCCATGGACGTCCAAACTTCCCATTCATTTCCAATGGCATTTCTTCATGATTGTTCATTCTATTGATGCCAATGTACTTGTATTCCATTGACGCTTAAGTAAGTTGATACAATTGACGTCCATGGACGTCCAAAATTTTTCCCATTCATTTTCAATGGGAATTTTTTTTTTTCCCTAAATCAACAGGAAATGACCAGATATCAATAGGACGTGTACCCCAAATGTCCCCGATTGCATTGACGCCTATGAAGGGTGCTGCCATTGACGTCCATGGACGTCCAAACTTCCCATTCATTTCCAATGGCATTTCTTCATGATTGTTCATTCTATTGATGCCAATGTACTTGTATTCCATTGACGCTTAAGTAAGTTGATACAATTGACGTCCATGGACGTCCAAAATTTTTCCAATTCATTTTCAATGGGAAATTTTTTTTTTCCCTAAATCAACAGGAAATGACCAGATATCAATAGGACGTGTACCCCAAATGTCCCCGATTGCATTGACGCCTATGAAGGGTGCTGCCATTGACGGCCATGGACGTCCAAATTTCCCATTCATTTCTAATGGCATTTAATTTGTTTAATGCCATTGATTGGCATGTTTGTCCATTCTAGTGATAGCCTTGTTTCTTTCTTTATTATTATTCAATAATTGTTGACGTTTTTTTCGGCGCGCCGCGCAGCCCGAACCATACCACCGATCAGCACCGTTCAAGTATCGGCACGACCGGAATTTTGGCGCGACGATGGGAATTTTTCAAACGGCCCCGAAAAATTTTCCGTTCGCCCGTAAATGGCAATTTTCCGGAAAAAAAAAAAGTTTCAAAATGTATCTAGTCCGACAATTTTTGACCAAATCACAAAATTTGGGCATCAAAAATTCCGGGACGTTGAGGGGCATAAAAGTTGTATACAGAATTTGGAAAAAATTTACGGTTCCCTGGAAATTTGCAAAAAATATTCCTATTCATTGTTAATGAAAAATACGGCGCGCTGCACAGCCCGAACCGTTTGACCGATCGGCACCATTCAAGTATCGGCAGGACCGGAATTTTCGCGGGACGCAGGGAAGTTTTTCAAACAGTCCCGAAAAATTTTCCATTTGCCCGTAAACGGCAATTTTCCGGAGAAAAAAAAAAGTTTCAAAATGTATCTAGTGTTACAATTTTTGACCAAATCACATAATTTGGGTATCAAAAATTCCGGGACGGTGAGGGGCATAAAAGTTGTATACAGAATTTGGCAAACATTTACGGTTGCCCGGAAATTTGCTAAAAACTATCCCATTCATTTCTAATGGGAAAATTTCCCATTCACTTTCAATGGGATTTCCATTGGAATTTACATCATTGATGCCATTGACGGACACGCATGTCGAATCTATTGATGCCAATGTACTTGGATTCAAATGACTATATGGATGTCGATGCCATTGACGGCCATGGACGTCCAAAATGATTCCCATTCATTTTCAATGGGGAAAAAACAAAATTTCCCCAAATCAACAGAAAATGACCAGAAAATGACCACATATCAATAGGACATGTCTCCCAAACGTCCGCAACTCCATTGACGCTTATAGGGGGTGCTTCCATTGACGTCCATGGACGTCCAACTTTTTTCCCATTCATTTTCAATGGCAAAACAAAAAATGTCCCCAAATCAGTAGGAAATCACCAGATATCAATAGGACCTATACCCCAAACGTCGCCGATAGCATTGACGCTTATGGAGGGTGATGCCATTGACGTCCATGGACGTCCAAAATTTTTCCCATTCATTTTCAATGGGAATTTTTTTTTTCTTCCCCAAATCAACAAAATGTGACCAGATATCAATAGGACGTGTCCCCCAAACTTCCCCAATTCCATTGAAGCTTATGGAGGGCGCCGCCATTGACGGCCATGGACGTCCAAATTTCCCATTCATTTCTAATGGCATTTAACCATGTTTTTTAATTCTATTGATGCCAATGTACTTGGATTCCATTGACGCCTATGTAAGTTGATACCATTGACGTCCATGGACGTCCAAAATTTTTCCCATTCATTTTCAAAGGGAATTTTTTTTAAATTTTCAAATCAACAAAATATGACCAGATATCAATAGGACGTGTCCCCCAAACATCCCCAATTCCATTGACGCTTATGAAGGGCGCCGCCATTGACGGCCATGGACGTCCAAATTTCCCATTCATTTCTAATGGCATTTTATCATGTTTTTTCATTCTATTGATGCCAATGTACTTGAATTCCATTGACGCCTATGTAAGTTGATACCATTGACGTCAATGGACGTCCAGATTTTTTCCCATTCATTTTCAATGGGAATTTTTTTTTTTTTCCCCAAATCAACAAAAAACGACCACATCTCAATAGGACGTGTCCCCCAAACTTCCCCAATTCCATTGACGCTTATTAAGGGCGCCGCCATTGACGGCCATGGACGTCCAAATTTCCCATTCATTTCTAATGGCATTTAATTATGTTTTTTCATTCTATTGATGCCAATTTACTTGGATTCCCTTGACGCCTATGTAAGTTGATACCATTGACTTCCATGGACGTCCAAAATTTTTCCCATTCATTTTCAATGGGAATTTTTTTTTTTTCCCAAATCAACAAAAAATGACCAGATATCAATAGGAGGTGTCCCCCAAACTTCCCCAATTCCATTGACGCTTATGAAGGGTGCCGCCATTGACGGCCATGGACGTCCAATTCTCCCAATCATCTCTAATGGCGTTTACTTTGTTTAATGCCAATGACTGGCTTTATTGTCCATTCTATTGCTACACCTGAGTGGGGCGAAGATCTGTATCTCCACTGAGGAAAGACCCAGGTGTAATTTCTCCCGAAATTGCAGTTTCTAGTTTACATTGATTTTAACTGATCTGTCAAGCACCACAGAATATTGTGTTTGATGGCTACACAAACCCCAAAAAAGAACAATTGGATTGCAATCTTGAATCATGAAAATCATTTTTCCTACTCTTTACCATTCTTTAGTTATGAGCAGTTGAAAAACAGCAAGTATTTTTTTGATACACTTTTGAACGCGAACCTAAGTGTTCTATAAAACATCTTTGGGAGTGAATGAATTTATTATTTTTGAGATCTGTTGTTGCATTTTCTTCTTTTTTTTTCTCGTTTTTTTTTTTGTTATTTGCATATATGTTTTAATTAATTAATAACAATAAAAAAGAAACCAACAGGTTGCTACCAATTTTTTCCACTCCAATAATGTCTCTGTGATCGCATTTGCTGCCATTGACGAACAAATATTTTGAAAAATTATGTTTTCTTTTCCTATCCATCCTGTTGGGACATTAGAGGAGACCCAACCCTTTGCACTGAAAGGGCTCATCTGGCGACGTCAATGAGGCGGGTAGTGATGCATATTTTTTTTTTCCGGGACATTGAAATTTGGAGAGGAAAAAAAAGTACTTTTAACAGTAGTTTCACCACACCAAACATTTCACTTGAATAGATGTGTGAAGAAAATATGCTACTCTTGCTACTTTGGCATACACCAGTCGTTTGTTACTTTTCCAAAGTTGGGTAGGGAAGCCGAAAATTGTACCCAAGAATGAGCATTACTTCCAAATAATATGACTCAAGTTAAAGAAAAAGGGGTCATCCATTAAATGCACTCAAGTAAAACATATTTGGTTAAAAGAACTCATATACTGCTTATCATTTCTTCCAGTACAAATAAATGGATGAATACAACTGCCAGCAGTTTGGTGGGAACGTCGTAGACCTTCCCCTTGAACTCCACCTCCATGTGGCTGCAAAGAACCCGACGACGACCTCCCCGAATTCTGTGAGCGAGGCCGCTTTGCCCGTAGCGCCGACACCCGGTCCTCTTGCGATCGTCGGAGAGTACATGAGACCGAACTAAATCTGAAGGAGACCTAATGGACTCGACGTCTTCTAAAAATGAACATTTGGAATGACTCGCCCTTCTTGACGCCAAGGACCAAACGTTCTTAATCTCATTTAAACCTGAAGAAAGACACAAACAATAGGTATTGAACATGAATTTACACTCTGATAAGCAACATTGTTTAGATCTTACCAGACAGTCTTCAGGCTATAGCTGGGATCCTCCTTGATCTCCAATAAGACCCTCTTTCCTTCTTTCTCCATTCGATTTGCCCCGAGATTCAACTCTTGAAGATGGGAGGGGTTTAACTTGAGAGCCTTGGCCAATGAAATGCCTCCTTTATCTGCGATCTCGCACAGTGACAGGCTGCAACAAATGAGATGATTCCCTTTAGTCAAGAAGGGAACCTGCTTAAAGTGATGAAGGTTCTGCTGAAAGTAGGGGTGCACAATATCCATTTTTTGAAACCGATAACTTCCTGCTCCTCAAGGCCGATACCGATAATATATGTACATTTTTTCAATGTATATTCACCTGAGTTTTTGAACAAATGTAGGTAAAAAATACTAATGATTGATTCAATATAGATTTGCCTTTACTGAACCAGAATTTTCATGATGACATGAACATTATCATAATGAACAAAACAAGAACAGTTTTGACTCCAAATAAACTGTCCATATTAATTTTTCAAAAAATTATATATATTATATATTATGTAAAATTATAATAAATATATAATTATAAATATTATTTGAGTCATTCACAATCAGTCAATATCATTGACGATGTGTTCCCCTGAACAATGAACACCGATGCTAAACAAACATAAACCCAACAGGTATTGTGCTTTGTCAGCAGATAAAACATTTGGTGCAACAGGAGAGGAGACTTCTGTCATCTTGGTCCATGGAACAACTTAATTAATCTGGCAATTACATATCAATAACCAAAAGACTTCTCGAGAACGTGTAGAAATAACACTGTAAGTTGCAAACATTTGCTAATTGCCATAGTAAGGTTTATAACTCAGTAAAGGAAAAACACTGCCTCTAGAACAGTAATAAAACTTTGCTTACTGGCAAAACAGGACTGGAAACGCACAGATCCCAATTCGACACTGTGCCAAAAATATTATTAATAGCATCCGATAACATATATTATTATCGGATTTATTGGGATGATGTCATAATTCCTATTATCGGACCGATAAGTATCGTGCGCCTCTAGCTGAAAGTAACATTGTGTCTGCCTTTTCCTTGACTGATACAGGGTTGATGCGGGTCATTAAAAAGCATGAAGTCATTAAATGGATTATGTGAAAATTGGGGCTTTAAAAAGGATTAAACGAAATGTTTCAAAGCCTTTCAAATTATGTAAACTTGACAGGATTTTTTTTAACATAATTGATTATAGTTATGCATATCGCAGCAGTGATTCTTTCGATTACTCGACCAGATCCACGAAAGATGACGAACTGAAGGAGCTCCTTACTTAAGGATTTTTAAGATGCAGTGTGGGCTGGCCAGTCCTTTCGAGAGGATCTCAATCCCCTCGTCTGACGGATTGTTCCAGCTCAGGTCCAGCTCTTGAAGATGGGAGGAGGTTACCTTCAGTGCCTCAGCCAACGAAATGCAACCTCGCTGAGTGATGCTGCACTTTGTCAGGCTACAACAAATGAGATAATTGCCTGAAGTCAAGAAGGGAACCTGCTTAAAGTGATGAAGGTTCTGCTGAAAGTAACATTGTGTCTGCCTTTTCCTTGACTAATACAGGGTTGATGCAGGTCATTAAAAAGGATCTAAACTCATTAACTGTTTCTTTGTGAAAATCCAGACCTTAAAAAGCATTAAACTACATGTTTGAGGGATTTAAAATTATGTAAACTTGATGAGATTTTTTTTTTTAATTACATAATTTATTAGAGTTGCTGCTAACAGCAGCCGTGATTCTTTTGATTAGTTGACCGGATTCATGGAAGATTACGAACTGAAGGACCTCCTTACTTGAGGACTTTTAAGATGCAGTTTGGAGATGCCAGTCCTTTCGAGAGGATCTCAACCCCTTCATCCGACAGAGTGTTCCAGCTCAGGTCAAGCTCTTGAAGATGGGAGGGGGTTACCTTCAGTGCCTCAGCCAATGAAACACATCCTTCACTGGTGATCCCGCACTTGGAAAGACTGCAACAAATGAGATAATTGCCTGAAGTCGAGAAGGGAACCTGCTTAAAATGATGACGGTTCTGCTGGAAGTAACATCATTGTGCTGTCCTCATAACACGTGACATGTGTTGCTCGACAGCCAGCGAACCAAAAAATGAAACTCTTCAGAGACAAGGCGTACTTTTCTTGGGTTTATGGAGGTCTCAAATTGTTTGTTGGTAACTAAAATACAAATGAATACATTCAAAATGTAATACATTAATATCTTCCTGCGGGTGAGTAGCTTAGCACAAACACAACAGAATGTCTCAGTGAAATCAATGGATTGTGAGAAAGTTCGCCTAAAACAAAAAATACATTTTTCTTTCAAACTTAATATACAAACTAACTAAAAACTTACAAAGACTAAGATTAGCCCAGGCTTAGCTGGCAGAGCAAGTTCTTCGAAGTTACTTTTAAGCCTCACAGGCGCTGACAAACGTGCTTGAAAAGAGGAAAATAGGTTGGCGTCAAAGATCGCTCCTTGCGACAGAAGCTCTGCCCCTCGGCATAAATGCACGTTCGCTGGTAAAGGAGAGGCCGCACTCCCAACGCTTTTCAGATGAAACCTTTGGACAGCAATATTCATATTTTAACTAACTTTTACAATTTTAACTAATTAATTCTTTATCATTTTAACACAAAGGCATGACAATCGTGTCTGCCTTTTCCTTGACTAATACAGGGTTTATTCGGGTGATTTAAAAGCACTAAAAGTCATGAAATGGATTTTGTGAAAATTCAGGGCTTCAAAAGCATTCAACTAAATTTTCGAGGAATGAAAAATTATGTAAACTTGATGGAAATGTTTTTTTTTTTTTTTTATGAAAATGAGATAATTGCCTGAAGTCGGAAAAGGAACCTGGTTAAATTGATGAAGGTTCTACTCAAGGTAAAATTGTGTCTGTCGTCGGGCCAAAATATACCGGCCGCGTTGACTGCGCACGACGCAGTATGTCAAAAATGGGCAAAATATACCGGCTGCACACAGCTGCGGTCCGGCAACCCTGTCCCATCGTGAGCTCTCGGGTAATCGCGCACGAAAATATGGCATTAAAAACAACGACAAACACACGGAGTCTGTAGTCATCAGAGAGGCAGAGAGAGAAGTGGACTTGATTTGACTGAACAATTTGTTCCCAATTTTTTTTTGAGTTTGTGACACTATTTCTGTTATAAATTTCATAATTTGCATAATAACTCACCGTCCATCCTCATAGCATCTGCTGTGGTGTTCCATGTGTAATATTATGATTGAATGTTTTCCCAGTGAAGGGGAAAAGATATCGTCTTCGCACACACCATATAATTGTTTGCATTAGTCTAACACATATATAGTCTAACACATACATATGGTACAGGTTCTCGTAGGCACCGTCTAACTGTTTGCATTAGTCTAACACACGTAATATAATAAATCAGGAAATAGTATCATTTTCATATTTACGGTAGGGCTACACTACTAATATAAAATAAATAGCACACCATAGTTTAATGAGAAGAAATAGAAGAGATACACAATGCCGTCTTATCACAAGATTGACGCACCAACTCTTGCAATCAGCTCTCCCAGCAAACTCCAAGGACAAAGCGCTTTGTCCTAAAACAAGTACAACCAGCCCGGACAGCAAAGTTGATAGCGGGCGTCCCAATCCGCGCACGAACCTAAGCCGCCTAAAACCGGCCACCAAGGGGAAGACCCAAAAGCAACGCCCTGACCCACCTTCGGACACGCCTTCGAGATGACCCGCGTCAGCAAAGACTTTAAAAAGACTGGACACTGAGATAAGACAGATTTTTTCTGCTCGGAAACATGTAGCCTTGTTTTGGATCCAGAATTGTCCCTCCGTCGTTTGTTTTTGCCTTGTTTTTAACATTGTCGACGAATAAATTGTCAACCTGTTTTCGGTGAGTGTTCTTCAAGCTTTTGAAACATGGAGTCAGTACAAAGGGTTAAAATAAGAGGACGCGCGAGGTTCGGCCTTCCCGGCGGGCGCACACGGGGCAGCTTCAGCCGAGCGGCACTTGTTTTGGCTGGTGCTGTCCCCGGATGCGTCTGGGCCGCCGGGGGGGCGAATTTCAACACCAGGCACCCTGAATTGCACGCAACGGGAATGTTTGTTTGTTTTGGTCATGTGATGCGGGAGTGAGGGAGAGAAACACAGCCTTCCGAGAGAGGTTGTGGAAGTTTTTTTTGTTATCGCCGTGTGTTAATAAAAAACAAAGTTGTCAGCACGTCGTGGCTTTGATATCTTTGCCAGAAAAACACACAAAGTAAGACTCTATGCAGCTTCCTTTTGAATGCTGTCCTTATAAAATGATCTGCTGCATCATAAATCACATTGTGACTTTCCACCTCCATGATGAAGCGTTCTTTGTCCGTGTTCTCAGGTGTTTTGACCTTGTATAAGCAACTGGGCTGTTGATTCCATGCCTTGCTCCGCCCATTTTGTCGGATGTGTCTCCGGCAAAAACAGAAAATAGCCTAAACCATCCGGCAGGTTTCGGCACGCCGGAGATGGTTCGCAGACATCCGGAGCACTGACGAGTCCTCTATACTTTGAACAATAGAATAAAATGGAAACAGATTGGCTCCGGCGCTATATCTTGCCTGATCCGGACCGAAGACGCGTCCGGTATATTTTGGCCCTTATCGTTGGCGAGTTGCAGCAGTGTCTGATTTGATAAGTCAAACGTATCCAAGGAAGATTACAAACTGGAGGTAGATTTCTAAGTGGAAAAGTTCCTTACTTGAGGACTTCTAAGTTGCAGTGTGGGCTGGCCAGTCCTTTTGAGAGGATCTCGACTCCCTCGTCCATGAGCCCGTAATTGTTGCTCAGGTCCAGATGCCTCAGGTTGGATGGAGAACTGAGAACGGAAGCCAGCAGGTGACAGCTGCCTTTGTCCAGGTTACAATCCCCTAGACTGGGGAACACAGGAAGGAGGAAGTCGTGATAGTGAGCCAAACCTAACTTCTGCTGACTTTAGTATGGTGCTTTAAAAAATAATAATAGATTGTATTTCAAGATACAAAACAAGACAATAAAAAATAAAGAGCAAATGACAAAATCCAAAGACATTATGCATTTTGTTTTCCCGAGTTAATATCACCGACATTACTTGTGCTGGATGGACACAGTGTTTGTTTTGGATGTCGTCAAGAAGGATGTTTATCTCGTACAACCATGATGTGTGAATCGTAGTCTTTTTTTTTTTTTCAGGATTATAGATTAGATTTAACCCACAATTTGACCCATTTGAGATTTTTCAAGATTTTGGATTTCCTACTGTTTCAGCATGAACTTTAGGTAAACCTGTTACACTGACCCAGCTTTTTGTTTGCAATTTCTTACCGTCTTTACTTATTTCAATGACTAAGTTGGAGCATTACACACATTGAAATTAGGGTTTGGCAACAATTAAATTTCTTCATATCGAGTAAAAGCATGAAATCTTTGCAATGAATCACACTGTCATCATCACTTCAAAAGTAGCAATAGACGTGGTTATATAGTTATCTTTCCACTCGTCCAAACAGCCATGAGTCAACTTCGCCATCAGTGCCAACCATTTCTGGTTTCTTAACTTACTCACTCCCAGACATTTTTCAGAAACCATCGCTTTTTCTTCATTTACAATGGTTTTGGCTGATCTGTCAAGCACTACAGAATATTGTGTTTCATGGCTACTAGAACTTAAAAAAGAACAAATCAATTCCAATCTTTCATCAGTAAAATACGTTTTTCTACACTTTTCCATTCTTCAGTTATGAGCAGTTAAAAATCCTCAATTATTGTTTCTATACGTTTTGGGAGTAAACTTAGGTGTTCCAAAAATTTATGAACACATCTTTGGAAGTGAATGAGGGGATTTTGTTTTGTTTTCCGATTTGTTGTCGCGTTTTCTTATAAGCATTTGTTTCTTAATTTTTTTTTTTTTTTTTTTTTGTGATTTGCATTCGTTTTATTTTTTTTTAAATTCACTTGTTTTGTGATTTTTGATCGTTTCATAATTTTTAATTGTTTTGTTTGTGTTTTGTGCACTTGTTCTTGGATTTGCCATTGTGCTTTGGGAATTTTCAGAGTCCACTTTCATTTAGAGAACTTACTATGAATTTTGAGAAGCCTTGACCACCACCAGAAGCTTCTTGAGTCCCAAAGGCGATTTGGAGTACTTGTCAAGTTCAAAGAACTTCATGGTTCTGTCGTCTGTAAGTAAGAAGAAGGCCAGGGCCGACCACATGTCATTCGACATTTTAGGCCAGTACACTCCAGAACTTAGTTTCTGCTGGATCTGCTTCAGCAAGGAGTTGTCTTTCAGCTCGTTTAGGCAGTAGAACAAGTTGACGTTCTTTTCTGGAGTGTTTTGTTTGATCCTTTTCTGTATCAACTTGACTGTCTTTGACTTGCTTTGCTCCCAGTCATGAGGAACCTTCAGCAGTGCCCCCACTATTTCCTGGTTGCACTGCAATGAAAGGCCAACGAGGAAGCGGAGGAACATATCCAGGTTTCCTTCACTTTCCGAGGCTTTCTGGAGAGCTGACTTGTGGACCTCAGTGATTGTCTTCCGCTTAACAGGCATGAACAATTTTTTCCATCTTGATGTATCCAGTACGTTCTTGTTGTCGTGGAAGAAACACATCTTTGCGTACAGTGCGGCCAGATACTCCTGGATGGTCAGGTGGATAAACTGAAACATCTTTTGTTTCTTGCTTTTAAGCGGATGGACCTCCTTAAAGACCTCTGTGAATAAACCGCAGTGTTTTGCTGCTTGGCTGTAATCAAAGCAGCTGTCCTCCAGGTCTTTCTCGTAGAAGATCTGACGCTGATTCATGGTGTGGTCAAAGGCCAGCTTGGCGAGCGCTTTCACGTCAGGGATGTACTCCGCTGTATTTCTCTCCATGGAGTTTTCCAGGTGGTGACCAATAAACGCTGAGTACATGTCAGTCAGCGTTGTGGGAAGCTCTACCTCCTTACCTTTGTCCAAATGAACCTGAAGAACTCTGGCGGTGAGCCAGCAGAAGATGGGAATATGGCACATGATGAAGATGGTGCGAGATTTCCGAATGTGCTCAGTGACGCGCTCCTCATTTGGGAACCTTTTCCTGAAGTACTCCATTTTCCGGGAATCGCTGAATCCTCCCACCTCTGTTCGGCTGTCTATGAGGTCGGAGGGTATATCGCGGGCTGCCGCGGGCCGCGTGGTGATCCAAACCCTGGCGCACGGAAGCAGGTTCCCTTTGATGAGATACGCCAGAAGTACCTCCAGCGGGTAGCTTTCCCTCACGTCCATGTCCACTTTCCTCACTTTCTTCAAGTCGATTTTGAAGTTGCACTCGTCCAGTCCGTCGAGGATAAACAAGATCTTGATCCCGCTGCTTTCAAAGTCCCGCTTCCCAGAAGTTTGCAGGCCGACAAATATATTGTTCAGTCGCTCGTTCATGTGCCTGTCTCCGCAGACAAAAGTTTGGATCAGCTCGGCCAATGTAAAGCTCTCACCTTTCTCCATGTTTAACTCGCGGAAGGTGAAAGGAAATATGAAGTCCACGTCCTGGTTAGTACTACCGCTAGCCCAGTCTGACACAAACTTTTGAATCAGGAAGGTTTTTCCTATTCCCGCAAAGCCGACGGTGAGCATCGTGCGCATCGGTCGCCGGTTCCCGTCAGGGCTTTTGAAGATGTCGCACGGCAGGATAGACTGCTTGGCCGCGGCGTCACACGTCTCCATCTGGAGGACCTCATGCCGCCCGTCTGGGCTGACGTCTGCTCCGTAGGTGACGTCTAGCTGCGTGTAGACGTCCTCCAAGGGCTGCTGCTGCCAGCGCTCGGTGTTGCCCTCGGAAGCAAAGCTGTATAAACGCCGCAGGTTGTCTTGGAGCTCCCTCTTATATCTGGCAATCTGATCGTCATCGTGGACGGATAAGTCGGCGCCTGCAAGAAAGCAGCAGTGACAGCAGTTTAGGACAAAACAGTTCCATTCCATGCCTAAATATTTATTGATAGATTATGACATTACATTATTATATTTGACTTTTATGTGATACTTATGTGTAAATTTAAAAATAGTTTGAAAATGGCTATTCGTTAACGATAGAATATATATTTTGTTTCATTTTTCAGATCGACCCTCTGCCAGAGCTCCAAGTAGTGACGGGATATGTCGTTCACATGAGGAAACGAATCCATTCCGGTTCGTTCAGTCAAAAGACTCGTTCAAACAAATTGTTCGCCGAATCGTTCGCCCCCCTCATCTCCCCTTCCACACCCGCCAAATTGAATAATTTGGTGAGTGAACGGGAAGTGACGTTGACAAACGGATCACCAAAGACCGCTTAGCAATATAACTGAACGGCAAATGACATTACTTGGTTCCTCCCTATCTTGCACGCAGGCTCCTCATTGGCCACTCGTCGTAGATTAAGAAGTGAGTGACAGACTTCTGACAGAAAACGATATAGTCTTTGTTGATAACTGGCACGCGTTTTGGGGCAAGTCCGGGCTCATGCGCCGAGACGGCATTCATCCGACTTGGGACGGTGCTGCTCTCTTAACTCGAAATTTGGCCGCCAAACTAAGTCTCCCAAAGTGACACTTCAGAGTGGGGGCCCGGGCGCAGTGTTGTAGTGTAAAACACAACTCTGTTAGTAGTGACCACTTGCCTCTTTCCGAGCTGTCACAAATCCAAAATTCAGGACAGAAGATAGAGACTGTGTCCGTGCCTCGTATAGTGAACAGGGGAAAACAGAGTACTATAGGAACGAGACCAAAGAATTTAATACATATAGCCCCTGATAGCAGTGAAAATAAAATAGCTCTTAATAAATATATAAAATGCGGATTATTAAACATCAGGTCAATCTCGCCCAAATCTCTGTTAGTTAATGACTTAATTGGGGATTATAATATTCATATTTTGGCCCTGACTGAAACTTGGCTTCAGTAGGATGACTTTGTTAGACTTAATGAATCCACACCCCCAAGTCACGTGAATTTTCACACAGCTAGAAGCACGGGCCGTGGAGGGGGGGTGGCAGTAATATCACACTCTTGTTTAGGTATGAGCCCAAAAAGTAAAGCTAATTACATTTATAACTCCTTTGAAAGTCTAGCACTATCAATTATAGACGCTAACTGGAAGAACCAAAAACCAGTTCTTTTCATAGTGGTTTACCGTCCCCCTGGTCCCTACTCACAGTTTTTGTTAGATTTCTCTGACTTTTTATCTAGTATTTTTCTAAGCTGGGATAGAATTATAATTGTAGGGGATTTTAATATACATGTTGACGATAAGGCTTGGTAAGGCCTTTAATGACCTACTAGTTGGGACTGGCTTCATTCAAAATGTAAATAAACCAACTCATAGTCACAAGCACACCCTGGACTTGATTTTAACCTACGGTACGGAGATTAGTGATCTTAGTGTCCATCCCCACAACCCCGTACTGTCTGATCATTTTCTAATTACTTTTCAGTTTGTGCTTCAAGATAATCCGCCACTAGTGACTAGAACTCAGATGAAAAGGACATTAGGTGATCGCTCTGTTTCAGAGTATAAACAGATAATTCAGCCTATATTTGCCTCCATGTCATCTAATTATGAAGGAATAATGTCCGGCCTTGCTGTTAATGACGAGTTTGTTGATCGTGTTATGTTTACGCTTCGTACTACCCTCGATGTCGTCGCTCCCTCCAAATTAAAGTTTGTCAACCCGAGACGAGCCTCTCCCTGGCATAATGCTGAAACACGCTCTCTTAAACAATTGACACGTAAATTAGAAAGACTTTGGCGCCGTTCCAACACAGAGCACACCCTCTCTGCCCGGAAACACAGCTTAGTGACATATAAGCAGGTCTTGCGTACGGCTAAAACCAGATATTACTCATCCTTAATAGATGAAAACAAAAATAATCCTAGGTTTCTGTTCAGCACTGTAGCAAGGCTGACAAACAGTCACAGCTCAATAGAACCTTATATCCCAACCACCCTTAGCTGTGATGACTTCCTAAAATTTTTTAACAATAAAATCGCAACTATTAGAAATAAAATAAATGAATCACTTCCAGTTATTAGGTCTGATAAAGTGCAGACAAAGAATTCGGAATCTCCTATAAACCCCTCTAAAATACTAAATAACTTTACCACTGTAGACCAAATTGATGTAATTTCAATTATAATGTCCTCCAAACCATCAATGTGCCTCCTCGACCCAATCCCAACCAAACTTTTTAAAGAGACCCTGCCTCTAACTATTGACACTAACTGCCTCTAACTATCTTAAATATAATAAATACCTCATTACTAACTGGCTACGTGCCGCAGTCCTTTAAATATGCAGTTATTAAACCGCTCTTGAAAAAACCTACTCTTGATCCTGATATTTTGGCCAATTGTAGACCTATTTCTAACTTACCATTTCTCTCCAAAGTCCTTGAAAGAGTGGTAATCAAACAGCTCTGTCAGTACCTACAGGACAATAGTTTATTTGAACAGTTCCAGTCTGGCTTTCGAGCTCATCATAGCACTGAAACCGCATTAGTAAGTAACTAATGACTTGTTACTTGCCGCTGACGTTGGATTAGTCTCGATCCTGGTTCTGTTGGACCTGAGCGCAGCCTTTGACACAATCGACCATAATATCTTATTGCAGAGATTAGAATGTGACAAAGGCATTAGAGGAGCAGCCCTCTGCTGGTTTAAATCATATTTATCTAATAGGTACCAGTTTGTCAATGTAAACCAGCAATCATCTTCGTACTCTAGAGTTAGTTATGGTGTGCCGCAAGGATCTGTCCTCGGGCCCATCTTGTTTACGCTGTATATGCTTCCTCTTGGTAATATCATCAGAAAACATAGCATTAACTTTCATTGTTACGCTGACGACACACAACTGTATTTATCAATTAAACCTGAGCAGGTCAGGCAAGTAGAAAAACTAAGCGCCTGCGTCCAAGATATAAATACCTGGATGAGCACTAACTATCTTCTACTTAACCCTGAAAAGACAAAAGTCCTTATAATAGGCCCGAAAAGTGTTAGAGACTCTTTAGCTGCCCAGATAGTCACTCTGGACAATGTAACTGTAGCCTCCAGCACCACAGTTAAAAACCTAGGAGTTTTATTTGACCCTGACTTGTCGTTTAAAGCACACATTAAACAAACCTGTAGAACGGCTTTCTTTCACCTGCGGAACATCGCCAAAATTAGAAATATTTTATCTAAAAGCGATGCGGAAAAATTAATTCACGCGTTCGTTACATCGAGATTGGATTACTGTAACTCCCTACTTGCAGCTTGTCCTAAAAGCGCTCTAAAAGGTCTTCAGCTAGTCCAAAACGCAGCAGCAAGACTTTTAACAGGAACCAATAGAAGAGAGCACATCACCCCTGTGCTCCAGGCACTTCACTGGCTTCCAGTCGAGTTTAGAATTAAATTTAAAATACTCCTTCTTACATTTAAGACCATTAATGGGTTGGGGCCACCTTATCTCACCGATGCTCTGGTTCCATACCGCCCCAACAGAACACTCCGATCTCAGAATGCAGGTCTACTGGTAGTTCCCAGGGTTTATAAAAGTACTGTCGGAGCTAGAGCCTTTAGCCACCAAGCCCCTGTTTTATGGAATCAGCTTCCAGCTAGTATTAAAGAAGCCGAGACAGTCTGCACATTTAAGATAAGATTAAAAACGTTCTTATTCGACAAAGCTTATGGTTAGGCTAGTTGAAGTCGGAGTAGACTCACTGTTTAGTCTAAGCTGCACAAGAAGCTATAATGCTGGGGGCAGTACAGCCGCTGAGTTCTATCTCCTTTTCTTACTCTACCTACCACTTGTCTTACTTTATTTCTATTTTCCAATGTTAATATCTAGTTGTCTAGTCTCTTCATCACTAGTCACCCGGTGTCCCCTTTCCCCCCTCCCCTCTGGGGAGGGGCTATTTTTCAGCTGCAGCCTCCTGACTGTCCGGACCCCTGGCTGGATAGACGTCCTCGCTGCTACCCCCGTCTCATCTGACTAGAGGGACTTCTTCTTGCTCCTTTACTCCACTGTATTTTTATGGACTATAATTTCGCTTGCTAATTTCCACTAGCCGTTCTGGGGTTCCTGTCTATCCGTCCTGGGAGTGGATCTCTCCTGACTGTGGTACTCCCCAAGGTTTCTCATTTTTCTCCCAATTGACTATGGAGTTTTTGGAGTTTTTCCTTGCGGCATGGAGGGTCTTAAGGATAGGAGATACCCAGGACTTGAACTGCATCTATTCATCTTTGTTGCTTCATTTCTAATTGTGTATCATATTGCCTCTGTAAAGCCCTTTGAGACGTCTGTTGTGATTGAGGGCTATACAAATAAAATATAATTGAATTGAATAGACTATAGACCCTATTCACCTACGTCACAAAATGACGTGTCGCTGTATATGGCCGCCATATTGTCTGTCATTTTTTAACCCTATTCTCAATGGTTTCCATTAGTCGTGCAATTTATAGAGCAATTCATGGAAGCCCCGGTGTTATCTGACGCTGTAAACTCATTGGATGCGTTGCATAAAAGGCGTTATGTGGAAAAGCTTCAGTTTGTCCATTCGCCAGATCCATATTTGATGCTTAAATCGATGTTTTTCGACCCGCTGTCTTCGCCGTCTTTGCCTGACATCTGCTAGCTACCCTGATATTTACAACTATCTTGTCCACACAAAATCAGCCTATTCTCACGAAAGTTTGAAAAACTTTAAGAGCTTGGAGGCTTATAAATACTTCGTTGCTGGTTGGGTGAAACAGGTCCTCGTCCACGATAATTCGGCAGGAATCTATCTTGTGCTTGGAAAGGTGAGTTACGAAATTTTCAATTCAAAATCTTTTGTTCTTGCTAACATCCACTGTCAAGTCTAATGTATTTCATGTCATTTGTCAATGGAGCTAGGGCTTTTAATGTTTATATGGTTTAGCGATAGCACTCTCACTACATACATATATAATATATAATAAATATGAAGTGCAATAGCACTACTCCAGATTGTCCCTAGTTGAATTTATTTTTTGGCTTTTGACCTCAATAGTGAAATTGTACATTAATTGTATGACAACTGTCTTATTATCCCCTTATAATTATATATTTTCAGGTAGTTCATTCACAACGTCTGAGTGTATGTTGTCGGCGATTAGCCTAGCAATGATCTAAATATATATTAAATGCATCTTACCAGATATAAAATGACTACTACATAATCTGTGGTAATCGTTTGGAGCCCAGTTTCCTCATCGAATTGCAGAAGCCCATCTCGCTCTCCTCTCCGGGTCTCTCGGAATCCGGTAGAACTTCAAGTCTCTCCGTCTATCTTCTCTGTTATTGCAACCGACCGCCGCACACGCCTTCACCATTTTGATTATTAATGTTAACGAGCAGAAAAATGCGCCATAATAGGAGGAATTTACGTAGCGGTAATGCATCAACAGTGACGAGTTGACGGACAATATGGCGCGAGGGCGTGGTTGTGATGTCATGTGAGTAGGGTCTATATCATTCTGTTTTCGCCGCCTCGTCTGACTCCCCACCCCGCTGCAATAGCGAGGGAGAGCTTCCCTGTCGTCTGTCATATTTCTATGGGCCTTTTTTGGGGAATGGGGGTGGGGGCGCACAGACGTTCTCCTGCGTGATCTCAATAACATATACAATTACAATTGCCGCTACAAGCCTGCCTGACACGCTTGCCGTCACGCAAATAAGAGAAATCGAAAGTTTAATTTCTAATAAGTTATTCGAAATTAAACTTTCGAATTCTGTTTTTATTTGCGTAATTCGCCGTTTTCAAGTCAAAAAGAGTGACCTACGTGAATTGTGTATATCCGAGGAGAAACTTTTTTTTTAGCTGGGAGAGCAACTTCGTCGAAGTTTTAAGTCTCAAAGCCGCTGAGTGAAAAAAAGCTTGAAGTGGAAAATAGGATCACGTCAAAGTTCGCTAATTGCGACAGATGATCTTGCCCTAAACACAGTTATGGTGTTCAATGGTGTTATACTTATATAGCGCTTTTCCACCTTTCAAGGCTCTCAAAGCGCTTTACACTACATTGCCATACCCCGTTAGTCACGTTGCGTATTTAAACCGTCCTTATCTGATATAACTACATTTGTCTTTTCTTTTTTTTTTAGTACGTTCTGCCTGTATACATCTAAACAAAACAAGTTGAGAGCACACGGTAGTACTTTGGGTGTCAAATTCGTCTCATATAGGACATTTCGCCGATGTAGCACATTTTGCCAGAGGTACTAAATAGTCATTTTCCTGTGCACAGATGAGGTGAATATTGCTACTAGAGGTGGGAATCTTTGGGCACCTAACGATTCGATTACGATTCAGAGGCTACGATTCAATTTTAAATCAATTATTGATGACCCCCCACCCCCCGCTGTTAGATGCTTTTAATGTTTTGTACATTAGTTACAAAAACTGTAAAAAAAAAAAATAATAATAATAATAATGCCTCGCAGGCTTAAATAAATGACTATTTCAGTATCAAGTTAACAGTTAAAAACGATAAATAATATACTCAAATCCCCTTTCTGTATCAGCAGCTTTAAACTGTTGTGAATCATCCGTTAAAGTCATAAAAACTACTGTCATGTGCTGAAAAAAATCAGTGTACTGTTACACTGATCAATGGCATTTTTTTTCCCAAGAACTAAGGATTTATTTTTAATTCTGAATCATTTCTCATGTTTCTCATGTGTGGCTCAAATTAGTTTAGTTTAGTTTAGTTTAGTTTAGTTTAGTTTAGTTTAGTTTAGTTTAGTTTAGTTTAGTTTAGTTTAGTTTAGTTTAGTTTAGTTTAGTTTAGTTTAGTTTAGTTTATTCACACATCGTATCATGGTACACACATGAACATGGTCATATATACAAGCAATTCATCTGACAAGATGTGTGAAAGGGACACTCCGAATAAGCTATTTAAAGCTTTTAGTAGGGGCCCAGTCAAACAACACACACATACATGCAATTAACTATGGGAAATTTCAAAATTCTGATTACATCGGATTTGACATGTGATACCTTAGGAATGTTATTCAAAGACAGCATATTAAACATACATAGCAAGGAGATGAGTTTTCAGTTTTTTCTTAAAAATAGAGATGGAGTGTGACATTTTAAGTGTTTCGTCCAGTTCATTCCAGATCTGTGGTCCTCTGCATACAATGCCAAAGCTTGTAGACTTTAGACTTCTGGTTTTTCCTGTGATGTGATTTTTTCTTCTAGTAGTATATGTGTGCTGAGGAGTACTGATTGGGATGAGATCACTTAATTTATGGTTTAGTTTATGGATGACCTGATACATTATGCAAGCATTTTGAAAGTAGTTGTGTTCTTTTAGCCTCAGAAGGTGGTGGTGGTGAAATATTAATTTAGTAGGAGCATTGAACCCAGACCATGTTATGGCACGTATGACTTTTTTCTGTAGGATTTCAAGCTTTTTTAGATAGGTTGGAAATGTGTTGCACCATATGATATTACAATATTGTAAATGTGGCTCAAATAAAGATTTATACAGGGTGAGAAGTGCAGATAGTGGGATATAATGTCGCAGTTTAAAAAACAGCGCAGCATATTTCGACAGTTTATTTGTGAGCTCAATATGTTTTTTAAAATTAAGGTACTCATCAATATTTTGTAGAGCAGACTCTTTCAATGGTTTCTCCATTTATGTTTAAGCAGATTTGTGTGATGGGCTGTTTTTTATTGGAGTGAAACACAATGTAATTTGTTTTATTGATATTTAGAGAGAGTTTATTACATTTGAACCATGTGTCTATTTTCTTTAGTTCACTATTTATGATTTGCTCAAGTGCAGAGGGATGTTTATGGGAAAAAAATACATTTGTATCATCAGCAAATAGTACTTTATAAAAAACAGATGAGGAATTAACAAAGTCATTAATGTAAAGGATGAAGAGGAGTGGCCCTGGGGGGGACTCCATGATTGAGGAGTTTGTATGATGATTCGGAATTGTTAATCTTGACATACTGATGTCTTCCAGATAGATAGCTACTGAACCACTCTAGTGCTAGGCCTCTAATCCCATAATGTTGTAGTTTTTTAATTAATATATCGGTCTCAATAGTGTCAAATGCTTTGGATAGGTCCAGAAAAACGCCGACTCCGTAGTCACCTTTGTCAATTGTATCGTGGATTTTTTCTGTTAGATCAAGTACTGCCATATATGTGCTATTTTTCTTTCTGAATCCATACTGCAATGGTACAATGATGTCTAGCTTGTCTAGAAAGTTACTGAGTTTGTTGTAGACTACTCTTTCCAATACCTTGGAAAGGGTAGGCAGAATAGATATTGGTCAGTAATTGCTCAGATCATTTTTATCTACAGATTTAAAAATTGGTGTGATTCGTGCAATTTTTGCTATTTGAGGCACTTGTTTGGTTTTGTGTTTGGTTTCTCCTTGTGTGACTTGCCCCTATGATTACCCATTGCTCTCACCTGTGTGTGTTTTCCCAGTGTATCCTGCAATATGCATCCACCTGTGTTACCCAGCTGTTCCTCGTCTCGTTACCCCTTGTCTGCGTATATAATGACCCAGTTTCTTGTCACTCCTTGTTGCGTCATTGTCTATGTCTGTCTTTACCAAAGTCAAGACCCGTCCAAGCCCTCGCGTACCTGTCCATCCGTTTAAGTAAGTTTTGTTGATCCATAGTCCTTTTGTTTGTACTTTGTGATTTTTGTTAGTTATTATTAAAACGTTTTTTGAGTTCACTGCCTTGCTGCCTTTTTTTGTTTCCCTGCATTTGGGTCCACACCACCTGCCTGCCCGCTCATTCCTGACATAATGACGCAACCAATTGTGGACCCAGCGGGAAAGATCCGGCACCGGCGTGCACGCCGACGTTCATCCGCCCGTTCCCCTGATTATGTTCTGCCTCACCATGTTTTTTTAGATTCCGATTTTTCTGATTTTGAAGAATATCACAGTTCATATGATTTTCTTTCTGACACCGACTCCTACCCAGATTTTGATGCCATGCCCTATTCTTCACCCTCTGTTTTTTTCACGCCTCGGTCATACCACGTCCCCTTCCCAGCCTTTTTCCCTGGACCCTAACTTGGGTTCCCGTTTGGCTATCTACACTGGACCTCCGCGTGGTGGCCAGCGGGGGCACCCAGGTAAGGGCCGTGGTTCCTACTACCCTCCTTCACCATGTAATGTGCCACCCAGTCTGCCACAGAAAATCGTCCGGAAGCCTCAGCGTGCTCGTCCACGCCGACGGCATGGACCCGCGCCGGCTCCCCGCAGTCAAGTTCCTCCCGCGCCGGCTCCACGCAGTCAAGTTCCTCCCGCGCCGGCTCCACGCAGTCAAGTTCCTCCCGCGCCGGCTCCACGCAGTCAAGTTCCTCCCGCGCCGGCTCCACGCAGTCAAGTTCCTCGCGCGCCGGCTCCACGCAGTCAAGTTCCTCGCGCGCCGGCTCCCCGCAGTCAAGTGCCTCCCGCGCCGGCTCCCCGCAGTCAAGTGCCTCCCGCGCCGGCTCCCCGCAGTCAAGTTCCTCCCGCGCCGGCTCCCCGCAGTCAAGTTCCTCCCGCGCCGGCTCCCCGCAGTCAAGTTCCTCCCGCGCCGGCTCCCCGCAGTCAAGTTCCTCCCGCGCCGGCTCCCCGCAGTCAAGTTCCTCCAACGCCGGCTCCCCGCAGTCAAGTTCCTCCAACGCCGGCTCCCCGCAGTCAAGTTCCTCCAGCGCCGGCTCCCCACGGTCTTGTGCTCCCGCCAGCAGACTCCTGCGACTCCGCTGCTGTTCCGCCAGCAGTCTCCTGCGACTCCGCTGCTGTCACGCCAGTAGACTCCTGCGACTCCGCAGCTGTTCCGCCAGCAGACTCCTGCGACTCCGCTGCTGTCCCGCCAGCAGACTCCTGCGACTCCGCTGCTGTCCCGCCAGCAGACTCCTGCGACTCCGCTGCTGTCCCGCCAGCAGACTCCTGCGACTCCGCTGCTGTCCCGCCAGCAGACTCCTGCGACTCCGCTGCTGTCCCGCCAGCAGACTCCTGCGACTCCGCTGCTGTCCCGCCAGCAGACTCCTGCGACTCCGCTGCTGTCCCGCCAGCAGACTCCTGCGACTCCGCTGCTGTCCCGCCAGCAGACTCCTGCGACTCCGCTGCTGTCCCGCCAGCAGACGACGACGACTCCGCTGCTGTCCCGCCAGCAGACGACGACGACACAGACGCTGTCACGCCAGCAGACGACCCAGACGCTGTCACGCCAGCAGACGAACCAAAAGCTGTTCCGCCAGCGGACTACTCCGACTCTGTTCCTGGTCCACACGACTACTCCGACTCTGTTCCTGGTCCGCACGACGACTCCGACTCTGTTCCTGGTCCGCACGACGACTCCGACTCTGTTCCTGGTCCGCACGACGACTCCGACTCTGTTCCTGGTTCGCACGACGACTCAGACTCTGTTCCTGACCCTCGCCCCGACGATGCTGCTCCCCGTTTCCTGCCACAACGTGGCGGTATGGACGACCGAGCACTACCTCGTCTGGGACGCCCGCCTGATCTGCCCGTGCGGTCACCCAACGTCTGGCGCCCCGGTCGCCCTCCCGATCGACCCGTGCGATCGGCCCACGTCTGGCGTCCTGAACGTCCGCCTCACTGGCCGTGACGGGCTGGTGTTGCTCCCTCCTCCGAGCAACCTTCTGACTTTTTGTTTCCTCGGGACGTCTGGGATCCGTCCCTTGAGGGGGGGGTACTGTTAGGTTTTGTGTTTGGTTTCTCCTTGTGTGACTTGTCCCTGTGATTACCCATTGCTCTCACCTGTGTGTGTTTTCCCAGTGTATCCTGCAATATGCATCCACCTGTGTTACCCAGCTGTTCCTCGTCTCGTTACCCCTTGTCTGCGTATATAATGACCCAGTTTCTTGTCACTCCTTGTTGCGTCATTGTCTATGTCTGTCTTTACCAAAGTCAAGACCCGTCCAAGCCCTCGCGTACCTGTCCATCCGTTTAAGTAAGTTTTGTTGATCCATAGTCCTTTTGTTCGTACTTTGTGATTTTTGTTAGTTATTATTAAAACGTTTTTTGAGTTCACTGCCTTGCTGCCTTTTTTTGTTTCCCTGCATTTGGGTCCACACCACCTGCCTGCCCGCTCATTCCTGACAGCACTACTCCAGAGAGTAGTGATAAGTTGATACAGTGGGTAAGAGGTGCAGTGATAATGTTGGAAATGTGTTTCAGAATTATGTTAGAAATTCCATCTGCTGCAGCTGAATTTGAATTCTTCATGGTCATGATTATTTTATAGACTTCATCATAGGTAGTTGGATTAAGGAAGAAGGAGCCCAGGTAATTACCTGATAAATAATCTTCAAAGGAGGCATCTTGAGGCTGACTGATTTTACTAGATATATTACTACCAATAGAGGCAAAGTAATCATTGAATTTGTCAGTAAGACTATTATTTGTGGTGGCTGTAATTATATTATTATCATGGGCAGGGAATACAGGAGTTTTTTGTTTTTTTGCTTAGGACCTTGTGTAGTACTCTCCAACATTTCTTACAGTCACCCTGTGATGCGTTTATCAATTCTGCATAATGGTTACTCTTTCTTTTCCTGATAATGTGTGTAAGTTTATTTCTATAATTAATATATTCATTTTTATTATTATAATTAGGTGTGTTTATATATCTTTTGTATAATTTATTTTTGTGCTTAATCGATTTTAGTATACCCTTGGTAATCCATGGATTTTGATTGAATGTGCTGCATTTGATGGTTTTTTCAGGAATTGTCCTTTCAATCGAGTCACTTATTTCTTTAGTAAGCGTCTCTGTGACGGCCTCTGGCCGTTTAACAGTTAACTTCTGAGATTCTTCCAGTCAGCTGATCGTCGCCTCCACCAGCTGGCTGCATCCCCTCCCCCTGTGACGACAGCTGATCGATGCAGGACGGACCGAGGACGTCACCGCCGCTGATTGGCCAGGGAAAATGTCATATTTGTGTGTGTCTCAGTTCTTTTTCTTTCCTTTATGCAGCACCTGATTGAGCCAGATTGGCGGGGTAATGCGACACACCTGTGCTTGATTAGGAAAGCTCAGTATTTAAGGAAGCTTGTCACCATCTGCAAGTGTCGGACTATTGCTTGCTATTTGCCTTGCTTACCGCCTGTGTGTTCATCGTCATCCTTCGAGTTTCCCGACGTTCTACGGTCGTATTCTGGTTTGGTCATCTTTACTTTAGTGCTCTTTTGGGCTTTGTAGTCAGATTCTTGTACTGTGTTATATTCATGCATTCTAGCGTGCTCTCTTAGTTGTACTTTGTTAAACTCGCATTTTTCGCGTGCTCCCTTTGTTGTATTTTATTATATCCGCGTTTATTGGCGTGCTCCCTTTGTTGTATTTTATTATATCCGCGTTTATTGGCGTGCTCTCTCAGTTCTACTCGCATTTTGGCGTGCTCCCTTTTGTTGTACTTATTAAATACAAACATTAGCTCTACCTGATCTCCTTGTCTGTTTTTGGGATCCACATCAACGGCTTGCCGTTCATAACAGAATAGTCCGACCACATGGATCCCACGGACTCGGAGGGTCTTTGCCGTGCTCTCGTTGGTCACTACCATATGATCAGTAAACACGAGCAATCGATACGCAAATTAGTGGATGTGATCGGCTCGCTCACCACAAGAGTTGCGAATATGGCTTCGCCTGTAAAGCCCGGTGGTATAATTGACGCTGCTGCGGCGCCCGATCTACCCGCCCCGCCCCCGATGAGCCCGCCGGCTTCTTTTCGGGAGCCGATGTTGCCACACCCTCATCGTTATGAGGGAGAGCCAGGTGCTTGCCGACAGTTTTTGCATCAGTGCTCCCTAATTTTTGACCAGCAGCCTTGTACGTTTGCGAGTGACAGATCCCGTGTAGCTTATGTAATGAGTCTCCTCGCCGGTAAAGCGGCTACATGGGCCATGGCGGTAAGCAACACAAGGCCCGCGATCCGTAATTCTTTTGAAACTTTTGAGACTGAGTTTGTAAGAGTTTTTGATCATCCAGTTAGAGGCAAGGAGGCAGCCAGCCGCCTGTTGGATTTTTTTCAGGGCGATCTAACTGTTGCAGACTACTCTATTCAGTTTCGCATTTTGGCTGCTGAGTGCGGTTTTGGGGAAGCGGCGCTGTGTGGGATTTTTCGGCGTGGGCTGTCTTCTGCGGTGAAGGACGAGTTGGCGGTTCGGGATGATTCATCGAATCTGGAAGACCTGATTTCTTTGTCCGTGCTTTTGGACAATCGCCTGAAAGCGCGTGAGAGGGAACGTGCCATGGAGCCTCGGAGACGTCGTTGGTCATCGCCGCGGAGCGGTCCGACTGCGGTCCATGGGGACAGCTTCGTCAAACCGCCGTTCGTTTCTACGCCGACGCGGAGTCCGGTCCCGATAGGAGGGGAGCCTACACAACTCGGTGGCGGGCGCCTTTCTGCTGCGGAGCGACGGAGGCGGTTGGAGGCAGGCTTGTGTCTTTATTGTGGCTCGCCGGGGCACCATATCGCCGCCTGTGACGCTGTCCCTTCGCGTCTATCTGGATCTTCGGTCCCAGGGGTTCCCCTTGCCCGAGGGGGGCCGAGGTTCGTACATGACAGTAATCAGTCAAGTGAATTGCCCCGCGACGTGATAAAGGAACCCAGCGACCCCCAAGGTGTTATGAGACTGCAACTGCCGGGTGAATTGTCACACGGTGGGGTTAATATTAAGTTTTCTGCTCTAATCGATTCGGGGGCTGATGATTGTTTTGTTGACCAGAGTGTTGTGGACGCTCTTAAATGTACATTAATAAGACTCGCTAGGCCCAAACGGGTTTTAGATCTCGATGGGCGACCCCTGGCGGACGTGAGGTTTATTACGCCTCCGCTCAAAACAAAACTGTCCGGAAATCATTTTGAGGTCCGTAGCTTTTTGGTAATGCCGTGTAAATCTGCTCCAGTAGTGCTGGGGCTCCCCTGGTTGAAAGTACATAACCCCAATATTGACTGGGCTAAAACGCAAATCGTAACTTGGAGTACTTTTTGTTATGCACACTGTTTACGGTCGGCGTGTCTGCTTCCCAGTCAAGCACACACTGCTACAGAGCCAGTTAATTTGGACAATGTTCCTTCTGATTATCATGATCTCAAGCGCGTTTTTAGTGAAGAGCATGCTAAAACCTTACCGCCGCACCGCCCTTACGACTGTGCCATTAACTTGCTGCCCAATGCCACGCTGCCCAACTCAAGGTTATACCAGGTCTCTAAACCAGAGCAGGAGGCAATGAGGGAATACATCTCCTCTTCCTTGGCTGCTGGCCTTATTCGCCCTTCATCTTCTCCGTTGGGGGCGGGGTTTTTCTTTGTTGGCAAAAAAGATGGGGGTCTTAGGCCGTGCATTGACTACCAGGGTCTCAATGACATTACTATTAAAAACAAATACCCGCTACCGTTGTTAGATTCAGCTTTCGCCCCATTGAAATCAGCCACCATTTTCACAAAATTAGATTTGCGCAGTGCTTACCACTTGGTCCGGATTCGTGAGGGAGATGAGTGGAAAACCGCTTTTAAAACCCCGCTCGGGCATTTTGAGTACCTTGTTATGCCTTTCGGTCTCACAAATGCACCTGCCGTGTTCCAGAGTCTCATAAACGATGTACTGCGTGACATGTTGAACATATTCTGTTTCGTATATCTGGATGATATTTTAATATTCTCAAGAAGCCTGCAAGAACATCGGCAACATGTTCGCCTTGTTCTCCAAAGACTTCTGGAAAACCGATTGTTTGTCAAGGCAGAGAAGTGCGAATTTCACAGAGTTTCAATACAGTTTCTGGGGTTCATTGTGGAAAAGGGACAGCTCAGGCCCGATCCCGCTAAAATCCAGGCAGTGGCCGAGTGGCCAACTCCGACATCGCGTAAGCAATTACAAAGATTTCTCGGGTTCGCCAACTTTTATAGACGTTTCATCCGTAATTATAGCATGAGGGCCGAGCCTCTTACTAGGCTGACCTCTAACAAACGGCCATTTATGTGGTCATCGGTGGCAGAGGCCGCATTTGTAGGCCTAAAACGAGCGTTTACGAGTTCACCTGTCCTGGTCCATGCTGATGCTAATCTTCCTTTTGTGGTCGAGGTTGACGCATCGAGTTCCGGAGTGGGGGCCATCCTGTCCCAGAGGTCTTCGGTCGACCAGAAACTGCACCCCTGCGCTTTCTACTCCCGCCGCCTCAGCCCGGCGGAAGCGAACTATGATGTCGGCAACAGGGAGCTGCTCGCCATTGTGCAGGCTTTGCAAGAATGGAGGCACTGGTTGGAGGGGACAGAAGAGCCGTTCCAGATACTCACGGACCACAAAAACTTGGAGTACCTTCGGGCAGCCAGGCGCCTCAACTCTCGTCAGGCCCGTTGGTCATTGTTCCTGACCCGCTTTAACTACATTATTACTTACCGTCCAGGGTCAAGGAATGGGAAGCCCGATGCACTCTCGAGGATCCATGAGCCAGTGGAGGAAGGGCCTTCCGACGAGCCGGTCGTTCCTGACAACCTGATTGTAGGGGCACTACGGTGGGAGATCGAACGTCTGGTGGAGGAGGCCCTGCGGGGTGTAACTGTGCCTGGAGGCTGCCCCACGGGCAAGTTATTCGTTCCAGATGCTCAACGTGCAGGAGTGCTGAAGTGGGGTCACGTTTCCAAGTTCGCCTGCCACCCGGGTGTGTCCCGCACGTTCTTCCTCGTTTCACAGAGGTTTTGGTGGCCGGGTATGCGCAAAGACGTCATTGACTATGTTGCTGCTTGTACCATCTGCGCTCGAGGCAAGGCGGTTCACCGCCCTCCAGCTGGATTGCTGCATCCACTGCCTGTCCCATCTCGCCCTTGGTCCCATGTGGCACTGGACTTCGTCACTGGACTCCCGCGATCAAAGGGTCATTCTGTCATCTTGACCGTCGTGGACCGGTTCTCAAAGATGGCGCATTTCATCGCACTCCCCAAGTTGCCCTCTGCTTTGGAGACTGCTGACCTGTTGGTGGCGCACGTATTCCGGAGTCATGGCATTCCGAGTGACCTTGTCTCCGATAGGGGGCCACAATTCGTGTCGAAAGTTTGGGGAGCGTTCTGCAAGGCCTTGGGGGCCACGTCGAGCCGGTCTTCCGGTTATCACCCACAGTCGAATGGACAGACTGAACGGGTCAACCAGGAGCTGGAGGCCGCCCTTCGCTGTGTTTGTCAGCTGCATCCGGCCTCCTGGTCATCACATCTCCCGTGGGTGGAGTATGCCCACAACACCCTCATTTGCTCAGCCACTGGGAGGTCGCCATTCATGACCGCGTACGGGTTCCAACCCCCGTTGTTTCCGTCGCAAGAAGCGGGGGTAGTTGTGCCGTCTGTCCAGGTCCACCTGCGGAGGGCCCATAGAGTCTGGAGGAACGCAAGGGATGCACTCGTCCGCACGGCAGCCCGCAACCGCCAGATTGCTGACCGCCACAGAAGGCCTGCTCCGGTCTATCGTCCGGGCCAGATGGTCTGGCTCTCGTCACGAGATTTGCACCTCGCTGGGACTTCTAAGAAGCTGAGCCCGAGATACGTCGGTCCGTTCGCTGTGGATGCTGTGGTGAATCCGGTCTCTGTCAGGCTGAAGCTTCCGAGCTCCATGAAGGTCCACCCGGTTTTCCACGTCTCCCTGCTCAAGCCGGTCTCCACCAGTCCCTTGAACCCCCCGCCAGTGCCTCCTCCTGCTCCTCGTGTGGTCGACGGTGGGCCAGTGTATACGGTGCGTTCCATTCTCGATTCTAGGAGGCGGGGTAGGGGGGTGCAGTACCTGGTCGACTGGGAAGGTTATGGCCCAGAGGAACGCCAATGGGTCCCCCGCTCCTGGATCCTCGATCCGTCGCTGCTGCGGGATTTCCACTCCCTTCATCCCACGAAACCAGGTGGTCCGCCAGGGGGCGTCCGTTGAGGGGGGGGTTCTGTCATATTTGTGTGTGTCTCAGTTCTTTTTCTTTCCTTTATGCAGCACCTGATTGAGCCAGATTGGCGGGGTAATGCGACACACCTGTGCTTGATTAGGAAAGCTCAGTATTTAAGGAAGCTTGTCACCATCTGCAAGTGTCGGACTATTGCTTGCTATTTGCCTTGCTTACCGCCTGTGTGTTCATCGTCATCCTTCGAGTTTCCCGACGTTCTACGGTCGTATTCTGGTTTGGTCATCTTTACTTTAGTGCTCTTTTGGGCTTTGTAGTCAGATTCTTGTACTGTGTTATATTCATGCATTCTAGCGTGCTCTCTTAGTTGTACTTTGTTAAACTCGCATTTTTCGCGTGCTCCCTTTGTTGTATTTTATTATATCCGCGTTTATTGGCGTGCTCCCTTTGTTGTATTTTATTATATCCGCGTTTATTGGCGTGCTCTCTCAGTTCTACTCGCATTTTGGCGTGCTCCCTTTTGTTGTACTTATTAAATACAAACATTAGCTCTACCTGATCTCCTTGTCTGTTTTTGGGATCCACATCAACGGCTTGCCGTTCATAACAGAAAAAGGCGCCAACCTTCTTAAACCTGCCGCTGTCAACATTCTGGGAGGTCGCACTTTGGCAGTATTCTGTCGCGTTCCTCCTCGCTAGCTGTTTGCTCGCCATTCACGCTCGTTTGCATTTTGATCGCTAGTTTGATACACTCCCGCTTTTTCGGTGAGGTCTTTTGTGTTTATTCATTATTGGATCGTTTTTGTTCACCACTGTATATAAGAGCACTGAAGCAAGTAAGGGTAAGTCGCCATTTCTGTTCAACCCGTTTTCTCCTGTTTTGTATAGAGTAGGAAGTTAGATTAGAAGCTGTCTTTTCTTTGTTTCTTTTACATGATCAGGGCTTAGTTAGCGGGTGGGGTTTGAGTGTAATTCCTTTTGTTTGTTGTTTTGGCCTGGGCTTACCCTGTAGTCACGCTTCCTCGGCATTTTGTACATATTCATTGCGAGTTTGATTATTGTGTAAATAAATTTGTGTCCACTTGTACTTTTTGTGTGGATTGTTTTATGTTACGCCTTTCGCGAGCCATCTTTGGCACGTAACAGTCTCAAATGCGGTATTAGCATCACTACAACTGTATATTTCATTCCATGCCTTGTCCTTCAAATCCTCACTCAAATTATACATAGTTTCTTCATTTAATATTTTTATTTTTATTTCATGTTGTATGGGTGATGATTTAATATGAAGGTCAGCAAATAATACAATGGGGTAGTGATCCGAAATGTCAGAGAGTACGGCTCCAGACATAAGTGTAGAGTTTTGAATATTTGTGATGATGTTATCAATAATTGACTTTGTGGATTGAGTGACTCTGGTATAGGTATTAATTGTAGGGAAGAAGGATGAAGAATATAATACATTTATAAATTCAGTCTGAGCAGTAGCATGCCTAGAGAGGTCAATATTGAAGTCGCCAAGGATGATACAGTTCTTGCTTTTGCTGTTTATATAGAATAATGCTTCCTCCATTCTGGTCCTAAAGATTTCTAGGTCCGCGTCTGGGGGACGATAGATCACGCCGATAATAAGGTTCTTCCGGTTTTTACCACTTATCTCAACAAAAAGGGAGTCACTATGATTGTCTGCTATGACAATATTGACTTCATCTATTGCTCGGGTGATGCATTCCAAAGACATAAATGAGATGAGGAAGTGCTATTGATGAGATTTTGATAAGAGCTCACCATTCTCAGATATGTCTTCGATGACAAAGAGAAACAAAGTCTGTCTATTGTTCCTAAGGGCCTCTTAGGAGCAACAGAGCAGCAACAAATGATCACAAAATGAATGAGGAGCAATAGTTATGTCTCAGGAGGTGATATTGGGAAATAGATGAGCAACAACATTTTTGCTACGGGTTGTTTCATGGTTAACTTCCACAGTTTTCAAGTCACCTGCTTTCTACCATGGGAAGCTCCGTCAGGGACTAACCTTTTATGTTCAGCATGTCGCTGCGCAGCTTCTCGGCCAATTCGTTGTTCCCGATCTTCTCCAGAATCTTGACGGTCTCGTCCAGAGTGTTCTCGCCATGCTTAATCAAGAGCTTGTCAGCAATATACTCAAGGCGGTTGTTTTCACGCATCCTTCTAGGCAGGGCCGTGTGGAACCTGAAGGACTCAAAGTCGTCCTCCCCCAGCTCCATCAGCGTGTTCCACAGCAGCTCCTTCCGTCTGCTGTCCAGAGCCATCCTTCAGACTATACGCGTGAGGGAGGCGACCGTCGAACAGGTATCTGCAGACGACAACTTTTTTTGACTTATTGTAACTTGATCTTATAAACCATTTGAGTGACGTGACGCAAAACACAGATGTCAGGTCTTCTATCTCTCATTACTGTACTTAAGTACATTTTTGTGTATCTATACTTGACTTGAGTACAAATATGAAGTGGTACTTTTTACTTTTACTTCAATCAGGCATGAAAATGGGTCAGGGGTTAAAAAGGTGAGAAAGGTGTGGAGGAAATATGTTCCGGCGTTCTGCCAAAATGTCCTCTGTCGGCGAAACGTCCTACATGTGGCGAATTTGACCATTTTAATTTTTCACATAAGGCTTAATATTCGAGCGGGGGTTTAATTAGTTGAAGGAGTTGATTTGAACCACCATTGACTCGCACTAGCTTAGCCACTCCGGACCCCTGAAACTAACAAATAACTGGCAAACTGCACAGAATTTGTTCAAATCAACTCCAACGACTAGCTCAAAGATTAAGCCTAATGTAAAAATTCTGAACTTCCCCTTTAAAATAAAGACCATTGACTATGGCCATTAAAATGTTGTCTATAAAAGTTTTAGAGCAATAAAATAAACAACAAAAATGAATGAAATGAACAAGAATCCTTCAAACTATTTCATAATGGGTCCAAATTATTTTTCGAACAGATCATGTGACTACAGCACCTTAGAGACAGCCGTTTGCATTGCTGAGCCAAAACTACAGCTGAGGAGGCAAGATGGATATTTAGAATTTCTTTAAACCTAAGCTTTCAAAACTTTCAACAACAACTGAGCTTGAACCGAGGATTGAGCACGAGCAGTATCAAAAAGTCCTGGCTTTCGTGTTACCTGTTGTGCTGTAATTCCAAGTGGTGCTTGAATTGGATGCTTATAGCGGTCGACAGTCTTTTTGAACCAGCGCAAAGTTTGCAGCGCACGGAGATATTTTTGTCATCTTTACTGGACAAAAATGTGACGTAATGGCTGTGTTTCCAGTGTGCAAATGCAGCCGTTTGTAGTATATCTCCTGCCTATTTCATTGCATCCTGGAGGGGAAGCAAGGCTGTGTTGTTTTGGCCGCAAACTCCCAGCGCTCACGGCTCACGCATCATGGTAATACACGTGACCCTTTTTTTCCCATCCTTGATTAGAAAATGTGACATGTGATGTCACTCCCATGACTACAGTATTCTTCATTCTACATACATTATGGGGCAATAACAAAATAGTAACGCACAGGCATCAAGGAAAGTAATTTTACTCAGATTACTGATTTAGAAAAATGAACGCGTTAGATTGTTCTTTACTGAAGAAAGTAATCAGATTACAGTTACGCATTACTCACATAACACGTTACTGACAACACTGCTTTTATATTACCGTTAAATACACAAGCTTGACGCTACCTTGACGGGAGCTATTTTTTCACTGGACGCTCTGGCAGTGTTCAACGCAAGCTGCGACAAACGGCAGTAACTTTGTCATACCGCAAAATATGAAAACGATTAAAACCATTACTCACCAAATTCAATATGCTGGCGAATGCATTCATCTAAAAAAAAAAAATTGGGAGTGAGACCTCACCTCGTCCAGCGAACGTGAATTTGTTCTTAGGACAAGATCATCTGTCGCAATTAGCGATCTTTGACGCTCTTTTTCTCCTCCCCACATACAAACTTGATTCTCTCTCAGCGGCTGTGATTAACCCCAATGAAGTTGCTCTCCTAACAAAGCCTTGCCTATCATTCGTCTTTGTAAGTTTTTAGTAACTTTGTGTATTGAATTTGAAAGGAAAATGTGTGTTTTGTTTTTGGCGAACTTTTTCATGAAGCTAAACTGTTGAAGCGACTCACACGTGGAAAAATACGATTGTACAACGTTTTAAATGTATTCATTTGGTATATTTCAGTTACCACGATTTGAGAGATCAATAAATTGAAGAATTTACGCCTTGCATTTGGAGTGTTTCTTTTTGGGTTTGCTGGAATAGCGTCACTGACACTCGCACCATCAAACAGAGGAAGGGGTAAGTGCTGCCGCGCCAAGCCACTTCTGGCTGCATTTTCGACACATGAAAAATAACGAATACGTACTACTGTATGACGGAAAATTTTAGTGGTTTTGTAACCGCCACGTTTTCATAGCATGGTAAACCGTGAAGGTAACCGGCACATGCCTACACCCGAACCCCCCCCCCACCCCCCTTAAAAGTTTTCTCCTCGGATCTACACGATTCACGTAGGTCATCCTTTTTGACTTCAAAACGGCGAATTTCGCCGAAAGGTGAGAGATTTTCATGCCTGTTCAATACATTTTACATAACAAATATGTACTTTCTACTCCACTACTTTTTCAAATTGTCGCCTGCGTTACATGTTACTTTTGATTGTTTTCTCTCTCATTGTGAATTGATCGATAAACTCTGTGCAACTATACCTTAACTGAGCACTAGAGGGAGCAACAGTGTTTACAACAGCAGTTCTTTCTGCCCGCTGTCTAAAGCCATCCTTCCTCCTTTTTAACATGTAAGCGAGGTGATAGTCAATCAGGTATCTGTGAACGACAACTTTTCATGGCTTATCGTGACTTCATAACTGTTGAAGGACTGGAAGTCGTCCTCCCCCAGCTCCATCAGCGTTTTCAACAGCAGCTCCTTACGCTCGGTGTCCAGAGGCACCCTTCTACCTCGTAAACGTGTGAGCTAGATGACCGTTGATCGGGTATCTACGGACGACACCTTGTTGTAACTTGAGCTGCTCGTAAACCATTTGAGTGACACGACGCAAAGCCTGGACGTCAGATCAAGCTTTTTCATTCATGTCGGAACTTCCTTGTTGCTTTGTTAGCTATATTGTGGCGCTAAATGACTTGTTTGATGTTGAAAATACCTGACAATATAGTTAAAGACATAATAAACCAAATTTGGTCTAAATTTTCTTTTTCAAAAGGCAAGATTTCCAACCATCAAATAATAGCTGGCAACAAGGAAATGCATTCCAAGTGTCATTGAGGCGAGTTGCCACTTCTGCATACCACAAGAAGTTGTCGAACCTGCTTAAGCACCCATGTCCTTCTGAAAAATAAAAAAACCCTCCAATGTCAGTAACTGAGCGTCGAAAATTCCGTTTTACGCAAAATATGATGAGGTATTTCAAGCCAAAAGACATTTCGGTTTTGGCCACAAAATGTACTGTATGGCTTAAAAGTTATTTCAGTGTTTCCCGTTACGCGCATGATAGAATTGCGGCACGATAAATGAAACAGTCGGCTAACTTACCACAGGAGCAAATTATAAAAAAAAAAAAAAAAAAAAAAAAAACAAGAAAAAACTTTAAAACAAACAAACTTGCGACTTTTTTTTGTTTTTAGTAATTTTCTTTTCAGTATAAGAGAAAACTTACGAAGCCTTGTTGTCACCTCGTCGCCTCCCGTCTGAGTGATGACTTGTCTGTCCGGTCCGGTGACCCGAATCGGCAGCAAAGGTTTCGAAGGGAGCACGTGTATCTGTTGTGTGCCGCACCATAGACTTCATAACATATGGACGGGAATCGGGGCTGAATAGTAGGGGGCCTATTTTTTGAAAAACAATTTAAAATTCAAATATTTTCAAAACCAAAGCTGCTACCGACCTAAATCTAAAACAGGCACCTACCTTAAGCATATATGAGTCTCCATGAGCAGTGGCTTAAAAAAAATCAAAGTTGTTCCCTAATAAAATCCTGATTATTTATTTTTTATGTACATAAGTATAACAAAACATAAAATGGCTTTAAAAGTCTCAGATATTACACTAAATACACAAAAATCACCAAATGCAAAGATAATCACCTATATTTTTAGGATCAATAGCAATATTTAAGATATAATTAAAGTTTTTGCCCAAAATAGCAACTTTTTTTTTTAATTTAGTGCAAATTTGACATAAGTTTTCCCAAGCTAATAAATTATTCAATTTTCACATCAGAAACGTCATACTTGAGGAAAGCATGCAGAATCAATTATCAATAATATTCAAATAAATTAGATATCCTATATACAATCACAACTTATTATTTATTGAATTTTGATGTTACTATGGTTCATGGCCGCTTGATGACAGCCCAGCTCTCCCATGTCCAGCTCTCCCCTGTCCACCAGCTTGACCAGGACGTCGAACAGCAAGGATTTTTTTATATTCTGTACATATATATCAGCACGGATTTTAATATATAAATATATATATATATATTTACAGTGATATCTCAGCTCACGAACATAATTGGTTCCCAGAAAGTGTGTGTAAGGCAAAAAGTTCGTCTTCCGAACATTTATTTCCCATAAGAAACCATTAAAATGACAATAATCCGTTCCCAGGTCCCCATAAAACATAATTTTCTACTAAATAAGCCTTAAAACTACACAAAAATCTACCTTATTTTATGTATAATAAATGTGCTATTGTATTGTAATTAAAGAAATAAACAGTACTGTATAATAAAGTTTTATTTACCTTTGTGATGGTAGTTGATGGCTTGATGGAATGGAGTGGGAGGAGGAGGGAGGGACACACGCACCCTTAATAGCTTCCTTGTTCTTAAGGATGGTAGCAATGGTAGACTTAGCGCACTGGTACTGGGACGCTAAGTCACACAAACGCACACCTCGTTCGTGTTTTTCAGTGATCTCCTTCTTCTGCTCGATCGTAATTTTCTTTAATGTCTTCTTAGGCTTAACACTAGCCTGTGGTGGGGTCTTTTTCGGTCCCATAATAGCAAAAGTACACTCAATATGGTCCAAAATGTCTATCAAACACAAACCACGTCCGCACTCAACGAAAGGGAGGGGACGACCTGGGAAGATAGACGGAGAGACTTGAAGTTCTACCGTATTCTGAGAGACGCGAAGATGAGAGCGAGATGGACTGCTGTAATTCGACAAGAAATCTGGGCACCAAACGATCACCACAGACTATGTAGTAGTCTTTTTATATCTGGTAAGATGCATTTAATATATATTTAGAAGATTTTGGGCTGACAACCACAATTAAGATCATTGTGTGACATTGGTGATTGGGGTCTATATCGTTGCCTCTTTTTCTTTGGGGGCGGAGTTGTTGGTAAGCAGAGTAAAATGGGAGAAAAATACCACAACTTCCGTGTCTAATTTTTCGCCGCCAAGCAAGTGTTACAATATTAATTAAAAATGAATGAAAACTAAATACTATTGAATATGTCATCATTATCATTTTAAAAATTTAAGCGACGGGTAAAAATAGACTATGACCGGATTTTTATGACCCTGTCAGTCAAAATGACAGACAACGAAAATGTCTAGCGCAACCTCTGATTTATATGTATGTATGTATATATATATATATATATATATATATATATATATATATATATATATATTTATTTATATTTGTATATAGCTGAAAACACAGACAAGACTGAAAAAGCAGTTTCTGCAGTTTTCTGCTCTTGCACTCCTCTTTAAAAGAAACTGCTGTATTTTAAGCCAAAACAACTGTTGTGTTTGATAGAACAATATGTCTATATGCTGCCATAGCAGATTCAGGGCGCATGAAGCCCCCGAACTATTTTTAATTTGTCCGTTTTACCCTGAAAACCCCCCATTTACAGACGTCGCGCAACCGCTTCTGTTTCAACCCAGCCATAAAACGAAAGTAATTGATTATTCAAAATGTCTGTCGTTTTTAGCTTAGAATCATTAATTCATGTCTCATATTTTGTTGCTCAAGTCCTCAGGTAAGGAAGTCCTCCAGTTTGTATTCTTCTGGGGATCTGGTCGACTCATCAAAAGAATCACTAATTCTACGAGCCAAGCATAAGGCAGACACAATGTTACTTTCAGTAGAAGCTTTATCACTTTTAACAGGCTCCCGCACTGACTTCAGGCAACTATCTCTTTTGAAGGCTTTCAAAGTGCAACATCCCGAAGCGAGGAGGCATTTCGTTGGCCAAGGCTCTGAAGTTAAACCCCTCCCATCTTCAACAGCTGATTCTAGAAAGCAATCGTATCACAAAAGAAAGAAAGAGGGCATTAGTAGCCGTCCAAAAGGATCCCAGTTATTGCTCGAAGACTCACGTAGGATTCAAACTATGTTGCTTTTCAGAGATTTTCACGTCGAATTTGGATTTTTTTTGGGGTGTGTCTTTTCTTCAGCTTTTAATTGTACACCGAAGAACAATGTTTGATCCCTGCACAAAAACATCCTCAACTTGCTTAAAGAAATGAGAAACTGCTTGTTTGATGTGCACTCGTGATACGATGTTTCGCAGGTTGAACAAGTAGTTTTGAGAATTTCAATTGTGATCTGAAAAACGTACCAAAGCAATTGAGAAAAACTGTGATGCAATGTCCGCTACTTTGGACCAGTTCTGGCCCAAAATGGTTGCTGATCCGGCAAGTGACTCTCTATTGAGTTTGGCCCATGTTTCAAAAAGACACTGGAGCAAACTGTTTTATGAAATTGGGCCCAAAATTTGCCCTACATCTGGCCCATGTCCGCGACAGTTATATTTTGCTATCAGGGTTCACGCCTTCTGTCATTGTTTGCATACTATCCTCATTAAAATATGAAAACCTATAGATGTTTGGGTGGTTTTAGTTCAAGCAGACGCTACTTTTTAATCTGTGTGATTTTGACAAAGATCAGATCACGTTTGATGGTGATTTTATGCAGAAATGTGAGAAAAATTCTAAAGGGTTCAGCTACTTTTTCATACCATTGTATTTTTTTTTTCGTACCATTGTATTTTTTTTTCAATTCATTCATTCATTTTTGAAGTAAAAAAGTGTCATTTATTTGAAATATCACCTTAATGGGTAACTTTGATTTATTTACACAAGTTTTATTGGTTAGATTTTTCAAAACAAAAGCATTTCAGGTACTGCCTTTTTTGTGTGTTGTACACTAAAACAAGCTCTTCAAGAAACCCAACCGAAATGAAACTATGAGATGGACCACTCCACCAATCTTATATATTGTTACTAGGCCACGTTAAAGCTTATCATAAAACGGCCTCTGATTAAATCTAGACAGTTGAAAGTTCAAAAGAGTAAAAGAGCTATTCAACTTCTGTACGAACGTACTCGACTGCCAGCAATTCCAATGTCCCAGTAGAAGCGTCGTTTTACATCTATAACGAATCTTGACTCTATATTGCTCAACATTGCTTCTAACTATTCGGGTGAAATACATGGAGATAGGTTATGGACCTCACTTTTGCTGATTTAAAAAAAAAACCTCCACAACACTTATTTAATAATGTATTCATCATCTAAATCATCTCTAAAAATATACCAAATGTACACAGTAAAAATATGCTAGAATCCCCTTAGCTTTTTCAACATTTGCACACGGATGTGCGCAAACATATACACAAAGACGTGCCCGCATTGTGGGTGTGTCTGTCGGTCGAGGACTTTGGACCTTAGCGCAGTATTAAAGTGACTCACACGGCGAAAAGACGACAACAAGGACGAGACGAGAACCTCGCGTAAGTACAACTTCGTTCTGTCAGTTGTTGGATTGTCAGTATCTCCATCGGTCCAGGTTTGTTCATAGGTTAGTCGGTCGTTCACTTCGGTTGGTTGTTTTTTTAGCGTTTATTTCACGTGATCTCGTTTTAGTTCGATTGGTCGGATGTTGGTCAGCTTTTCGCTAGTCAATCAATTGTACCGTCGGTAAGGAGGAGGATTCAGTTGCCGCATTTTCTGAAAACAAAGGCGTAAGATGCACTTTCTATGAATGGCCTTTTTTAAAACTTTTTTTCATATTCACAGTGTATCACAAAAGTGAGTACACCCTTTGCATTTTCGTCCGTCTCATCAGACCATAGGAAATGGTTCCAGTAATACATGTGCTTTGTTGACATGTCTTCAGCAAACTGTTTGCGGGCTTTCTTGTGTACCGTCGTCAGAAGAGGCTTCCTCCTGGGGTGACAGCCATGCACACCAATTTGATATCGAGTGTAGCGTATGGTCTGAGCAATAACAGGCTGACCCCCCACCTTTCCAATCTCTGCAGCAATGCTGACAGCACTTTTTGGAGGGAAAATGACAAGCAGCACTCAATTTGGACCTTTAGGGATGTACTTAGTTTCTAAGGGGTGTACTCACTTTTGTTGCCATGGGTTCCAATAGTAATGGCTATATTTTGAGTTGTTTTGAAGGGAATATTAATTAACTCTATTATATAAGTTGCACACAGACTACTTTTCATTGTCAAAGTGTTATTTTGTACGTGTTGTCCCATGAAAAGATATACTTAAATATCTGCAGAAATGTGAGGAGTGTACTCATTTTTGTGTATACAGTATATTCGTACAACATTATAAGGTGCATAGAATAGACGCTACTGTAGAGGCTGGGGCTACATTATGCATTCGTTATACCCCACCCCACCCCACCCCACCCCACACCACACACTATATACAGTGTTGCTAATAACGACGTTAGAATATAACGACGTTACTAACGGCCAGTGTTGTTAGTAACGGCGTTACAAAATAACGGCGTTACTAACGGCGTTATTTTTTTCAGTAGTGGGTAATCTAATTAATTACTTTTCTCATCTTGGCAACGCCGTTACCGTTACTGAGGACGGAAAGGCATGCGTTACTATGCGTTACTATATTGGTTGAAAAGTCTAAGGGAGACGGACTCACCGAGACGACAGAGCAGAGCAGGAGCGGGGAGGAGGCAAGAAAGTTGTAACGCCGAGCAAACGCGATGCTAGGTAGCTCCAATAATACATGTTGTAGCCGATAGCCGACAAACTACGCCCGCATGTTATTGTAGATATGGTAGACATGGTAGATATCAGATGTACTGTATATAGATATAACTAGATGCAAAATGACAGCCGCCATCTTAAAGCAGTAGGCATTTTAGGACGGCTCTGTTGTAGAGAACCTTCCTCGCGAACCTAAGTAACTTTTTATCTAAAATACTTCTAAATCGGCAAAATCTTGACTTGAATCCATCTTTAAATGATGAAACAGTTTTAAAACTTTCATATGTCGAAAGTAGAGAGAAGGGAACTAATGCAATAATGGGAGCAATTTTAACAACTTTTAACAGTTGATTCAGGGTAAAGGGTAAATTAGGGTAAAGAATTGGGCTCGGGCCAATTGTACCAAAAACCTCCACAAAAAACTTCATATAGTGTGGCCAATGTTTTTTTTTTTTTTTTTTTTTTTTTTTTTTTTTTGAGGGAAAAAAAAAAAAAGTAATTATCACCAATTACTTTGCCAAGTAACTAATTACTCTTACATTCAGGTAATTGAGTTAGTAACGCAATTACTTTTTGGGAGAAGTAATTTGTAACTATAATTAATTACTTTTTTTCAGTAAGATTAACAACACTGCTAACGGCATAATTTTTTTCAGTTGTGAGTAATCAAATTAATTACTTTTCGCATCTTGGCAACACCGTTACTGTGACAGGAAAGGCGTACATTACTATGTTGGTTGAATGACGCGAGAAAAGTCTCAGAGATACTGACTCACGGAGACGAGAGAGCAGAGCAGGAGTGGGGACGCCGTTGCAAACGCGATGCTAGGTGGCTCCAATAATATCTGACTGTAGCCCATAGCCTACAAACTACGCCCATATGATGCTACGTTAGATATCACATACTATAGAACGAGATGCAAATGACAGACACATTGGCATAAGCAAAATATATACATTTAGAACTAGATGCGTTAGTAAACAGCCGCCATCTTAAAGCAGTTGACCTCTCAGGAAGGCTCTGTTGTAGACAACCTTCTTAGCGAAGCTAAATAACTTTTTATTTAAAATGCTCCTAAATTGGCAAAATCTTGACATAACTCCATCTTTAAATAATGAAACAGTTTTAAACTTCCACAAGTCGAAAGTAGACAGAACGAAACTAATGCAATAACGGGAGCTATTTTAACAACCTTAACGGTTGATTCAGACACCCCCCCCCCCCCCCCCAAAAAAAAAAAAAAAAACAACAACAACAACAAAAAAGAAAATTATTACCTGTTACGTTGCCAAGTAATTAATTACTTTTACATTCAGGTAACTGAGTTACTAACGCAATTACATTTTGGGAGGAGTAATTTCTAACTGTAATTACTGGTAATTACTTTTTTAAAGTAAGATTAACAATACTGACTATATTTCTCTATATGATATATAGATAAACTACAGTATATTCGTTATACTGTGCTCCGAGTTGCTGTGAGACCCTAAACCTAAGCTCCAATTCTAGGTCCTCAGAAAATTGTATATTGTTACTCTGCTGACATTTGTTGTCAGTCCAAAGGGTGTGTCAAGTGGGAGGTTTTAAAACAACTGACTTTAGCCTGTGCTGATATATCACAAGATATCTATTTCTATAAATGCGCTAGTTTTGTTATGAGTGATATTGGACTGCAATAATAAAACGATAGACTTTAGCCTCTGCTGCCATCTCACGAGGCATCGTGTCATCTAAACCCTCTAGTTTCCATAAGAGTGCTATGAGAAAAAAAAGACTGGAGACAAAATGGCAGACGAGACATCGGCGTCGTAAAGTCGAAATAACGTATGTCGGGTACGTCATAACCCAGGAACTACCTGTTTTTGTTTAGAAATTTTTTTTTTAAAGGAAAAAAGGAAATATTTTCTATTTTTTCAATATATTTGTGTATTTTTGTTAAAATATAAGTTTAAAAAAGAAGAGGAATAAACAGTTAACATCTTTGTAGTCTGCTCAGGTACATAACATGATACAACAAAGCCAATACATGCGAATATTATATGTAATATTATATGTAAGATAGCAAAAGGAATGTCCATTAGTTTGAATCAGTCATGTTCATCGCCAGACCAGTAAATAATTCTCCACACAAGTCCGCAGGAGGGCTAAAAGAAGGACCCGAGCACAGAATGCAATCATCCCACGTAAACAAAGCGACAACGTCAGCTTGGGTAACAGGCAAAGCTTTCAACCGTCACTGCTTTCCGCACCAACACACTTGTGTTACGTAGCCTGGAACAACAGAAACTGAGCAGGACAAAGGTTTCTCACCCTCGTACGTTCCCTTTTTAATGTTCCCTATAAAGGGAATCTCTGGTCACAAACTGAGCAGGAGAAAGGTTTCTCCCCAGTGTATGCTTTTGAAGGTTCCCTTTTGAAATAATTTTCTACCGCAAACTAAGCAACAGAAAGGTTTCTCACCAGTGGGCGTTCTGGTGTGTCTTTTTAAGCTTCCTTTTTATGAACAAATTTTTACCACAAACTGAGCAGGAGAAAAGTTTTTCTCCCGTGTGTTTTCCTGTGCTGTTTCAACACTTGGGTTACGACTGTGGTACGGGTTACAGGAGGTCGATGTTTTAGGGTTTGGTGAAGCAAATGACAATTCTCATTGATGATCACATTGACAGCAATAAGCAGTTGACTGCCAAATACGTCAATTCCATTAACAGGAAGTGACCTGTAATCAACAGAAGGTGGCCCGATATCAACAGAAAGCGACCAACCCTACTATAAACAGTAACTAGGCCATGTTAAAACTCATCAACCTCTGATCAAATCTAGACAGTTTAAAGTTCAAATGAGGTAGCTATTTCATCAACTTCTTTCCTAACATACTCGACGACCAGCAATTCCAATGTCCCCGTAGAAGCGACATTTCACCTCTGTATCTGTACTTGAATGTATATTGTTCAACATTGGTTCTAATTATTTTGGAGAGCTACTTGGAGATTGGTCATTCAACTCGCATTTGCTGATTGTTTCAAAAACAGTTACTTAATAATGTTTAAGTTCAACATTAAAAGTATCACTAAAATATAATGGAAATGTAGACCATCAAAATTTACTAGATGCTTTTCCTTAGCTTTTTTTGTGCAAACATACGCACAGAGACGCGCACGCGGTGTGGGTGTGTACTTCGGTCGTTGAGGACTTTGGTCCTGAGCGCACAGTATTTAAGTTACTCATACGGCGAAGAGACGAGGACAAGGACAAGACGATAAGCTCGCGTAAGTACTTTTAGTAGTTGGATAGTCAGTGAATCGTTAGCTTAAGTCTGTTCATAGATATGTCAGTTACTGGGTTTGGTTGTTTAGCGATGATTACATGTGCTCTCATTTTAGTTTGAATGGTCAAATGGTGGTCAGCTTTTCGCTAGTTGATCAATTGTACCGTCGGGTCAGGAAGATGATTCAGTTTTTTGACTTAAAAAGTAGGTGAATCCTTAGGAGCTTACCCAATAAAGGCTTAGGCAAGCAACCAATTTTAGGTCCCAGGAAATAGTTTGTGCTGATCTTTGTCGTCAGTGCTAAGGGTGTGTCAAGTGGTGGGGTGATTAAAAAAAAAAAAAAGAAACTGACTTTGACCTTGGCTGATATCTAACCAGATATTGAGTCACATAAACTCATAAGTTCTGTTATGAGTGGAATTGGACTGCGATAATAAAACTATAGACTTTAGCCTGTGCTGATATCTCGCCATATAGCTGATCATAAATACAGCAATTGCTCAGAAATTTTGCGATCAAACCTCTTTGCAATAGAAAATATAGAATGACTGGTCATTTTGTCTTCATTCATTTCAAATATTTTCTACGTCAAAACAGTTTATTTTGTAGCTCAAAAAAAGTTAGCAGTGAGTTCCAACCTCATGTCGTGTCACTTTCCTGGGAAATGTCTTTTGTGTCATGTCACTCAAATGTTTTACAAGCTGAAGTTACGATAAGCGATGAAAAGTTGTCGTTCACAGATGCCCGATCGATGGTCATCCCGCTCACACATTAACGAGGAGGAAGGATGGTTCGAGACAGCGGACAGAAAGTTTGCTGTTGGAAACGCTGTTGCTGCCTCTAGTGCTCAGTTAAGGTATAGTTGCACTGAACTTATTGATTGCTCCGAAGGCATGAAAACGATCAATTCACAATGAGTAACACAGCCGATAATTTGAAAAGTAGTGGAGTAGAAAGTACATACATGTGACGTAAAATGTATTGAAGTAAAAAGTACTACTTCATATTTGTACTCAAGTATATAAACACAAAAATGTACTTATGTACAGTAATGAAAGATATAGTCAGGTATTTTCAATATCAAAACAAGTCATGTAGTGCCACAATGTAGCTAACAGGGCCGTCACATCACTCAAACGGTTTACGAGCTCAAGTTACAATAAGTCAATAAAAGTTTTTGTCCGCAGATACCTCATCCACGGTCACCTCCCTCACGCGTACGTAAGTCAGAAGGATGGCTCTGGACAGCGGATGTAGGGATCTGCTGTGGAAAACGCTGAGGGAGCTGGGGGAGGACGACTTCGAGTCCTTCAGGTTCCACACGGACCTACCTCAAAGTGTGCGTGAAAACACCCGCCAGGCGTACATTGCTGACGAGCTGATAAAGAAGCACGGCCAGAACACTCTGTACCAGACCATCTTGCTTCTGGAGAAGATCGGTAACATCAATTTGGCCGAGAAGCTGCGGAGCAACATGCTGAAAATAGAAGGTTAGCTTGCCGTGGTAGAAAGCAGGTGACTTGAAAAAATTTCTCACATTTTTGAAAGTGTCATCACCAGCTTAAGTCAAAAGAATTTCACATGCTAAATATGGAAAATCACACACATTGCTTGATGACTGATAAACTATAAATCTCAATAAGGTTTTGACAACTGATAAAAAAAAAAAAAATTGAACATCTTAGCTTCGATTTGGCATACTGCACATCAAGGTTGAGCAAATAAGCACGGTGTCATTTGCATTCCAAAAATGGCACTTTTTGACAGTACAGTAGTTTGTAAACAATCCACATTATTGTCACGAAACTTGAAAACCAACATTTTCTATTCATTTCAACGAAATGAAACGTCATCTTTTACATCTGGGAGGGGTCTGTTCATGCCTCTGGCTCTACCTCTCACCCTCTCAGCCTTTGGAGCTCTGGCAGAGGGTGGATCTGAAAAGTGAAAAAAAATATATATATATATATACATTCTATTGTTTACAAATAGCCCAGTGGTTCTTAACCTTGCTAAAGGTACCAAACCGCACAAGTTTCACATGTGGATTCACAGATCCCTTCGGAATTAGATAATAAAGCAGTTTATTTCTAATTCAAAACCTATCTATCTAAGCTAGCGAGCGAATAATTTAGCAAACTCCTGTTCAAAATTCTTCATTTTGACAGCTTGTTTAATATACGGGTCAATATTTGAGACCACTCTGGCCATCGGTCTGTTGTATTCCCTCATGCCAAGTGCGAGCCAACCTTCCACTGAGCAAACCAGTCCCTGGGGAAGAACCTCCTACCTGATCGAGGACTTGCTGATAAAATAAATGGATTAAGCATGTAAATTGGGAGCAAACAAGTCCAAAACTTGGTCTAAAAAGCCACTTTGCCTTGATTTTAATCAGCATACAAAAATAGGGATCTGGTTGTCTTTACCTTCGCCGAACCCCATAGACTTGCTCACCGAACCCCTGGGGCGCGATCGAACCCACGTTAAGAAACACTGGAATAGCCATTTTCACACTATTTTTAAATTCACACGTGAGTATGATATAAAAGTCAAATACAACAATAACATCTCATAGTCTATCAAAGAATTTTTTGGTGTGTAATGGAATATAGCTGTTTACAAACAGACAAAAACACATTTTTTTTTGTCATTGTTTACATGGCCAATAATACAAGATGTTATTGATTCAGCAGGGAGGGTAACTCTGTTCAAAGTAGTTCTCTGGGGCTCAAAACTTACCTAATATGACTTGATCTTCAATAAGTTTATGATAAATGGCTATATTTTTTCATTTTATGACCTTCTTGGAGGAGATCAATGTCAACGTTGATCGCATTGTCTTCCTCCGAATCCATGCCCCCTCTTTCTGTGGACTTCTCTTCCGACTCGGTTTAATTCTCTGCTTCTACTTGCCTCCTAAGAACTAGATGCTCTTCTACTGGTGTTCTACACCTTATTCTAATCCTGTCTTGTCGTTGTGATTCCATTTATTTCAGCAGAGACGTGATATAAAACATCGCGGATGCAAGATGGCGGCCACTGATGTGAACTTCAACATCTTCAAGTCACCTCAGGAAAATTCATTTAGTTAACATGCGACAGTGCTGCAATGACAGAGTGATTATTTATCTATATACAGTGGTACCTCGACATACGATCGCTTCGACACACGATCTTTTCAACATCCGACGTAAAATTTGACTCGCCATTTGTTTCTACATCCGACGACATGCTCGAAATACGACGACATGACAGCACCGCAAACGAACACACGGCGGATTTTCTTGTGTCAGAAATCAACCGTTTTCAAAAAAGTTGATACAGTTGGTGAAAGTGATGCTTACCTTTGAAATGAAAATTCAAGTTATAGAAAAATATGAGCGTGGGGTGCGCATCCGTGAGCTGGCTCAACAATACAGCTCCACGGTCCTCTTCCGACCACCGTTCGCCAGTACTTATAAGTTAAGGTGACAATTATTATTATGGTAACATTGCCAAGGAAATCGTCAGCTTCGTCACGTTTTTATCATTTATTTAAGAACTTATCCAACACAAAACGCCCATTGTCCTCCGAAGTTGACTGTGCTCTCAAGAAAACGAAAGAATTATCCCTACTGCACCAACCTATCTCACTGTGACGTCAGCCCCGCGGTGCCTTCAGGTACATTAAAAAGTGTCCGCCATATTAGAATCCGATTCGTTACATTATTTACAGGAATAATTATTAATTATTATTATTATGATTTATTTATTTATAACTTATTTGTTTTTCTATGTTTAATTGCCATTTGTAACAGTGCCAGCAGTATTTATTCAGAATTTAGTGTAGGTTTTTGGGCTTTGGAACGAATTAATGGAATTATAATGTATTCCTATGGGAAAATCCTGCTCAACATACGACCATTTCGACTTACAAACAAGGTCCTGGAACGAATTAAATTCATATGTAGAGGTACCACTGTTCTGGTCTAAATGAGGTCTTTATGACGAGTACAACAGACGTTATTGGCCACAGAAATCAAGGGGACGCAAGCATCCCCGATTGTATAGCGCGGAGTGTAAAGGGTTAAACACTAATAAAACATTAAAACATCACTAAATAACTCAATCATGGAGGTATTTATGAAGAGAATCTGCCTTGAGTTATATAATCACAGAAAGTGTCTCATTGTCTGTTAGGTGAGGGTGGGACTTTTACGTATTCATGTCTCTGGTGGCTGTGTGCCCTGCAGTTGGTCGCAAGGTGTTTTGTCCATAATGTTTTGTCCATGTTGCTTTCTTGCAGGCGCCGTCTTCTCCGTCGATGATGATGATCAGATTAACCGATTGAAGGGGGAGCTGCAAGAACACTTGAAGGGGTCATACAAGTTTGCTTCCGAGGACACCGCCGAGCGCTGGGAGGATCGGCCTCTGGCGGATGTCTACACAGAGCTGGATGTCACCTACGGGGCAGACGTCAGCCCAGACGGGCGGCACGAGGTCCTCCAGATGGAGACGTGTGCCACCACGGCCAAAGAGTCTATCCTGCCATGCAACATCTTCAAAAGCCCTGACAGGAAGCGGCGACCGATACGCACGATGCTTACTGTCGGCTTCGCGGGAATAGGAAAAACCTTCCTGATTCAAAAGTTTGTGTGGGACTGGGCCACTGGTGAAAAAAACCAGGACGTGCACTTCATATTTCCCTTCACCTTCCGCGAGTTAAACATGGACAAAGAGAAGAGCTTTACGCTGGCCGAGCTAATACGATGTTATGTCTGCAAAAACAGGCACATGAGCAAGGAGAGACTGAACAATATATTTGCCAAACTGCAGATGTCTGACAAGCAGGACTACGAAAGCAGCAGATTCAAGATCTTGTTTATCCTCGACGGACTGGACGAGTGCAACTTCAAAATCGACTTGGAGAATACGGGGAAAGTGGACATGGACGTGGGGGAAACCTACCCGCTGGACGTACTGCTGGCGCATCTCATCAATAGGAACCTGCTTCCGTGCGCCAGGGTTTGGATCAGCACGCGGCCCGGGGCAGCCCGCAAGATCCCCTCCAACCTCATAGACAGCAGAACAGAGGTGAGAGGATTCAGCGATTCCATGAGGCTGGAGTACTTCAGGAAAAAGTTCCCAAATGACGAGCATGTCATTGAGCACATTCGAAAATCTCACACCATCTTCATCATGTGCCACATGCCCATCTTCTGCTGGCTCATCGCCAGAGTTCTTCAGGATTATTTGAAAAAAGGGAAGAAGGGAGAGCTTCCTACAACGCTGACCGACATGTATTCAGCGTTTGTTGGTCGCCACCTGGTAAATTCCGAGGAGAGAAATACAACAGAGTACAAACTTGACATGAAAGCGCTAGCAAAGCTGGCCTTTCACCACACCATGAATAATAATCAGATCTTCTATGACAAGGACTTGGAGGACAGCGGCTTTGATTACGGCCAAGCAGCAAAACACTGCGGTTTATTCACAGAGGTGTTTAAGGAGGTCGATCCGCTCAAAAGCAAGAAACAAAAGATGTTTCAGTTCATCCACCTGACCATCCAGGAATATCTGGCCGCATTCTACGTAATGATGTGTTTCTTCCACGACAAGAAGAACATACTGGATGATTCAGGATGGTCACTGGAAAATTGTGTCAAGCTTTGGAAGCAGAAGAAAATCACTCAGGTCCACCGGTCAGCTCTCCAGAAAGCCTCGGAGAGTGAAGGACACCTGGACCTGTTCCTACGCTTCCTCTTAGGCCTTTCCTTGCCATGCAACAATGAATTAGTGAAGGATCTGCTGAAGGCTCCTCAGGACTGCGGGCAAAGCAAGTCAAAGACAGTCAAGTTGATCCGGAAAAGGATCAAACGGAACACTCCAGAGAAGAACGTCAACTTGTTCTACTGCTTAAACGAGCTGAAGGACAACTCCTTGCAGAAGCAGATCCAGCAGGAACTAAATCAGGAGTCAGGACGTTTGTCCAGGAGTCAAATGTCAAATGAAATGTGGTCGGCCCTGGCCTTCTTCTTGCTTACAGATGACAAAACCATGAAGTCCTTTAATCTTGCCAGCTACTCCCCATCGCGGTTAGGCCTCGAGAAGCTGTTGGTGGTGGTCAAAGCTTCTAAAAAATCAGAGTATGTGCTCTAAAGTCTTCCTGAAGTGCAAAAATTCCAAAAGCACAATGTCAAATCCAAGAACAAGTGCAGAAAAAACAAACAGCACAACTAAAAATCACAAAGCAGATGAATTAAAAAAATGCAAATCACAAAAAATATAATTAAAAAACAAATAAAAAATAAATGACTTCTAACAAAACTTCACAACAAATCTGAAAACAAAATGGAATGAACTCATTCACTCCCAAAGATTTGTTTTATGGAATAATTAGATTCACTGTCAAAGATGTATGAAAACAATACTTCCTGATTTTCAACTGCTCATTACTGAAGAACATAAAATGAGCAGAAAAACTTATTTTCATGATGAAAGATGGAATCTTCTTCTTTTAAGTCCGTATAGCAATCAAAGACAATATTCTTTGGCTTTTGACTGGTCCGCCAAAATCATTGCAAATGAACAAAAGGCGATGGCTTCTGAAAAATGGATGGGAGCAAATGAGTTAGGAAACCGGAAATGTTTGGCACTGGTGCCAAAGCTGACTCGTGGCTGTTAGGACGAGAGGAAAGATGCTATTCCAGTGGCCTCTTTGTCTCTGCGTTGCCACTTTTGAGTTGATGATGACTTTGTGTTATTAATTGCAAGGATTGCATGCTAGTAATTCAGATGAACAGTTTTCATTGCTGCCCAGCCCTAATTTCAATATGTGTAAACCTCCAATTAAGTTAATGACATCAGTAAGGACGGTAAGAAATTGTTTCTCTATGCGAGCAAACAAAAGCTGGTCCAGTTTAACGGGTTTGCCTAAAGTTCGTCCTGAAAAAGTGGCAAATCCAAAGTCTTGAAAAATCTCAAATGCGTAAAAACATGAGTTAATTCCAATTTATAATCTTGAAGAAAAAACAAAGAATAGTATTTACTCATTGAGGTCGTACGAGATGGCAGTCCTTGTTGATGACATCCGAAACAAAGACTGCGTCACGTCCAGCACAAGATATGTTGGTGACATTACTACAAGAAAATAAAATGCATAATCATAGACTTCATAACTAATTGACGGGACAATTTCCCTAGACATTGCGCCACGCCTTCTCGAATGAGGCCGATGGCCCAGGCAGGGAGAGCTGATATCCTCAAACACACGTCGCGTTCTAACGCCGGATTTACGTTGAAACAGGACGAAAGTTGAACAAGAACAAGGCCTCGGAGTTTCTCAAGAGTGATTTGGTCGAGGATTCAAGGTAATTATTATATTTTTCGCACCACATGCATTTTGAAGCGTCACAAATACAATGAATGGGAAAAGTTAGCCGCTACGGCCGCCACATTGGATTGCACACTAGTGTTATACTTTGAAATATTTACGTAAAATGTATGACAACTGCCTGTTGTTTTGCTGTTATCCAAGAATCTAGACCAGGGGTCTCCAAACCGGTCCTCGAGGGACGCTGTGGGTCCTGGTTTTTGTTCATACCGATCAAGCACAGACCTTTTTAACCAATGTGGTTTGTACTAAAACAAGCAGCACCTGACTGCAATCAACTGATTACTCTGATAAAACACCTGATTGGTGAAAAGGTGTGGTCTTGTTTTGTTGAAGTGAAATCCTGCACCCACTGCGGCCCTATTAGGAATAGTTTGGAGACCACTGATCTAGACTGTTTTATGTATATGGCGGAAAACACTCAGGTGACTTGAAGTTCTGCTCTGAGACCCCCAATTTGGACAAATTTCGAAATTGTCCTATATGCATGTGTGATACATCATTGGAAAGCTTAAAATCTCAATTTTCTGAGCGAAGAAAAATTTTGAACTGGAGGGCATTTAAAAAATAAACAGCAAAACCCTAACTTGAAGTGAGAGCACGCGAGAGCATTATTGAAGACGCCATGATTTTAACGAGATATTATTAGGGTACTTACCTCTTTTTGATCCAGAAACTCCATGTAGCATATATCACGCAGCTGTGAATGGCCACAGGGGGGATTTTATGGGTGAAACATGGTCATATAGCAAGGGTCGCGATGCAGAAATCGCAGACATCAAGGAGTAATCGAGATTTTCATTTTCATATATTTACCCTTTTAAACTTTTTTTTTCAATTTTTCTTTGTTTGGATTATTTATCGTCTAAGATATCGGGGAGTATGCGACAGTAATGAAAAATAATACAATTAAGGGACAGTTATGAGGTAGATATCCATGACTTTTTTACAGACGCCAATTTTTTCATTGTGACGTAAAAAAGTTTAAAATATGCAAGTGAATCCAGGAGATTTGTGCGAAATTGACGTAATTTGTTCAAAAGTTTAAAATATGCAAGTGAATCCAGGAGATTTGTAAGGTATCTAACCACACTTTAGTTGATTAAATTGAATTCAATCGACAGCAAGCTTGTTCAGTTTTAATTTTTTTTTATTTTATAAAATGTGCCAGGTTTGGGCCAGCAAGGAGAAGAAAAAGAAGAGAGGAACAGGCTGCTGACGCCTACTCTGCACATTATGTGCAATGCCCGTCTCTTTCAGGGACATCATCCTCCGCAAGATCCCCTGGGTCAAGTATGTGTGAATGGGGAAGGCCAACTCTGACACAATGGAGCATTCTTTTGGCAAGCGCCACGACATGTGTTCGCATCAATTACTGGATCAGCGTAAAGAACTTCATGGTCAGCAGTAGGCCAGCCCAGCGCCTGCACTTGCTAAAGCTCGTCGAGTTCTTCCCCAGGGACGTGCAGGCCGACCTAGACCGCGCCAAGTTAGAAGAGAAAGAGGATGAGGAGGAGATCTTCACCGAGCTTGCCAGGGAGCTGGCTGACGATCAGCTGGACCCACAGACGAACGAGGAGCTTGCCCAGCAAGAGAACATGAAGATTGCCATAGAGTTCAAGAGGGGTGACCCGCCCTCTGTGATGTTCGATGCCCTGGTGGAGCTGGTGGACAGGGGATAGCTGGAGACGGGCCGGGCTGTCCTCATGCGGCCATCTATCCCCATGACCCATAGTGACCTCTGAATTCAATAAATAATAAGTTGTGATTGTATATAGAATTTATAAGTTATTTGAAGATTATTGAAATGGTGTTATACTTGTATCGCGCTTTGCCACCTCTCAAGGTGCTCAAAGCGCTTTACACTACATTGGCATCTACCTCCTGGTGACGCAGCACCAGGAGCAATGTGGGGTTCAGTATCTTGCTCAAGGATACTTAAGCGAGTTCATCAGGGCAGAGATTCGAACACACAACCTCTGGGTTGGGGGACAACTACTCTACCACTGAGCCACGCCATCGCCATTTATAATTGATTCTGCATGCTTTCCAAGACTATTGCGTTTCTGATGTGAAAATTGAGTAGTTTAATAGCCGTCAAAAACGTATTTCTTAATTTGCACTAAATAAAAAAAAAAAACGTAATCACTATTCCGTGTTAAAGATTATTTGAAAAATATTGCTATTGATCCTGAACATATAGGTGATTAAATCTGCATTTGAGGATTTTTGTGCATCTTGTGTAAAATCTGAGAATTGTTAAGCCATTTTCAGTTTTGCTATATAAAAAATAATTAATCAGGATTTTATTCCTGAACGACTTTGAATTTTTTTATGCTGCTGCTCATAGAGATTCATAAATGCCTAAGGTAGATGCCTGTTTTGGTTTTAGGTCGGCAGCAGCTTTGGTTTTAAAAATATTTGAATTGGCGTCCTGCCCTGTGCTGTCCCGTCGCTGGTGCTGGCCCCGGGGTTTTCAGCTTGGGCTTGTCTGGTTGCATCTGGTCCTGCGTGGATCTCATCGGGCGGGCGATGGTCCTGCGGGCGGGTGGGGGTGCCGCACGGGTGCCGCCCCGGCCCTTTCCTGGCCGGCCGGGGTGAGAGGGTGTATGCTGCGGGCACAGTGCCCTCCCGGGTCGGCCCGGCCGGAGCCACGTTTCCTTGTACCAGGGAGGTGCTCCCTGGTGTTATACCGCGCACCCCTCCTGGCCCGGGGGTGGGTTGGAGGGGTCGCGCCTCCGTCCCCTTGGTCTGTCTCCGGCCCTGTACGCCTCTCTGGACCGCGGCTGCTGCCGCTGCCCTCCTGTCGGCGGGGCCTCTTGGGGGCCTTGGGTGGGGTTTTCTGTCCCTTGCCTGTGGGGTTGACATCCCCCGGTCTCCGGCGCCTGGTGTAGCGCCTGATCGGGGTGGGTGCTTGGGCAGCGGGGGGAGGGGTGGGCGGTAGTGGGTGCGCCGGGGGTGGCCTGGGGTGGGGGGTTGATTGGGGCCCTGGTGCTTCTCCTGCCCTGCGGCAGGTGGCTCTGGCGGACGGGGCCACGCCTGCCTCTTAATTCACGCACTCCTCACTTTGCACTGTAAATATTTCACCCTGGCACCTATATATTCATTCATTCCCCCGGGGAGAGTTGGGACAGGGCCATACAGTTGCGGCCCGGCTCCCCCCTGATTTTAATCACACACCAAGTTTGTTGGATGGATGGGACCTGTTGGGGAGGTGCCTCATGGTTACCTCCTCACAGCAGGCCTAGCTATTCCTGTATCTTTTTTAACGCACCACACACATCATAATCCATGGGAGAGCTCTGGCAAAGGGCAGTGGGACAGGCAGCTGGATAGAAATTTCATGCAGCGGTCCCACTGCCCTAAGCCGAGCTCTCCTATTTTAATGCATACATTGCACTACCCTACCCACACAATCCCATCACGGTGCTGGGTAATAGCTGCCAGCCGAGGACCTGGCAGCCACAGTTATAGGGTGGTAGGTGGGTCCCACACTTTTTCTCTATGGCATGGCTCCTGGGGCGTGGCCTCCCCTCCGCCTGGGCTGGCGGCCGCGGGAGTGGAGGGAGGTCGGGCCTCCGATCTCGTGGCAGCTCCTCAGCGTTCTCCTGCTTCCACCTTCCCCTCTCTTCTCTGCTTGGGTATCCGCCCTGCACGCCGTCGTGGGTCACTGGCTGGGCGCCGGCGTATCAGCTGGGTGTCGCTCTTGGCCTGAGGACCGCTGGGGGTCCCGTGGCGTGCTGTGCTGATTGGGGGGGCTGCGGCTGCGGCTGTGGCTCTTGGACCGGGTGGGCGGACGGGGTGGGGGTAGGCCTGGGGTTGGTGGTGCGTCCACTCTTTCTATCCCTGAAGGCCGGTTGATGGGGGTACAGGTGGCCCGAGGGACTACCCTGGAACCCGCGGGGGAGACGATGGCTCCTTTGCTGGGCTGTGGGAGGAGGGATTAGCTGCGCTGAGTGGGGGCCGGGGCCCTGGGTCTCCGCTCGTCTGCGCGGCTATCGCGTGTTTGGTGGAGCTCGCATGGGGCTGGATGTGATTGGGCGCGCTAGGGTGGGGGGCCCCGGTGCCGGGATTGTGAGTGTAGGCGTTCAAAGTATTTCTTTTTTTTGTGTTTCTTTTCATTCTTTTCTTGTGTTTCTCTTCTATTCTTCGGTTCACCTAAAGCCCCTTCCTGTTCACTGCTTTGTCATAATAAACGAGGTATGTTGAATGTTCACAATGGGAGTATATCATACTCTCAATGTGAAACATTAAAACTGTTCAGACCATTCGGATATATACATTTACAGTGCCTTGCAAAAGTATTCGGCCCCCTTGAACCTTGCAACCTTTCGCCACATTTCAGGCTTCAAACATAAAGATATAAAATTTTAATTTTTTGTCAAGAATCAACAACAAGTGGGACACAGTCGTGAAGTGGAACAAAATTTATTGGATAATTTAAACTTTTTTAACAAATAAAAAACTGAAAATTGGGGCGTGCAATATTATTCAGCCCCCTTGCGTTAATACTTTGTAGCGCCACCTTTTGCTCCAATTACAGCTGCAAGTCGCTTGGGGTATGTTTCTATCAGTTTTGCACATCGAGAGACTGACATTCTTGCCCATTCTTCCTTGCAAAACAGCTCAAGCTCAGTGAGGTTGGATGGAGAGTGTTTGTGAACAGCAGTCTTCAGCTCTTTCCACAGGTTCTCGATTGGATTCAGGTCTGGACTTTGACTTGGCCATTCTAACACCTGGATACGTTTATTTTTGAACCATTCCATTGTAGATTTGGCTTTATGTTTTGGATCATTGTCCTGTTGGAAGATAAATCTCCATCCCAGTCTCAGGTCTTGTGCAGATACCAACAGGTTTTCTTCCAGAATGTTCCTGTATTTGGCTGCATCCATCTTCCCGTCAATTTTAACCATCTTCCCTGTCCCTGCTGAAGAAAAGCAGGCCCAAACCATGACGCTGCCACCACCATGTTTGACAGTGGGGATGGTGTGTTCAGGGTGATGAGCTGTGTTGCTTTTACGCCAAACATATCGTTTTGCATTGTGGCCAAAAAGTTCAATTTTGGTTTCATCTGACCAGAGCACCTTCTTCCACATGTTTGGTGTGTCTCCCAGGTGGCTTGTGGCAAACTTTAAACGAGACTTTTTATGGATATCTTTGAGAAATGGCTTTCTTCTTGCCACTCTTCCATAAAGGCCAGATTTGTGCAGTGTACGACTGATTGTTGTCCTATGGACAGACTCTCCCACCTCAGCTGTAGATCTCTGCAGTTCATCCAGAGTGATCATGGGCCTCTTGACTGCATCTCTGATCAGTTTTCTCCTTGTTTGAGAAGAAAGTTTGGAAGGACGGCCGGGTCTTGGTAGATTTGCAGTGGTCTGATGCTCCTTCCATTTCAATATGATGGCTTGCACAGTGCTCCTTGAGATGTTTAAAGCTTGGGAAATCTTTTTGTATCCAAATCCGGCTTTAAACTTCTCCACAACAGTATCTCGGACGTGCCTGGTGTGTTCCTTGGTTTTCATAATGCTCTCTGCACTTTAAACAGAACCCTGAGACTATCACAGAGCAGGTGCATTTATACGGAGACTTGATTACACACAGGTGGATTCTATTTATCATCATCGGTCATTTAGGACAACATTGGATCATTCAGAGATCCTCACTGAACTTCTGGAGTGAGTTTGCTGCACTGAAAGTAAAGGGGCCGAATAATATTGCACGCCCCACTTTTCAGTTTTTTATTTGTTAAAAAACTTTAAATTATCCAATAAATGTTGTTCAACTTCACGATTGTGTCCCACTTGTTGTTGATTCTTGAATTAAATTTCATATCTTTATGTTTGAAGCCTGAAATGTGGCGAAAGGTTGCAAGATTCAAGGGGGCCGAATACTTTTGCAAGGCACTGTATATATTTTTTTAAAAAGGCCTCCTATGAATCGGCCCATGCCCCGTCAATTAATAGTGAAGTCTATGGCATAATATCTTTGGGATTTGTAATTTGCTCTTTATTTTTTGTTGTCTTGTTTTGCATCTTGAAATAAAATCTATTATTATTATTATTGTTATTTACGGCACCATACTTAAGTCAGAAGCCATTAGGTTTGGCTCGCTCTCACGACTTCCTCCTGCTTGTTTGCTTCAGTCTGGCCAATTGTAAGCTGGACAAAGGCAGCTGTCACCTGCTGGCTTCCGTTCTCAACTCTCAAGCCAACCTCAGGCATCTGGACCTAAGCTACAACAGACTGTCGGACGAAGGGGTCGAGATCCTCTCAAAAGGATTGTCCAGTCCACACTGCATCTTACAAGTCCTTAAGTAAGGAGCTCCTCCAGTTTGTAAACTTCCATAGATCTGCATGATGGTTAGAAAATAATCACTGCTGCTATTTCCAGTAACGCTAATAAATTATGTAAAAAAAAAAAATTGTTTTTTTTTACCTCAAAGTTTTGATACATAATTTTCAAATGCCTCATTTACTTTAATGCATTTTAAGGCCTGAATTTACACATAATCAATTAAATTTAATGTTTGAATAAATGTAATATATATAAAGTATGATTTTTAAAAAAAAATCCATTCAATGACTTTTAATGCTTTTTAATGACCTGTTTAAACCCTGTATTGATCAAGGAAAAGGCAGACAAATTGTTACTTTCGATGTTACCTTCATCACTTTAAAGTGTATGTCAACACCTGGGGAAATGCTAATATTCCATCATTTATCCATAAACGAATGCCTTTTGGATTCATATCATGTCACAACACCAAGAAAATGAGAGAAATTTGGGTCAATTTCAAGCAAAAAAGACCCGCCCCCGAGATCCCGGAAATCTGGCAGATTGTGGGCGTGACATCAAAACAAGGAAACAACCGGCTCGGTGCTTTAGTACTGAATGGCGGCGATGATGGCGGACAGTTACGTTTCTAGTTGCAGCGACGAATCCGACGTAACGAACATTCTTCTAATGGTGACGAGGAGAGTTATGAACCTTTCTTTGGTGTTTTGGGTTATCAGTTTGAGCCCAAACGAAAGCCAATGCAGCCTAATGAAAGGATCATTGAGGGGAGCAATCACACTGATGAAACCCCGACAACGGTTCGTGTGGGAAACACCAAATGGTATGTTTTGCATTTCTTTTTGTGAAGCTGATACACCGTGATCGCAAAATAAAGTAATGTATAGAATAATTATCATTTAATATGCTATCATCGGTTTCGCCCTGCCAACCGACACAAATATGAATGGGATTAGAGCAGGGGGTCCCGGTGTGATGTGGGTCTTTTTTCACGGACCGGTGTCCCTCTTTTATATTCAGTTGGACTCTCAATGTTATCCAATGGTGCTAAAAAACTATTTACATCACAAACATACATGTGCAACGCGAAAATGGCGTTAATTAACGCTTAACGACACGGCGAAGTCGTTAAGTGAGAGGGCTACGTGCAGTTGTTGTGTGCGCCAAACATGGCAAACGTAAGTTAATATTCCTTTCTTTAAAGAAAGTTTGTAGTGTGTACTTAGGAATCACTGCATTCGCGGTCCTTTTTAACGTTACGCGCATGCCAACTTTGTCAGAACATCGGCAATGTGCGGCAGAAAAATACAGCAAATATAAAATAGCATTTGTTTTTAGCCCCGTCGTGTTAAGTGCAGGGAAAAAATACAACTCACCGGCTGAATCAGTGGGAGGGCTGAGTTTGTTTCGTTGAGACGAGATGGGAGAGTGAGAGAAGCTAGCATCAAGCTAGCGATGTTGGAAATTGTAGCACAGTTTTCAGCGCGCTCCAAGCGATGTCGGGATATTCCGAAATGACTTTAATCCAGAACTTCGGTAGAGTTGTTGTCTCAAATGTACGTTTAAGTCGCCGTGATTTGCGATCTCTACAAGCTGATATTCCTGTTCCACAGACATGCTCGAATCACTCGATTTATTCACATACGGGTCACGAATTCACTCCTTCGCAGTTCATGGGTCTTTTCTGATTGGGAAGTAGCATAAATTTTGTTTTCTTTGAGGTTGTAGGCACATCTTCTGGCTCGTCAGGTTCCCGTTTCCCTGTAAAATTGCAAAATCAGCCCTCTTAGCACTGACGAACTTTACTCATTGTCTGCTTAGTCCAGCTCTTTTTCTCGCGTTCGGCAACTCATGGGTACTACATTGCGACAAATGGCTATTTGTAAACCACATAGCATGACAGGTTTGAGCCATATTAGCGATTTTTTGATAAAACACGAACGCAACTCTCTCGTTGATAAACAACGATGGCACCTGCCTCGACCTTTTGTTTCCTTGTTATGACGTCTCCGCCCCATTCGGCTGTTTCCGGAACACTTTCGGAAATGTTCGTCATTTTCGATCTATTTTCGATAATTGCTCAATAATGTGATTGATTTTTTTGTTAACTTTATCAATATTTGTTATCTTGGCACATAACAGTTCTATTGATGTCTCACACCCCCTTTGCGTTTTCATACCCTTTAAGCAGGTTCCCTTCATGACTTCAGGCAATTATCTCATTTTTTTGCAGGCTGAAAAACTGCAAGATCACGAAGCGAGGATGTCTTTCATTGGCCGAGAAGTTAGAACTCTCCCATCTTGAAGAGCTGGACCTGAGTCACAACGATCTGTCGGACGAGGGGGTTGAGAACCTCTCGAAAGGACTGGCCAGCCCACACTGCAAATTAAAAGTCCTAAAGTAAGCAGCTCCTCCACTCTGTAATCTTCTGTGCATCGTTTATCTAAAGAATCACTGCTGCTACAAGCCAAGGATAATGCAGACACAATTTTACCTAAAGTAGAACCTTCATAACTTAAACCAGGTTCCTTTCCCGACTTCAGGCAATTATCTCTTTTGTTGCAGCCTGTCAGCGTGCCTGATCACTATGCGAAGATGCCTTTCATTGGCTGAGGCTCTAAAGTTAAACTCCTCCCATCTTCAAGAGCTGGACCTGAGCAAAAACAATCTGTCGGACGAGGGGGTTGGGATCCTCTCAGAAGGACTGGCCAGCCAACACTGCAACTTAAAAGTCCTCAAGTAAGGAGCTCATCCAGTTTGTAGAAATATTCACTGCAGTTATTTCCAGCAACTCTAATAAGTTATGTAAAAAAAAAAAAAGTTCTTTAACTGTCAAGTTTACATAATTTTCAAGTGCCTCAAACATTGTTTAACGCATTTTAATGCCTGAATTTTCACAAAATCCGGTTATTAAATGTTTGATAAATGTAATGCTTTTTAAGGCCTGAATTTAAAAAAAAAAAAATGTTATGACTTTAACTGCTTTTTATTGACCCACATAAACCGTGTATTAGTCAAGGAAAAGGAAGACACAATGTTACTTTCAGCAGATCCTTCATCACTTTAAGCAGGTTCCCTTCTTGACTTCAGTCAATTATCTCATTTATTGCAGTCTGTCCAAGTGCTGGATCACGAATCGAGGATGCGTTTCATTGGCTGAGGCTCTCAAGTTAAACAACTCCTATCTTCAAGAGTTTGACTTGAGCGAGAACAAACTGTTGGACGAAGGTATCAATATCCTCTCGAAAGGACTGGCCAGCCCACACTGCATCTTAAAACTCCTCAAGTAAGAAGCTCCGCCAGTTTGTAATCTTCCGTGGATCCGGTCAACTAATCAAAAGAGGCACTACTGCTATTAGCAGCAACTCGCATAAATTATGTCAAACATAGTTATTTTTCCCAATCAAATTGACATAGTTTTTAATGCCTCGAACATTTCGTTTAATGCTTAAGCCTGAATTTTCACAAAATCTTTATAATGACTTAATGCCTTTTAATGGGCTGCATAAACCCTGTATTAGCAAAGGAAAAGGCGGACACAATGTTACCTTAGCAGAACCTTCATCACTTTAACAAGTTTCCTTTCTGGACTTTTTTCTGGACAATTATCTCAATTGTTGCAGGCTGTCCGACTGCGGGATCACCAGCATAGGATGTGTTTCGTTAGCTGAGACTCTCAAGATAAACCCCTCCCAGCTTCAAGAGCTGGACCTGAGTTACAACGATCTGTCGGACGAGGGGGTTAAGATCCTCTCGAAAGGACTGGCCTGCCCACACTGCAATGTAAAAGTCCTCAAGTAAGTACCTCATCCAGTTTGTAATCTTCCACGGAGCCGGTCGACTAATCAAACGAGTACTGCTGCTATTAACAGAAACTTTAATAAATTATGTAAGAAAAAAAAAGTCAAGTTAACATAATTTTTAATGCCTCAAACATTTAGTTTAATGCTTTTTAGGGCCTGAAGTTTAACAAAATCCATTTAATGACTTTCCATGCTTTTTAATAAACCCTGTATTAGTCAAGGAAAAGGCAGACACGATGCTACTTTCAGCAGAACCTTTGTCACGTTAACCTGGTTCCCTTCTTGACTTCAGGCAATTACCTCATTTGTCGCAGGCTGTTAAAGTGCAAGATCACAGGTGAGGGATGTGTGTCATTGGCTGAGGCTCTCAAGTTAAACCCTTCACATCTTGAAGAGCTGGACCTTAAGGGCAATCAAATAGGAAAAAGAGGAGTGAGGGTCTTATTGGAGATCAAGGAGGATCCCAGCTATAGCCTGAAGACTGTCTGGTAGGATCCAAACAATGTTGCTTATCAATTTCGACAGTTTCACACTGTTCCTTTTTTTGTTTTCATGTCTACTTTCTCATTTTATTGTAACATTATTGCATCACATACTATTTTCAAGACGTAAAATGACGCAATTAAAAAAACATATACTGTATCTATATCTATGCAGATCATGCTGCCTCTAGGTCTGTTATACTTCCTCATACCAAGTGCGAGTCAACCTTCCGTCGAGCAAACCGATCTATCTTCCCATTAGATCAGGGGTCCCGGGTCCCTAACCTTTTTTGCACCATGGACCGGTGTTATTTGGGTCTTTTTTTCACGGACCGGTGTTCTGACAAATTTTGCAACCCATCAAAAATTGCAACAATGTGGTTCTGAGCATGGTCGCAAATGCAGCCATTCCAAAGTAAACACTACAAACTTTCTTTAAAGAAAGGAATAACTTACGTTTGATCATGGAAGGACATGTAGAAAAGTTCTCCTCAGATCAGAGGTTGCGCTTTTTTTTTTTTGCACTTTTTCGTTGTCTGTCATTTTGACTGACAGGGTCATAAAAATCCGGTCCTAATCTATTTTTACCCGTCACTTAAATTTTTAAAATGATAATATTGACATATTCAATAGCAGTGTTGGTCAAAAGCGGTGCGTTACTTACTCAACTCTAAATAAATTGAAGAAACTACCAGCCATGTTGTGTCTACTCTCTGCTCTGTTGATTTGTCATCCAAGACTCGGGGTGCGTTCAGGTTGGAGAATAGCGCACGTACTTCTGACTCCAAGCTGTTTGTCCCTGCTCATTCAATTAGGCTACGTTCATACTACAGGTCTTAATGCACAAATCCGATTTTTTTGTCATATCCATTTTTTTTGGCGTGCCCGTTCAGACTGCTTTTGTCCATTGAGACCATTCAAGTATTACGCATGGGCTCTAATTCGCAGTCCGACACGCGCCGGTGCGCAGAAGCATCAAAACAAATGACAAGTCATCCGTCATTCCAGGGATATCATATTTTGCTTTTCAAAAGGAGGAGACAAATAACAGACGTAAATAATCCCCTTTTAGGCTTATATTCACAGTTTAAATGGATCAATAGCATGTACGCACTGTCCGTGCATGTCACACATGCATACGGGCAGTTAGCCCCGACTCTCCAAGACGGGCTGCAGCCAGACCCCTCTCCCGACTCTCGGCCGTGTAGGAAATGTTGAAATATAGCTCACATAGAGCAGAGAGAAAACCGATCATTCTCATGCATATCCTCAACCCATTTTTATTTTTTTATGACTGTTGTCAAGCCCGGCCCTTCCCTAAAAGCCGTGTTCACTGCAAGCTAGGCGCTAATAACGCACAGCTGAAATCGGATTTGGGACACTGGATGGTACAGACCGCCGCGACTGTCTGGAAAAATGTGGCCCACATCGGATTTGAACCACATACAAAAATGACCCAGATCAGATTTGAAATGGTCCACTTCTATGCGACTTGTCCCATTCAGACCGTCAAGTTAATGCCTGACTCGAGTCGGAAAAACACGAAAAAATTGGATTCGTGCATTAAGACCTGTAGAATGAACGCAGCCTTAGACAATGCTCTCCAAAGCTTCCTAACGTTTCCGTGTTTGCTACACCTGAATGCTAGTTCGGACATTTTTCCGAGTAAGGCCAACGACGTCATGCATCAAGAGAGACAATAGCTAATTAATACGCTCACTCGCCATCCTGTGGTCTGGGGTGGGAATTGCAACCTGTCAAAATGACGGATGGACGGAAAATATTCGGTTAACGCGACCCCTGCCTCAGATACATCCTGCCATGTTAGCTGCACACAACAACTCCACACCGCTCTCTCACCATTAACGACTTCGCCTTGTAGTTAAGCATTAATTAAGAAGCCCACTTCACAAAGATACGATGATGGAAATTGTAGCAAGGTTGTCAGTGCTCTCGTTGCGGTGTCAGGATATTCCGGAATGACTTAAATCCAGGACCTCGGTTGAGTTGTTGTTTCAAATGTACGTTTAAGGTCGACGTCATTTGCGATCTCTATAAGCTGATCCTCCTGTTGCACAGACATGCTCGAATCACTCGGTTTATTCACAAACGGGTTACGAATCCACTCCTTCACCGTTCGTGGGTCTTCGAGGTTGTAGGCTCATCTTCTGGCTCGTCAGGTGCCCTTTTCGCCATAAAAAATATCTCCAAAGGCGTCTGTTTTCCAGTCATCTTCGCTCGTGTGGGGGCTAATTATTTCCGGGAACAAATGTGCTGCGCCTGCAGCCTTGTAATACATTATTATCAAGGACAAGCGCCCATAGATATATTATACACACAAAACAAGATGTACTGCTAGCAGTCCAATCAATCGATTTCTATGACGACATTCTAATCTATCCTGTAGTATCATATCTAGAGTAGACAGGGATATTGGTGTGTTAAACAGGGGCACAGGGTTAATTCGGCCAGAACGCCGTCATTAATATATCACTGACCCCTGAGGCTTACTCACCGAGCCCCGGTCAAGAACCATTGTTTTAGACGTACATTTTTTTGAAAAAGTTACTCAAGTAAATTTAACAGAGTAAACGCAACGCTTTACTACCCAACTCTGTCCAGGTGCAACTGCACTGTAATAACCCGCCCCCCTCAAGTCTGCCCCTGTTGATGTCCGAGTTTAACAGTTAAAACTGTTAAAAAATTAAGTGTTAAAACGATTCCTTCCTAAACCGCTGAATTTTGTCAATAGTAGCCCAAATTTGATCAAGCTGCTCAGTGCATTTTTCTCCCGCGCCAAGTCTTTGAGAATAGAATTGTGCAACACTGTTGGCAACACTGCACACACGGGCGGTGTGGGCGTCACAGAAGGACACACCAAGGGTGCTGCGTCAAGGAGGATTGGGACAGTTGTTACTCAGACGAGAGGATATGAGGAGACGACAAGGAAGTGTAGGTTTTCTAAGAAATTGAACGGAAAGGCACGGAAACAAAAATAGTTGCTAGTTTGTTTGCTCCAAAGTTTGTTCAAAGGTTGCTCCTTTGGTCAGCTTACCGTGTGAATTATCACAGCACCTAAACTTTTGCCTTGAAATACCCACTTATACTTTGCCCAAGGCATAATCTTCTGCCTTTGTTTACAAGCAAAGCTGCAGACTTTGAAGAATATTGACATCTTTTTTTTTTTTTTAAAGACATGGTTCCTTAAGCAGGTTCCAAAATTTATTATGGTATGTAGAAGCTGTGTCACGTCTCACTGGCGCCGCTTGGAATGGATTTCCTTGTTGCTATGTTCAAACCGCAGGTCTTAATGCAAAATTCATATTTTTTTGTCATATCTTTTTGTTTGGCGTGCCCGTTCAGACTGCCTTCGTTCATTGAGCCTGTTCAAGTATTACGCATGCGCACTAATTGGCAGTCCGAGATGCGCTCAGCAAAGTGACCCGCATTTACTGTATGTCATTCCAGGGTGATCATATTTTGATTTCTAAAAACAGGAAACTAATAACAGAAATTAATAATCCCCGTTTAGTCTTATATTCAAAGTTTTTAAATGGACTTATAGAACGCACTTGACGTTTGTGCGTGAAATGACGTGGGTGCGTCAGTTTGCCCCAACTCGGCCATGTAAGCAATAATGAAATATTGCTCATTCAGCGCACAGAATGAAAATCCTAAATTGTCAGGCTTATCCTTTTCTTCATTTTATTTTTTTATGACTGTGGTCAGCCCGCTTCGTGCTTAAAAGCAGAGTTAAAGCTAGAAGCTAATGCACAGTTACATCGCTCCTGTCGTTTTTTTTTTCTCAACTTTATTAACAACAAATACAAATATACGAACATAGGGCGAGACAATCCACACATCGCTGCGGTCCTGCCTGCCGCTTTAGCTCTTTGCTGACGTCAATGCGTCACAAATAACAGACATAAATAATCCCCATTTTGGCTTATATTCAACGTTTATATGGATCGATCGCGTGTTCTAGGCAAGCTAGGCGCTAACGCGCTGCTCCACCGCTACCGTAGCGCGCCGTCTCTCTCGCTCTTTGATGACGTAATTGCTGCATGAATTCCGTTTTGGGAGACTTGCCAGTTCAGACCGCGCACGACGTTCTGGAAAAATGTGGCCCAGATCGGATTTAAACCACATACAAAAGTGACCCAGATCGGATTTGAAATGGTCCACTCCTATGCGACTTGTCCAGTTCAGACCGTCAAGATAATGCCTCACTTGAGTCGGAAAAACACGAAAAAATCGGATTCGTGCATTAAGACCTTTAATATGAACGTAGCCTAAGACTTGCCGTCTGAACCGAACTCAAGTTAACTCAGGGTAGAGTAGCCAAAAATATTCCTCAAGTAAGAGTAGTGTTACTTCAAAATAATAATACTCAGGTAATAGTAAATATAGTCATCCAAAAAATGTACTCAAGTACAAGTAAAAAAGTATTTGGTGAAAAGAGTACTTAAGTAAGAGTAACATTTTGAGTAACTGCTTATTTTTGTTTGGTTCTTTTTTTTTTTTAAACAATGGTATTTTTTCTGAGCACAAAGTTATCTATATCAAGTATTGCTATAATACTGTACAATAACACATTACATGACCATATTAAAATCTAATATGTAGACTAACGAGGAAAAATGTAACGACTCTTGTGTAGTCCAAATTAGCAAGGTAAGAGTAACGTTTTTTCTTCACAAATCACACAAGTAAAAACTAAAACTTAATAATACTACTGTTAGAAGTAAATATTCCTCAAAAAGTAACTCAAGTAAATGTAACAGTACATGTAACGCGTTACTACCACTCGGGTATATTTTGGTATATGATTCTGGTATTTTTTGTCTTTAAATATATTGTTGGGTATTTTGTATATTAAAACAAGTCACTTTGAGCCACAACTGTGGCAAACAAACTAACAAGGGAGTTCCAAAAGGCAGTGGTGGATGAAGTACTCACTATTTATTTTTTTACTTAGAGGGATTCACAGACAAAGACTTTAAAGATAAACATTAATATTATATATTATTATTAAAACCCCTCTTAATGTTTTCGTTTTTACACAATTTGACACGTTTCAGCGTGTCATCATGACGTCATTGTCATGAAAAACATTGTTTGTTGACGAAATATTTTTGTTATCGTCATCGTTGACAAAAACAACACTTGTGTGAAGGATGACTCTGGACAGCGAGCGGAAGGAGCAGATGGAGCTGCTGTGGCAAACACTGATGGAGCTGGGGGAGGACGAGTTCGAGAAATTCAAGTTCTTTTCGGACCTGCCTCAAAGGGTACGTGAACATGCCGACCGGGTGGTCATTGCTGACGAGCTGATGAAGAAGCACGGCAAGAACGCTCTCAAGCAGACCATCAACATTCTGGAGAAGATCAATCACCTTAACTCGGCTGAGATGTTGCGCAACAACATGCTGGAAATAACAGGTTAGTCCCCAAAGTAGCTTCTGGAGTTCTGGACGCCAGTGACTTAAAAACTGTGGAAGTCAACCGTGAGACGAGGAAAAGGTAGTTGTCCTGAAACCCTGATTCAGTCTGCATGAAACTCAGGTTGCGTTGATTTGGTTGAACCACCATTGTGAAATACTCCCTCAGGAGTCCCCAAAGTTAAAACTATTTGGAGAGCCCGTTTGTCTTGTAAATCAGAAAGCACACTTTATTTGTTTCATTTCTGAAGCTCTCATATCCAGTGTTGCTAATAACTTTTTAATAATTTTTTTGGGCGAAGTAATTTGTAACTGTAATTAATTACTTTTTTAAAGTAATAATAACAACACTGCTATTTCACGAAAGCCATGTGGACTATTAGATGATGAAGACCTTTCATCAAAAAGGCTTCTTGTCTTTCTGCGCGTAGCATTTCCCTATTCAAGTCTCTGGTGGCTGTGTTCCCGAGGGTTGGTCGCAAGGTTGTTGTTTTTTGTCCATAATGGGTCACAGCTGCTTTATTGCAGGCGCCGACTTCTCTGTCCATGGTGATGATCAAATTGCCAGATTGAAGAGGGAGCTCCAAGACCACCTGCGGCGTTTATACAGCTTTGCTTCTGAGGGCATCACCGAGCGCTGGCAGCGGCAGCCCCTGGAGGACGTCTACACGCAGCTAGACGTCACCTACGGGACAGACGTCAGCCCGGACGGGCGGCATGAGGTCCTCCAGATGGAGACGTGTCCCGCCGCGGCCAAGCAGTCTATCCTGCCGTGTGACATCTTCAAAAGCCCTGACGGGAACCGGCGACCGATACGCACGATGCTCACCGTCGGCTTCGCGGGAATAGGAAAAACCTTCCTAGTTCAAAAATTTGTGTGTGACTGGGCCAGCGGGAATACCAACCAGGACGTGCACTTCATATTTCCCTTCACATTCCGTGAGTTAAACACGAACAAAGGGAAACGTTTTACGCTGGCCGAGCTCATCCGATGCTACGTTTGCGAAAGTAGGCACATGGGCGAGGAGACGCTGAACATTATATTAGACGACCTGCAGAAGTCCGGGAAACAGGACTATGAAAGCAGCAGGATCAAGATCTTGTTTATCCTCGACGGACTGGATGAGTGCAACTTCAAAATGAACTTGAAGAATACGAAGAAAGTGGGCATGGATGTGAAGGTGGCCTACCCGCTGGAGGTGCTCCTGGCGCACCTCATCAAGGGCAACCTGCTTCCCTGTGCCCGGGTTTGGATCACCACGCGGCCCACAGCGGCCCGCGATATCCCCTCCAACCTCATCGACAGCAGCACAGTGGTGAGAGGATTCAGCGATTCCCGGAGGCTGCAGTATTTTAGGAAAAAGTTCCCAAATGAGGAACGCGTCATTGAGCACATTCAGAAATCTCGCACTATCTTCATCATGTGCCACATTCCCATGTTCTGCTGGCTCACCGCCACAGTTCTTCAGGATCATTTGGACAAAGGGAAGGAGGGAGAGCTTCCCACAACACTGACTGACATGTACTCAGCATTGGCAGGTCACCACCTGGAAAACTCCAAGGAGAGAAATACAACGGAGCACATCCCTTACGTGAAAGTGTTAGCAAAACTGGCTTTTCACCACACCATGAATAATCGTCGGATCTTCTACGAAAAGGACCTGGTGGACGGCAGCTTTGATTACAGCGAAGCTGCAAAACACTGTGGTTTATTCACAGAGGTGTTTAACGATGTCCATCCGCTCAGAAGAAAAGAACAGGACAAGATGTTTCAATTTATCCATCTAACCATCCAGGAGTATCTGGCCGCACTGTACGTAATGATGTGTCTCTTCCACGACAACAAGAACGTACTGAATGATTCAGGATTGTCACTGGGGAATAGTTTTTCAACACAGACGACAATCACCGACGTCCACAAGTCAGCTCTCAAGAAAGCTTCGGAGAGTGAAGGACACCTGGACCTGTTCCTCCGCTTCCTCATCGGCCTTTCCTTGCCGTGCAACCAGGAACTATTGGGGGAACTGCTGAAGGCTCCACAGGGCTGCGGGCAAAGCAAGTCAAAGACAGTCGAGTTGATCAAGAAAAAGATCAAACAGAACACTCCAGAGAAGAACATCAACCTGTTCTACTGCTTAAACGAGCTGAAGGACAACTCCTTGCAGAAGCAGATCCAGCAGGAACTAGATTCAGGACGTTTGTCCTGGCGTCAAATGTCAAATGAAATGTGGTCGGCCCTGGCCTTCTTCTTGTTTACAGACGAGGAAACCATGAAGTCTTTTATTCTTGCCAGCTACTCCCCATCGCCGCTGGGGCTCGAGAAGCTGCTGTTGGTGGTCAAGGCTTCTCAAAAATCAGTGTAAGTGCTCTCAAATGAAGTAATGTGCGAAAATGTCAAAACCACAAAGGCAAATCCCAAAACAAGTGCACAAAACACAAGCAGCAAAACTAAAAATCACAAATCAATCAAAAATCCCTAAAGATCAATAAAAATAAATAAATGCAAATCACAAAAAAAAAAAAAAAAAAAAAATCAAACAACAATTGCTTGGAACAAAACGCAACAACAAATCTGAAAACAAAAACGAAATGAACTTACTCCAAAAGATGTGTTCATATATTTTTTTGGAACACTTAGGTTCGCTACCAAAAACTTATACAAACAATAATTGATGATCTTCAACTGCTCATAACTGAAGAATGAAAAAGAGTAGAAAAACCTATTTTCATGATGAAAGATTGTAATCTAGTTGTTCTTTTTAGTTTGTGTAGCCATCAAACACAATATTCTGTGGCGCTTGACAGATCAGCCAAAATCATTGTAAAAGAGCAAAAGGCAATGGCTTCTGAAAAATGGCTGGGAGTGAATGAGTTAAGAAACCGGTAATTGTTGGCACTGCTGCCAAAGTTGACCCGTGGCTGTTAGGACGAGAGAAAAGACGCGATTCCAGAGGCCTCTTTGTACCAGCATCTTTTGCTACTTTTGAATTGATGATGACTTTGAGTAATTCATTGCTTGGATTTCATGCTATTAATCGAGATGATCATCTCAGCAACAGTATTTCATTGCTGTTCAGCCCTAATTTGAATGGATTAATGCTCCAACCAAGTCATTGACATCAGTAAAGACTGTAACAAATTGTTACCCTATGCAAGCAAACAAAAAGCTGAGTCAGTATAACAGGTTTACCTTAAGTTCGTCATGAAAAAGTGGCAAATCCAAAATCGTGAAAAATCACATTAGACATTATCGCGAGAAAATATCTAAATATAAATTTAGAATATCTTTGGGTAATTTGCTCTTTAGGTTTTGGTATCTTGCTTTGAATCTTGAAATAACATCATTGACTACAGGGGTGGCGTGGCTCAGAGGTAGTGTAGACATTCCCCAACCCAGAGGCTGTGCGTTCGATTCTCTCCCCTGATGAACTCTCCTAAATATCACTGAGCAAGATACTGCTCCTGGTGCTGCGTCACCAGTAGGTAGGTAAGGATACAATGTAGAGCGCTTTGAGGGCAATGGAAGGTGCTGTACAAGTGTAAATCCATTCACCATTTATTATTATTGTTCAACCCTTATACTAGAGAGCAGGCGTCAGGTTTTGCTTGCTCTCACGACCTCCACCTGTGTTTTTGCTTCAGTCTAGCCAACTGTGACCTGGACAAACGCAGTTGTCACCTGATGGCTTCCGTTCTCAACGCTCCGTCCAACCTGAGGCATCTGGACCTAAGTGTCAACAACAATGTGTCGGACGAGGGGGTCGAGATCCTCTCAAAAGGATTGGCCAGTCCGCACTGCATCTTACAAGTCCTCAAGTAAGGGGCTCCTCCAGTTCGTAATCTTCCTTGGATCCGGTCGACTAATTAAAAGAATCACTTCTGCTATTAGCCAAGGATAAGGCAGACACAATTTTACTTTTAGTTGAACTTTCTTAACTTCAACCGGGTTCTCTTCCTGACCTCAGGCAATTATCTCTTTTGTTGCAGGCTATCACAGTGCGGGATCACCAGTGGAGGATGTGTTTCATTGGCTGAGGCTCTCAAGTTGAACCCCATCCATCTTCAAGAGCTTGACCTGAGCGGCAACAATCTGTCAGATGAGGGGGTTGAGATCCTCTCAAAAGGACTGGCCAGCCCACGCGGCATCTTAAAAGTCCTCAGGTAAGGAGCTCCTCCTGTTCGTAATCTTCCATAGGTCGACTACTCAAAACAACCACTGCTGTAATTAGCGGTAACTGTAATATTATTTTTTTAAAAACACAAAAAAATATCAAGTTTACATAATTTTTAATGCCTCGACGTAGTTTAATGCTTTTCATGAGTTGAATTTTCACAAAATCCCTTTAATGACATTTAAATGCTTTTCAATCCATCCATCCATCATCTGCTGCCTAGTCCGGGGTCGGGTCGCGGAGGCAGCAGCTTTAACAGGGAAGCCCAGACATCCCTCTCCCCAGCCACTTCAACCCGCTCCTCCAGTGGGATCCCAAAGGGTTTCCAGGCCAGATGAGAGACGTGGCCTCTCCAGCATGTCCTTGGTCGTCCCTAAGGCCTCCCGCCGGTGGGACACACCCAGAATACTTCTCCAGGGAGGCGTCCAGGAGGCATCCGAACCAGATGCCCGAGCCACCTCAACTTGCTCCTCTCAATGCGGAGGAGTAGCAGTTCGACACAGAGTCCATCCAAGATGACTGAGCTTCTCACCCTATCTCTAAGGGAGAGCCCGGATACCCTGCGGAGGAAACAAATTTCGGCCGCATTTATCTGGGATCGCGTTCTTTCGGTCACGACCCACAGCTCGTGACCCTAGGTGAGGGTAGGAATATAGATCTACTGGTAAATCAAGATCTTCGCCTTTCGGCTCAGCTCCTTCTTCACCACTACAGAACGTTGCAGAGTCAGCATCACTGCAGACGCTGCACCGATCCGCCTGTCGATCTCCCGCTACCTCCTACCCTCACTCATGAACAAGACCCTAAGATACTTGAACTCCTCCACTTGGACAGGATTTCATCCCTGACCCGGAGAGGGCACGCCACCCTTTTCCGGCTGAAGAACATTCTTGGATTTGGAGATGCTGATCTTCATCCCAACCGCTTCACACTCAGCTGCGAACCACTTCAGTTAGAGTTGGAGGTCACGGCTTGATGAAGCCAACAGCACCACATCATCTGCATAAATCTTCAGTTTCAATGCTGAGGCCACCAAATCGGATCCCCTCAACGCTTCGGCTGCGCCTAGAAATTCGGTCCATAAAAATTGTGAACAGAATCGGTGTCAAAGGGCAGCCTCGGCGGAATCAAACCCTCATTGGGAACGAATTCGACTTACTGCCGGGAATGCGGACCAAACTCGGATGGTGGTCCAGAATTTCCTCAAAGCCGTTCGGAAGTCATTTTCCATGGCCTGGCCAACTCCTCCCATGTCCGACTTGGCCAGCCAGTACCTGTCAGCTGCCTCCGGAATCCAACAGGCCAAAAAGCCCGGTAGGCCTCCTTCTTTAGCTTGTTGGGATCCCTTACCGCTGGGGTTTGGGGATTGCCACCTCGATAAGCATCAACCACCTTATGGCAGCAGCTCCGATCGGCCGCCTCAACAATGGAGGTGCACAACATGGCCCACTCGGACTCAACGTCCCCCACCTTCCCCGGGAAAAGCGACAAGTTCTGCCGGTAGTGGGTGTTGAAACTCTTTCTGACAGGGGATTCTGCCAGACGTTCCCAGCAGACCTTCACAATACGTTTGGGCCTTCCAGGTCTAGCCAGGCTCTTCCCCCGCCGTCTGATTGAACACACCACCTGGTGGTGATCAGTGGACAGCACCGCCCCTCTGTTCACCCGAGTGTCCAAAACATGTGGCCGCAAGTCCGATGAGACGACTACAAATTCGATCATCTAACTGCGGTCTAGGGTGTCCTGGTGCCAAGTGCGCATATGGACACCTCTATGTTTTGAACCCAGTGTTCGTTATGGACAATCCGTGGCAAGCACAGAAGTCCAATAACAGAACACCATTCGGGTTCTGATCATTTGGGGGCTGTTCCTCCCAATCACGCCCCTCCAGGTCTCACTGTCATTGCCCACGTGAACGTTGAAGTCCCCCAGCAGAAGGAGGGAGTCCCCAGAGGGAGCTCTCGCCAGCACACCTTCCAACGACTCCAAAAAGGGTGGGTACTCTGAGCTGCTGTTTGGTGCATAAGCACAAACAACAGTCAGGACACATCCCCCCACCTTAAGGCGGAGGGATGCTACCCTCTCGTCTACTGGGGTAAACCCTAGCGTACAGGTGCCAAGCTGGGGGGCAATAAGTATGCCCACACTCGCTCAGCGCCTCTCACCGTGGACAACTCCAGAGTTAAACAGAGTTGGTACCAGGATTGGAACCAGAATCCAAACTGTGCTTTTTATGGCCCGCATAAACCCTGTATTGATGAAGAAAAAGGCAGACACAATGTTACTTTCAGCAGAACCTTCATCATTTTATCCAGGTTCCTTTCTTGACTTCAGCCAATTATCTCATGTGTTACAGGCTGTACGACTGTGGGATCACCAACAAAGGATGCATTTCATTGGCCAAGGTGCTCAAGGTAAAACCCTGCCATCTTCAAGAGTTGATTCTCAGCGACAATCGAATAGAGGAAGAAGGAAAGAGGGTCTTATTGGAGATCAGGGAGGATCCAAGCTACAGTCTGAAGACTGTCAAGTAAGAACTAAACAGTGGTGCTTATCAGAGTGTAAATTCACGTTCAATACTGATTGTTTGTGTGTTTCTTCAGATTTAACGAGTGGAACTAAGAAGACCGTTTGGTCCTTACCATCAAGAAGGGCAAGTCATTCCATATGTTCATTATTAGAAGACATTGAGTCAATTTAGTTTCCCTCAGATTTAGTTACGGGCAAAGCGGCCTCTTTCACCGAATTCAAGGAGGTCAGCGTCGGGTTCTTTGCAGCAACGCCGCTACTGGGAGGCGGAGTTCAAGGGGAAGGTCTATGACGTTTCCACCAAACTGTGTGCAGATGTTTTCATCCATATGTACTGGGAGGGGCCATCCAAAAAGGTCGGTCTTAAAGCACCGTCAATGGCAGCCAGTGAGGTCAATAAGTACCCTTTAAGGGGTTATGTTTTTTCGCAAATTAAAAAAAAAAAGTCACATACACTTGAAATTGTTTTGCTCATTTCAATGTCAATGTTTTAAATTTGATCATTTTCACTTCATGTAAAACAGATGTTCTAATGTTGTGTTGTACGATAATATTAAAAACACAACTTGAAATAAAAGTTTTTAAAATTACTTTAATAATTGACAAAAAGGTTTCGCTTTGTTGACCTGATTGAAATGTAGGACTGTCAGGAGGTCGAGTCTCTAAAACTCACATTGAAGTGCACATTTATGAAAAGTTTTTTGTTTTTTTTTAACACTTGACAAGAATTCCTAATGGTCAACAAAAGTATGAAATAATCGCAGCAGGAGGACCATTTTTGAAAAGACGATGATGTTTTACAATCACCTGCACAGATGTCCATGTTTTTTTTTAAAACATATTTGGCAGTAGTATTAACAAACGGAGGAAAAAATAGGACTATGAGAATAGAATAGAATAGTTATATTCTATATAGTTGTAAGAACGCACCTCCAAATAAGAACAATCTACTAACGTCAGATTTACATACAAAAGTGTTAACAACAAGCCTAATAAAGAGCTTGTGTAGCGTCATCCGTTTCCACTGATATTTGTTATTCATTTATTTAGTCTACGTAGTACATGCAGTGCAGAGCCCGCAGCAAAAAAAAAAAAAAAAAAAAAAAAAAAAAAACTGGACTCTGCTGTCCGTTCAATTGGCTGACATACTGATATGTAATCAGCATGAATCTGTTAGCTGTGATTGGTTCAAATGTACCTTTTTTTTGGAACAACAAATAGAGAGGGAAAAAGCTTGTTGAATTGAAGGAGCAATGCAACGGAAAATGGATCAGATCTTTAAGAGGAAGGAAAGATTTGACGAGGTGTATTTATTTATTTATTTTTTGAGTGGTTCAGAACATCTTCCATGTTAATGTGCACTTTGAACTTATTTTTTTTTTCGTTTATGTAAGGCTACTTATTTCCTTCTAATTATAAAAGTTAATGTTTGCTTTGTCTTCAAAATATATTCCATTTCACTGTGCATAATGTAAATCTTTTTTTTTTTTTTAATGTATGTTACTTATATCTACATTCTAGAAAAAACATGTTTACATTATCTTCAGTTTTTAAGTACATCCTATGTTCTTGAATAGTTAAAATTGAGGTTTTGCTTTTAGATTTGAGGAAATATAAAAATTAGATGGAGTTTTGGATGGAACTTTGTAAATATGTGAAAAAATACAATTTTGAATTGAAATAAAAAAATTTTTAAAAATTATCCAGGGGTGAAAGTGGGCCAGAACGGTCAGGAACGCAGTTCCGGTATAAGATTCAAGGCCAGAACGCAGTTCCGGGATAAGATTCAGGGCCGGAATGCTTTTCCGGTACACGGTGCTTTGATTCCGAAAATTTGACGGCAACTGTCAAAAACGCTATGTAAAAAAAAACAACCAAAAAAACTGCCACACATGCATTTTATCTCCATGAAGAAAACAATCTATCAACATCAGATTTACATACACAAGTGTTGACAACAAGCATAATAAAACACCAATATTTTTCACCAATTTCCACCAATATTTATTATTCTATTCTATTCCACGGACGGCATGGAGGTTTCCCCAACTGCTGCAGTTATCCGAGTCTGACGATGATGAGTCACGTCAATGTGCGATTGCGTGCAACAAAGCAAAACGCCTGGACTCATTTATCCGTTAAATCGGCTGACATACTGACATCTGATCAGCAGAGCTAGTTAGCTCTGATAGGTTCAAATGTTCATGTTTTCTGCAACAACAACAACAAAAAAACATTTGAATTGATGCGACAATAAAAGGGCAATGCAATATAAAATGGATCAAATCTTTAAGAGCAATGAAAGAGTTGAGGAGGCTTATTTATCATATTTAGTTTTTTTTTTTGGTCTGATGTGGTGGTTCAGAACATCTTAGCGGTCAATGTGCACTTTGGACTTACATTTGTTCATTTATGTTAGGCTACTTATTCATTTCCTTATGATTTGAAAAAGTCAATGTTTGCATGATCTTCAAAATATATTCCATTTCACTCTGCATAATATAGGTCATTTGCACTTATTTTTCTGAATGTATGTTACTTATATCTTTATTATTTAAAAAAAAGTAAATGTTTACATTAACTTCATTTTTAATATATATCCTATGTTCTTAAGTAGTTAAAATTGAGATTTGGCATTAAGTATGTGAGGGGAAATAAAAATTAGTAGATGGAGGTTGGGGTTATTGCTGTTTTTGTTAACTTTTATTTTGCAAATCATTGAAAACAATACAATACAATACAATTTTGAATGAAAATCAGTTTTGTATGTTATAGAAATAACAGTGCTAAAACATTTTTCTATGCATTTCAGTAGTTTAAGAGGTTTGACACCCCCCCCCAAAGAAAAAAATGAAAGAAAAAATAAATAAAATTTATGGCTTCGTGGCGACCTTCACGTCGGGGAGTTCCGGCAAGAAATTCTAGCCTTTTTCACCCCTGCTTAAAATCTGAAAAATACGGTAATTAACAGAACAGTAAAACACAAAGAAAGATTTCTATGGATATGCGAGTCTGAAGAGGTGAGTTTTGATTGAAAAAGGGGGAGTGAATCTGTGTTCCTGAAGTTGGCTGGTAGTGACTTCCAAAGCCGGGGAGCAGAGCGGCTGAATGCTCTTCTTCCCATGGTGTGGATGCAACGGGTACGCGCAGGTCCGTTGTGGAGCGTGGAAAGTAATTACCATTTCTGCACTCATCATTGTACCCTTTATCAAAACGTTGGATGGTCTTCAATACAGTCAAGAAGAAATAACCACCTCATGTTATTCATCTATAAGGCTTTACTGTGCAAACTTCCTAACTACTTCACATCTCTCTTGTCATTCAAATCCAGGAACTACAAAACACGATCGACTAACTACTTAACCCTAAACATTCCACTCACATGCACTAATGTTGGCAGAACTCCTCTTAAGTGGAACAAATTGCAATCTACTCTTAAACTACAGTCAATCATTCACCTTGGGGATTTTAAATTTCTTTTGGCTGATGTTTTTACTGATTATTGTAACTGTTTCTGTTAGTGTATTTAGTATTGTCTCACATTTGTGAATGTTTCTTCGTGCTCAGGCCTCTCTTGTAAAAGAGATATTAATCTCAATGACAGTGCCTGATAAAATAAAGATTAAGTAAATAAAAATAAGTAAAATCTCTATGAACTGTTATTATTATTATTATTATTATACGGTGTTAAATCACAGAGATCCACCGGTCAACTCTCCACAAAGCCTCAGAGAGTGAAAGAAACTTGGACCTCCATTCCTCCGCTTCCTCTATGGCCTTTCCTTGCCGTGCA